>NW_027142485.1:112500-712500 GCF_026170545.1 Melanerpes formicivorus | reverse complement strand
TTCCTCCAGGTGGGTACAAGTTTCATCTGTGAGGAATACACGTCCTCCAAGGAGGTCATTCCAAAACAGGTCATTCCAAAACAGGTCATTCCAAAACAGACCACCAAGGCAATCACGTAGAACTACTTGGATAACTCTGCGTGATCAGTTTGGTGAGAACATGAACCGCTGGGATGGCCAACCAACTTCTAATCTTTTCAGGAGACTGAGGGAGTTGCAAAGTGGCAGAACCCGAGGTAGCAATACCAGAAGGGTAGCTGTTACTTCCACAGTTCCCCAGAACGACTCTTATGGCTCCAACAGTGGCTCCAGTTATAACACACAAAGTTATAACCCTGCACAATATGTGCAATGCACATGTGCGCATGTTCCCCATAACTAGGGGTGCCCTGCCTCCCGCCAGGGGGAGGAGAGGGATAACAGAGATAATAGAATCTATTGGGATGTGTACATCCAGTGGCCTGGCACTTCACAATTTCAGAAGTACAGGGCCTTGGTTGACACAGGAGCTCAGTGCACCATAATACCATCAAATTATCAGGGATCAGAGTCTATAACTATTCTGGGAGTCACTGGTGGATCTCAAGAGTTAAGTAAGGTAGAGGTTAATATAAGTCTAACTGGTAAACAATGGAGGAAGCATACAATTGTGACCGGACCTGATGCACCTTGTATTTTGGGAATTGATTTTCTGAGAGAAGGGCGTTTCAAAGACCCTAGAGGTTACAAATGGGCTTTTGGAGTAGCTTCAATAGAAATTGATGGACAAAAATTGAAGCTATCTGCCAGACCTGAGCTTTCTGATGAATCTGCAGTTGTGGGACAACATAAGATACAGGACATTAAATTGCCGGTTGCTTCTCAGACTGTGCATCACAGACAATACAGAACCAACCGTGACTCTTTGTTGCCCATTCAGAATCTGATTCGTCAGTTGGAGAGTCAGAAAGTCGTCAGCAAAACTCATTCACCTTTCAACAGTCCAGTGTGGCCTGTGCGGAAACAGAATGGAGACTGGCGTCTGACAGTAGACTACCGAGCCCTAAATGAAGTGACACCACCTATGAGTGCAGCAGTACCAGACATGATGGAGCTACAGTATGAGCTGGAATCCAAAGAGGCCAAATGGTATGCTACCATAGACATTGCTAATGCATTTTTCTCTATTCCCATAGCAGAGGAATGCAGGCCTCAGTTTGCTTTCACCTGGAGAGGAATCCAGTACACTTTCAACAGGCTGCCAATGGGCTGGATCCACAGCTCAAGCATCTGTCATGCAGTGATCCACGATGCTCTGGAGAAAGGCGGTGCTCCAGAACACATCCAGTTCATCGATGATATCATCGTCTGGAGTAAAACTGCTAAAGAAGTCTTCGAGAAAGGTAACAAAATCATTGACATTCTTCTGGATGCAGGTTTTGCCATCAAACGAGACAAGGTGAAAGGACCTACCACAGAGATTCAGTTTCTGGGAGTGCGGTGGCAGGATGGACGCCGACACATTCCAGTGGATGTGGTAAATAGAGTCTCTACCATGGCAAGTCCCACAAACAAGCAAGAGACCCTACGTTTCTTGGGGATAGTGGGATTTTGGAGACTGCACATTCCTGGATACAGTCAGATTGTGAAACCTCTGTATGATGTGACTCGAAAGAGAAACCACTTCCACTGGGGACCTGAACAACAAGCAGCCTTTGACCAGATAAAACAAGAGGTGATTCAAGCAATGGGTCTGGGACCTGTCCGAGATGGTCCAGACATTAAGAACATTTTGTACACGGCTGCAAGTGACAATGGTCCAACCTGGTGCTTGTGGCAAAAAGCTGCAGGTGAGACACGTGGACGACCTCTTGGTTTCTGGAGTCGAGGTTACAGAGGTTCAGAGGCTAACTATACTCCAACAGAGAAAGAAATCTTAGCTGCCTATGAAGGAGTAAAAGCATCTTCTGAAGTGATTGGAACTGAATCACAACTTCTCTTAGCTCCCAGATTACCAGTTTTGAATTGGATGTTCAAAGGCAAAGGATCCACACCACATCATGCCACAGACTCAACCTGGTCTAAGTGGATGGCTCTGATAACACAGAGAGCTCGAATGGGAAATCTTGAAAGACCTGGTCTAGTGGAGGTGATCTCAAGTTGGCCTGAAGGCATCAACTGTGCTAAACCTCCAGAGGAGAAAGTAACTCGTGCTGAGGAAGCTCCTCCTTACAATGACCTTTCTGATGATGAAAAGAAATATGCTTTGTTCACAGACGGTTCCTGTCGTCTTGTTGGAAACAAGCGAAGGTGGAAGTCTGCAGTGTGGAGTCCAACACGCCGAGTTGCAGAGGCGAAAGATGGAGAAGGAGAATCCAGTCAGTTCGCAGAGGTAAAAGCTGTCCAGCTAGCTCTCGACATGGCTGAACGTGAGAGATGGCCAAAGCTTTATCTCTACACCGACTCATGGATGGTAGCCAATGCTCTATGGGGTTGGCTAAAGAACTGGAAGAAGAGTGGTTGGCAGAGGAAAGGAAAACCCATTTGGGCAGCCAACCTATGGCAGGACATTGCTGATCGAATCGAGAGAATTCCAGTGAAAGTGAGACACATCGATGCTCACATTCCTAAGAGCAAAGCTACTGAGGAACAGCAACACAACCATCAGGCAGATCTAGCTGCAAGAGTTTCTCAAGTAGACATGGACTCTAATCTTGATCTCGACTGGAAATACCGAGGTGAGATATTCTTAGCTCGGTGGGCTCACGATTCGTCAGGACATCAAGGCAGAGATTCGACATACCAATGGGCTCGTGACAGATCCATAGACATTTCCATGGATGCTATCACACAAGTCATCCATGACTGTGACATTTGTGCTGCTATTAAGCAGGCAAAACGACTTAAGCCCTTGTGGTATGGTGACAGATGGTCCAAGTACAAGTATGGTGAAGCTTGGCAGATTGACTACATCACTCTACCACGTTCTCGTTCTGGTAAGCAATACGTGCTTACTATGGTAGAGGCAAACACTGGATGGTTGGAAACTTATCCAGTTCCACATGCAACTGCACGCAACACCATTCTTGGTCTGGAGAGACAAATCCTGTGGAGACACGGAACTCCAGAGAGGATTGAGTCAGACAACGGAACTCATTTCAAGAACAACCTTGTAAAGAGCTGGGCAAAAGAGCACGGTATTGAGTGGATATTCCACATTCCCTCCTATGCACCAGCTTCAGGGAAGATTGAACGCTACAACGGTTTGTTGAAGACCACTCTCAAAGCCATGGGAGGTGGATCTTTGAAGAACTGGGAAAAACATTTAGCACAAGCAACCTGGCTGGTAAATAGTAGAGGCTCAGTGAACCGAGCTGGACCTGCACATTCAGATTTGCTACGGAAAGTAGAAGGTGATAGAGTTCCTGTTGTTAGAGAAAAGAATCTGTTAGGTAAAACTGTTTGGGTATTTTCACCCTCAGGAGAGGCTAAACCTGTCCGAGGGGTGGTTTCAGCTGAAGGTCCGGGTCACACTTATTGGGTAATGCAAGAGAATGGTGAAATTCAGTGTATTCCACAAAGAAATTTAACTTTAGCTGAATGAGGTTAATTTTGAACTGCTGTACAGCTACATCGCGCCCAGAGGAAGAACCAACGAGGAATCTACGGTGCACGAACCCCGAGATCCCTGAGAGCCCTGAGTCAACTAAGAGACCCTGAGATTTCCCTGTTTCCTTTTTCTTCGCTTCATCGGTGAAGAAATAAACTGTTTTCCATTTTTCTCATTTTCTGATTTTCTTGGACTTTTGAATCATCTACATCTGAGCATAGCCGGAATGGACTATGAACTTTACTCACGAACTGTAAATATCGTTTTGGATTAGATGGACAGTATGAACAACCAATGAAATTGTTTAGAAGGGGTGGACTGTGGCCGGTTGACGTTGCCCCCTTAAGAAAGGGAATATGGTGGACGGAAGTTGGTAAACGGAAGGAATAGTCTAAACTAATTTCATTGGACGAGTGGGAGGAAGCACTTTATGAGCTGGGACTATACTGAGTTTCTCCAACACCTTATCTTCAGTCTTGCTTCCGCCTCTTCTTCAGGCAACAGCTTTCTGTCCTGGGCTTTCTGCCAAGGCTTCGGCCTTGAGGCCGATAAGATACCAGGCCTGTATATTAACTCCCTTCCAATTAACACGAACTGCTTCTAACCTTTTTTTTCCTCTCTTTCCTTTCACTTTTGTGGCCGGTTGACGTTGCCCCCTTAAGAAAGGGAACATGGTGGACGGAAGTTGGTAAACGGAAGGAATAGTCTAAACTAATTTCATTGGACGAGTGGGAGGAAGCACTTCTGAGCTGGGACTATACTGGACATTTCTAGCACTTCTCAGTCAGTCTTGCTTCCGCCTCTTCTTCAGGCAACAGCTTTCTGTCCTGGGCTTTCTGCCAAGGCTCCGGCCTTGAGAGAAAAACAGATAACAGGCCTGTATTAACTCTTTTCCAATTAACACAAACTGCTTCTAACATTTTTTTTTCTTTCCTCTCTTTTCTCTCTCTTCCTATCCCACTCTGGGGAAAGGGGGGAGAGAGGGGAGAGCGGAGGTGGGGAACCCCCTCTGTCCAGAGGGGGGTCACTCTCATTTCTGTGTTACTCTGTTGTATATCTTTGTATATATTGTAGATATTGTAAATTTGTAAATAATCCCCTGCAAACCCTACATCGCTTTGTAAATATAGCTCCACTGCTTTGCTAATTCAGCTTGCGAGTTTTTTTTCTTTTCCCTTCAATTTTTTTTCCCTTTTACTTTACAAGGGGGAAGGGAGGAGGCTTCTCGGCCTTACCTTCCATCCCACCACATTTTTTTTTTATTGGCGTACCCAACGTGCGGCAGATAATTAGTTTAATTTATTACTTGATTGATTTAGTGTTTTCTAGCTGAATTAGCAAACATGAAGGTATTGTGGTTTGTGGAGCGATTATTCTTTTCAATTTTTGGGGCTCTGATTTACAGGTATTGTTTGGGTTTGATTTTGGATTACCTGGGTAAATATTTGGTGCGGACAATTTATATGTGGGTTATGTATAGAGTTAAATTATGGTATGGAAAATGTATTAATTTGTTATGGCCAGTGAGATACAGGAATGTTACCTCCACCACTCTCCCAATTGAGATAAAGGGTTTTAAGATTCCGCCTGAGGAGACAGTAACTTTAGGTGATGCCTGGGATCCAAAGGTGATTTATTTCATGTCTATAATTCTGCTGCTGGTGATAATTATCGTGTATCTCCTGATTTCTTTACGGCGAGAGAGAAAGGTGTCCAGAGCTTGTTTTGTTATTAAAACTAGATCAAAAAGAAAACGCCGTGGCTCTCGATCAGTCCCAGAGTCATCTAGTGATGAGGACTGTGCAGAACCCGTGTCAGTTAAAAAGAAGGCTAAAAAGTTAATTGGTAAGGCAGCTCTAAATGACTTTGCTGATTCTGGCAAGCAGCCAAGGGCATCGGCTGGTATCAACATGGCACCTACTCCTTCTCCCACTCCTTCTCCTTCTTCTTCTCCGTCGGCCATTAATGGAGCAACGTCACTTCCACCCACTCCCTCAGTGGGACCGGAAGTCACTGCCCCAGCAGCTGATTTATCTCAGGACCTGTCAGCTTCCATTAAGGTGGCTGTAAATTCAAACACAGCTCCAGTTAAGGTGGCTCCTTTAAAGACTAGAGCTGCAAAGGCCCAAGATGGAGAAGAAGAGGTGGAGACTGATCCTGGTGAGGGGCCCTCTACTCTAAAAGATCCTGCTCAGGAGGAAGAGAAGGTTTGTTTTAAAGATCTAGCTAACCTAGTGAGATCAAAGCAGGATAGAGATGAAGCTAGGAAGGCAGCTGGCAAAGGTGGTTCTCAGCTTAAAGAGATCCTTAGGAGAATGACAGCAGGATTTTATGGGCAAAGAATTCAGGGAGATGAAGATGAAGATGATATTACGGACTGTTCGTCACCAAGGGAGGAATTGAGAAATGTCCGTAAAGATTTCACCAGGGCAGATAAGGAGCCAGTTCTAGCTTGGCTTAGTAGGTGTTATGATACAGGTGCTTCAGCTCTAACAGTTGGAGACAAGTCAGCAGCTCAGTTAGGAACTCTCTCAAGGGACAATGGAATAGATAGACATCTAGGTGAAGCTCTCGGTAAGGTTAATCTGTGGATACGCCTTTTAATAGCGGTTGCCCTGAGATACCCTTCCCGAGATGATCTTCCATGGAATCCTAAACCCTGGACTACCATAGATGAGGGAATTAAGCGCTTGAGAGAATTTGCTGTTAGAGAGCTACTCTATGGTGAACATGAAACTCTGAATCCTGATGACATTCCTGTGGGTATTGGTCTTGCTAAAAAGATCATCAAACTTGCTCCTTCCAATTATGCAAACATTCTGGCAAGCAGAATTGTGTCAAGAAGTTATGGTGGAGCTTCTCCTACGGTTGGCCAATTCAGTGATCAAATGAGACAATTGGAGGATAGCATGACACGTGGTTCTTTGGTTTCAGCCATTGAAACTCTGTCTGGAAAGATTGAGAATTGCATGAAGGATCTGAAAGATTCCATATACCAATTGGCACAAAAGGATAATTTCAAGTCTTCCTCCAGGTGGGTACAAGTCTCATCTGTGAGGAATACACGTCCTCCAAGGAGGTCATTCCAAAACAGGACATTCCAAAACAGGTCGTTCCAAAACAGACCGCCAAGGCAATCACGTAGAACTATTTGGATAACTCTGCGTGATCAGTTTGGTGAGAACATGAACCGCTGGGATGGCCAACCAACTTCTAATCTTTTCAGGAGACTGAGGGAATTGCAAAGTGGCAGAACCCGAGGTAGCAATACCAGAAGGGTAGCTGTTACTTCCACAGTTCCCCAGAACGACTCTTATGGCTCCAACAGTGGCTCCAGTTATAACACGCAAAGTTATAACCCTGCACAATATGTGCAATGCACATGTGCGCATGTTCCCCATAACTAGGGGTGCCCTGCCTCCCGCCAGGGGGAGGAGAGGGATAACAGAGATAATAGAATCTATTGGGATGTGTACATCCAGTGGCCTGGCACTTCACAATTTCGGAAGTACAGGGCCTTGGTTGACACAGGAGCTCAGTGCACCATAATACCATCAAATTATCAGGGATCAGAGTCTATAACCATTCTGGGAGTCACTGGTGGATCTCAAGAGTTAAGTAAGGTAGAGGTTAATATAAGTCTAACTGGTAAACAATGGAGGAAGCATACAGTTGTGACCGGACCTGACGCACCTTGTATTTTGGGAATTGATTTTCTGAGAGAAGGGCGTTTCAAGGACCCTAGAGGTTACAAATGGGCTTTTGGAGTAGCTTCTATAGAAATTGATGGACAAAAATTGAAGCTGTCTGCCAGACCTGAACTTTCTGATGAATCTGCAGTTGTGGGACAACATAAGATACAGGACATTAAATTGCCGGTTGCTTCTCAGACTGTGCATCCCAGACAATACAGAACCAACCGTGACTCTTTGTTGCCCATTCAGAATCTGATTCGTCAGTTGGAAAGTCAGAAAGTCGTCAGCAAAACTCATTCACCTTTCAACAGTCCAGTGTGGCCTGTGCGGAAGCAGAATGGAGACTGGCGTCTGACAGTAGACTACCGAGCCCTAAACGAAGTGACACCACCTATGAGTGCAGCAGTACCAGACATGATGGAGCTACAGTATGAGCTGGAATCCAAAGAGGCCAAATGGTATGCTACCATAGACATTGCTAATGCATTTTTCTCTATTCCCGTAGCAGAGGAATGCAGGCCTCAGTTTGCTTTCACCTGGAGAGGAATCCAGTACACTTTCAACAGATTGCCAATGGGCTGGATCCACAGCTCAAGCATCTGTCATGCAGTGATCCATGATGCTCTGGAGAAAGGCGGTGCTCCAGAACACATCCAGTTCATCGATGATATCATCGTCTGGGGTAAAACTGCTGAGGAAGTTTTCAAGAAAGGTAACAAAATCATTGACATTCTTCTGAATGCAGGTTTTGCCATCAAACGAGACAAGGTGAAAGGACCTACCACAGAAATTCAATTTCTGGGAGTGAAGTGGCAGGATGGACGCCGACACATTCCAGTGGATGTGGTAAATAGAGTCTCTACCATGGCAAGTCCCACAAACAAGCAAGAGACCCTACGTTTCTTGGGGATAGTGGGATTTTGGAGACTGCACATTCCTGGATACAGTCAGATTGTGAAACCTCTGTATGACGTAACTCGAAAGAGAAACCATTTCCACTGGGGACCTGAACAACAAGCAGCCTTTGACCAGATAAAGCAAGAGGTAATTCAAGCAATGGGTCTGGGACCAGTCCGAGATGGTCCAGACATTAAGAACATTTTGTACACGGCTGCAAGTGACAATGGTCCAACCTGGTGCTTGTGGCAAAAAGCTCCAGGTGAGACACGTGGACGACCTCTTGGTTTCTGGAGTCGAGGTTACAGAGGTTCAGAGGCTAACTATACTCCAACAGAGAAAGAAATTTTAGCTGCCTATGAAGGAGTGAAAGCATCTTCTGAAGTGATTGGAACTGAATCACAACTTCTTCTAGCTCCCAGATTACCAGTTTTGAATTGGATGTTCAAAGGCAAAGGATCCACACCACATCATGCCACAGACTCAACATGGTCTAAGTGGATGGCTCTGATAACACAGAGAGCTCGAATGGGAAATCTTGAAAGTCCTGGTCTAGTGGAGGTGATCTCAAGTTGGCCTGAGGGCATCAACTGTGCCAAACCTCCAGAGGAGAAAGTAACTCGTGCTGAGGAAGCTCCTCCTTACAATGACCTTTCTGATGATGAAAAGAAATATGCTTTGTTCACAGACGGTTCCTGTCGTCTTGTTGGAAACAAGCGAAGGTGGAAGTCTGCAGTGTGGAGTCCAACACGCCGAGTTGCAGAAGCAAAAGATGGAGAAGGAGAATCCAGTCAGTTCGCAGAGGTAAAAGCTGTCCAGCTAGCTCTCGACGTAGCTGAACGTGAGAGATGGCCAAAGCTTTATCTCTACACCGACTCATGGATGGTAGCCAATGCTCTATGGGGTTGGCTAAAGAACTGGAAAAAGAGTGGTTGGCAGAGAAAAGGAAAACCCATTTGGGCAGCCAACCTATGGCAGGACATTGCTGATCGAATCGAGAGAATTCCAGTGAAAGTGAGACACATCGATGCTCACATTCCTAAGAGCAAAGCTACTGAGGAACAGCAACACAACCATCAGGCAGATCTAGCTGCCAGAGTTTCTCAAGTAGACATGGACTCTAATCTTGATCTCGACTGGAAACACCGAGGTGAGATATTCTTAGCTCGGTGGGCTCATGATTCGTCAGGACATCAAGGCAGAGATGCAACATACCAATGGGCTCGTGACAGATCCATAGACATTTCCATGGATGCTATCACACAAGTCATCCATGACTGTGACATTTGTGCTGCTATTAAGCAGGCAAAACGACTTAAGCCCTTGTGGTATGGTGACAGATGGTCCAAGTACAAGTATGGTGAAGCTTGGCAGATTGACTACATCACTCTACCACGTTCTCGTTCTGGTAAGCAATACGTGCTTACTATGGTAGAGGCAAACACTGGATGGTTGGAAACTTATCCAGTTCCACATGCAACTGCACGCAACACCATTCTCGGTCTGGAGAGACAAATCCTATGGAGACACGGAACTCCAGAGAGGATTGAGTCAGACAACGGAACTCATTTCAAGAACAACCTTGTAAAGAGCTGGGCAAAAGACCACGGTATTGAGTGGATATTCCACATTCCCTACTATGCACCAGCTTCAGGGAAGATTGAACGCTACAATGGTTTGTTGAAGACCACTCTCAAAGCCATGGGGGGTGGATCTTTGAAAAACTGGGAAAAACATTTAGCACAAGCAACCTGGCTGGTAAATAGTAGAGGTTCAGTGAACAGAGCTGGACCTGCACATTCAGATTTGTTACGGAAAGTAGAAGGTGATAGAGTTCCTGTTGTTAGAGAAAAGAACCTGTTAGGTAAAACTGTTTGGGTATTTTCACCCTCAGGAGAGGCTAAACCTGTCCGAGGGGTGGTTTCAGCTGAAGGTCCGGGTCACACTTATTGGGTAATGCAAGAGAATGGTGAAATTCAGTGTATTCCACAAAGAAATTTAACTTTAGCTGAAAGAGGTTAATTTCAAACTGTTGTACAGCTACATCGCGCCCAGAGGAAGAATCAACGAGGAAATCTACGGTGCACGAACCCTGAGATCCCTGAGAGCCCTGAGTCAACTAAGAGACCCTGAGAATCCCTGTTTCCCTTTTCTTCGCTTCGTCGGCGAAGAAATGAACTGTTTTCCATTTTTTCTCATTTTCTGATTTTCTTGGACTTTTGAATCATCTACATCTGAGCATAGCCGGAATGGACTATGAACTTTACTCACGAACTGTAAATATCATTTTGGATTGGATGGACAGTATGAACAGCCAATGAAATTGTTTAGAAGGGGTGGACTGTGGCCGGTTGACGTTGCCCCCTTAAGAAAGGGAACATGGTGGACGGAAGTTGGTAAACGGAAGGAATAGTCTAAACTAATTTCATTGGACGAGTGGGAGGAAGCACTTCTGAGCTGGGACTATACTGGACATTTCTAGCACTTCTCAGTCAGTCTTGCTTCCGCCTCTTCTTCAGGCAACAGCTTTCTGTCCTGGGCTTTCTGCCAAGGCTCCGGCCTTGAGAGAAAAACAGATAACAGGCCTGTATTAACTCTTTTCCAATTAACACAAACTGCTTCTAACATTTTTTTTTCTTTCCTCTCTTTTCTCTCTCTTCCTATCCCACTCTGGGGAAAGGGGGGAGAGAGGGGAGAGCGGAGGTGGGGAACCCCCTCTGTCCAGAGGGGGGTCACTCTCATTTCTGTGTTACTCTGTTGTATATCTTTGTATATATTGTAGATATTGTAAATTTGTAAATAATCCCCTGCAAACCCTACATCGCTTTGTAAATATAGCTCCACTGCTTTGCTAATTCAGCTTGCGAGTTTTTTTTCTTTTCCCTTCAATTTTTTTTCCCTTTTACTTTACAAGGGGGAAGGGAGGAGGCTTCTCGGCCTTACCTTCCATCCCACCACAACTTTCTATCCCATTCTGGGGAAAGGGGGGGGAGAGAGGGGAGAGCGGAGGTGGGGGACCCCTCTGCCGAGGGGGTCACTCTCATTTCTGTGTTACTCTGTTGTATATCTTTGTATATATTGTAGATATTGTAAATTTGTAAATATCTCCCTGCAAACCCTACATCGCTTTGTAAATATAGCTCCACTGCTTTGCTAATTCAGCTTACGAGTTTTTTTTTCCTTTCCCTTCAATTTTTTTTTCCCTTTTACTTTACAAGGGGGAAGGGAGGAGGCTTCTCAGCCTTATCCTTCCAAACCCACCACACAACACTGGAAGGGCATGGGTAAGAGGAACACTACACTCAGGTGTACATGGTCCCCATCTCAGGCTAAACAATCAGGTGAGAAATGAAACCTACATTTTTTTTAATTAAAGCCCTGGTTAGGTGCTCTATTTCCTTTCTGTTCTAAAAATACACAGGAAGAGCTGCTACTGAGTTTTGAAACAATGCAATAATTATAAAAAATGTGACAATAGTACATTCACAAATGATTGCATGACTGTCTGTACCTACTTTTACACTGGAAAGCAGTGCAGATCTACAGCAGTGGGTATGTAGGGCAAAATAATGGCTTTTTAGGGCCTCCATTTTACTAAGGCTGTATACTCTTTGAGCACTAATGCTCAAGACAAAAAAAAGTTAAATACATGAAAATAACAAAAAAGTGAATGATAAGACAAGCCATTTTTTTTGAGTCCTTGATTATGATTAATAAGCATAGGTTATTATCCAAGCTCTCAAAAGATGTTTTGCAGCAGAGTGATTCATCCAGTGTAGTAGGCACACTTGGGTAAGCCCTGGAAAATGATTAAGCTATCAAGGACTGGCTTCTTGTTGCCTCACAAGACCAAAGCATTCCACTTTGCAGTAGGTTTCCTATGACCAAAGTGTGGGAACAGAGCACTACACCACAGCCTATCATCTAGCTCATCTACAGACCATCTTTCCAGCACATTGCATGCTCAGTGACTGTGAAAACAGGTTTTAAACCATAAGACAAGAAAGCAATCTGCAGTTTCATATTAGAAATTGACTTTTGCTTATTCCTGTGCTGCAGATACTCATATTTAATTAATACAAACAATTCTTCAAAATAATATTTTCTTTAAAATGGAACTATTGTACTATAGCCAGCCTCAGGAGATGCAAGCTCCTGATTCAAACAGCAATATCAAGCCTCAAAACTTCCAAGACTCAAAATAAAAGCAATTTGAAGAGTTTTGCTTGGTTTAATCAATACTGTTTAGCCAGTCCTACATCACTTTTGCTTTCCATTATCTCCTCATCTCCTGTTGGGTTGTTTCAGCACATGCTTTGCTGGTTGTCATGGCTCTTACCCTGAGGAAGGCAAGGATGTGCCATCCCCACCTCTTTCAGAAAAGAAGACTGCAGAATAGCAGCAATCTTCTTGGTCCCTTCCTTCTGTAGGAAGGGCACTGAAGGATGGGGGAGTGTGGCCGTTTGAGACTGAACCTTTAAGAAAGAGACAGTGCTGGGACACTCTGGCTGAATGTTTTGGAATATTAATGAAAACAATCAGATATTCTAAACTAATTTCATTGGTAGATTGGTAGAATACAACTTTAAGTTTTGAGTTCAGTTGGAACTTTTCTCAGTTTGCTCCTTTCCTTTTCCCTTTCCAGCTCATCTGCTTCTGGGCTCCCTGCCAGAGTGACCCTGAACAGATAAGCATGAGGCCTACTAATATTCTGCTTTATTAATTTCCTGCCTTTTTCTCTCTTTCTAACCCTCTTTGGGAAAAAAGGGGAGAGAAAGGGGTACGGGGGGGGAACCCTCCTCTGTCCGGAGGAGGGAATTTCGTTCCTGTATTCTTGTTTTTTTTTCTTTGCTGTATATTTCTGTATATATGTTGTAAATACTGTATATTTTGTGTACATATCTTGCATTTTCCACATTGCTTGTAAAATATAGCATTTTCCCTTGCTTCTCCGGCTGAGTTAGCTGAGGTTTTTCTTCCTCTTTGTGGGCGAGAGAAGGCTAGGTCCTTCTGTCTCAACCCACTACAGGGAGACAAAATCTCAGTTTCTCCTGCAGAGCACTGACAACGTGGTGTTTTTCCTAGAGTTTGCACAAATCCAAGGAATTTCCACCTCGGGCTGCCAAAAGCAGGACATCTTGCTGGAGGCAACAGCAGCTGGAATGGACCTGACCATTCCTTGTCATTTACCAGGCACTGACATTTAGATTCAGGGTTTTGTAGACTCCTCAGTGACTGGCACACTGCAGACACAGTATGAGACTTTCCATGGCCCAGGCAAACTCTAGGTTGAGAGCTTAAGATCACATCTGTCTCTACAATATCATCTGCAGAAGGCAGGAACTTCATGGTAGCTACTACCTCAGCAACTGCAGTCCACTAATGCAGTCTGTCCAGACTGTTTATCCATTTATATTTCATCACACACTATGACTTTGTCATTGCCCATCTTTTCCATCTTAGTCCACCTGTTTTCCCATCTTCTGAAGCAGATTCTTAGTCTTCTACCCTCCTGAGGGCACAAAAGTCCAGTGGACCAAGCACAATGCAGGGTCCTGCAGAGTCTCATCCATTCTACTTAATGGGCAGTTTTTAGCAAGCTGCTAAACCTCTTTCCCAAGAAGGAAAAGAGTGAATTTATATCTACAGCAGGGGTGAGCCAATGGACAAGTGTGTACTGGTCTAATGGCTCTCAGGGTGGTGACATGAGCAAGAATAGTGTGTTCTGTTTTGGAAAATAATTACAAACCACAAGCTGTCCAAAGAGATGTAAAGGCATGAAATGCTTTTATGAAATAAGAATGAAGTTATTAGCTCTGGTAACAACAGACTAATTTTGCAGCTGATGTCATACTCAGAGACCTGAGGCTGTTTTTTTCCCCCCAGTTGTAATGGGTTGGGGCAGACCCCCTCCCCACCACGTGCAGAAATAACGACTCAGACAAACGGATTGCAAAAGTGATAGAAAGTTTAAATAGAACAGTGAGTGCGTGCAGACAGCTAGAAACACAGTGACAAGAGAGACCCCAAAACAGACCCAGAGAGATCCCATCCCCACCTGAGGGTGCACCCAAAACCCCCAGGGCTCCTCCTTTTCCCCCCCCACTGCTAGGCTAGTCTCAGCTGGCCAGATCTGAGACTGCCCATCCCCCCGTGGCCTTGGGCCTAGCCAGGCCCATGGCCGGGAGATCTCTCCCCCAGTTACCAGGTGGTGAGGAGGAAGGAAAGAGGAAGTGCCAGACCTCGCCGTGAAACTTATAGTGGTGCAAGGGATCATGGTAGGAAATAACCTAATTTCCTGTGTCCACCCACTGGGCTGGACTTCTGGACACAGGAAACACCCCTGTAGCAGAGGGCACCCAGCCCAAACTACGACACCAGTATAGCATCTTTGGATGATGAGTGATAAGGAGATCAAGACTAAATGAGGAGATCTTGTTATAAGGAGACCAAAACTGAAATTTCAGATTGATCTCAGCAGCCTCTTATGTTGACATGAAAAATCACAAGCATTATGTTTTCAAAGCACTGTGTTTATACAGTCCCAAATATCCAAACTCTGTATAGCAGCACCCATAAACCTGAAGTCGTCTGAATTTTACAATTTATTTGTGGGCTTGTTGTCCTATAGCTCAACAAAAGAACAAATAATGCTGCCTGCACTACATTTCCTATTAATATCCTCAACAGCAGCCAGACACGTTTGTGTTCAGGAGCAGAATCTGAAGGTGCTGGGGCATGCAAATTGTGGAAAATTTCCTTCTGAAAACAGCAGTATATTTGAGCAAGATGGATAGAGAAGCAGCTTTCACAACAGCCCCCTCTGATTAGGAAGATAAATCTCTTAACTGTTCACTCTGGCTGATAATAAAACCCTCTGCATGTGGCTTCCAAGATGCCAGAACCATGATGCTCAATGACAATTCTGGAAGATCAGGTGGTCATCCCAAAAGAGTAAATGACTTGTGACGGGCTTTATACCCTGCAGAAGGCAGACACTGAGAAATGAAATTGTGGCATACAATCCTTACAACCTTTAAGACTGCAAAACAGGCTGGAGAGGACATCAAGTGAGCATGTGCTCATTGGATTTCATAGCAAGATAAATTCCAGCTATGTTGTTACAGATGTAACAGAAATTTCACAATCTTCCTAGGGAATTTTTTTCATGAGTTTAATTTAAAACAAAATAAAACCAGCCAACACCCACACACACACACACTTCTTAAACAATTCATTTTGTTAGATCAGAGACACTAATTTTCTTCCTAAATCTTCATATTATAGAGGAGATCCTTTTGGGGAGGCATATTATTAATTACTGCATAATATTAAACACATAAATCAATTACTAATTAATTTCAGTATTTTAGGAGTGTAATTAGTGTAGATTCAATAATCTGCTGAATTCAGCCTTGATGAAAGACTTGTTACTATAAATTGGTTTGTGAGCAGGATTGTGCACGAGGAAGGGCAATGGCAATTCAAGTGCCTTGAACAGATAACAAACCTATGGAGAACTGCATTTGTGTGTTGACTAGTGTCACTGCTTTGATAAGAACTAGGCATCAACAGTGCTTTTTAGGGACTGAAAAAAATTGAAAGTCACAAGATATGCCACAAGATATACACAAACTGCAATGGCTCTAGATGCAGAAAAGGTGAGAGGTAAGCAATCAGATAAATTCAGAATAACCTGAATTCAAACTCAAGCATTATTTTATTTGGAGAATGGAGGGTGTTTAAGAAGCACTGAAAGAAACTCCATTTGGGAACAAAAAATAAAACAGAGTCACATAAATGTTTGATAACAGCAGAGACTTCTTTCTGCTTGGATTTTAGTTCACACAATCAACCTAACTGCAGAGCATCATGCACACCAACACTGCAACAACATGCTGTGCAGCACCTTGCACCTGAGCCAGTGCCCACAGCAGAGGACATTTCCAGTGCCTTTGCTGAGGGGCACAGGAAGGCAGCACCCAAAGTGCATCCACGGATAGGATAGGATAGGATAGGATAGGATAGGATAGGATAGGATAGGATAGACCAGGTTGGAAGAGACCTTCAAGATCATCAAGCCCAACCCATCACCCAACACCATCTAATCAACTAAACCATGGCACCAAGTGCCTCATCCAGTCTCTTCCTAAACACTTCCAGTGATGGTGACTCCACCACCTACCTGGGCAGCCCATTCCAATGGCCAATCACTCTTTCTGTGAAGAACTTCTTCCTAACATCCAGCCTAAACCTCCCCTGGCACAGTTTGAGACTGTGTCCTCTTGTTCTGGTGCTCATTGCCTGGGAAAAGAGACCAACCCCTCACCTGGCCACAACCTCCCTTCAGGGAGTTGTGGACAGCAATGAGGTCTCCTCTGAGCCTCTTCTTCTCCAGGCTAAGAACCCCAGCTCCCTCAGCCTCTCATCATTTGGTTTGTGCTCCAAACCCCTCACCAGCTTTTGCTACGTGCTTTTCTGCATGTTGCCCATGTAGAAGAACACATTATGCTAGTGGACCTGATTAAGGTAAAAAAAAAAAAAAAAATCATCTCCAGATTGAAGCCCTCATTGCGAAGTTCCCCAACTCTGAGAGCATATTAGGAGGAAAATATCTATATTCTTACTCTATCCTCCAGGAGGTCTCTGGGACACTAGAATTTCCTTGTGTCCATGTCTGAGTTCACCCTGCATATGAATTTCAGGGCACATACTCCTGCTCTTGTCTGGAGCACACAGAACTACATCTTCTTGAAATATTTTTCTGAGAGTTCTAGTAGGAAGTATCTTCAGCTGTGTGAACCTGCTTCAGAGAAGTAACATCAGCTTACTCATGCCAAATGTCTGGCTCTACCCTTCTCCTGACCTTGCAGAGGACATTTGGATATTTCTACAGACCTAAATCAAAACAAACCACAAGGAAATCAAACAGATATTCCACACTATCTGAAGAGGCTGCAAAGGTTTTACTGAATATTTCTATGATATCTGTAGCACAGCAGCAATAGGTTTCACACTCCTGCTTTCCTGAGGTTGATTTGTGAAAAAAGCACATGCCACCAAAACACAGGAGCTACATAACCAGCAGACTGTCTAGAAAAAAAGGAAACAAAGTTACAGGCCAGAGAGGATAAAAAGAGAGCTAAGTGAACCAGCAAGTATGATTTTAACAAAAAAAAAAAAAAAAAAAAAGCAACAAAAAAACCCAAACAAACCCAGTCCCTGGTAGAATCGTGAACTTATTAGGGTTGGAAAAGACCTCCAAGATCATCCAGCCCAGCCAATAGTAGCACCACAGGAGAACAAGCAACAAGGAAAAGCTACAAAACCAAGATCAGCTAAAAAAAACCCACAACAACAACAAAAGCCAAAACAAATACCAATGTCAATTCACAAGATACAGCATCTGCAATTTTGGTTTTGGCTTCTGAAACTCTTTTATGTGGAGGTTTCCTAGTGTAGAGGAAATCCTATTCCTCTGCTTTGACATCACTCTCTGTTTATCCCTTAAGTAAGTGTCCTGGAGATACACAAAAATCTGATCTTGTCCCAAGGAGAAACAAGTGGCTTCCTGGAAGACCAGCATATGAATCTCGTCTCTTCTTTTCTCATGTAAAATGATGAGGCTTGGAGTAAATACATGCATAATTATTTTCCAGCTCATAAACTTAATTAGACTGGCTTAGTGGTCATCTAGTGAGTCAGAGACTGGGAATGTAGCTTGGAAATGCTGATTCCTTTTCCCTTACTCCCTTTGCTATATCTCTCTGCTCCTATTACAGGCTGAGACTGATAATAGACTTGTCCTTTTGCTGCCTCTTTACTACTGACACAGAAGCTGAGCACTGCAAACTTCAGTGCAGCCAGGCACACCAAGACGGTGCCTGCATGCGGCTCTGCAAAGAAACACTCTCCAGCTGCAGGAAAACCCTTGGCTTTGCTGATGCCTGGCTCTAAGATAACTTCTTCATTGTTAATTTGCAATTAAATGTAGAATAGATCTCTGCTAAATACAGAGACCTGATTTTTCTGTGGTGTAAAGTGCCATCAGGAGACTGTGCTGATACAGTTTTACTCCTCCAGGCAATTGTCCTTTGTGTGAACACTGTGAAGAGACATGAACACAGTTTCTAAAATACTTTGTCTTGTTGTGAGAGGCTTTGTGGAACATTTATAATAATAACCACTATCAGGTCAAATCAATCAATATTCTAGGCTCCTAATCTTTCCAAAGACACAAATTATCACTTCTCTTCCAAATTCATTGTGTAATAGAGGTAATGACAGATCTTTAGACTCTTCTAAAAAGGCTAAAGGAAAGACCAGTTCAAAAAGGACAATATTTATCAAAATATCATGACACTGCCCAGACGTATTACCTTCTGAAATTATCCCTGGCTGTATTATACATGCCTTGATACCCTAATGCCATCAAAATGGGTAGAGGAAAGAGAAAAATAAAGGATATTGGGCTGCCACTAATTATCTAAACTTGCATAAAATGAAGGCTCCACCTTAAAACCTTTATTTCTATGGTGAAAGACTTTCTTCCAGAGGAGTGAGGGAAAATGTAGAATGATAATCAGGAAGATTCTAAGTGAAATTAAGTATTAGTGAAGCTAATATGAAGATGTACCTAATTTAAGAATACATTGAAAATACATAGTATAAACACCTAGATGTGAAAGTAAGAATGCAATTTTGCACCTTTATTTTTTCATGTATACATCTTACAAGAAGAGAAAGAGAAACAGGACGTACCTTATTCATGAACATTATATTGAGTATCCCTCCTAAAGGTCCACAGCTGCTTTTAATTCAATGTTCAGAGTGAAGCAATCTGTAAAAGCATAAATCCACAGTGCTCTTGATGTTTCAAGTTTTAGAATTCAAGAGAGATAAGGGAAAATCATACTGTTTCTCAGTAAAAGGTGATCTCTCCCCTTCCTCTGCTTCCTGACTCAGACTCCCAGCCTCTGAATGCTGTCCTATTCCTCCCTCTCTTCCTCTTCCCAAAGATGCTGCAGTCAACCATCTACTCTACCCCATGAAAATCACTCTCCAGAGCATCCTGTCCCTGTGTCCATGCCAATCATCTTTCTAAAGAAGCAGTGAAGCCTTGAAGAGAGTCTTTGGGAGTATACCACTGGCGGAGAAAGGGGCATAAGACAGACCAGCCAAATTCTGTCAAACCACATGTCACATGCTGCTGGATCCCTCCTGCCAGCACAGCTGTAATCCTGTTTATCACTCATACCACAAAAATGGAGAATGATTTTAAACTTGAAGGTTTGCATGTTTTTTCTCATCAAGTGATTCTTACTTTTTGATAAGAGAGGAATAAAATGTGCAGTCCTAGCAGGTACTTTTGGAGAGTTAATAAAAGCATCTTTTAGTATTGTATCTCGCTCATCTTCACCAGCACCAGCAGTCACAAGCAAAACTGTGCTGGATAGTAAGAAGACATGTCTGAAAATCATCATCACTACTCTGAACTCAGTAAATTTTTGCATTGGCTGGACACCTGACTCTCTCTTCCTCCTGCAGTAAAATAAAATTTGAAGCCTGCAAAAGTTTACAGAGATGAAGTACAGGAATCAGTACCCATTTTTAATTCAGGCAGGTCTCAGAGTCTATAACTGCCCCATACAATCAGTGTGCTTTCATCAATTATCTGGCCAAAAAGCACTTTCCTGGGTAGCACAGCAAAATGAATCCCATTCTGAGTATGGAATGAACGCTGCAGGGAACATTTGTTGTTGCTTTGTAATTGGAGAGTGACAATGTCACCTTTCTGCCACGGGCTAGGAATTAAAAAGATGCAGAAGTCACTGAAAGATTTAATAAATAACAACTTCACATGACATTTTAAGACCAATGATCAATACAGACTATGACACTTTTTTGCTTCATTTGAAAAAAAGATCATAATTAATTTCATCGATGTCTCTCTATGCTTGGTAAGAGGTGAAAGGATTCTATTCTACAAGTAAAAGAGAAATAAGGATCCTATCCTACACTGGTAGCAAAAGATAAGAGGAAACAAATGGTTTCCAGAAATAAGGAGATTCTTCCGAGCCAGGGCAGAATCTTACACTGAGGCTGGATATCATGCTGATGGTTACATTAAAAAAGAAAAACAGCATATTTTCTCTTTTCCTAATGAAAGGCTTGGTCATAGCCCAGTTTTTGGTTACTGATTTGCCCCAGTTATTTCACCTAGACTGGAGCCTTCCTTAGCACATGCACAGATCCTTCATCCCATAAGCACAGCATAGAAATTGAAGAAATGTGAAACTCCATAAGTAGCTTTCTAACTGACCTAAAATACAAACTACACCAAATATCTCTCATGGCGAGTGACTTCAGGACATGTCACTACAGAATTAACAGGAACACTGTGCTTTATGCTCAATTGACTTGAAGCTGCATTGTACAAAATGCTCATCGTTAATGCCGTGTTTTATTTAGAGGGTGAAAAATCAGGGCAAGGAAAGATGCAAAAGCACACAGTTTTTCTAACAGAAAATTCACTCCAGGTAAGAAGGTAAGATTTTCAGTCTTCCAAACTGTCAGTGGGTGCCAAAAAAATGTTAAATGTCAGAATACATTTACACTGCTGCCCTGCAAAGTCCTTTCTATACCTATCCTTTTCTCAAGAAGAGATAAAGGTAAGAGGGTGCTCTGTAGGTAAGTCGCAAAAACAGATCCTCATCTCCACTGTTTACTTCAACATGGAAAACAGTGGTAAATAGCAGCACTTAGTGACAGTTAAAGAGAATGGTATGACATGAAGGAGTCAGGTCTTGGAAAGGGAGATGAAGAATGAGTAAAAAATGAGGAAAAGGGAAAGAAAAGTGTAATATACATCATTGCCAAGGGCATTTGACGCTAAACAAACCAGGAGACAACAGGAGCAGGAGCATGATTCCTTTCCATGCAAAGCAGTAACCAAAGAACTGGAATTTCAGGGCTCACATTGATATGTCTGACCTACAATATAATTTTTGAAGGAAGATTTTTATATTTTCTATGCAGTTAAACACCAGTAGTTGTAGATGTGAAGTCCCTCTGGGGTATGTCACATGTCCAGGAAAGATTTTGCTTTCCCAAGTTGCAGAAATCATGGCAAAACACTGATAAAAGGCAGCACTAGAGAAATTTGAGTTTATCCTTCAGTTTCTTGCATGTAGTGTTGGTGATACAACATCATTTTTTGGTTACAGATCACTGGTCTCAAGTACTCCTCTTAGCTCTTAGCTTAACTGGTCTTGACTTGCTTTGCATGCCCTAGCACTGAAGTAGTCGGGCAACTAAAATTTTAACAGCTAAATAAAGTGATCAGATGGCTATTTTTTTAATAACAGTCCTTGTTCAGTAGCTTTAAACCTTGGTCTGGTTCATATTTAGTAATGTTTAGTCATACCATAAATGTTCCAGTGGCTGAAGAGAACCAAGATTCTGCTAGTATTCCCAAGCCTAGATTAATCTGGTCATGTCAAGACCATCATAAACAGAGAAATGAAAGACAATAGTGAACATGTTTGCAAAAATACAAAACTGAATATTTGATTGAAGTCTTTTTATGGGGGGGGGGGGGGGGGGGGGGGAAGAGAGATAGAGAGGGAAAAAACCTTCTATTCCTTCAGTGATTTTTTTCTATTTCTGAAGCAACCTTTTATCAGATTATTGATTTAACGCCTGAGCCAAACAAAAAAAAAAAATCCAGCACACCAGAAAGTCAGTACACCATGGCACTTACATATTATTGCAATAAACAACCTGACGCACAATGGAGCCTCACATTAACTGCATCATTTGCACTGCTATGCAGTATTCTTGGTGCAGCAGGTAGAACATTGGTCCATAGTAATTATAGTCACGAGCTACTCGTGAGCACTCTCTCATTAAGAAATAGATGCCAGGACTCATCAGAGGACAAAGTTGTGTGAAACTGCCTTGATATGTGACAGAATAAATTGATACAATGCTACAGCAAAGCTTAAGGCACAGATTTCAGTGGTGGTGGGTGCCATACGCTCCTGGGACTTCACATTCTAGCTGCCAAAACATGTTGATTGAATCATTGCCTGTGCTAAATCTACTAGCACCATTTTAGATGATATTTTCAACATTAGTGCTGGGACAGACTTTGTCAAATGGAGCAATCCTGCACATGCCCTTTCCTGTTGATGTTTTATTGATTACTTACCTGCAAGTTCCTGACAAGTACCAAGGCAACTGGAAGCATGAAAAGTCCAGCATGTTTTGTTCATCAAAACACAGCTCTCTCCTTCTGCACAATGTAAGTAGCTGCCTGCAGTACCACTTCTTTTGGACAGATAAGTTGGCTCAGGTAGAAGGGTAAAATATTTCCCTTTTCTTCTGCCCCTTCAGGACAGAAGGGGCTACTTCCACTGCTCCACCAGCAACTAGATCTTCAGGGCTGCATTTTCCACCACATCTAGCCCCTCAAGGCCCCTCTCTTCTCTTGTTTTCTGCTTTGTCCTCTACCTGTTACAGATAACTTGTTTCAATGTTTTCTCTTGCTTTAAGCCCTTCCTGATTTCTTGAGTCGATTCCTTTCTTCCTTGCCCCTAGAATATTTCTCAAATGTGTCATCCAAAAATCTCTCACCCCCTTGGAGATGCCATGGGATTGGATACATCTACATTAACCTCATATCAGTTACTGCAGAGAAACAGATTGTTTGCATTTTGTTATCTCCAGAGACCTTTTCGCCTTGCTATAAAATGCAGAGCTGAGAGTAGTTAGGTGAATTGCTCTCTAAAAATGCCAAGTTTTCTAGAGAGCTAGGTGTGACCATTTGAGGCTGTGCCTTTAAGAAAGGGAATATGGTGGACGGAAGTTGGTAAACGGAAAGAACAATCTAAACTAATTTCATTGGTAAAGTGGGAGGAAGCACCCTCTGAACTGGGAGTGCAGGAGGACTATCCTGGGCACTCCGGCACTCTATCAGTCAGTCTTGCTTCCGCCTCTCCACGGTGCAGCAGCTTGCTTTCTCTGCTGGGCTTTCTGCCAAGGCCTCGGCCTTGAAGTCCAGATACAGGCCGGTATTAACTCCCAATTAACACGAACTGCTTCTAACATTTTTTTCTTTTTTTTTTTTCCTCTCTTTTCTTTCTCTTTCTATCCCATTCTGGGGAAAGGGGGGGGAGAGAGGGGAGAGCGGAGGTGGGGAACCCCCTCTGCCGAGGGGGGTCACTCTCATTTCTGCGTTACTCTGTTGTATATCTTTGTATATATTGTAGATATTGTAAATTTGTAAATATTCCCCTGCATACCCTACATTGGTTTGTAAATATAGCTCCACTGCCTTGCTAATTCAGCTTGTGAGTTTTTTTTTCCTTTCCCTTCAATTTTTTTTTCCCTTTTACCTTACAAGGGGGAAGGGAGGAGGCTTCTTGACCTTACCCTTCCACCCCACTACACTAGGTATAAAATTAGTCTTAATTCTCACTTGTCTGGTACACATCCATCCAAAACAACTTATTCCAACCTCCACTGCAAACATAAGCAATGTCTCCTTGAACATTCACACATGTAGGAGTATTTTTATCTTACTAAGGCATTCAGAAACTTTGTGATCAATCAAGCCACTAATTTTGTCCTCTGGGTCTGCAGAACTTGCCAAAGACAAGCTTAAAGTAGGCTACTTACTAACAGTTTGCTCAGGCCTTCTGGGTATGTCACACTTAAAAAAAGTCTTGTCTTGGCAAAAGACAATACCTTGGGATCTTCTGGTTTCAGCCAGTGGTCCCACATCTCCAGAAGAGGAGGAACACAAGAGGTACAGAGCAAAGAGACAGCCAAATAAAGTTTAACTGCCCATCATGCATGAGTGAGCAAACTAAATTTTCTGAACTATGAATATAATTATGCATGCGGGTAAGACTCATCTGACCTAGCATTAGCTGATTAACCACTTTCCTATGCATCTTTAGCTGGAGATACATACTTGGGATTGCCCTTGCCATTATTTCAGCTATGAACTTCCCAATTTATTTGTTAATTAACTTATGTCAGTGGTGTTAGTCAGTGGTTTCAATAAGATTCCACCCACATGTTTCTCCTAATTGTAATTGGAAGAAATAAATCTCTCCTTGTGCAACTACTACCTCCTCAATGTCATTGTTTGGAGATAATAATTCTTTAACTTTGTGGTTCTCATTTCAACTCTTGTATGCTGGCAATCTGCTAGGTGGTGTATGTTTGCCTACTTACATGTCCACATCCATTTGAGTGAATAGGATTGACAAGAAGTGGAAGTTATTGATGGAGCCACATATGCTTGAAGTAAAGCTTTTGTGTCTTTGGGTCCAGACTTTCCTCAGCTCCATGCTCCTGGGAGAAACAAGCGAAAGAGACAGTAAGAATATTTTTTATCCACTTCAGCTGGTTTATCCCTTATCATAGAGCCCTACAAACAGTTGTGTGACTGTCGTAGTGTTGGAAGGGTAAGGCCAAGAAACCTCCTCCCTCCCCCCTGTAAAGTAAAGGGAAAGAAAATTGAAGGGAAAGGAAAAAAAATCTCACAGCTGAATTAGCAAAGCAGTGGAGCTGTATATTTACAAAGCAATGTAGTATATGCAGGGGAGTATATACAAATTTACAATATTTACAATATATACAAAGATATACAATAAAGTAACACAGAAATGAGAGTTCCCCCCCTGCTGAGGGGGTTCCCCACCTCCGCTCTCCCCTCTCTCCCCCCCTTTCCCCAGAATGGGATAGAAAGAGAAAGAAAAGAGAGGAAAAAAAAGTTAGAAGCAGTTTGTGTTAATTGGAAAGGAGTTAATACAGGCCTTTATCAGTTTTTCAAGGCCGAAGCCTTGGCAGAAAGCCCAGGAGCTGCAAGCTGCTGCCCGAAGGAGAAGCGGAAGCAAGACTAAAGATAAAGTGCTGGAATGCCCAGTATACCCTCCTGCACTCCCAGTTCAGAAGGTGCTTCCTCCCACTTTACCAATGAAATTAGTTTAGATTGTTCCTTTCATTTACCAACTTCCGTCCACCATATTTCCTTTCTTAAGGGGACAGCCTCAAACGGTCACAGTCCACCCCTTCTAAACAATTTCATTGGCTGTTCACACTGTCCATCCAATCCAAGACGATATTTACAGTTCGTGAGTAAAGTTCATAGCCCATTCCGGCTATGCTCAGATGTAGATGATTCAAAAGTCCAAGAAAAATCAGAAAATGAGAAAAAATGGAAAACAATTCAATTCTTTGCCGACAAAGCGAAGAAAAGGGAAACAGGGAATCTCAGGGTCTCTTAGTTGACTCAGGGCTCTCAGGGATCTCAGGGTTCATGCACCGTAGATTCCTCGTTGATTCTTCCTTTGGATGCGATGTAGCTGTACAACAGTTTCGAAGTTAACCTCTTTCATCTAAAGTTAAATTTCTTTGTGGAATACACTGAATTTCACCATTCTCTTGCATTACCCAATAAGTGTGACCCGGACCTTCAGCTGAAACCACCCCTCGGACAGGTTTAGCCTCTCCTGAGGGTGAAAATACCCAAACAGTCTTACCTAACAGATTCTTTTCTCTAACAACAGGAACTCTATCACCTTCTACTTTCCGTAGCAAATCTGAATGTGCAGGTCCAGCTTGGTTCACTAAACCTCTACTATTTAACAGCCAGGTTGCTTGTGCTAAATGCTTTTCCCAGTTTTTCAAAGATCCACCTCCCATGGCTTTAAGAGTGGTCTTCAACAAACCGTTGTAGCGTTCAATCTTCCCTGAAGCTGGTGCATAGTAGGGAATGTGGAATATCCACTCAATACCGTGCTCTTTTGCCCAGTTCATTACAAGGTTGTTCTTGAAATGAGTTCCGTTGTCTGACTCAATCCCCTCTGGAGATCCGTGTCTCCACAGGATCTGTCTCTCCAGACCGAGAATGGTGTTGCGTGCAGTTGCATGTGGAACTGAATAAGTTTCCAACCATCCAG
The DNA here is from genome assembly GCF_026170545.1 of Melanerpes formicivorus. NCBI lineage: Eukaryota > Metazoa > Chordata > Aves > Piciformes > Picidae > Melanerpes > Melanerpes formicivorus. Next base: position 686,344 of record NW_027142485.1, on the reverse strand, counting down.
TGTTTGCCTCTACCATAGTAAGCACGTATTGCTTACCAGAACGAGAACGTGGTAGAGTGATGTAGTCAATCTGCCAAGCTTCACCATACTTCTACTTGGACCATCTGTCACCATACCACAAGGGCTTAAGTTGTTTTGCCTGCTTAATAGCAGCACAAATGTCACAGTCATGGATGACTTGTGTGATAGCATCCATGGAAATGTCGATGGATCTGTCACGAGCCCATTGGTATGTTGCATCTCTGCCTTGATGTCCTGACGAATCATGAGCCCACCGAGCTAAGAATATCTCACCCCGGTGTTTCCAGTCGAGATCAAGATTAGAGTCCATGTCTACTTGAGAAACTCTTGCAGCTAGATCTGCCTGATGGTTGTGTTGCTGTTCCTCAGTAGCTTTGCTCTTAGGAATGTGAGCATCAATGTGTCTCACTTTCACTGGAATTCTCTTGATTCGATCAGCAATGTCCTGCCACAGGCTGGCTGCCCAAATGGGTTTTCCTTTCCTCTGCCAACCACTCTGACTGTATCCAGGAATGTGTAGTCTCCAAAATCCCACTATCCCCAAGAAACGTAGGGTCTCTTGCTTGTTTGTGGGACTCGCCATGGTAGAGACTCTATTTACCACATCCACTGGAATGTGTCGGCATCCATCCTGCCACCGCACTCCTAGAAACTGAATTTCTGTGGTAGGTCCTTTCACCTTGTCTCGCTTGATGGCAAAACCTGCATTCAGAAGAATGTCAATGATTTTGTTGCCTTTCTCAAAGACTTCCTCAGCAGTTTTACCCCAGACGATGATATTGTCGATGAACTGGATGTGTTCTGGAGCACCGCCTTTCTCCAGAGCATCGTGGATCACTGCATGACAGATGCTTGAGCTGTGGACCCAGCCCATTGGCAGTCTGTTGAAAGTGTACTGGATTCCTCTCCAGGTGAAAGCAAACTGAGGCATGCATTCCTCTGCTATGAGAATAGAGAAAAATGCATTAGCAATGTCTATGGTAGCATACCATTTGGCCTCTTTGGATTCCAGCTCATACTGTAGCTCCATCATGTCTGGCACTGCTGCACTCATAGGTGGTGTCACTTCATTCAGGGCTCAGTAGTCTACTGTCAGTCGCCAGTCTCCATTCTGCTTCCACACAGGCCACACTGGACTGTTGAAAGGTGAATGAGTTTTGCTGACGACTTTCTGACTCTCCAACTGACGAATCAGATTCTGAATGGGCAACAAAGAGTCACGGTTGGTTCTGTATTGTCTGTGATGCACAGTCTGAGAAGCAACTGGCAATTTAATGTCCTGTATCTTGTGTTGTCCCACAACTGCAGATTCATCAGAAAGCTCAGGTCTAACAGACAGCTTCAATTTTTGTCCATCAATTTCTAAAGAAGCTACTCCGAAAGCTCATTTGTAACCTCTAGGGTCCTTGAAACGCCCTTCTCTCAGAAAATCAATTCCCAAAATACAAGGTGCGTCAGGTCCGGTCACAACTGTATGCTTCCTCCATTGTTTACCAGTTAAACTTAGATTAACCTCCACCTTACTTAACTCTTGAGATCCACCAGTGACTCCCAAAATAGTTATAGACTCCGATCACTGATAACTGGATGGTATTATGGTGCACTGAGCTCCTGTGTCAACCAAGGCCCTGTACTTCCGAAATTGTGAAGTGCCAGGCCACTGGATGTACACATCCCAATAGATTCTATTATCTCTGTTATCCCTCTCCTCCCCCTGGCGGGAGGCAGGGCACCCCTAGTTATGGGGAACATGCGCACATGTGCATTGCACTTAGTTTGCAGGGTTATAACTTTGCATGTTATAACTGGAGCCACTGTTGGAGCTAATAGAGTTGTTCTGGGGAACTGCGGAAGTAACAGCTACCCTTCTGGTATTGCTACCTCGGGTTCTGCCACTTTGCAATTCCCTCAGTCTCCTGTAAAGATTAGAAGTTGGTTGGCCATCCCAGCGGTTCATGTTCTCACCAAACTGATCATGCAGAGTTATCCAAATAGTTCTACGTGATTGTCTTGGTGGTCTGTTTTGGAATGACCTGTTTTGGAATGACCTGGTTTGGAATGACCTCCTTGGAGGACATGTATTCCTCACAAATGAGGCTTGTACCCACCTGGAGGAAGAATTGAAATTATCCCTTTGTGCCAATTGGGATATGGAATTTCTAAACTCATCTTTCAACTCTCTCATGCAATTCTCAATTTTTCCAAACAGAGTTTCAATGGCTGAAACCAAAGAACCACGTGTCATGCTATCCTCCAATTGTCTCATTTGATCACTGAATTGGCCAACCGTAGGAGAAGCTCCACCATAACTTCTTGACACAATTCTGCTTGCCAGAATGTTTGCATAATTAGAAGGAGCAAGTTTGATGATCTTTTTAGCAAGACCAATACCCACAGGAATGTCATCAGGATTCAGAGTTTCATGTTCACCATAGAGTAGCTCTCTAACAGCAAATTCTCTCAAGCGCTTAATTCCCTCATCTATGGTAGTCCAGGGTTTAGGATTCCAGGGAAGATCATCTCGGGAAGGGTATCTCAGGGCAACCGCCATTAAAAGGCGTATCCACAGATTAACCTTACCGAGAGCTTCGCCTAGATGTCTATCTATTCCATTGTCCCTCGAGAGAGTTCCTAACTGAGCTGCTGACTTGTCTCCAGCTGTTAGAGCTGAAGCACCTGTGTCATAACACCTACTAAGCCAAGCTAGAACTGGCTCCTTATCTGCCCTGGTGAAATCTTTACGGACATTTCGCAATTCCTCCCGTGGAGAAGAACAGTCCGAAATATCATCTTCATCTTTATCTCCCTGAATTCTTTGCCCATGTAATCCTGCTGTCATTCTCCTAAGGATCTCTTTAAGCTGAGAACCACCTTTGCCAGCTGCCTTCCTAACTTCATCTCTATCCTGCTTTGATCTCACTAGGTTAGCTAGATCTTTAAAACAAACCTTCTCTTCCTCCTGAGCAGGATCTTTTAGAGTAGAGAGCCACTCACCAGGATCAGTCTCCTCCTCTTCTTCTCCATCTTGGGCCTTTGCACCTCTAGTCTTTAAAGGAGCCACCTTAACTGGAGCTGTGTTTGAATTTACAGCCACCTTAATGGAAGCTGACAGGTCCTGAGATAAATCAGCTGCTGGGGCAGTGACTTCCGGTCCCACCGAGGGAGTGGGCGGAAGTGACGTTGCTCCATTACTGGCCGACGGAGAAGAAGAAGAAGGAGAAGGAGTGGGGGAAGTAGTAGGCGCCATGTTGATACCAGCCGATGCCCTTGGCTGCTTGCCAGAATCAGCAAAGTCATTTAGAGCTGCCTTACCGATTAACTTTTTAGCCTTCTTTTTAACTGACACGGGTTCTCCACAGTCCTCGTCACTAGATGACTCTGGGACTAATCTAGAGCCATGGCATTTTCTTTTTGATCTAGTTTTAATAACAAAACACGCCCTGGACACCTTTTTCTCTCGCCACAAGGAATACAGAGAAAACACATTAGTTATCACCAGCAGCAGAATTATACACATCACATAAATCACCTTTGGATCCCAGGCATCACCTAAAGTTACTCTCTCCTCAGGCGGAATCTTAAAACCCTTTATCTCAATTGGGAGAGTGGTGGAGGTAACATTCCTGTATCTCACTGGCCATAAGATACTAACACATTTTCCATACCATAATTTAACTCTATACATAACCCACATATAAATTGTCCGCACCACATATTTACCCAGGTAATCCAAAATCAAACCCAAACAATACCTGTAAACCAGAGCCCCAAAAATTGAAAAGAATAATCGCTCCACAAACCACAATACCTTCATGTTTGCTAATTCAGCTGGAAAACACTAAATCAATCAAGTAATAAATTGAACTAATTATCGAGCCCCACGTTGGGCGCCAATAAAAAAAATGTGGTGGGTTTGGAAGGGTAAGGCCAAGAAGCCTCCTCCCTTCCCCCTTGTAAGGTGAAAGGAAAGAAAATTGAAGGGAAAGGAAAAAAAAAACTCACAAGCTGAATTAGCAAAGCAGTGGAGCTATATTTACAAAGCAATGTAGGGTATGCAGGGGAATATTTACAAATTTACAATATCTACAATATATACAAAGATATACAACAGAGTAACACAGAAATGAGAGTAACCCCCCTTGGCAGAGAGGGGGTTCCCCACCTCCGCTCTCCCCTCTCTCCCCCCCCTTTTCCCAGAGTGGGATAGAGAGAGAGAGAAAAGAGAGGAAAAAAAATGTTAGAAGCAGTTTGTGTTAATTGGAAAGGAGTTAATACAGGCCTGGTATCTGGACTTCAAGGCCGAGGCCTTGGCAGAAAGCCTAGCAGAGAAAGAAAGCTGCTGCACCTCGGAGAGGCGGAAGCAAGACTGATAGAAAAGTCCTGGAAATGTCCAGTTCACTCCCAGTTCCGAAGGTGCTTCCTCCCACTCTCCCAATGAAATTAGTTTAGATTATTCCTTCCGTTTACCAACTTCCGTCCACCATATTCCCTTTCTTAAGGGGGCAACGTCAACCGGCCACACATGGGCAGGGACACCCCACACTAGATCAGGCTGGACAGAGCCTCATCCAGCCTGCTCTTAAACACCCCCAGGGACGGGGCCTCGACCACCTCCCTGGACAACCCATTCCAGGGTTTCACCACTCTCATGGTGAAGAACCTCCTCCTCACATCTAGCCTGAATCTCCCCACCTCCAGCTTCATTCCATTCCCCCTAGTCCTATCACTACCTGAGATCCTGAGAAGTCCTTCCCCAGCCTTCCTGTAGGCCCCCTTCAGATACTGGAAGGCCACAATTAGGTCACCTCGGAGCCTTCTCTTCTGCAGACTGAACAGCCCCAACTCCTTCAGTCTGTCCTCATAGGAGAGGTGCTCCAGCCCTCTGATCATCCTTGTGGCCCTTCTCTGGACACGTTCCAGCACCTCCACATCCCTCTTGTAATAGGGGCTCCAGAACTGGACACAGTACTCCAGGTGGGGTCTCACCAGGGCTGAGTAGAGGGGGAGGATCACCTCCCTCGACCTGCTAGCCACACTTCTGATGCAGCCCCAGGATCTGATTGGCTTTGCGGGCTGCAAGCGCACACTGAGAGCTCATGTTGAGCTTTTTGCCCACCAGCACCCCCAAGTCTCTCTCCTCAGGGCTACTTTCCAGCCAGTCACTGCCCAGCCTGTATTTGTGCCTGGGATTGCCTCGACCCAGATGCAGGACCCTGCACTTGCTCTTATGGACCCTGCACTTGCTCTTATACATAATACTAACAGGCAAGTCATACTCTAAGTCCAGATGTGCTCTCTTGTACCACAAGTCAGGATTGACTACTAACATCAACAGAGCATTTTTGGAAGAAAAACACTCTAAAAGCAGGGGTGGGGCCCAAAGATGGTACTAATAAATGGCAGGGTTCATTAAAAAAGGTTGGCACCAATGCAAGTATACTGATATAATTACCCCACCTTTCTTTTCTTTAGAATTGCCTTCAAACAGCCAGCCAAAGCAGAGAGCTCTGCTTGGGGATGTTCACCTATATTACTAGAAATTCACATTTCGCTACTGATAACAATGCTGCAATGGAAATAAAGGCCCAGGACAGTTGTTAAGTGTTAAGGCCAGAGGGACTGTTTCATAGGCCAGAGAACTGCTTTCACGTCACTATACAGATCCTAGTAATAAGTGTTTACCAAAAGCCTGATATAGCAACATCTCAAAATAATATGTCCCCCTACTAATTTGTCTTTCTTAAGGAGGGGTATTCGAACCTGGACAAATTCAAGCTAAATATAGCTCTCTGTTCCAACAGCCCAGTAACTGCAATAGTCTGACAGCTCTCTAACCAGAAACGCTGCAGCGTAAGAAGTAAATTGCAACACTAGACTTGCACTCCCCAAGGGTCAGAATGATCTTTCTAATCATCCCATTGTTCAACACTTAATCTTCAAATAGCCCAAACAGATGATTTATTACTGCTCTCAATCTGAGGAAAAAGAAAACAATACATGAAGGGTACACTTGTATCTTTCATGTGGGTTGAAGGGCTGTAATTAAATAATGATAAAAGTGCAATTCCATTTACTGGCTGCAGTTAGTAAATAAGCTGTCCCATGATGAGTTTTATCAGTTGTGAAACAAAATGACCTTAGCACATGGCTTCAGTAACTCGTGGCAGATGAACCATTGCTGTAAAATTAGAAGAGGCACACACCCTTCCCCAAATCTTGAATTAGTATCATAGTATCAGTCAGGGTTGGAAGGGAACACAACGATCATCTAGTTCCAACCCCCCTGCCATGGGCAGGGACACCCCACACTAGATCAGGCTGGACAGAGCCTCATCCAGCCTAGTCTTAAACACCTCCAGGGACGGGGCCTCGACCACCTCCCTGGACAACCCATTCCAGGGCCTCACCACTCTCATGGTGAAGAACCTCCTCCTCACATCCAGCCTGAATCTCCCCACCTCCAGCTTCATTCCATTCCCCCTAGTCCTATCACTACCTGAGATCCTGAGAAGTCCCTCCCCAGCCTTCCTGTAAGCCTCTGGGTGTCTCTGAACTTGGGCTAGGTTTCAAATACAACAGGAACTGGAGGGGTCTAAAGGGACAGTGTCCAGCCAAATCCAACCTGAAATGTAGACTGCATGTAAACAAGTTTGCAAACTTTATACCATGTGAAACATTTCTCTGTTATGCCTAGATGGAAGCTTCTCAAGAACACCACCTCTAACTAGAGTTAGAAATGTAGTTAGTTCTAGAGTTCTAACTAGAGTTAGAGGTGTAGTTAGTTCTAACAACAGCTCAGAGCAAAATCATGGAAAGATTTGGTAACATCAAAAGATAACAGAAAAGTTAAAAATATGTACAACTCCAATGATGTTTGCCATTGCCTATATCCCCTTGGGATAATGAAACAAAAATATCTACAGTGCAGAATAAACAGCAGCAACACTCTACCCAGGGAAGTGGTAGAGTCATCACCCTTGGAGGTATTTAAAAGATGTGTAGATGGGGGATGGGGTGCTGGGGGACATGGTTTAGTAGAAGACTTGGCAGTGCTGGGTGATCAGTTGTATTCTATGATCTCAAAGGTCTTTTACAACCAAAATTATTCTATTATTCTAATATGCTAGAAATCATAAATTAAGTCATGATCATCACTCTTCCTACAGGACACAAGATCTGAGGCCATAGAGGAGGTATACTGTTTGGTTAATAATTTTGACACATTCAAAGATGTGCTAAAATATATATTCACATAGTGCTCTTAACCTAAACACTTTGAAACTGGAGCCAGAGAAGGAGCAGTGCTCTACAGGGGCTCTTTCCAAGAGTACTCCCACCAGATTTTAGATGCCTCTTCTCTGTGGGGCCAGAAGTGAAAAAGTGCTGCACATCCAAAACTGTGATTTTCCCAACCCTGAAATGAGATTTACATTCAGGAGGGACACTACCCTACAAACTCTGCCTGTCAAGCAATGTGTACTGTTAACACCTAAGGCCAAGTAGTCTGACCACAGGGCATCACACATGTCAGGGAGGCAAATGAGTGAGCCAGACCCAGGTCAAGGTCACACAAGGTTTCTGCAAGGGACCACAGGTCAAGCATCCACCAGATCTTGGAGCCACATGCAGCAGACTAGAAGCATGCTTGGAACCAGTAGTGCCAAGCCTTGTGGTGCAGACAAACATCTATCACAAATAAGTTTAACATGGCAGTCCCACAGTCTTGTTAACAACCTGTCAAGGCTCTGCTGGTTTGGCATCTTCTTTTGATTCATCAGTGTGACCAGTTGAGGATGTCCCCTTAAGAAAGGGAATATGGTGGACGGAAGTTGGTAAACGAAAAGAAGGATCTAAACTAATTTCATTGGTAGAGTGGGAGGAAGCACCTTCTGAACTGGGAGTGCAGGAGGGTATCCTGGGCATTCCGGCACTCTTCTATCAGTCTTTCTTCCGCTCCTCCGCCGAGCAGCAGCCCTCTCTGTGCTGGGCTTTCGGCCAAGGCTTGACCTCGAAAACTGATAAAACTGCAAGGCCTGTATTAACTGCTTTCCAATTAACACATAACTGCTTCTAACTTTTTTCTCTTTCTCTCTCTTTTCTTTCTCTTTCTAACCCGCTCTGGGGAAAGGGGGAGAGAGGGGGAGAGCGGAGGTGGGGAACCCCCTCAGCAGAGGGGGAACTCTCATTTCTGTGCTACTTTATTGTATATCTTTGTATATATTGTAAATATTGTAAATTTGTATATATTTCCCTGCATTTCCCTGCTTTGTAAATATACAGCATCCATTGCTTTGCTAATTCAGCTGTGAGTTTTTTTTTCCCTTTCCCTTCAATTTTCTTTCCCTTTACTTTACAGGGGGGAGGGAGGAGGCTTTTTGGCCTTACCCTTCCAACCCTACGACAATCAGCCATGAAGGAGATACCTGTGCTGGATATAAAAGTTGTCTGGATCTTGAAAAGCAACATAAAACTTGAGGTGTTTGAAGTACATTAACGTTCTGCCCAAGAACTTGTTTTGATGTCAACCCTGACACAAGGACATTTGATTTTGTCTTCCTTATCAAGGAGCTCTGACATCTTTCTATGCTACTACCACATGAGGCATGTAACCAATTTATCCTTCAGTTCTTACAACCCAAACCGTTCTATGATTCTGTGACTCTAAGTCTATGGGAAAAACAAACAAACAAAAATGTCTCAGTAATTGTTACACCGCGTGAAAAGCACTTGGGGTTTTCAAGACTGATGACTTTGGCAGGCAGGGTGGAACAGCTCCAAAACAAACTCCTGCATGTTGAGGGGTCTATCTGACCCATTCATCACTGACATTAAGCTGTTGCAACATGGATAATTTGGGAAAGTGGCAGAATTCCAACTCTAGTCGTTTTCCTCCTCCCTCCCTCAGCTATGATTAGAACTGGGCCATCACGCTACAGCATTTAAAGAAATACCATACGACCCACAGATGACAGCTACAGTTTTCACCCTTCATAAACATTTATACATTGAATGTTTGCAGTCAGTTTAATTTTGGGGTAAAAAAAAAAAAACTTCATTGCTCATCCTTACCTTGTACCATTAATTGGTTCTCTGTAAGCCCCCAGTTATTTTAAATAGGTAAATGATCATAAAACACAGGGTGAAACATGCTGCTGCATGCCAGCTTCTGAAAATAAGCACTGAACTTGAAACACCTTTTAATAAATGGCTTAAATACTTGTGCTGGGTTGAGGCAGCCCCCTTCCCCACCCCTGGCAACAATAAACACTCAGACAAACGGATTGCAAAAGTGATGGAAAGTTTAAATAGAAAGCAGTGAACTTTTACAGAAAGCCAAAAGCGCAGTGACAAAGAAAACTCCCAAAACAGACCCAGAGAGATCCCATCCCCACCTGAGGGTGCACCTGAGACCCCCAGGGCTCCTTCTTCCCCCTCCCACTGCTAGGCTAGTCTCAGCTGGCCAGATCTGAGACTGCCCATCCCCCCGTGGCCTTGGGCCATGGGCCTAGCCAGGCCCAAAGCCAGGAGACATCTTCCCCAGTTACCAGCTGACGGAGGAGGAAGAAAAGAGAGAGTGCTAGACTCCGCACTGGATCTCATAGTGGTGCAAAGGATTGTGGTAGGAAATACTACATAATTTCCTGTGTCCACCCCTCTGGGCTGGACTTCTGGACACAGGAGGAGGTGGTTGGAACTCTCCTTAGCAGCTTGGATCCCCACAAGTCCATGGGACCAGATCAGATTCATCCTAGGGTGCTGAGAGAGCTGGCAGACGAGCTGGCCAAGCCACTCTCCATAATTTTCCAGCAGTCCTGGCTCACTGGCAAGGTCCCAGAGGACTGGAAGCTGGCCAACGTGGTGCCCATCCATAAGAAGGGCCGGTTGGATGAGCCAGGGAATTATAGGCCTGTCAGCCTGACCTCAGTGCCAGGCAAGATCATGGAACAGGTCATCCTGAGTGCAAGCACACAGCACTTAGAGGATGGCCAAGGGATCAGGCCTAGGCAGCATGGATTTAGGAAGGGCAGGTCCTGCCTGACCAACCTCATCTCCTTCTACGATCAGGTGACCCGCCTGGTGGATGTGGGGAGGCCTATTGATGTAGTCTACCTGGACCTCAGCAAGGCCTTTGACACCGTCCCCCATAGCAAACTCCTGGCCAAGCTGTCAGCCCATGGGTTGGATGGGAGCACACAGCAATGGGTTAGGAACTGGCTGGAGGGCCGATCCCAGAGAGTGGTGGTGAATGGTGCCACATCCAGCTGGCAGCCAGTCACTAGTGGTGTGCCCCAAGGATCAGTGCTGGGCCCCACGCTCTTTAACATCTTTATTGATGATCTGGATGAGGGCATTGAGTCCATCATCAGTAAATTTGCTGACGACACCAAGCTGGGGGCAGGAGTTGATCTGCTGGAGGGTAGAGAGGCTCTGCAGAGGGACCTCGACAGGCTGGACAGATGGGCAGAGTCCAATGGCATGAGATTTAACACATCCAAGTGCCGGGTTCTGCACATTGGCCACAACAACCCCATGCAGTGCTACAGGCTGGGGTCAGAGTGGCTGGAGAGCAGCCAGGCAGAGAGGGACCTGGGGGTGCTGGTTGATGGTAGGCTGAACATGAGCCTGCAGTGTGCCCAGGCTAGACTCCGCACTGGATCTTATAGTGGTGCAAAGGATTGTGGTAGGAAATACTACATAATTTCCTGTGTCCATCCCTCTGGGCTGGACTTCTGGACACAGGAAGTAAACATTGCAGGGGGGCACCCAGCTCAAACTGCAACAATACTTTTCTCAGCAAATTGTAGATCAGGCAGATTCCTTTTGCAATGCCGTTGCCTGGGCAGGACTTCTGCTGGATTTCCAGGGACGTGTGTATAGTATGGGAAGCCTCATCCAAGACTGTCTACAAATGCACACTTGTAATGGTTTGTGGTTCTATATGCATGTGTGCACATGTGAGAGAAGGGTAAGGTGCTAGGTTGAGGCAAGTTTCCTTAAATTTTCAGGATCTATGAAAAAATCCCACCTTTCCATTAACTGAATTTCATTGTTAACAGCCAAACAAATTAACAAAAAAACACCAGCTGTATTAAATGTAGTTCTGAAGAGTGGTGAGAAATGAAAGGATTTTTAAATATATGGCAACAAATTCAGGTCAACATTGCCCCTCTGCAAACTGCAAAATGTGACCCCCTTCCTTCAGAGATGACAGCAGACCCTCTAAGGGTTCATGGCTGAACACTGACCAGCATCTTCACCACCTGACACTAAAAGTCCTGTGCTAGTCTTTTAACTATCCCTTAAAATACAGTGGTTGATTCATATATGTAGTGGGTTGAGAGAGAAGGCCTAGCTTCCTCTCCCCCACAAAGAGGATAAACAAACCACAGCTAACTCAGTCGGAGAAGCAAAAGGGATGCTATATTTACAAGCAATGTGAAAATGCAGGTTATTTATATACACAATATGTACAGTATTTACAATATATATACAGAAATGTACAGCAAAGAAAAAAAAATACAGGAACAAAACTCCCTCCTCTGGACAGAGGAGGGTTTCCCCCCTGTACCCCGCTCTCTCCCCCTACCTCCCTTTTTTCCCAAAGAAGGTTAGAGAGAGAAAAGGCAGTTAGTAAGGAAGAAAGGTCTTAGTAGGTCTTATCTGTTATCAAAAGTCAGAACTCTGGCTAGTTGCCCAGAAGCAGACAAGCTGGAAAGGGAGAAGGAAAAGAACAAACTGAGAAAAATTCCAAATGGACTAAAACTTAAAGCTGCGTTCTACCAATCTACCAATGAAATTCGTTTAGACCTGTCTTTGTTTACAAAATATTCAGTCAGAGTGTCCCAGCACTGTCCCTTTCTTAAAGGCACAGCCTCAAATAGTCACAGTCCACCCTTTATTAGAATAACCTTTATTAGAATAAACCAAACCAGGTTGGAAGAGACCTTCAAGATCATCGTGTCCAACCCATCAACCAATCCAACCCACCCAAACAGCTAACCCATGGCACCAAGCACCCCGTCAAGTCTCCTTCTGAACACCTTCAATGACGGCGACTCCACCACCTCCCCGGGCAACCCATTCCATAGCGCAATCACTCTTTCTGTATAGAACTTCTTCCTAACATCCAACCTGAACCTCCCCTGGCGCAGCTTGAGACTGTGTCCTCTTGTTCTGGTACTGGGTGCCTGGGAGAAGAGACCATCATCAGCCTGTATACAACCTCCCTTCAGGTAGTTGTAGAGAGTGATAAGGTCACCCCTAAGTCTCCTCTTCTCCAGGCTAAGCAGCCCCAGCTCCCTCAGCCTCTCCTCATAGGGCTTGTGTTCCAAACCCCTCACCAACTTTGTTGCTCTTCTCTGGACTCGTTCCAGCAAGTCAACATCCTTCCTAAACTGAGGGGCCCAGAACTGGACACAGTACTCGAGGTGTGGCCTAACCAGTGCAGTGTACAGGGGCAGAATGACCTCCCTGCTCCTGCTGGCCACACTGTTCTTGATGCAGGCCAGGATGCCATTGGCCCTCTTGGCTGCCTGGGCACACTGCAGGCTCATGTTAAGCCTACCATCAACCAGCACCCCCAGATCCCTCTCTGCCTGGCTGCTCTCTAGCCACTCTGACCCCAGCCTGTAGCACTGCATGGGGTTGTTGTGGCCAATGTGCAGAACCCGGCATTTGGATGTGTTAAATCTAAACGATTTCATAGGCTGTTTATACTGTCCATCCAATCCGAGAAAATATTTACATTTCGTAAGTAAAGTTCATAGTCCATTCCGGCTATACTCAGATGTGAATGATTCAAATGTCCAAGAAAATCAGGAAACAAGAAAAATGGAAAACAGTGTGTCTCTTCGCAGATGAAGCGAAGAACAAGGGAAACAGGGATTCTCAGTTGACTCAGGGCTCTCAGGGCTCTCAGGGTTCGTGCACCGCAGATTCCTCATGGATTCTTCCTTTGAGTAGAATAAAACAAACATTTATTGAGAATAAACCAAACCAGGTTGGAAGAGACATTCAAGATCATCGCGTCCAACCTATCAACCAATCCAACCCACCTAAACAACTAACCCATGGCACAAGCACCCCATCAAGTCTCCTCCTGAAAACCTCCAATGACGGCAACTGCACCACCTCCCCAGGCAGCCCATTCCAATGGGCAATCACTCTTTCCATATAGAACTTCTTCCTTACATCCAACCTGAACGTCCCCTGGCACAGCCTGAGACTGTGTCTTCTTGTTCTAGTACTGGCTGCCTGGGAGAAGAGACCATCATCAGCCTGTCTACAACCTCCCTTCAGGTAGTTGTAGAGAGTGATAAGGTCACCCCTGAGTCTCTTCTTCTCCAGGCTGAACAATCCCAACTCCCTCAGTCTTTCCTCATAGGGCTTGTGTTCCAAACCCCTCACCAACATTGTTGCTCTTCTCTGGACTTGTTCCAGCAAGTCAACATCCTTCCTAAACTGAGGGGCCCAGAACTGGACACAGTACTCGAGGTGTGGCCTAACCAGTGCAGTGTACAGGGGCAGAATGACCTCCCTGCTCCAGCTGGCCACACTGTTCCTGATGAAGGCCAGGATGCCATTGGCACTTTTGGCTGCCTGGGCACAATGCAGGCTCATGTTCAGCCTACCATCAACCAGCACCCCCAGGTCCCTCTGTACCTGGCTGCTCTCCAGCCTCTCTGACCCCTGCCTTATAGCTCTGCATGGGGTTGTTGTGGTCAATGTGCAGAACCCGGCACTTGGATGTGTTAAATCTCATGCCGTTGGACTGCCCATCTGTCCAGCCTGTCGAGGTCCCTCTGCAGAGCCTCTCTACCCTCCAGCAGATCAACTCCTGCCCCCAGCTTGGTGTCGTCTGCAAATTTACTGATGATGGACTCAATGCCCTCATCCAGATCATCAATAAAGATGTTAAAGAGGATGGGGCCCAGCACTGATCCCTGGGGGACTCCGCTACTGACTGGCCGCCAGCTGGATGTGGCACCATTCACCACCACTCTCTGGGCTCAGCCCTCCAGCCGGTTCCTAACCCATTGCTGTGTGCTCCCATCCAACCCATGGGCTGACAGCTTGGCCAGGAGTTTGCTATGGGGGACGGTGTCAAAGGCCTTGCTGAGGACCAGGTAGACTACATCCACAGGCCTCCCCACATCCACCAGGCGGGTCACCTGATCGTAGAAGGAGATGAGGTTGGTCAGGCAGGACCTGCCCTTCCTAAATCCATGCTGCCTAGGCCTGATCCCTTGGCCATCCTCTAAGTGATGTGTGCTTGCACTCAGGATGACCTGTTCCATAATCTTGCCTGGCACTGAGGTCAGGCTGACAGGCCTATAATTCCCTGGCTCACCCAACCAGCCCTTCTTGTGGATGGGCACCACGTTGGCCAGCTTCCAGTCTTCTGGGACCTCTCCAGTGAGCCAGGACTGCTGGAAAATGATGGAGAGCGGCTTGGCCAGCTCATCTGACAGCTCTCTCAGCACCCTAGGATGGATCCCATCTGGTCCCATGAACTTGTGGGGATCCAAGCAGCTGAGCAGATCACCAACTACCCCATTCTGGAACAGAGGAAAACTATGCTGCTCCCTGGCTCCTTCTGCCAGCTCTGTAGGCCAGCTGTCTGGAAGACATTCTGTCCTGCTGGTAAAAATTGAGGCAAAGAAGGTGTTAAGTATCTCTGCCTTTTCCTTATCCTTTGTTACAACGTTCCCCTCTGTGTCCATCAAGGAGTGAAGGTTGTCCTTGCCCTTCCTCTTGCAATTAATGTATCTATAGAAGGACTTTTTGTTGTTACAGTTTGAGCTGGGTGCCCCCCTGCAATGTTTACTTCCTGTGTCCAGAAGTCCAGCCCAGAGGGGTGGACACAGGAAATTATGTAGTATTTCATACCACAATCCTTTGCACCACTATAAGATCCAGTGCGGAGTCTAGCACTGTCTCTTTTCTTCCTCCTCCGTCAGCCGGTAACTGGGGGAGATGTCTCCTGGCTTTGGGCCTGGCTAGGCCCAAGGCCACAGGGGGATGGCCAGCTGAGACTAGCCTAGCAGTGGGAGGGGGAAGAAGGAGCCCTGAGGGTCTCGGGTGTACCCTCAGGTGGGGATGGGATCTCTCTGGGTCTGTTTTGGGAATTTTTTTTTCTTGTCACTGTGCTTCTGCTTTTCTGTAAAAGTTCACTGATTTCTATTTAAACTTTCCATCACTTTTGCAATCCATTTGTCTGAGTGTTTATTGTTGCCAGGGGTGGGGAAGGGGGCTGCCTCAACCCGGCACATTCTTGGTAGCAGAGGATGGTTAAGGTGGGCAGAGGATCTGCCCCCAACCCCTTTACATTCTTGGCGAGCCAGGCAGGAGAAGGAGTTGGTTCTTGTGGCTACTCTGCAGATCGGATTGCAAAAGATAAGAGAGTTTAAATTGAGTTCTGGGCGTCGTTTTGGTTTTTTGGCAGTTGGGGGCTCGTGTGTTGTTGTTGGGGCGATTGTGTTAAGTTCTTGTGGATTGCAGGGGGACTCCTGGTGCGTGACCGGTGGCAGAGAGTCTCTCTTGCTATTAAAAGCAGGGGTGGTTCTTAACCATCGGAATGGGGGCACCGCTTGAGAATGCGGGACCTGCCTTCCCCCACCTTTATTCTCTGCGGAGCGGTAAAAGCGGCAGGGAGTGAAGTGGGGGAGGAGCAGTGGCGAGCAGATCAAAGTCAGGTCCGCTCTCGCTGCGGGGTAGGGCCAGCCGCGGCGAGCGGGCGAGCTCGGCTCCCTATGGGCGAACGGGGACTCCAGCTGAAAGCTGTTCTCAAGGGCCCTGAGGACGTGCTCATGGCTTTTGCTGGATGAGGCGTTTGAATGCCCGAGGGGTGGAGGCGATTTTGATTCTGTACCGCGGCGGCAGAGGTGGGCGGAGCCCTGCTGTGTGCTCAGGCGGCGGCAGGACCGGCTGAGTGCTCGGAGCGGCGGCGGCGGTCCCCAGCCGTCCACTTGAGCCGCGGTGGCGGCGGGACCGGCCGTGCGCTCGGAGCGGCGGCGGCGGTCCCCGGCCGTCCACTTGAGCTGCGGTGGCGGCGGGACCGGCCGTGCGCTCGGAGTGGCGGTGGCGGTCCCCGGCCGTCCACTTGAGCTGCGGCGGCAGCGGGACCTGCCGTGCGCTCGGGCTGCGGCGGCGGTGAGCACAGCCGTGCGCTCGGGCTGCGGCGGGGCCGGCCCTAGTCTCTTCCCCGACTTTTTCGGATGAGTTCCGAAAATGGCGCCGAGCACCTGGCTCCACCTCCCTTCTTCTCACTAGGTTGTGGTGCAGCCCCTCCCTCCGCCAGGGGAGGGTTGTGTTTTGGATGCTGTCACGTCTTGGTACGCGAACGCCTAGCGGGAAGGCGGTGTACTGTGATAAGCATCTGTAGAGCCTCGAGCCGAGGCTGGAAGCGGTCAGCACTGGGCTTGGGATAGGTCCGTGCAAGGTTGTGAAAGGCTCAGCGTGCTGTTTTCCTGGAGGGGTGGAGAAGCAGTTAGAGCCTGATTGTTCTGACTGGCTTGCCCCAGGGGTGGAAATATGCCACTGAGTAAATAGAGATGGGAATAAATGTTTGGTTGAGAAGTTGTGAGGTTCCTTCCAGGTGACCAGGATGTCCGATGGATCCATGAATAGCTTGCACCGCAGAAGAGTGAACTCTGCATCGCCGAGAGGTTCTACTAGATGAGGGAAGAAGAACTGGAATGGACAGACACTAGAGCCTGAATGAGAGACTGTTTGGGTGGACGCCCAGATGAAGATATGGACTTCGCCGGACATATCATCGGAAGATTTCTGATTTGATGATGTGTTTGGGTGCAAAGATTATGGTATGAAATAAGGGGTGGTATGTTACAGTTTGAGCTGGGTGCCCCCCTGCAATGTTTACTTCCTGTGTCCAGAAGTCCAGCCCAGAGGGGTGGACACAGGAAATTATGTAGTATTTCATACCACAATCCTTTGCACCACTATAAGATCCAGTGCGGAGTCTAGCACTCTCTCTTTTCTTCCTCCTCCGTCAGCCGGTTACTGGGGGAGATGTCTCCTGGCTTTGGGCCTGGCTAGGCCCAAGGCCACAGGGGGATGGGCAGTCTCAGATCTGGCCAGCTGAGACTAGCCTAGCAGTGGGAGGGGGAAGAAGGAGCCCTGAGGGTCTCGGGTGTACCCTCAGGTAGGGATGGGATCTCTCTGGGTCTGTTTTGGGAATTTTTTTTTCTTGTCACTGTGCTTCTGCTTTTCTGTAAAAGTTCACTGCTTTCTATTTAAACTTTCCATCACTTTTGCAATCCGTTTGTCTGAGTGTTTATTGTTGCCAGGGGTGGGGAAGGGAGCTGCCTCAACCCAGCACATTCTTGGTAGCAGAGGATGGTTAAGGTGGGCAGAGGATCTGCCCCCAACCCCTTTACAACAGCAGAGGCCAGTCTAAGCTCCAAATGCGCTTTTGCCTCCCTAATTTTCTTCCTACAAGACCTAGCAACATCCTTAAATTTTTCATGGGTTGCCTCACCTTTCTTCCAAAGATGATACACACTCTATTTTTTTCCCTTAGTTCTATTAAAAGTTCATTAACCATCCAGGTTGGACGTCTGCCTCGACGGCTCATCTTCCAGCACATTGGCACAGCCTGTCCCTGAGCCTTCCACAATTCTTCCTTGAAGTAGGTCCAGCTCTCCTGGACCCCTTTATTATTAAGGTCTTTATCCCAAGGAACCCTCTGAATTAGTTCCTTGAGTAACTTGAAGTCTGCCCTCCGGAAGTCCAGAGTGGAGGTCTTCTTGCTACCCCTCTTAGCTTGACCAAATACTGAAAATTCAATTATCTCATGGTGACTGGACCCCAAACACCCTCCGACCACCACATCACCCACCAACCCTTCCCTGTTGGTGAAGAGGAGGTCAAGCATAGCCTTACCCCTGGTAGGCTCTCGCAGCACCTGGGATAAGAAGCTGTCCTCCATGCACTCTAAGAACCTCCTAGACTGTCTCCTCTCTGCTGTGTTGAGATCCCAGCAGATATCATGCAAGTTGAAGTCACCCATGAGAACAAGGTCAGGCAATCTTGAGACAGCCTTAAGCTGCCTATAGAATGACTCATCAACATCTTCCTCCTGGTTGGGTGGTCTATATCAGACTCCAACTAGGGTGTCAGCCCTGTTAGCCTTCCCTCTAATTCTTACCCACAGGCACTCAACCTGATGGTCCCTGATCTCCGTCTCAATGGCATCTAGTGCCTCCCTGATGTACAGGGCCACCCTTCCACCCCTTCTTCCTTGCCTGTCTCTCCTGAAGAGCTTGTAGCCATCAATTGCAGCGCTCCAGTCATGTGAGTCGTCCCACCACATCTCTGTGATGGCAACTACATCATAACTTTCCTGCTGCAACAAGGCTTCCAGCTCCTCTTGTTTGTTGCCCATGTGTAATGGGTTGGGGCAAACCCCCTCCCCACCACGCGCAGAAATAACGACTCAGACAAACAGATTGTAAAAGTGATGGAAAGTTTACCTAGAAAACAGTGAGTGCGTGCAGAGAACCAGAAACAGTGACAAGAAGAAACCCCAAAACAGACCCAGAGAGATCCCATCCCCACCTGAGGGTGCACCCAAAGCCCCCAGGGCTCCTCCTTCCCCCCCCGCCACTGCTAGGCTAGTCTCAGCTGGCCAGATCTGAGACTGCCCATCCCCCCGTGGCCTTGGGCCTAACCAGGCCCATGGCCGGGCGATCACTCCCCCAGTTACCACATCTCTGTGATGGCAACTACATCATAACTTTCCTGCTGCAACAAGGCTTCCAGCTCCTCTTGTTTGTTGCCCATGCTTCGTGCATTAGTGTACATGCACTTCAGCTGGGCTGCTGGTTTCACCTCCGACTCTAGCTTATCGCCCCCAGACTCTTGCCTGAGGGGACTAGTTTCAGCCCCTTCCCCCTTTGAAACTAGTTTAAAGCCCTGTCGATGAGACCTGCCAATTCCCTTCCCAGAATCTTTTTACCTTTGCGGGACAGGCCATTCTCGTATACTGTGACCTTTCCCCTCCTCTGAGACAGATGTACTCCATCTGTTGCCAGCTGGCCTGGTGCAGTAGAATGTTCCCCAAGATCAAAAAACCCAAAATTCTTTTGACTGCACCAGCCTCTAAGCCACTTGTTTACTGTAGCTGCTAACCTGTTCTTACGGTATTCCCTCCTGCAACTAAGGGTATTGATGAAAAAATTATTTGTGCGCCTGACTCCTCAACCAGGTCTCCCAGGGCCCTGAAGTCATTTTTGATAGCCCTGGGAGTTCTGGTTGCAACATCATCATTCCCTAACTGCATAACTAGTAAAGGATAGTAGTGAGAGAGCTGCACCCGGCTAGGCAGCCTTCTGGTAACATCATTAACTTGGGCTCCTGGCAGACAACAAAGTTCCCTATGAGATGGGTCAGGCTGACAAATGGGGCCTGCCGTTCCCCTCAGTAGGGAATCACCAATAACAATTAACCTCCTCTTTTTTTTGAGGGAACAGGTCCTGATGCCAGGGGAAGGCGATTTAACCTTAGGCTGCTTTGCCTTAGGCTGTTTAACCTCAGGGAAAACCCTAGATGGTGTGTCCTCTGGCATCAGGACCACCTCACCCTCCATCTCCAGTGCCCAATACCTGTTTTCCAAGAGCAGCGGGGAAGGTGAGGGGAGGCAAGGAGGTTTAACTTTGTGTCTTTTGAGAGGAACCTGCATCCATTCCCCTCTGCTTTTTGAATAACCAGCCTCTGCTGGGGGAGCCTGCAGAGCCTGCTTACTCTGACTCAACGTTTTCCTCCTCTGGTTCATCTCTTTCCTCCTTTGGTTCATCTCCTTCCTCCTCTGGTTCATCTCTTTCCT
Organism: Melanerpes formicivorus; assembly: GCF_026170545.1. NCBI lineage: Eukaryota > Metazoa > Chordata > Aves > Piciformes > Picidae > Melanerpes > Melanerpes formicivorus. The sequence continues at coordinate 666,477 of NW_027142485.1, read as the reverse complement.
CCTTTGGTTCATCTCCTTCCTCCTCTGGTTCATCTCTTTCCTACATTCCCTTATATTTCTAAGGCTAGCAACCTTATCCTTCAGTCTGGCCACCAGATTAAGCAGATAGTCAATATGCTCACACCTTATGCAAGAGTTGCCCCCACTATCCTGCATCTCAAGTGCCAGCACTCTCTACAGCCAGATACCTGGACAGCTACCTGCTTGTGTTCTACCTCAGTCTGGGTCAACTCTGATTTTTTTAGGGAGATTTTGCTGTGAGTAACAACCATTCTTGTCCCTGGCCACAGCACCTACTGCAGAAAAAAAAAAAAAAAAAAAAAAAATTTAGAAAAAGTGGGGCAGCGCGTGAAAGCACGAGAGAGTACAAGAGAATACGGGCTGCCCAATGAACAGAGTCCCCACGAGCCGCAACAAGCCCTTTTAAATTAAGCCGCTTCCGCTGCTGGGATCACGAGTCTGACCACGTGAAAACACGGCTCCTCCTAGCCTCGCGGCAGCAGGAACCTCCTCAGTGACAGTGATTACCGCAGCACAAAGAGGAGAGCAGTGGCTGGTCCCCGGCATCTGCTGGTCCTGGTGCTGTGCCAAGAGGGCTTCCCAACGAACACGATGTAGCTGTACAACAGTTTGAAATTAAACTCATTCAGCTAAAGTTAAATTTCTTTGTGGAATACACTGAATTTCACCATTCCCTTGCATTACCCAGTAAGTGTGACCCGGACCATGAGCTGAAACCACCCTTCGGACAGGTTTAGCCTCTCCTGAGGGAGAAAATACCCAAACAGTTTTACCAAACAGATTCTTTTCTCTAACAACAGGAATTCTATCACCTTCTACTTTCTGTAGCAGATCTGAATGTGCCGGTCCAGCTCAATTCACCGAGTCTCCACTATTTACCAGCCAGGTTGCTTGTGCTAAATGTTTCTCCAAGTTTTTCAAAGATCCACCCCCCATGGCTTTAAGAGTGGTCTTCAACAAACCGTTGTAGCATTTAAACTTCCCTGCAGCTGGAGCAGAGTAAGGAATATGGAATATCCACTCAATGCCGTGCTATTTGGCCCAGTTTTTTACAAGATTGTTTGTAAAATGAGTTCCGTTGTCTGACTCAATCCTCTCTGAAGTTCCGTGTCTCCACAGGATTTGCCTCTCCAAACAGAGAATGGTGTTGTGTGCAGTTGCATGTGGAACTGGATAAGTTTCCAACCATCCAGTGTTTGCCTCTACCATAGTAAGCACGTATTGCTTACCAGAACGAGAACGTGGTAGAGTGATGTAGATCTGCCAAGCTTCACCATACTTGTACTTCGACCATCTGTCACCATACCACAAGGGCTTAATTTATTTTGCCTGCTTAATAGCAGCACAAATGTCGCAGTCACAGATGACTTGTGTGATAGCATCCATGGAAATGTCTATGGATCTGTCACGAGCCCATTGGTATGTTGCATGTCTGCCTTCATGTCCTGACGAATCGTGAGACCACCGAGCTAAGAATATCTCACCTCGGTGTTTCCAGTCGAGATCAAGATTCGAGTCCATGTCTAATTGAGAAACTCTTGCCGCTAGATCTGGCCCGATGGTTGTGTTGTTGTTCCTCAGTAGCTTTGCTCTTAGGAATGTGAGCATCGATGTGTCTCACTTTCACTGGAATTCTCTCGATTTGATCAGCAATGTCCTGCCACAGGTCGGCTGCCCAAATGGGTTTTCCTTTCCCCTGCCAACCACTACTCTTCTTCCAGTTCTTTAGCCAACCCCATAGAGCATTGGCTACCATCCATGAGTCGGTGTAGAGATAAAGCTTTGGCCATCTCTCACATTCAGCTACGTCAAGAGCTAGCTGGACAGCTTTTACCTCTGCAAATTGACTGGATTCTCCTTCTCCATCCTTCGCCTCTGCAACTCGGCGTATTGGACTCCACACTGCAGACTTCCACCTTCGCTTGTTTCCAACGAGACAACAGGAACCGTCTGTGAACAAAGCATATTTATTTTCATCATCAGAAAGGTCATTGTAAGGAGGAGCTTACTCAGCACGAGTTACTTTCTCCTCTGGAGGTTTAGCACAGTTGGTACCTTCAGGCCAACTTGAGATCACCTCCACTAGACCAGGCCTTTCAAGATTTCCCATTTGAGCTCTCTGTGTTATCAGAGCCATCCACTTAGACCATGTTGAGTCTGTGGCATGATGTGGTGTGGAGCCTTTGCCTTTGAACATCCAATTCAAAACTGGTAATCTGGGAGCTAAGAGAAGTTGTGATTCAGTTCCAATTACTTCAGAAGCTGCTTTTACTCCTTCATAGGCAGCTAGAATCTCTTTTTCTGTTGGAGTATAATTAGCCTCTGAACCTCTGTAACCTCGACTCCAGAAACCAAGAGGTCGTCCATGTGTCTCACCTGGAGCTTTTTGCCACAAGCACCAGGTTGGACCATTGTCACTTGCAGCCGTGTACAAAATGTTCTTAATGTCTGGACCATCTCGGACAGGTCCCAGACCCATTGCTTGAACTACCTCTTGCTTTATCTGGTCAAAAGCTGCTTGTTGTTCTGGTCCCCAGTGGAAAATGTTTCTCTTTCGAGTCTGTGGTGGGGTTGGAAGGGTAAGGCCAAGAAGCCTCCTCCCTTCCCCCTTGTAAAGTAGAGATAAAGAAAATTGAAGGGAAAGGAAAAAAAAACTCACAGCTGAATTAGCAAAGCAGTGGAGCTGTATATTTACAAAGCAATGTAGGATATGCTGGGGAATATATACAAATTTGCAATATGTACAATATATACAAAGATATACAATAGAGTAGCACAGAAATGAGAGTTCCCCCCTCGGCTGAGGGGGGTTTCACTCCTCCGCTCTCCCCTCTTTCCCCCTTTCCCCAGAGTGGGATAGAAAGAGAAAGAAAAGAGAGAAAAAAAAGTTAGAAGCAGTTTGTGTTAATTGAAAGGGAGTTAATACAGGCCTTTATCAGTTTCAAGGCCGAAGCCTTGGCAGAAAGCCCAGCACAGAGAGGGCTGCTGCTCGGCGGAGGAGCGGAAGCAAGACTGAAGATAGAAGTGCCGGAGTGCCCAGGATACTCCTCCTGCACTCCCAGTTCAGAAGGTGCTTCCTCCCACTTCACCAATGAAATTAGTTTAGATAGTTCTTTTCATTTACCAACTTCCGTCCACCATATTCCCTTTCTTAAAGGCACAGCTTCAAACGGTCACAGTCGCATCATACAGAGGTTTCACAATCTGACTGTATCCAGGAATGTGCAGTCTCCAAAATCCCACTATCCCCAAGAAACGTAGGGTCTCTTGCTTGTTTGTGGGATTTGCCATGGTAGAGACTCTATTTACCACATCCACTGGAATGTGTTGGCGTCCATCCTGCCACCGCACTCCCAGAAACTGAATCTCTGTGGTAGGTCCTTTCACCTTGTCTCACTTGATGGCAAAACCTGCATTCAGAAGAATGTCAATGATTTTGTTACCTTTCTTGAAGGCTTCTTCAGCAGCTTTACCCCAGACGATGATATCATCGATGAACTGGATGTGTTCTGGAGCACCACCTTTCTCCAGAGCATCCTGGATTACTGCATGACAGATGCTGGAGCTGTGGATCCAGCCCATTGGCATACTGTAGCTCCATCATGTCTGGCACTGCTGCACTCATAGGTGGAGTTATTTCATTCAGGGCTCGGTAGTCGACTGTCAGACGCCAGTCTCCATTCTGCTTTCACACAGGCCACACTGGACTGTTGAAAGGTGAATGAGTTTTGCTGACGACTTTCTGACTCTCCGACTGACGAATCAGATTCTGAATGGGCAACAAAGAGTCACGGTTGGTTCTGTATTGCCTGTGATGCACAGTCTGAGAAGCAACTGGCAATTTAATGTCTGGTATCTGGTGTTGTCCCACAACTGCAGATTCATCAGAAAGCTCAGGTCTAGCAGACAGCTTCAATTTTTGTCCATCAATTTCTACAGAAGCTACTCCAAAAGCCCATTTGTAACCTCTAGGGTCTTTGAAACGCCCTTCTCTCAGAAAATCAATTTCCAAAATGCAAGGTACGTCAGGTCCGGTCACAACTGTATGTGGCAATGCCAGCGACAAGCAGTGTGAGCAATCTGGCAGTGCAGGCCTAGAGCCTGACATGGTGGTAGGCCATGCTCAGCATAAATGCAGAGCCAGCTAGCAGTGGAGCAAAACAGTGCTGTGCCTGCAGCATGTAACTAAAACAAGGCACTGGTATCTATAAACATGGACAGTTATCTTGGGACAACAGGACATGCACCTGCATCAACAAACCTCACATGTCATTAGTAGTTGGACCAATAATCTATAATAGTGCGATGTGTGGTCACTCCTAGGGAACCAATGAAGCCATGTCAACAAGGCACTCTGAGTTTATATAAGATGTAGCAGTTCCCTTGCTACGCACTTCTGCCTTTCCTGTCTCTTCTTCTTCTACACTTTACTGTGCTATACTCACACTACAGGCCTGCACCATAGGCCTGCAACACTGGAACAATAAAGGAACAATACTCGATCATATTGGTCAGCCGTATTGATTCCAATCTCCATCGCCGATAACTGTATGCTTCCTCCACTGTTTACCAGTGAAACTAATATCAACCTCCTCCTTACTTAACTCCTGAGATCCACCAGTGACTCCGAAAATAGTTATAGACTCTGATCCCTGATAATTTGATGGCATTATGGTGCACTGAGCTCCTGTGTCAATCAAGGCCCTGTACTTCTGAAATTGTGAAGTGCCAGGCCACTGGATATACACATCCCAATAGATTCTGCTATCTCTGTTATCCCTCTCCTCCCCCTGGCGGGAGGCAGGGCACCCCTAGTTATGGGGAACATGCCCACATGTGCATTGAGCACAGTGTGCAGTGTTAGGCTGGTGAGAGGCCTTGAACACAAGCCCTATGAGGAGAGGCTGAGGGAGCTGGGATTGTTTAGCCTGGAGAAGAGGAGGCTCAGAGGTGACCTCATTGCCCTCTACAACTACCTGAAAGGTGGTTGTAGCCAGGAAGGGGTTGGTCTCTTCTCCCAGGCAACCAGCACCAGAACAAGGGGACACAGTCTCAAGCTGCGCCAGGGGAGGTTTAGACTCGAGGTGAGGAGGAAGTTCTTCACCGAGTGAGTAATTCGTCATTGGAACGGGTTGCCCAGGGAGGTGGTTGAGTCATCGACCCTGGAGGTGTTCAAGAGAAGATTGGATGTGGCACTTGGTGCCATGGTCTAGTCATGGGGTCTGTTTTGATAGGGTGGACTCGATGATCCTCGAGGTCCTTTCCAACCTAAGTGATACTGTGATAGAACTGGAGCCACTATTGGAGCTAATAGAGTCATTCTGGGGAACTGCGGAAGTAACAGCTACCCTTCTGGTATTGCTACCTCGGGTTCTGCCACTTTGCAGTTCTCTCAGTCTCCTGAAAAGATTAGACGTTGGTTGACCATCCCACCTGTTCATGTTCTCACCAAACTGATCACGCAGAGTTATCCAAGTAGTCCTACGTGATTGCCTTGGTGGTCTGTTTTGGTTTGATCTATTTTGGATTGGCCTACTTGGAGGACATCTGTTCCTCACAAATGAAACCTGTATCCACCTGAAGAAAGAATTGTAATTATCTTTGTGCCAATTGGGATACGGTATTTTTAAATTCATCCTTCAGCTCTTTCATGCAATTCTCAATTTTTCCAGACAGAGTTTCAATGGCATGTTCACCATAGACTATCTCTCTAACAGCAAATTCTCTCAGGTGCTTAGTTCCCTCATCTATGGTAGTCCAGGGCTTAGGATTCCATGGAAGATCATCTCGGGAAGGGTATCTCAGGGCAACTGCAAATAAGAGCCGTATCCACAGATTAACCTTACTGAGAATCTTGGCTAGATGTCTATCTATTCCATTATCCTTTGAGAGACCTCCTAACTGAGCTGCTGACTTGTCTCCAACCATTAGAGCTGGAGCACCTGTATCACAACATCTACTAAGCCAAGCTAGAACTGCCTCCTTATCTGCTCTGATGTAATCCTTACGCACGTTGCGAACCTCTTCACGAGGTGAAGAACATCCCTGAAGGTCGTCATCTTGTCCATCTATCACATCTTCCTGAACATGTTGTCCCCATAATCTTGCTGTCACTTTCCTAAGGATCTCTTTAAGCTGAGAAGCACCACTACTAGCTGCTCTCCTAGCTGCATCTCCATCTTGTGTTGATCTCAATAACTCCGCTAGATCTTTAAAACAAACCTTCTCTTCCTCCTCAGCAGGATCTTTTCTAGTAGAAGGTCCCTCACCCGCATCAGCATCTTGCTCTTCTTCACCATCAGCTCCTGGATCAGCTTTGGCTTTTCCTCTTCTTGCTCTTAAAACTGCTACTTGCTTAAGTGGAGCTGTGTTTGAATTTACAGCCACCTTAACAGAAGCTGACAGGTTTTGAGACAGATCAGATGCTTTGGAGGGGGCTTCCGGTCCTGCTGAGAAGGAGGGCAGAAATGACTTTGCCTTGTTAATGGCGGCTGAAGAAGGGGGAGCCGCCATGTTGGAAGCTGCTGCCGCCCCTGGCTGCTTGCCAGAATCCACAACAGTACCGTTCAAAGCAGCCTTTCAAATAGACTTTTTAACTTTATCTTTAACTTATACAGATTCTCCATTCTCTTCATCACTAGAAGTCTCTGGGGCTGAGCCAGAAGTATGCCGCCTCTTCTTTTATCTATGCTTAATAATGAAGCAGGCCTTAGATACTTTTATCTCACGGCGCAAAGAATATAACAAATGCGCAATCACTGTCATCAGCAGCAGATTCACACACATCAAGTAAATCACCTTTGGATCCCAGGCATCACTTAAAATTACTCTTTCACCTACTGGAATCTTAAACTCCCTTATCTCAATTGGGAGAGTGCTCAAAGTTATATTCCCATACATAGTAAGCCAAAAAAAAACCAGACAGCGGTCATACAGAAGCTGAATCTTATCCTTGAACCATAAATATATAATTTCTGCATTAAATATTAACCTATGTAATCGAGGCCCAGACAATATTTGTAAATCAGAACCGAAAATATTGAAAAGAGCAATTGCTTAAAAATCCAAAGCACCTTCATATTTGCTAGTCCGACTCGAGCAAACAATAAATCAAGCTATTTTTGCTGCACGTTGGGACGGCCAATTAAAAAAGGTAGTGGGTTGAGAGAGAAGGCCTAGCTTTCTCTCCCCCACAAAGAAGAAAAAAAAGCACAGCTAACTCAGTTGGAGAAGCCAAGGAACGCTATATTTACAAGCAAAGTTAAGAGGCAGGTTAGATATACACAATATATACAGTATTTACAATATATATACAGAAATATACAGCAAGGAAAAAAAGAAAATACAGGAACAAAATTCCCTCCCCCAGACAGAGGAGGGTTCCCCCCCTGTACCCCGCTCTCCCCCCTACCTCCCTTTTTTCCCAAAATGGGTTAGAGAGAGAAAAAGGCAGTTATTAAGAAAAAATTATTTTAGTAGGCCTCATGTGAATTAATTGCAGGATTAGTGCTAATCTTATCCAAGGTCGCCCTGGCTAGGTGCCCAGAAGCAGGCAAGCTGGAAGGGAGAGGGAAAGGAACGAACGAATGAACAAACTGAGAAAAATTCCAGCTGCACTAAAACTTAAAGCCGCGTTCTACCAATCTACCAATGAAATTCATTTAGACCTGTCTTTGTTTACAAAATATTCAGCCAGAGTGTCCCAGCACTGTCCCTTTCTTAAAGGCACAGCCTCAAATGGTCACATTAGCAAAGTCTGGGATGCTATTCCCCACCCCAAAGAGCTTACCTGGAAGGTGTTCAGTAGAGCAAATGCAATATGGAATGCCAGGGAGTGACTGTCAACTATTTTTGCTAATCCAAAACCCCAGGTGAGACCCAGAAGAGGCGCCAGAAGGGCAACATTATTGCTAATTCGGATCATGTTGCTCAAATCGTGTGACTTGCAGCCTTCTCCAACTGAGAATCTCCCAATCTTCACCATAACCACGAGCGACCACGAGATAATTGAATTCTCAGTATTTGGAGTTTGTTATAGACCACCCAACCAGGAAGAAGATGTTGATGAAGCATTCTATAGGCAGCTTAGGTATGTCTCAAGATCTCCAGACCTTGTTTTCATGGGCGACTTCAACCTGCCTGACATCTGCTGGGATCTCAACACAGCAGAGAGGAGACAGTCTAGGAGGTTCTTAGAGTGCATGGAGAACAGCTTCTTATCCCAGGTGCTGCGAGAGCCTACCAGGGGTAAGGCTATGCTTGACCTCCTCTTCACCAATAGGGAAGGGCTGGTGGGTGATGTGGAGGTAGGAGGGTGTTTGGGGTCCAGTGACCACGAGATAATTGAATTTTTGGTTTTTGGTCAAGCTAAGAGGGGTAGCAAGAAGACCTCCACTCTGGACTTCCGGAGGGCAGACTTCAAGTTACTCAAGGAACTAATTCAGAGGGTTCCTTGGGATAAAGACCTTAATAATAAAGGGGTCCAGGAGGGCTGGACCTGCTACAAGGAAGAATTGTTGAAGGGGCAGGGACAGGCTGTGCCAATGTGCTGGAAGATGAACCGTCGGGGCAGACGTCCAACCTGGATGGTTAATGAACTTTTAATAGAACTAAGGGGAAAAAATAGAGTGTGTATCATCTTTGGAAGAAAGGTGAGGCAACCCATGAAAAATTTAAGGATGTTGCTAGGTCTTGTAGGAAGAAAAATTAGGGAGGCAAAAGCGCATTTGGAGCTTAGACTGGCCTCTGCTGTGAAGGACAACAAAAAGTCCTTCTATAAATACATTAATAGTAAGAGGAAGGGCAAGGACAACCTCCACTCCTTGGTGGACACAGAGGGGAACGTTGTAACAAAGGATAAGGAAAAGGCAGAGATACTTAACACCTTCTTTGCCTCAATTTTTACTAGCAGGATAGAATGCCTTCCAGACAGCTGGCCTGCAGAGCTGGCAGAAGGAGCCAGGGAGCAGCATAGTTTTCCACTGTTCCAGAATGGGGTAGTTGGTGATCTGCTCAGCTGCTTGGATCCCCACAAGTCCATGGGACCAGATGGGATCCATCCTAGGGTGCTGAGAGAGCTGTCAGATAAGCTGGCCAAGCCGCCATCCATCATTTTTCTCCAGTCCTGGCTCACTGGAGAGGTCCCAGAGGACTGGAAGCTGGCCAACGTGGTGCCCATCCACAAGAAGGGCCGGTTGGGTGAGCCAGGGAATTATAGGCCTGTCAGCCTGACCTCAGTGCCAGGCAAGATCATGGAACAGGTCATCCTGAGTGCAATCACACAGCACTTACAGGATGGCCAAGTGATCAGGTCCAGCCAGCATGGATTTAGGAAGGGCAGGTCCTGCCTGACCAACCTGATCTCGTTCTACGAGCAGGTGACCTGCCTGGTGGATGTGGGGAGGCCTGTGGATGTAGTCTACCTGGACTTCAGCAAGGCCTTTGACACCGTCCCCCATAGCAAACTTCTGGCCAAGCTGTCAGCCCATGGCTTGGACAGCAGCACTCTGAGCTGGGTTAGGAACTGGCTGGATGGCCGAGCCCAGAGAGTGGTGGTGAATGGTGCCACATCCAGCTGGTGGCCAGTCACTAGTGGAGTCCCCCAGGGATCAGTGCTGGGCCCCATGCTCTTTAACATCTTTATTGATGATCTGGATGAGGGCATTGAGTCCATCATCAGTAAATTTGCGGATGACACCAAGCTGGGGGCAGGGGTTGATCTGCTGGAGGGTAGAGAGGCTCTGCAGAGAGACCTCGACAGGCTGGACAGATGGGCAGAGTCCAATGGCATGAGATATAACACATCCAAGTGCTGGGTTCTGCACATCGGCCACAACAACCCTATGCAGTGCTACACGCTAGGGTCAGAGTGGCTGGAGAGCGGCCAGGCAGAGAGGGACCTGGGGGTGCTGGTTGATGGCAGGCTGAACATGAGCCTGCATTGTGCCCAGGCGGCCAGGAGGGCCAATGGCATCTTGGCCTGCATTAAGAACAGTGTGGCCAGCAGGAGCAGGGAGGTCATTCTGCCCCTGTACACTGCACTGGTTAGGCCACACCTCGAGTACTGTGTCCAGTTCTGGGCCCCTCAGTTTAGGAAGGATGTTGACTTGCTGGAACGAGTCCAGAGAAGGGCAACAAGGTTGGTGAGGGGCTTGGAACACAAGCCCTATGAGGAGAGGCTGAGGGAGCTGGGGCTGCTTAGCCTGGAGAAGAGGAGACTCAGGGGTGACCTTATTGCTGTCTACAACTACCTGAAGGGGGGTTGTAGACAGGCAGAGGTTGGTCTCTTCTCCCAGGCAGCCAGTACTAGAACAAGAAGACACAGTCTCAGGCTGCGCCAGGGGAGGTTCAGGCTGGAGGTCAGGGGGAAGTTTTACACAGAGAGAGTGATTGCCCACTGGAATGGGCTGACCGGGGAGGTGGTGGAATCGCCATCACTGGAGGTGTTCAGGAGGAGACTTGACAGGGTGCTTGGTTGCATGGGTTAGTTGATTATGTGGTGTTGGATGATAGGTTGGACGCGATGATCTTGAAGGTCTCTTCCAACCTATTCTATTCTATTCTATTCTATTCTATTCTATTCTATTCTATTCTATTCTATTCTATTCTATAACCACCACCACCATATTTACAAGAATGATGCTCAGAGCAGGTATAACAAAGGCCAAAAGAGCTTTCGTCTCATGCCAGTTGAGCCAGCAGGCTCCAATTCTTAAATACATATGTTTAGGTTCAGTAATAGCAACTGTGAGGATAGATATAACCAGGGGACATCCATATCCAATGAAGAATGCTGCAAGTATGAATACAGATGTTGTTATCTCAAAAAAAAAAAATAATAATCCATAGAGAATCAAGAGCCCCAGGGTAAACATCCAAAAAAATAAGGCAAGATAAAAAAAGTGGAGGAGAAAAGTGTCTGCTACACAGAACTGGTAGTTCAGAGCTGTATTGTGCACAAAAACTTCTGCTAAGATGAACAAAAGATCAGCGATGAGAAGCGATGTGGCAATGTTGCCCAAACAGAAGTGGCTCATGTAGGTTATTTCAGTTTTCATAATGTGGTACCAGACAACAGCCTCAATTGCAAGGCAGACGAAGCTAAAAATGGACAGGCCTAGCCCTACACGTGTAATGTAATCCAGCACTGCACTGTGCAGTGTGCTGGGGGACATCAGGATGGAGAAGGATTTCAAAGTCTGACGGTGATGCCTGCAGATGCAAACAACACTGCTAGCGTTCTCAGACTTCATGTGGCATGCCCTGATAACCCATTGCCTTTCAGTAGAATGCCAGCCCATGCACTGAGCCATGACATTCCCCAGTTTCTTCACCTTTTTAAAGGCGAGTAGAACATGTCAAAGCTCTCCTGGCAGAGACACTGATAACACCATGCCATTCACAAAAGCGGGGTCCAAACGGTTGGTTTCTATAATGGCTCCAAGCGTTGGAAACGCGATGCTGATGGCTTTGGAACTCTTGGGTAACTTCCGAAGCTCTTCTTCTGGAATGACCACATGCCCAGTGATATTGCCTGTGTTATTGAACTCCATGTTAAAATCAAAGCTCTTTCCTGAAGTATTTTTATGTATGCTGTAGCCTTTTGTAGAGATGAAGTGCTCCTGTATACTTGCCGATCCATTCCCAAGGAGAAGTTTCCCAGCAAATAAATTCACTGAGTCCAGTAATACTGAACCGGCATTCCTGTCCTTTACAAAAGCCCAGTTGGAAATGGTGGAGCTGTTCAGAATATGGTTTGCTACTCTGCTGTAACTCTGAAACACACAAGGAAAAAACAGTTATTCTTTATGTTTCATAGTTTCATAGTTTCATTCAGGGTTGGAAGGGACCACAAGGATCATCTAGTTCCAACCCCCCTGCCATGGGCAGGGACACCCCACACTAGAGCAGGCTGGACAGAGCCTCATCCAGCCTGCTCTTAAACACCCCCAGGGACGGGGCCTCGACCACCTCCCTGGACAACACATTCCAGGGTTTCACCACTCTCATGGTGAAGAACCTCCTCCTCACATCTAGCCTGAATCTCCCCACCTCCAGCTTCATTCCATTCCCCCTAGTCCTATCACTACCTGAGATCCTGAGAAGTCCTTCCCCAGCCTTCCTGTAGGCCCCCTTCAGATACTGGAAGGCCACAATTAGGTCACCTCGGAGCCTTCTCTTCTGCAGACTGAACAGCCCCAACTCCTTCAGTCTGTCCTCATAGGAGAGGTGCTCCAGCCCTCTGATCATCCTCGTGGCCCTTCTCTGGACACGTTCCAGCACCTCCACATCCCTCTTGTAATAGGGGCTCCAGAACTGGACACAGTACTCCAGGTGGGGTCTCACCAGGGCTGAGTAGAGGGGGAGGATCACCTCCCTCGACCTGCTAGCCACACTTCTCCTGATGCAGCCCAGGATCTGATTGGCTTTGCGGGCTGCAAGTGCACATTGAGAGCTCATGTTGAGCTTTTTGTCCACCAGCACCCCCAAGTCTCTCTCCTCAGGGCTACTTTCCAGCCAGTCACTGCCCAGCCTGTATTTGTGCCTGGGATTGCCTCGACCCAGATGCAGGACCCTGCACTTGCTCTTATTGAACTTCATGAGGTTGGCTTGTGCCCACCTCTCCAGCCTGTCAAGGTCCCTCTGGATGGCCTCCCTTCCCTCCAGCGTGTCTGCTGCACCACACAGCTTGGTGTCATCAGCAAACTTGCTGAGGGTGCACTCAATGCCACTGTCCATGTCACTGACAAAGATGTTGAATAAGACAGGTCCCAGGACTGATCCCTGAGGGACTCTGCTTGTCACTGGCCTCCACTGGGACATGGAGCCATTGACAGCCACTCTTTGGGTGCGGCCATCAAGAAACCAACCACTATTTCACTGGCAGAGCCTCCAGAAAAGTTAATTTAATTCAAGATTGATTTCTATAAAGGGAATATTCATCTCTGAGAGTGAACAGATTCCCATGATCCATCCAACCAAATCCAAGCATCTCATTAGCATGGTCAGTACCAGAATTTCACTATCCTTTTCATGTCATAGCTCAAAAGGTGCTTAGAGAAGCAAGTGTAAAGCAAAAATCAGGACATCTAAGTTCTATTGCAGACACTAACCCACTATGCAGGTTTACTTACATCACCTTTCCTTCACTTCTTTCCCCAGGTCTCTGACTTCTGAGTTCATCAGGAAAAGACTTCCGTTTCCATTGTGCAACACATGACAGCATCACATCAGGATCTCCAAGACTACCTTCCCTTCAATCTCATACCTTAAAAATTAATCCTTCCTTGTACTGCCCTCCCAGCTCTATAACAGCAGTTCCTGAAAAATCGTCCTTTAAAGAAAGTGAGTTCCACAGAATATTTTCACCATACATGAACAGTTCAAACAGTTTATCTGTCCTCTCTTGAAACCCTTTAAAGGTGATTTCCATGTGACTTGTAGCAACTATCTCATTGGATAGTGGCTATAAGGACAAACTACTGTAAGGATGTTCTAGCAAGCTCAGAAACAACTCTTGAAGCTCACAAAAGTAAATACCTGCATTTTTTCTCTGTTGACATTCTCTGATAACAGCAGAGAAATCTTCTTTAGCAGTTCTACTATATCAGCAATGTTTCCTGGAATGGCTGGTGAAGACAGGATATCTGGGATGATGCATGAAAAGTCAGCTTGGCAGTTACTGTTCCCATGGTCATCAGCACCAAAATATTTTACTCCATCTCCGGGCTTCCCATGCACTGGCTTTCCTTTCCCTACAAAAGGAAGGTGTCCTCCAGCAACACCAACATGTCCTTCAGAATTTGGAAGGAGTTAATGTTCAGAAATCCTCTGAGGGAGGAACATAAATTTCAGAAAATTAATTAATGAAACAAAAAAGAAGCTATAGCTAAACTCCAGCAAGAGGTACAGCACTGGGGTGTGCAATGAATGTGTCAGATGGCCTGAACTCAGGGCCAAAGCTCACTTGAGAAGACTGTCTTGCCTGTAAAATACACATCAAGAACTAAATTCAGTGCCTTACTCTTGAAGTGACTTGAATAAAGGTTCTTTATTTTGTAGTTGGGGAGAATTTACCATGAATTATTTGATTATTACAGATATTGGTGTTTCTCTTTCCTCAGGTTCACCCTAGTGTCTTGGTTTAAATCCATGTGAGGATTTAAATACTTGTGAGCCAAGCAAACAAGGCAACTTCATTTCTAAATTGTTTTCACAGTGGAATTTCCCAAATGTAATTCCCATTAATTGATTTAAGATGAAGTCAAAAATCTATCAAAGTAATCTGTGTTTTAGGATTCCATCTTCTGCCCTTTGCTCAAGATTGAAAGTGTGTGGAGGGAGGGGCTGTCTTTGCAATAAATAGGGCAAAGTAGATGCGTAACAGTTACCTCACCTGGAAAAGGGACTGAACATCGAGGCTTGTGCAAGAATCTGTGAACATTTGCCACTTTCTGTCTTCACAGACAAAGCTTGTCTCCCCATGGAAGGAGGGAGAGCAAGGTTGAATACAAATGGCTCCATTGTCTTTGCAGAGAGTGAGATTTGTACAGGCACCTGCCAAGGAAATCAAGCAGGTATTATTACAAGGTGCTCTACCACAGCCCATGAGGTGAATAACAGGGGTAAAGTATTGATAACTGGTAACATGCCACAAAGAACTAACACATACACATAGCTTTTTCACTGTACCTTGTTGATTATCAGGCTTTGACTCCTTACTGAGAACCTGAAAAATAAGGAATAATTGAATCACATGTATTAAACACTTCAAAGTATTTCTGTGGTGACAGGACAAGGGGCAATAGCTTTAATCTTAATGAGGGTAGATTTATAGAAGATGGGGAATAATGGGTTGGGTTTTTTTATGGGTGTGGAGAGGCTCTGGAACAGGTTGTGGACACCTTATCATTGCAAGTGTTCATAGTCATGTGGGATGGGGCTTTGAGCAAACTGGTCTAGTGAAACTTACCCTGAGAGGGTTGCGTGGCATAGCTGGGAAGAAGTGCACAGCCCACAGGAGCAGGCAATGGGCTACCCTCACATTCATTGTCTCACATCTTCTTCTTTCTTCCTAAAAGAAAGAAATGTTAAAGAACTTTAGACATTTTTCATTTTTTAACAGTCTGATTGCTAGTGAGAAAACAGCTAAACCCATCCCAAAGACCATCCTTACTTGCAAAGTGATTTTCAGACATTTATAACTTATTACATTTTTTTACTAAGAATAACTTCTGAATCTTCGTTTTAATAAATAAATAAATAACTGAATCTGTCCAACACTGCATTCATAATTTACTGTCAGCTATGAGGTAGAAAGCTTATTAAAGCAGTTCATCCCTTTTGAAGTGGTTGAAGATGGCCTTGTCTCCACTGAGTTCAATGCTGCTCTGCTACCCTCCTGGGGTAGTTGCTGATTAGACATGCTGTGTCAGGTAGTAAACACAGGCCCTTAGATATCCAAATCTAAGAAAGAAGGACCAGATTGAAGTAAAGTTTTATTTGCTTTGCAGAAGGATTTAGGCCTCTGCTCACTCCATGAAGTTTCCCAGGATCCCTGGTAAAAGCTTCATATCCTGAGATTCAGCTTGTTACAGACATATTTGCTGGAGGAAAATAATCCAGTAAAGGGAATAAAGGAAAAGCACTGTGTTATAGTAAATCTGATTATTGGGCAATATACAGGTCCAAGGCAAAGGTAATATCTGCTATGAATTCAAAAGAAGTGAGACAATGATCTTCTACCCCTGGATGTATAAACAGATTAAGCTATGAACTATAAAAAAATAATAATGATGTGAATAAAATTGGTGAACTAAACCACCAAAGCACCAAGCAAATGTAAAGTGGCAAAACAGGACAATGGCTGGATTTCAGGAGATGCACTCATGAAAAAGCTTATCAAATCATCATGCCTTGATAGGAGCCACTCACTTTTCCCTCAATACTTACCAATCAGGACAGAGCAAGTTGAAATAAAAGGGGTCCTGCAGTGATGGATCATAGATGTGTTTTTCTACATAGAAAATTCCAAACTCTCACCTTCTGACAGCATCAAAGGGCCAAGCACACAGCTGGCTGCCCCTTTCACCTGGGACACTTGTTCACTTCACCGTATTTTGAGATCCACAGGTTTATTACTGAATTATTAAAAGGTTGTAAGGGGAAGAGCAAGATGGATGTACTGAATTTCTAAGCTAGCTCTGAAGGACAACCTCATGCTAACCTCTTGAATTTGACTGGTCATTTCTAAAAGCATTTTGTGTGTTTAAAACAACCAACCATCAACTCTTCTATGGAAATAAAATCCACAAGAAGAAGTGAACCAAAGGACTGTGGTGAAGAGATTATTAAATTTATTAATACGAAATATGAATTATGAAAATAGTGTTTTTATTAATTATCAAATTATTAATAACCGATTAATCACCAACTTAGATACATGTTCTAGTGCACGTTCGTGAAATACATTCCACAAGTGGCTTAGTGTTATGATTAGAACTTAATTGAACTATCTATAAACCATTTCTATATTTACATAATGAAGGGTGCAGTTCATCCGCTTGGCCAATAGATCCATGTTACCAGCAAAACATTGATCTCGCTCAGCTGCATTGCTTGACTCATCATGGAAACCATCCAGTCTCACCACTGAGAGAGCATGCCAAGGTAACTACTGTGCAGTGGTAGAAACTTAGAGCAAAACAAATAATAGAACAGCAAGTCACTCTCACTTTAGAGAAAAAACATGAACATACAGCTCTTGTCCCTCCAAAACATCCAGTTATGGTACTTTAGAGGGAAGGTGATATATATCTAATCTTAAACTATCCACTGACATTAATGTCTCCCTTTTTTAAGAAGCTGTAAGATGTTACTCCTCTCTTTCAAGTGTTTCTGCTCCATCAGGACACAGGCACACAAGCAGCTGAGTTGCAAAAACTCTCTCTCATGAAGGCAACTTACTAGTATGTCGTGGGTTTGAGAGGAAGGCCCAGCCTTCATCCCCCCCCCCCCCAAAGAAAAAAAGGAATAAAAACCACAGCTAGCCACAGCCAGAGGAGCAAAAAGAATGCTATATTTACAAGCAGTTTTAGGGAATACAGGGTATATATACACAATTTACAGTATTTACAATATATACACAGAAATATACAGCAAAATACAAAAACCAATAATACAGGAATGAAATTCTGAATGGGCAACAAAGAGTCACGGTTGGTTCTGTATTGTCTGTGATGCACAGTCTGAGAAGCAACTGGCAATTTAATGTCCTGTATCTTGTGTTGTCCCACAACTGCAGATTCATCAGAAGGCTCAGGTCTAACAGACAGCTTCAATTTTTGTCCATCAATTTCTAAAGAAGCTACTCCAAAAGCCCATTTGTAACCTCTAGGGTCTTTGAAACGCCCTTCTCTCAGAAAATCAATTCCCAAAATACAAGGTGCATCAGGTCCGGTCACAACTGTATGCTTCCTCCATTGTTTACCAGTTAAACTTAGATTAACCTCCATCTTACTTAACTCTTGAGATCCACCAGTGACTCCCAGAATAATTATAGACTCTGATCCCTGATAATTTGATGGTATTATGGTGCACTGAGCTCCTGTGTCAACCAAGGCCCTGTACTTCCGAAATTGTGAAGTGCCAGGCCACTGGATGTACACATCCCAATAGATTCTGTTATCTCTGTTATCCCTCTCCTCCCCCTGGCGGGAGGCAGGGCATCCCTAGTTATGGGGAACATGCCCACATGTGCATTGAGCACAGTGTGCAGTGTTATAACTCGAGCCACTGTTTGAGCTACTAGAGTTGTTCTGGGGAACTGTGGAAGTAACAGCTACCCTTCTGGTATTGCTACCTCAGGTTCTGCCACTTTGCAATTCCCTCAGTCTCCTGAAAAGATTAGAAGTTGGTTGGCCATCTGTGGTGGGTTGGAAGGGTAAGGCCAAGAAGCCTCCTCCCTTCCCCCTTGTAAGGTAAAGGGAAAAGAAAAATTGAAGGAAAAGGAAAAAAAAACTCACAAGCTGAATTAGCAAAGCAATGGAGCTTTATATTTACAAAGCAATGTAGGATATGCAGGGGAATATATATACAAATTTACAATATGTACAATATATACAAAGATATACAATAAAGTAACACAGAGATGAGAGTTCCCCCCTCGGCTGAGGGGGGTTTCACACCTCCGCTCTCCCCTCTTTCCCCCTTTCCCCAGAGTGGGATAGAAAAAGAGAGAAAAGAGAGAAAAAAAAAAATGTTAGAAGCAGTTCGTGTTAATTGGAAGGGAGTTAATACCGGCCTTTATCTGGTCTTCAAGGCCGAGGCCTTGGCAGAAAGCCCAGCACAGATAGAGCTGCAGCACGAAGAAGAGGCGGAAGCAAGACTGACAGAGAAGTGCTGGAAATGCCCAGTTCACTCCCAGTTCAGAAGGTGCTTCCTCCCACTTCACCAATGAAATTAGTTTAGATTATTCTTTCCGTTTACCAACTTCCGTCCACCATATTCCCTTTCTTAAGGGGACAGCCTCAGCCGGTGACACCATCCCACCTGTTCATGTTCTCACCAAACTGATCACGTAGAGTTATCCAAATAGTCCTACGTGACTGCCTTGGTGGTCTGTTTTGATTTGATCTGTTTTGGAATGACCTCCTTGGAGGATGTGTATTCCTCACAGATGAAACTTGTATCCACCTGGAGGAAGAATTAGAATTATCTCTTTGTGCCAATTGGTATATGGAATCTTTCCGCTCTTTCATGCAACTCTCAATTTTTCCAGACAGAGTTTCAATGGCTGAAACCAAAGAAACACGTGTCATGCTATCCTCTAATTGTCTCATTTGATCACTGAATTGGCCAACCATAGGAGAAGCTCCACCATAATTTCTTGACACAATTCTGCTTGCCAGAATGTTTGCATAATTAGGAGGAGTAAGCTTGATGATCTTTTTAGCAAGACCAGTACCCACAGGAATGTCATCAGGATTCAGAGTTTCATGTTCACCATAGAGTATCTCTCTAACAGCAAATTCTCTCAGGTGCTTAATTCCCTCATCTATGGTAGTCCAGGGTTTAGGATTCCATGGAAGATCATCTTGGGAAGGGTATCTCAGGGCAACTGCAAATAAAAGGCGTACCCACAGATTAACCTTACCGAGAACCTTGCCTAGATGTCTATCTATTCCATTATCCCTCGAGAGAGTTCCTAACTGAGCTGCTGACTTGTCTCCAACCATTAGAGCTGGAGCACCTGTATCATAACACCTACTAAGCCAAGCTAGAACTGGCTCTTTATCGGCTCCGATATAATCTTTACGGACATTTCTTAACTCTTCCCGTGGTGAAGAACATTCCGAAATATCATCTCCCTGTCCATCTACCACATCTTACTGAACATGTTGTCCAAATAATCCTGCTGCCACTCTCCTAAGGATCTCTTTAAGCTGAGAACCACCACTGCTAGCTCCTGTCCTAGATGCATCTTTATCCTGTTTTGATCTCACTAATTCAGCTAGATCTTTAAAACAAACCTTCTCTTCCTCCTCAGCAGGATCTTTTCTAGTAGAGGGTCCCTCACTAGGATCAGTCTCCTGCTCTTCTCCTCCATTAGCTCCTGGATCCTCTTTGGTCTTTCCACTTCTAGTCTTTAAAACTGCTACTTGCTTAATTGGACCTGTGTTTGAATTTACAGCCACCTTAACAGAAGCTGACAGGTTTTGAGACAGATCAGCTGCTGTGGGAGTAGCTTCTGGTCCTGCCATGTAAGGAGGTGGAAATGTCTGTTCCTTGTTAATGGCTGAAGAAGAAGGAGGAGGAGCCGTCATGTTGGGAGTTGCTGCCACCCCTGGCAGCTTGCCAGAATCAGCGACAAAACTGTTCAAAGCAGCTTTTCCAATAGACTTTTTAACTTTATCTTTAACTGACAGAGATTGTCCATTCTCCTCATCACTAGACATCTCTGGGGCTGACCCAGAGGTACGCCGCCTTTTCTTTGATCTATGCTTGATAATAAAACACGCTCTGGACACCTTTTTCTCCCAACGCAAGGGAAACAGCAGATACACATTAATTATCACCGAGAGCAGGATTACACACATCAAATAAATCAACTTTGGATCCCAGCCATCACTTAAAGTTACTCTTTCCCCTACTGGGATCTTAAACTCCTTTATCTCAATTGGGAGAGTGCTAGAGGTCACATTCCTGTATCTCACGGGCCAGAAAAAATCCAGGCAGTGACCATACAGGAGCCTCACCTTGTACATAAACCATAAATAAATTGTCTGCATCAAATATTTACCTAGGTAATCCAGAATCAAACCCAAACAATATCTGTAGATCAGAGCCCCAAAAATTGAGAAAAACAGACGTTCCAAAATACCTTCATGTTTGCTAGTCCAGCCCGAGCAAGCAAAAAATCAAGCTAATTATCCTGCCGCACCTGGGTTTGAGAGGAAGGTCCAGCCTTCTTCCCCCCCCACAAAGAGAAAAAGGAATAAAAACCACAGCTAGCCACAGCCAGAGGAGCAAAAAGAATGCTATATTTACAAGCAGTTTTAGGGAATGCAGGGTATATATACACAATTTACAGTATTTACAATATATACACAGAAATATACAGCAAAGTAAAAAAAACCAATAATACAGGAACAAAATTCCCCCCTCTTTCTGGAGGAGGGTTCCCCCCCTGTACCCCCTTCTCTCCCCTTTTTCCCCAAAGAGGGTTAGAAAGAGAGAAAAAGAGCAATTGTTAATTAAAGAAGTTATAAATTAAAGCAAAGTATTAGTAGGCCACGCTTATCTGTCCAAGGTCAGTCTGGCAGAGAGCCTAGAAGTGGACCAGCTGGAAAGGGAGGGGAAAGTGAACTGAGGAAAGTCTCAGCAGCACTCAAAACTTAAAGTTGCATTCTACCAATCTACCAATGAAATTCGTTTAGACCTGTCTTTTGTTTACAAAACATTCAGCCATAGTGTCCCTTTCTTAAAGGCACAGCCTCAAACGGTCACATAGTAAGAGGACACTTCCAGACCTATCAAACTCAGGAGATTATCACCAGCTACTAATTCTCCTTCTCCAGTTCATTTCACATCATCACAACACCCTTGGGGGGCAGGGGGTAAAGCCCTCAACAGGAGAGGAAGAGTGAGGAGTGAATAACTATACTGTGGCTGCAAAAGAGGATAGAGCCTCTTAAAACAGTTAAAAACAAAAGAAATTGATTATGTATTTTAAAAGTAATCTGTATGTTTGTTAATATATTACAGCCTTAAATTCAAAGCCCTTGCTCTGGGAATTCTGCTGGTTTACAATTAAAGTATTTTGTAAAGCCCTTCAAAACTATCCCTCTTTTCCACTACCCCAAGCATTTTCTTGCTTTTAATTTCTGACAAGAGGCATACATAGCAAGGCAGCCTGGCTCTGCATGGTGACAGCTACCAGAGGATCCAGGCCAACCAACAGCAACAGTGGGAAGTACTCCTCCACGAAGGTGGACCCAAGGTCTCTGGACAATGGGGCCTCCAGCACCTGGTGTCACAGCTCTCCCCTATTCCAGAAAAACAAAAAAACAACAAAACAAAAAACAATAACAAAAATCACCATAGATAAGTGTAAAGGGGAAAGTATCTTGCACAGAAATTACAAGCAAGTATGATGCATACATGTGGTGCTCAGGGACATGGTTTAGCACCATAATTGCAAGAGTTGGATGATGGTTGGATTCAGCAATCTTAAAGGTCCTTTCCAAATGAAATTATTCTGTGATACTATATTGTACAAAATAGAAATTTACCCTAGGCTTGCTATAGATACCCAGAGAAATACATTTTACAAACACTGTAAACTCTCACTTTGTATATTTAACATTTACAATATTAAACCCACTGTTATGGAACCAAATCTATTATTTTTAGGGCTTGAATGATACATGGCTAGCTTAAAACTCAATGAGCCACCATAATGAGATCACTTGCTACCTAGTAAGTTAGAAAGGCTTCACCAGGGGACTTTAAAGTCTTCAGCAGGGTCATCAGAGGATAAAAATTGAAGCTCTTAATCACACAGAATGGCATTAGTTGTATTTTTAAAGGCATCACACTTGAAAAATGTGAATTTGAGTAAAGAAATTCTGAAAGGAGACTGATCTTTACAGATTTTCTTAAAAGTGACAACACTGTGATTAGAGGCCAATGACAAAATTATGAGCAAAAAGATCAGAACATGATTAATATATGTAATTATTTCCATATACTCAAAGAGAACATCAAGCTGAAGTAATATGCAGACAGTAAATACAACCTAAGCAATTAAGTGTATTAAGATTATGAACAAACTAATTTCACAGACCACTGATAATTTCCATATAGTTCTGGAAAAATATTGTTTTGTGATTGTACTTACTGTTTTTAGAAGTCTGGGTTCCACTGTAAGCAAAATTAACACAGCCAGAGATACTCCAGATATCACAGGTGAGCTTCCAACCATTCATCTGCTGCCATTGTGCCCCAGTCTCACTCTTACGATCTCACTCAGTCTTGCTTGGGTGCTCTGATTCATTTAGAGTTTTCCCATGAAGAAATAACCTTGGGCATCTGCCTCCTCCTTTTCTTGTCCAACTGGATTAACATTGAGGAACTTGCAGATGACAGCAAAAGTCTTGCACTGCAAAATGACAAAACAAGTTATAAACATGCCCACAAAACTGCCAGATTGCCACCTTTGCCAGGAGTGCTCACAGATGAATCATGACTTCATGGTTCATATCCTTCCCCCTGGTGGAAGAGGCAACATCTGCTCTTCTGTTTTTAACAGATCTTCTAGACTTTAAAGATCAGAGGGGGGAAAAATCATGATCAAAATCTGGTCAAGTTATTGCATTACCATTCATAAATCAAAGACAACACAACTGATAGTATCCTGTGCATCTGAAAAGCTTAAAGAGCAAGTAGTAGTCTTTCCTTGTAAGGGGTGCAAGTTGTCTGCTGAACCTTGTGCCATGCTCCCTGTTAGCTCTCTTAATATTGGTTCATCTTCAATAGCCAGATTTCCAATAAACAGTAACTTTCAAAAAACAGTTTATCATACCAGACGAGTAATTCTTTCTACTCACAGGGCTGCTTTGGTCACTATTTTCCACAGTCCTGCAAAGTGTTTGACATGAGTTTATAGGGTTTCCTGAGATAATGTCATTTAGTCTGCTACCACAACTTCAGTTAGTCCTCAGCCACAAGGTAAGTCTCCAGTTATAGTCTAAAGGTACGTATTTTTCACTTCTCTGTTTTGATATATCCAGCCTTCCCTGCATCTTGCATTACTATCAAGTAGGAATTAAGCCAAGCACAACTGAGACAACACAACCAACCTTGGAAGGTTAGGTGATTTGCACTTGCTATAGCACTGTGTAGAGACAAATTAAAAGGTAGCACCTTAGCATCAGAAGAGCCTGCTTTAAAAGGCTGGCTTCTCCTAGTCACCTAGAATGGTGCTTCCACAAGGGCCCTGAATTTTTGGTAGGATGACAAGACTGACTACCCCTTAATGCTCCTAGTACTTTGACTATGCAAGCATAGCAATAGTCCTCTGAAGGACATAAAGGCTGGCATACTTCAACACTCAGATGCACACACACGTTTCTTCCGGAAGGAAGAGGTGCAAATCTGTACTCCTAGGGACCTAGAAAGATATCTGAACCATGACTTCTAGCAAGCAGGGAGGGTATTCCAAACCCTGAGTGCAGCAGCAGTCTCATGCTCTACAAGCTGGTTGAGGTTTGCATTCTTCAAGCTGGGAGGTATCACAGTATCACAGTATCACAGTATCACTCAGGTTGGAAAGGACCTCGAGGATCATCGAGTCCAACCTATCAACACAGACCCCATGACTAGACCATGGCACCAAGTGCCACGTCCAATCTCCCCTTGAACGCCTCCAGGGTCGATGACTCAACCACCTCCCTGGGCAACCCGTTCCAATGATGAATGACTCGCTCGGTGAAGAACTTCCTCCTCACCTCGAGTCTGAACCTCCCCTGGCGCAGCTTGAGACTGTGTCCCCTTGTTCTGGTGCTGGTTGCCTGGGAGAAGAGGCCAACCCCTTCCTGGCTACAACCACCCTTCAGGTAGTTGTAGAGGGCAATGAGGTCACCCCTGAGCCTCCTCTTCTCCAGGCTAAACAATCCCAGCTCCCTCAGCCTCTCCTCATAGGGCTTGTGTTCAAGGCCTCTCACCAGCCTTGTTGCCCTTCTCTGGACACGCTCAAGTGTTTCAATGTCCTTCTTAAACTGAGGAGCCCAGAACTGGACACAGTACTCAAGGTGCGGCCTAACCAGAGCAGAGTACAGGGGCACTATGACCTCCCTGCTCCTGCTGGCCACACTATTCCTAATGCAGGCCAGAATGCTATTGGCCCTCCTGGCCACCTGGGCACACTGCTGGCTCATATTCAGGTGGCTGTCGATCAGCACACCCAGGTCCCTCTCTGTTTGGGAGCTCTCCAGCCACTCTGACCCCAGCCTATAGCTCTGCATGGGATTGCCGTAGCCAAAGTGCAGCACTCGGCACTTGGACTTGTTGAAAGCCATCCCATTGGACTCTGCCCATCTGTCCAGTCGGTCGAGGTCCCTCTGCAGAGCCTTTCTACCCTCTAACTGACTAACATCTGCCCCTAACTTTGTGTCATCTGCAAACTTGCTGATGACTGACTCTACCCCTTCATCCAGATCATCAACGAATATGTTGAAGAGGACAGGGCCCAGCACTGATCCCTGGGGGACACCACTGGTGACTGGCCTCCAGCTGGATGTGGCACCATTCACGACCACTCTCTGGGCCCGGCCCTCCAGCCAGTTCCTAACCCAGCACAGAGTGTAATGGTCCAATCCATGGGCTGACAGCTTAGTCAGCAGTTTTCTGTGGGGGACGGTGTCAAAGGCCTTGCTGAAGTCTAGGTAGACCACATCCACAGGCCTCCCCACATCCACCAGGCGGGTCACCTGATCATAGAAAGAGATTAGGTTGGAGAGGCAGGATCTGCCCTTCCTGAATCCATGTTGGCTGGACCTGAGCCCTTGGCCATCCTTCAGGTGCGCAGTTATTGCCAGCAGGATAATCTGCTCCATCACTTTCCCTGGCACTGAGGTCAGGCTGACCGGCCTGTAGTTTCCAGGTTCCTCCATCCGACCCTTCTTGTGGATGGGGACCACATTGGCCAGTTTCCAGTCATCTGGGACCTCACCGGTGAGCCAGGACTGGAGGAAAATGATGGAGAGTGGCCTAGCTAGCACATCCGCCAGCTCTCTCAGCACCCTAGGATGGATCCCATCTGGTCCCATGGACTTGTGGATATCCAAGTGGCTCAGCAGGTCCCGAACTAACTCCTCATGGATTTCCAGGGTATTACTCTGCTCCCCAACCCCAACGCCCAGCTCCGGAGACCACTCGTCCTGAACTCCTGCCTTGCTGTTAAACATTGAGGCAAAGAAGGTGTTCAGGACCTCAGCTTTATCCTCATCCTCAGTAACTGTGTTCCCCTCCAGGTCCACTAGGGAGTTCAGGTTCTTCCTGCCCCTCTTCTTATTGTTAATATATTTATAAAAATGCTTTTTATTGTCTTTGACTGAGGTGGCCAGCTTCAGTTCCAGCTGGGCCTTAGCCTCCCTAATTTTATTCCTACATAATCTAACAGCTTCCTTGAACATACCTCGAGAAGCCTTCCCCTCCTTCCAAAGGTGATACAGCCTCCTCTTCCCCCTTAAATCCTCCAGGAGCTGCCTGCTCATCCAGGCCGGTCGCCTTCCCCGCCGGCTTGCCTTCCGGCACGTGGGAACCGCCAATTCCTGTGCCTTCAAGAGCTCCTGTTTGAAGTAGGTCCAACCCTCCTGGACCCCTTGGTTCATGAGGGCTGGTACCCAGGGGACTTTTCAGACAAGTTTCTTAAATAGGCTGAAGTTCGCCCTTCGGAAGTCCAAGGTGAAGGTTCTGTTGGTACTCCTCCCTATCTCCCTGCATATTGAAAACTTCACTATCTTGTGGTCACTGCACCCTAGGCAGCCTCCCACGATCACATCTCCCACCAGCCCTTCCCTATTGCAGAACAGCAGGTCAAGCACAGCCTGTCCCCTGGTAGGCTCGCTTAACAGCTGTGTCAGGAAGCAGTCCTCCATTCGCTCCAGGAATCTTCTGGACTGCCTCCTCCCTGCTGAACTAAGTTCCCAGCAGATATCCCTCCCGGTTGAAGTCACCAACAAGGACAAGATCTGATGATCTTGAGACAGCCTCCAGTTGCTTGTAGAACAACTCATCAGCCGCCTCATCCTGGTTGGGTGGTCTGTAACAGATTCCAATCAGGATATCAGACTTGTTAGGTTGTCCTCTGATTTTGACCCACAGGCTCTCAACTACCTCATCTTCCACCACAAGTTGTGTGGCAGAGATTGACTCTCTAATATACAGAGCCACCCCTCCTCCTCTTCTCCCTCGTCTGTCTCTCCTAAAGAGCCTGTAACCCCCCATTGTAGCACTCCAATCGTGGGTGCTGTCCCACCAAGTTTCTGAGATGGCGACTACATCATAGTCGCCCTGATGGATCAGGACCTCCAACTCCTCTTGCTTGTTGCCCAGGCTGCATGCATTGGTGTACATGCATCGCAGCTGGGTTCCTGACTTCTCAACTAACCCTACCTTGCGCCCTACTCTTACCTCTGCAGAGGGACCGATATCCTCACCCACCCCCTTCAGACCTAGTTTAAAGCCCTCCTAATGAGCCCTGCCAACTCCAGTGCCAGGACTCTTTTACCCCTTCTAGATAGATGCACCCCATCAGGACCCAGCAGGTCAGGTGCAGTGAAAGTTGCCCCGTGGTCATAGAACCCAAAGTTCTGCCGCTGGCACCATCCCCTGAGCCAATTGTTGATGGTGTGGGTTCTCCCATTCCTCTCAGTGTACACCCCTGACACTGAAGGAATTGAGCAGAACACCACTTGAGCTCCCGCCCCATCAATCAATTGTCCAGGGGCCCTGAATTCCTTCTTAATTGCCCTGGTGCCCTTCCTGTCAATCTCATCACTCCCAGCCTGTATTACCATCAGAGGGTAATAGTCAGTGGGCTGCATTAATTCAGGGAATCTCTTCGCAATGTCCCTAACCCCTGCCCCTGGTAGGGAGCAGACCTCCCTGTGGGATGGGTCGGGACGACATATGGGTCCCTCAGTACCCCCCAGGAGAGAGTCCCCAACAACTATAACCCTTCTCCTTTTCTTTGTGGAGCTGGTCATTATAGCTGGTGGGGACCGCTTGGGCTTAGGCTTCCCCCCAGAGCTGGCCGTTACAGCTGGTGGGGTCCGCTTGGCCTTAGGCTCCCCTCTGGATGGCTGCTCCTCAGCCTCAGCCCTCTCATCCTTACCGCCCTCAGCCTGCAGGGCCTCATACTTATTATGCAAGGGCAGCGGAGGAGGAGGAGAGGGTCGGGGTGGATTTCTCTTGCCACCCCTGGCAGGGACCTGTATCCATCCCTCTCCGCCTCCAGGAACCCTTCCCTCAGCAGGGGAGATCTGCAGAGCCTTCTCCCACAAGTCTAACTCCCTTTCGCTTTCCCTTATGGTCCTTAGCCTAGCTACCTCCTCCTTCAGCTCGGCCACTTCATCCTTCAGCTCTGCCACCATGCTGAGGAGAAAATTCACCTGCTCACACCGGACACAGGTGTCCTCTCCCTCCCCCTCTATTCCAAGTGCCAGGCTGAAGCACTCTCTGCAGCTGACAGCCTGGACTCCAGCATGTTGGTGAAACAGCTCTGTCTGGGCAGACGCTGCTTTTTTACCCTTCGTCCGAGTGACGACCATGATGCAATGTTTAAGGTTTGGGTTTTCTGTTTGGGATTTTTTTTTTTTTTTTTTTTTTTTTTTTTTTTTTTGTCACCCAGCTGCTAGACAGCTACTGAGCCAAAATGGCGCCGCACGCACAGCCCGGGCGGCTTTTAAAACTGCCGCGGCTGACGTCAGGCTCCCGTGACCCGTGCAGGCTCTCGTGAGCACAATCCTGCCGGCTCCTCCCCCTACCAGCAGTCCTCCCGACCCGCGAAGCCCCGAAAGGAAAGCAAAAGAAAAACCCCGAGAAACTCACAGCTTAAGCGGAGCGGTTCCGGACGAGCGGTCCCGATCAGCTACTGAGCCAAAATGGCCCTACTGAGCCAAAATGGTATGTGCCTTGGCACCCAAAAGGGTGCGGTTTGTCTCTTCAGCTATTGCAAAATCCAATTACCCAAGATATATGATCAGCTGCTTTGATACTGCTCTGAGAAAGCAAACAGTTCAGCATTCAGGAACATCTCAGAGAACTCATAACAGCAGCCGAAAGTAAGGCAGCTGTGAAAACCTCATTTTAACATCTCCTTTGGAAAGAGTTAACAGATGCTTCCTGCCTGTAAGGTTGACACCTGCAGTCAATCTCACTCTCTTTCTGCAGGCCTCCCTGCAGGGAGAAGTACTTCCTGCAAGCCCACTAGGAGTAGGAAAAAGTTTCCGGGGCTGTCACACCCCCTTCCTCATGCAATGTAGATTTGTAAAGATAGGAATCTGAAGAAGGGCATTTTGGATGAATCAAAAGTGAGATAGGGAGCACACACATATTTGATCTTTGCATCTGCCACTGGCATTTTACAAGTTTAACATGCTTTTTCATCTCCTCCTTCCCATCAGTCCCTTGGCATGTGTTGTGCTTTAAAGCAAAGCCTCACCATTGTCAAGACCCAGACACAAATCTGGACCTTCTTGTCATCTAACAACTGAGGACAGGGATATTGGATAGGTAGAAGAGATAAAAGGATAATCAGGGCATGTCTTTACACAAGGTCTCTGTTCCTAGGTAACTTGGGTGTGCAGAGGGACTGTCTTTGCTGACATACAGCCACCTCACTCCCTTCCTCCCTGTCCTTTCAGCAAGAGTCACTTTGTGGAGCAAGCCCCAGTGCTTGCCAAAAGTAGTGCACCAAGGAGAAAAGTATTTTCCTATGTCTCTTCCCCTCCAAACAGCATCCCAGGACAGCAGAAGAGATGGCTTTGTCAAGGAGGCTGCCACTTTGTGGGCAAATGCTGGCTTCTGCCAGTGCCTGTGGAGCAGACAAGGCTGCTCACCACACTTACTCTGTCAGTATCTCCATCTTCTCCTTCCTGCTGGTCTTCTGCAAGGCACTCTTCCACTCTTCATAGAGCTCCAAATTGAGAAACAATGCCAAGGGCTTGGTGTGAGACTTTGAGCATTTTGGCAGCATCCCCAGCACTCTGGCTCCTGAGCAGGTACCCATAAGGACTGCTGGAGCTGGGAACTGCTGGGCTCCAGGTCAGCAGGGTCCACCTTGAAGATGGTGGCCAGCAAATGTGCAGACTGGCTTTCAAGGTGGGTCTCCATGCCACTGTCAAGGACCTCCTGGAGCTAGCAGGATGCACTTTCACTGGCTGCCAGCTGAGAGAACCCCTCCATGAATGGCCCATGCTCCTCCAGCAGAGCCAGCAGGTCCTACAGGGAACAGAGAAGGAGAGCTGGCTGCAGACAAGCACTGTGTCAGGTGACTGTTCATCAGGGGCAGGCGCCCCAGCTCTCTGTGTGGTGGGACAGAGGGAGGGCTGGAGATCAGGGGGAGCTGACTTTGACCCTAAGCCCCACACAAGGTCTCTTTGCTGGGAACATCACCTCTGTGGAGGAACCAGTGGGATGGGGACCCCCTGGCCAGGCTTGCTTACCTGGATGGGCAGTGGCAGTGTGCCATCCTGGCTTCAGAGAGCTGCCAGGTGCTGGCCAAAGGGAGCCCTGTTGGTGTCAGAGCCTGACAACCCAAGCTTCTCTGCAATAGCTAGGGTGTCCAGCCACCCAAAGGGCAAGCCCCTCCTGCTGCAGGTCCCAACAGCTGCCAAGGAGAAAAGAACAAAGAGCCACAGATGAAAAGTGCCAGATGACCACTGCCAAGGGGGCAGGACAGACACACTGTCCACACCTCTCTGTTAGGACATGGCACCAAGACTCACCTGAAGGTGATTATGCAGGAGCCACAGGACCAGATGAGAACAAGGCATCTGGTGGGCTTTCCCTCCTCTTCAGTGGCTTCCCCAGCTGCCCCCTTGCCACTGCTTAGCATCTGCTGCTGGCCCAGGGCCAGGCAGAGCCTGGGGTGTGGGCCACTGCCATATCTAGAGAGAAGTGCAGCAGGGAATGACCTGGAGATGGCTGAGCCTGGTGGCTTCCTTCTAGCACCAACCTGCCAGGAGCATGACCATAGGTGCATGCAGCACCAGGGTGCTGGAGGCCTGAGCCTAGTTCTTGGGTGCCCTGCTCTGGTGCTAGGGCCGTGGCTTGGGAGGAAAAGCAGCTAAGGTCTGGGAGTCTTACTCAGACTTGACAATGACCAAGATGTCAGGAGGCAATAGGTTAGACTTGATGATCTCTGAGGTCTTTTACGACCTGGTTAATTGTGTCTGTGTCACTGAAGAGGAGGAGGTCCGTGGGTCACCTACAGCTGCTGGTGGAGCTGTGGCTCCAGTGATGCTGGGACAGGCGCACGGCACTGCATGGGCTCAGGGTCATCCTGGCAGAGCAGATGGGACCAGGCATGAGAATAGTGGCTGTTGTGGGGCCTGGCTATGCCAGGGTGTCACTGAGCCATGGAGGGAGCCCACCTGAAGCCACAGCAGCAATTTAGCTGGCCCATCCAACAGGTCCACAAGTGTCACACAGGATACTGGTGAGGCTCAACTGGCTCAGAGCAGGACTGCCAGTGAGTCCTGCTGCCAGACAGTGCTGCTGAACAAGAGCTGCACTCTCCCCAAGCACTGTGGCGGGTGAGCAGCAGGTAAGCACAAGACAGCCTCTCAATGTTAGCACTGGGGGCTCTCCCTAGTATGTCTCCTTCATACTAAGGAGCCCAGGACTGGGCACAGCACTGCAGACACAGGCTCACCAGTGCTGAGCGGAGGAAGGGGAAGGGTCATCTCCCTCCAGCAGCTGGCAAGGCTTTGCCCAGTGCAGCCCAGAGCACCAATTGCAACTTTGGGCAATGGCACCATGGTGGCTTCTGGTCAGTTTGGCATCCACCAGGACCCAGAGACCTCTTCCACCATGCTGCTTTCCAGCAGCCTTGCCAAGGTGCTTTTAGTCACAAGTGTGTGTAGATGCTTCATGCCCACACTGGTGCCATCCACAGTCTTTCTTAAGGGCTCCCTCTGCCACTGCTGTGCGGGTGACAAGGGCATGTTCCCTCTAGCCTAAGCAGTGGTCCAACTGAAGATCAGTAAATTTCACCGTTTTAAAAATAAAACTAGGAAGTAATTTCCCTAAAAATGAGGCTTTTTTTTTTTTTAATGTTACTTTGCAAGGCAGCAAGAAAACTGTACAGAACAACAATAAATAAGTTATGCACAAAGGATCACCATAAAAAGCTCTGAAGTTCTAGGTTAAAAATAGGAACAATAAAAAAATCACTATAGCAAGAATATCCAGTTTTAGGCAACATGATTTTAGGTGTCACAGATTGCAGGAGGGACTCTGTGCCACCGGTCACGCACCAGGTGTCCCCCTGCAATCCACAAGAACTTAACACAATCGCCCCAACAACACCACATGAGCCCCCAACTGCCAAAAAACCAAAACGACGCCCAGAACTAAATTTAAACTCTCTTATCTTTTGCAATCCGATCTGCAGAGTAGCCACAATAATCAACTCCTACTCCTGCCTGGCTCGCCAAGAATGTAAAGGGGTTGGGGGCAGACCCCCTGCCCACTGTAACCATCCTCTGCTACCAAGAAATGTGCTGGGTTGAGGCAGCCCCCTTCCCCACCCTTGGCAACAATAAACACTCAGACAAACGGATTGCAAAAGTGATGGAAAGTTTAAATAGAAAGCAGTGAACTTCTACAGAAAGCCAAAAGCGCAGTGACAAAGAAAGATCCCAAAACAGACCCAGAGAGATCCCATCCCCACCTGAGGGTGCACCTGAGACCCCCAGGGCTCCTTCTTCCCCCTCCCACTGCTAGGCTAGTCTCAGCTGGCCAGATCTGAGACTGCCCATCCCCCCATGGCCATGGGCCTAGCCAGGCACAAAGCCAGGAGACATCTCCCCCAGTTACCGGCTGACGGAGGAGGAAGAAAAGAGACAGTGCTAGACTCCGCACTGGATCTTATAGTGGTGCAAAGGATTGTGGTAGGAAATACTACATAATTTCCTGTGTCCACCCCTCTGGGCTGGACTTCTGGACACAGGAAGTAAACATTGCAGGAGGGCACCCAGCTCAAACTGTAACACGCCACCCCTTATTTCATACCACAATCTTTGCACTCAAACACATCATTAAATCAGAACTCTTCTGGTGACATGTTCGGCGAAGTCCATATCTTCATCTGGGTGTCCACCCAAACAGTCTCTCATTCAGGCTCTAGTGTCAGTCCATTCCAGTTCTTCTTCACTCATCTAATGGAACCTCTTGGCGATGCAGAGTTCACTCTTCTGCGGCGCAAGCTCTGCATGGATCCGTTGGACATCCTGGTCACCTGGAAAGAACCTCACAACTTCCCAACCAAACCTTTATTCCCATCTCTATTTACTCAGTGGCATATTTCCACCCCTGGGGCAAGCCAGTCAGAACAATCAGGCTCTAACTGCTTCTCCACCCCTCCAGGAAAACAGCACGCTGAGCCTTTCACAACCCTGCACGGACCTATCCCAAGCCCAGTGCTGACCGCTTCCAGCCGTGGCCCGAGGCTCTACAGATGCATGTCACAGTACACCGCCTTCCTACTAGGCGTTCGCGTACCAAGACGTGACAGCATCCAACAACACAACCCTCCCCTGGCAGGGGGAGGGGCTGCACCACAACCTAGTGAGAAGAAGGGAGGTGGAGCCAGGTGCTCGGCGCCATTTTCGGAACTCGTCCGAAAAGGTCGGGGAAGAGACTAGGGTCGGCCCCGCCGCAGCCCGAGCGCACGGCCAGGACTGCCGTCGCCGCTCCGAGCGCTCCTCCCCCACTTCACTCCCTGCTGCTTCTGCCGCTCCGCAGAGAATAAAGGTGGGGGAAGGGCAGGTCCCGCATTCTCAAGCGGTGCCCCAATTCCGATGATTAAGAACCACCCCTGCTTGAAACAGCAGGAGGAACTCTGTGCCACCGGTCACGCACCAGGTGTCCCCCTGCAATCCACAAGAACTTAACACAATCGCCCCAACAACAACACGAGCCCCCAACTGCCAAAAAACCAAAACGACGCCCAGAACTAAATTTAAACTCTCTTATCTTTTGCAATCCGATCTGCAGAGTAGCCACAATAATCAACTCCTACTCCTGCCTGGCTCGCCAAGAATGTAAAGGGGTTGGGGGCAGACCCCCTGCCCACTGTAACCATTCTCTGCTACCAAGAATGTGCTGGGTTGAGGCAGCCCCCTTCCCCACCCCTGGCAACAATAAACACTCAGACAAATGGATTGCAAAAGTGATGGAAAGTTTAAATAGAAAGTAGTGAACATTTACAGAAAGCCAAAAGCGCAGTGACAAAGAAAAATCCCAAAACAGACCCAGAGAGATCCCATCCCCACCTGAGGGTACACCCGAGACCCCCAGGGCTCCTTCTTCCCCCTCCCACTGCTAGGCTAGTCTCAGCTGGCCATATCTGAGACTGCCCATCCCCCTGTGGCCTTGGGCCTAGCCAGGCCCAAAGCCAGGAGACATCTCCCCCAGTTACCGGCTGACGGAGGAGGAAGAAAAGAGCGTGCTAGACTCCGCACTGGATCTTATAGTGGTGCAAAGGATTGTGGTAGGAAATACTGCATAATTTCCTGTGTCCACCCCTCTGGGCTGGACTTCTGGACACAGGAAGTAAACATTGCAGGGGGGCACCCAGCTCAAACTGCAACACTTATTTTTTTCTTTCAAAGCCTTTTTGTTTATTTCAAGTTCTGTTTCACTTGACTTTCTGCACAGATGGTATCTTGGCTAAGGTCAATCATATCGCTTGACTTCAAGTCATAGTTTCAAATCATCAACCTTCAGAAGGCTCAGTTGGAAAGCATAAACATTTTCTCTAAAGTACTTCTTTTCATACTCACAGGCTAAACATCCATCCCACTTCACTATTTTTATGCTAGATAAACCTCCAGAATTACATCAGAATAAAACCATCATCAAGCTGAAGAAGGGCATGCTAGAGTGATTTTGTCCAACGCAATTATTAAAAGATTGCTGAGATTATGAAGCAGTCCTGCTCCTAGCCAACTAATTAACCTCTGGGGATTTTCAAAGTAACAGTGTAAGGAGCTGACCACTGGAGCATGACTAGCATTGAAAGGATACATGCAAATCCAGATTCTAACTAATTTTATTGCAGTGAACCAAGGCCAGATCTACAATCAGATTCTTGACAAATACAGGCAGAATTTTTCTAGGAACAGGAGCTGATTTCCCAGCATCCTGACCTGTATCAGGAAGTGTGGCCAGCAGGACCAGGGAAGTAATTGTCCCCCTATACTCAGCACTGATAAGGGTACACCTTGAGTACTGTGTTCAGTTTTAGGACTCTCACTACAAGACAGACACTGTGGGGCTGGAGTGGGTCCACAGAAGAGCAACAAATCTGGTGAAGGGCCTGGAGAACAGCTCTTGTGAGGAGCAACTGAGTGAACTGGGGTTGTTTAGTCTGGAGAAAAGGAGGCTGAGGGGAGACCTTCTCGTTCTCTACAGCTATCTGAACAGAGGATGGAGCATGGTGGGAGTCTGTTTCTTCTCTCAAGTAACAAGTGATAGGACAAGAGGAAATACGCTCGAGTTGCACCAGGGAAGGTCTAGATTGGGGATCAGAAGAAACTTCTTCAGTGAAAGGGTTCTCAGACACTGGAAATAGGCTCCCCAGGGATGTGGCCAAATCCCCATCCCTGTGGAGGTGTTTGGTACAGTTACATAATGGTTGGACTTGAAGTCAAAGGTCTTTTCCAACTGAAATGATTCTATGCTTCTATAAAGGGGTCTGTATAAATAATTGCATACTTTACTCCCACCCCTTGAAACCCTGCAAAGAATTTAATGGCATATGAAACATTCCTGAATGGAACTGAGCCGACATTTCAGTAAGTTTTAAAGCTTCTTTTATTCGCCGAGTTTGGATAGCATGCATCATTTTACAGCACTGGTAAACAAGTCAGTGAAGCATCCTGCTTTTAGGAACTTGTAGTACTGTGGAATGTCTTCAAAACCATTACCCCCTCCACTCAAGTACTTAACACTATCTGGAGACAACAAAGACACACATCAGGGCAACTTCCTTATAGTCAAAAATCCTCATAGCAGCGACTTTTCAAGGAGGATGGGTTTTTTTCAATCCAGTTATTGCACTTGGGTCATTTATTGCTATAGCAAACAAAAGGCCATTAAACAGCTAACACCTTTCACTTGTGGTTTTAACTGATTGTCTCTTTGTCTGCTACAAGCTTACATGCAGGCACAATTTCTGTAAAGCAATCCATTCCAAGATGTGTTTCATGTTCTAATCACAGTGTGGAACTTGTATAACAAAACTGGCTGCTCCACCAGGCTCAAATCTTGCTTTTCATCACCTGACTTGGAGGTATGTGTTCTAAGCAAGAATTTAGTGTCTGCTGAGAAGCATTACTGCTGCACATTTTTCCTCAATATAAGGATCTGGCTCAAATCCGCATTTGTGATGCATGTAGGCAATTAGAAGTTAAAAGCACTAATACTGAATCAGCTTATGAGCAATGTGACTATCAAATACTACTTAATGCGTGCATGTTGTATATATATTAATCAAATTTCATAAGCAATTTAAATCAACAACTGACTTATCCTCCAATTGACTTTTTGATGTTTCTATTTTATGGTTCATCAGCTCTCAAGAAGTAACACTGCCATGTCACTTCCTCAAGTGACATCATAAGTAATTACTGTATTCATGTCTATTTCCTTGAATAGAAGACCAATTATTTCTGTTACTGGTGAAGTTGCTGAGCTATGGGGCATGCATTTGCCATTTAAATTCTGGCAGACCAAAGGGAGATAAGGTGTTTCCTAATAGCAGTAATGCAGACTGGCTTTCTGAAGCTGCATGGTTTTTTAACTCTCTAATCAAATGAACACAGCAATAAATATAATTGTCTCCCATCACTTTGCATATTATTTGTATATTGTTCTGGTGCACTGAGTTGAGCTCAGGGGTTACAGATAATGGCAATCCACAGGATTTCAGCTGTTTTCAGTAAGATATGATAGACACTCTCTTGGACACCAGTACAATGCTGTCAAACCAACTATTCCAATCACTCATAACAACACAAAGATGCTATTAAATTTAGAGGTACACAGTATAGTTGAGAAAGTATATGGCATAAATATATAAATATTGAGACCTTTTGAGAGTATCAACATTCCAAAGGGATTCATTTGGAGACACTGCATACGCAAAACCTGACTCTTGTAAAAACAGATGCATATTTAAACCA
The DNA here is from genome assembly GCF_026170545.1 of Melanerpes formicivorus. Classification (NCBI taxonomy): domain Eukaryota; kingdom Metazoa; phylum Chordata; class Aves; order Piciformes; family Picidae; genus Melanerpes; species Melanerpes formicivorus. The sequence goes on along the minus strand of NW_027142485.1, from coordinate 629,980 downwards.
CTAGAAAGACTAATGCCTTCAGTTTAGATACACAGCACAGAAGTTGTGACTTCAGGTCAAATTTTTCATGCTGTATGCTGTAATAGTTTAGGCACAACAGGTTGAGTTAAGACTGGATTCTAATCTTGTTTCTGTATTTCTTGCCTTTTGTGGTTTTAAAAGTTAATTTTGTCCTAACATCAGTCCTAAATCCCTTTTCAATCCAATAGTGCAAGTGACAAAAGGTTCTGCTAAACTACTCAAATTAGATCATTCTTTCTTACTACAATGCATAGGAGTTTCACCTGCTTCGTTGCATTTACAAATTCCTATCTCATTACTCAACTTATACACAGCATATTAATATTCTCACTGCAGACAGGCACAACAGCATAACCCTGGGTAAGACTGCCAAAATTAGACAAATATCGTATATTCCCTTTTGCGTGTAGGGGAAGAGTAGTGACTACAATTACAATACAGTTAAAGAATAAATCACCCTATTTATAGCATAGATCTCTTTAAAAATTAAGCTACAGGTATTCAATAAAAATCTATGAAGAATTCCCTCTTTCTATACAGATTCAGTAGTACTCTCAAGCAAACCCAAAAATAAGGTCTGCAGTTCCAGCACAGTAAGAAATAAGGCCTGTTTTATATTGGCAAAAATAATATATTGCACCATTATTCTTTTTGGTTTTGTATTTCTCTGCATAAAAGACTATATTCCTTTAATTTTTTTCTGTAGTTTTTTCTTTACATCTGTAGAACACCAGTATTCATCATTATGAAGTAAGAGTCAGTTCTCCTTGTGTTTCACTTTGAATTCCTGGTGAGTTAAAAACATTGATTCCATAGCTGTCTCATGGAGACATCATTGCTTTCTTCAATTTTTCTATTTCAAGCTGGAAAAATGGACATTTTGAGAAGAAAGTCAGTATTAAAGTAGCAATTATATGAAGTCTTCGGAGCTTTCTCCACAATTATAAACTTTATATTTCAAAGACATCAAAGTAAATAAAATTGTAACACAGAAACATTTGACAGTTCAATACTTAAGAGCTGATTTTATACTAACATATTGCTACACAAGCAAGAAATTTAAATGTGCCTGCAGTTCTGTACATCTTACCAGATAAAATCACTCTGAATAATACAGCAGTGGATCACTTCACATGTCCCCATGTAACACTGTATCACTACTTTGGAGTAACTTCCAGAAACAGCCCTCATGCAAAATACCACACCACAATTAATTTGTATTTCATAGAACCACAAAATGGTTTGGGTTGGAAGGGACCTTAAAGATCATGGAGTTCTAATCCCATGCCACAGGCAGGGACATCATCTGGTAGACTAGGATGCTCAAGGTCCCATCCAACCTCAGCTTTGAACACTTCCAGGGTTGCAGTCTCCACAGCTTCTCTGGTCAACCTGTTCCAGTGCCTCACCACCCTTTGTGGGGAAAAATTTCTTCCTAATGTCTAATCTCAATTTATCTTCTTCCAGTCTGAAGGCATCACCCCTCATTAAATCACTACATGCCTTTGTAAAAAGTCCCTCTCCAGAATAATAAACGTGATCTCAGTAGACTTCCCCATGCATTATCAATGGGCACCAGAGGACAGTCAAAATCTTCACTCATTTATAGGGATGAATATTGTGTAAATAATGCACTGTGGTTGCCCTTATGTTTATCCTATCTACCTGGACCATGACAGCTACATAGTAGCCTTCTGGTATTTGAGGGGAGGCCTAAGTTGTCCCCAGAATCTTCTCCTCACCAAGCTAAGCAATCCCAACTCTCTCTGCTTGTCTTTGTAAGAGATCTACTCCAGCTCTCTTATCATCTTTGTGGCCCTCCTCTGTACTTGCCCTAACAGTTCAACACCCTTCTTGTGTTGGGGGCTCCAGAAATGGACACAGGACTCTAGAGGGGGTTTCATGAAGAACCTTCCTATGGCATCAAACTCCAGAACACTGCCTACATACTTGTATACTTTACGCCACTCCAACTGCCAACATTACCTCCAGATTACTTCGCAACAGTTTCTCTTCTTGCAGATCCTTCTTTATTTTTTCCAGTTCTCTCCTGGTAGTAGTTACCAAAAATAAGAATTAGAGGAGAAAAAAAAAAATCCTAGAAATCCTAGAAAAAAAAGATCCTAGAAATAAAACTAACATAAGTACGTGCCAACTAGTGAACTGGTGCTCAAAATCCGGTGGGCCACAATCTTCCACCATCTCTCAACATTTATCCTAACTCATAATCACAATTTTAAGTAGGATACTTAAAAATTTGTACTGTTTTTTAGACTTGAAGAGCTGAATTTAAACTAAAATGAACTGGCAACTTCTACACATAGAATAGAAATTCTTTAGAATATAAAGTTCCAAACGCATGTTTCATTTCACAACTGCATTAAATCAAGACAGTGCAATGAATTATCACTAAGCTGTTGAAGAATTAGGTCATTAATCTTCAGTACTCTGTAACTGACTAGTTTGCTTTGGAGACTAACTGACCCTTGATGCTTTATAACCTCTCAAGAGGTCACTCTAAAAACCAATTTGGTTTATCCTAGTTATCATTTAAATGGTACCAAAATGAATGTTTGTGCTGTGAAACAAAACCCAGAAAAGGTAAAGTTCTTGCAGATGAGTCTTTACTACATTTACTCAAACACCAGTTGTATTTCTGTTCTACATCATTCTCAAAACACAACCCCACTCACAAGCACACAGGTGATGGGGCCACCATCATGATCACCAGTTTGAAATGTCAGTAGTATTTTTCCTTACTACGAGTCATATTAATACTGCAATTACTTGTGTGTGGTGTAACACAATAGCTAGCACAGGTACTTATCTTAAATGCTGCAAAAATTCTCTACTTTTCCTTTTGGTGGAAGTACTAACTATTTAAGAAGCATTCTCTGAAAAGCTGTAATGAATGCAGGAATGCAAAGTAGGAAGGAAAAAGTGTACACATTTCCAAAATACTGACATCAAATCTGCATGCACTCAGGACACCTAGTTGGATCAACTTCTAAAGAAGAGTTCTGAATTAATATTAATCATTCTTATTAAAAAAAGAGAGCACCCTGGAATTAAAGGCATTTGCAAGATGAATACCCACCCCTTTGTAGATTGAGAAGGAAATTATTATTTACCCATGTTCTTTCTTCAGTGCATCTACTAAACTCATCAAATCATTAATTTGAGTCCTGAGCTCTTCCACAGAAATTTTTTCATCTGTTTCTCCTTTATGTTGGATGTCTCCAGGAAGAAAGTTTAGTATAGCAGAACTTGGTCTCTGAGATGAAGATGGAACTGGTGGGCTGAATGCAGATGGCTGGGGGGGGGGGGGGAAAATCAGTAGAAAGCTAAGAGGTTCCTAGAGTCACTTTAACGTAGCCACACTGCACTGTCTCTACTTTAAAAAAAACATAGCCACCAAACAAACAAAAAAAAAAAAACCAAAACAATATTCCCACAGTTATTTAATGGAGCCCACTGGCTCATCAAATTTTTGTGCACATCTCTGATCTGCTCAGTTGTCCTTTCTGTTGGGAGACTAAAGACGGAGCAGACAAAGCTTATTTGGGAAATACCACCATGGTTTCCACACTGCCTGATGCAATAGTTCTCATCAAAACACTTGCATTTAAATACAATTGCGCATTTAGATGGTTCCATCAACCCAAAGTGGAAATACAAGCAAGATGAACAGAACACCTAGCTGCTGGTACTGATCTAGCTCCTCAATATCGTACCTTTTTTGTTTCAACTGGCTTTGGTTTGGCACTTTCTTCTTCTTTCTGCACCTTCAAACTTTTTTCTGGACTCACATTTTGACTCACCTGGTAAACCAGTCATAAAAAAATAAAAACATTTTCATAATTAAAAAAAATATTTTAAAAGTACATACACAAGAAATGTCACATTTCTAAAGATTAAACAGTAAAAATAAAAAGCAAACAAACAAAACAAACCAAAACCAACCACGAAAAACAAAGCAAACAAAACCAAACTGTAAATTATTAGACTGCCATAGTTTTCTTTCCCTGCCTGTCAGAATGTTTTCCCCCCACAACACTCATTCAGCTGGATTTAAATCAAACAGAGGAATCTTTGGCAGGATTTTCAAGGATCTCTGCAGTACTTAAAGTCCCTGATGCTTTTGGGAGCTTACGCATGCTTCTGTAAAATAAAAACATTAACAGGCAGTGGCTGTAGATGGCAACTGGTATGACTGAACTCTACAACACCTGATAATATAAATTTATTTCAAGGACTCTGCATCACGTGCTTCTCATGGTTGGACAATCTCATATCTTAGCAGATCAGATGACAAGTCTTCCATTATAACAACATTAAATTGGTTGTGGCCAAAGACTACACACTGTTAGGCTTGTAAGGCCTTAAGACAGCTTCAGAGTTGTGTGCATGCACAACACCTGTTTTACCATAAGGGATAGACTGAGTACTTCCTGCAGTGTTATCCCACAGAACCGAAAGACCTCTTCAGTTGCAAAGCAGCTGCATTGTTTCTCTTAAATACACTTTTCCCATGGGAATGCATACTCCTGTAGACAAAGCCTGTAAGAATTGAACCTCTATGGCATTCTGCATTTCACTCTCAGGTAAATTTTTACTAGCAGGACAGAATGTCTTCCAGACAGCTGGCCTGCAGAGCTGCCAGAAGGAGCCAGGGAGCAGCATAGTTTTCCACTGTTCCAAAATGGGGTAGTTGGTGATCTGCTCAGCCGCCTGGATCCCCACAAGTCCATGGGACCAGATGGGATCCATCCTAGGGTGCTGAGGGAGCTGTCAGAGGAGCTGGCCAAGCCGCTCTCCATCATTTTTCAGCAGTCCTGGCTCACTGGAGATGTCCCAGAGGACTGGAAGCTGGCCAACGTGGTGCCCATCCACAAGAAGGGCCGGTTGGATGAGCCAGGGAATTATAGGCCTGTTAGCCTGACCTCAGTGCCAGGCAAGATCATGGAACAGGTCATCCTGAGTGCAATCACACAGCACTTACAGGATGGCCAAGGGATCAGGCTCAGCCAACATGGATTTAGGAAGGGCAGGTCCTGCCTGACCAACCTGATCTCCTTCTACGAGCAGGTGACCCGCCTGGTGGATGTGGGGAGGCCTGTGGATGTAGTTTACCTGGACTTCAGCAAGGCCTTTGACACTGTCCCCCATAGCAAACTCCTGGCCAAGCTGTCAGCCCATGGCTTGGACAGCAGCACTCTGAGCTGGGTTAGGAACTGGATGGATGGCCGAACCCAGAGAGTGGTGGTGAATGGTGTCACATCCAGCTGGCGGCCAGTCAGTAGTGGAGTCCCCCAGGGATCAGTGCTGGGCCCCATCCTCTTTAACATCTTTATTGATGATCTGGATGAGGGCATTGAGTCTATCATCAGTAAATTTGCTGATGACACCAAGCTGGGGACAGGAGTTGATCTGCTAGAGGGTAGAGAGGCTTTGCAGAGAGACCTCGACAGGCTGGACAGATGGGCAGAGTCCAACGGCATGAGATTTAACGCATCCAAGTGCCGGGTTCTGCACATTGGCCACAACAACCCCATGCAGTGCTACAAGCTAGGGTCAGAGTGGCTGGAGAGCGGCCAGGCAGAGAGGGACCTGGGGGTGCTGGTTGATGGTAAGATGAACATGAGCCTGCAGTGTGCCCAGGTGGCCAGGAGGGCCAATGGCATCCTGGCCTGCATTAAGAACAGTGTGGCCAGCAGGAGCAGGGAGGTCATTCTGCCCCTGTACACTGCACTGGTTAGGCCACACCTCGAGTACTGTGTCCAGTTCTGGGCCCCTCAGTTTAGGAAGGATGTTGACTTGCTGGAACGAGTCCAGAGAAGGGCAACAAAGTTAGTGAGGGGCTTGGAACACAAGCCCTATGAGGAGAGACTGAGGGAGCTGGTGCTGCTTAGCCTGGAGAGGAGGAGACTCAGGGGTGACCTTATTGCTCTCTACAACTACCTGAAGGGGGGTTGTAAACAGGCAGAGGTTGGTCTCTTCTCCCAGGCAGCCAGCACCAGAACAAGAGGACACAGTCTCGGGCTGCGCCAGGGGAAGTTCAGGCTGGAGGTCAGGAGGAAGTTTTACACAGAGAGAGTGATTGCCCATTGGAATGGGCTGCCCGGGGAGGTGGTGGAGTCGCCGTCACTGGAGGTGTTCAGGAGGAGACTTGACAGGGTGCTTGGTTACATGGGTTAGTTAATTAGGTGGTGTTGGATGATAGGTTGGACGCGATGATCTTGAAGGTCTCTTCCAACCTGGGTTATTCTATTCTATTCTATTCTATTCTATTCTATTCTATTCTATTCTATTCTATTCTATTCTATTCTAAATGGTTTATAAGACTGTATCCTAGCCCAATCCTGTTTCCTGGGAAGTTAGTTCACCATTCACTACTAGAAAAATACACCCAGTATACTCACAGGACTACTACAACTGCTAATGAAACGTGAAGGTGGCCTCCTACCAGGCATCTTGGGTCGGTTTGCAGTAGGATGTGAGAGATTATCTGAGGTAGCTATTACATCATCGAAGCTTAACAGATCTAGAAAAAGATGAAAACAGAGGCCACCATCAAGACCAGACGGTTTTCTTGGGTTCTTTTTTCCAATTTTTTTTTCTTTAAGAAAAAAGTAAAATAAAATTTTATCAGTATCTTATTTTTTCAAAGATTTTCAGCATATACAACACGAGCCACGTGAAACAACTTTGATGTGTGTAGAAAAATGAATTTTACCTATTGAAAATAATTCAAAAGTTAATTCAACTAGCATTTAAGTTCAAGTTTTCCACAGAAAAAGTGCTGCAGTAACATGGAAGCATAAAAATACCTAATAAGTATCTGCACAAAATATATATTTATGCCTTTTCTAGAGAGATGCCATATTCTGCTGAAGAGAGTCTATTTCGTTCTTACTAAACTTGCATGAAAAGCTTGAAAATCCAAGTTTAGTGACGAAGACAAAAATAAAAGCAACACAATAAAGTGCATACTTTGGTGAAAGTCAGTTAAGAAGACACTAAACTGCAAGGCAGGGTTTTCATATGCAATACTTTGTCTAAAGAACATATATGACTTCATCAAATCATAAAACATTTCAAACCACCATTCTTATACTTGACTGGATCATACAGATCTCTTTGCTCCTTAGTTTCTTTATACTCAGAGCTCTATGTAAACTCTCTTAGATTAGTAGAAATTCTTTGCATCCTATGGAAAGAGTCAATCTTAGGAAACCACCTATCAATAGGAAGAACAGAACATACCTAATAACCTAAGTACTTCACCTAGTGAATGACTGGACTTCTTAACTGTTTCTCCACAAAAATACTACTACTTACCTGCCAACAGATAAATAAACCATCTCTTTATACAAGTATCAACATAAGATTACGGATGTTCTATATCCTCTTACAACACAAATTTGGGAGATTCTAAACATTTCATTAAAAATGCCACACAGCATTTACTATGGGCATGGGAAGTAACATCCACAGTTTTGGGGTTGGGTTGGTAGTTTTTTTTTTGGTCACCTCTGCGTTTTACATGACATGATAATTTATCAAACAAAGGCTATGATACTTCTTTACCTATCTTCCCATTCATTTTCATGCTACAGAAAGAAGGCAGATAAGAAAAAAAGCCCTAAGAGCACTGAGCCAGACAATTCATATTTCATTGTTTGGATGACCTAAAATCATCTGATAATCCAAGTTTTACTAACACATTGTGAAAGAATCCACACCTGTAGGAACTAAGAATTCCACTGAATGTTTTGTCTGATTTTAATGTTTACTACTGTGTTACCATCCTTAATGTCCTTCATATACTCACATCTTTCAGACACCCCTGAACATACCAGCTTCATCATCTGTTGCCTGGTTGAAATGCAAGCATTTATAACACTATCTATTACAAATCAGTTTTGCTGACTATGCAAACATAGTCTTTTGTAAACATGTAATCATATTTGCAATTAAACAAAGCGGGGAAGAAAAATAAAGGAGGAAGAAACAGAAGAGTGATGAATGGCAGGTATCACAGTATCACAGTATCACTTAGGTTGGAAAGGACCTCGAGGATCATCGAGTCCAACCTATCAACACAGACCCCATGACTAGACCATGGCACCAAGTGCCACGTCCAATCTCCCCTTGAACGCCTCCAGGGTCGATGACTCCACCACCTCCCTGGGCAACCCGTTCCAATGACGAATGACTCGCTCGGTGAAGAACTTCCTCCTCACCTCGAGTCTGAACCTCCCCTGGCGCAGCTTGAGACTGTGTCCCCTTGTTCTGGTGCTGGTTGCCTGGGAGAAGAGGCCAACTCCCTCCTGGCTACAACCACCCTTCAGGTAGTTGTAGAGGGCAATAAGGTCACCCCTGAGCCTCCTCTTCTCCAGGCTAAACAATCCCAGCTCCCTCAGCCTCTCCTCATAGGGCTTGTGTTCAAGGCCTCTCACCAGCCTTGTTGCCCTTCTCTGGACACGCTCAAGTGTCTCAATGTCCTTCTTAAACTGAGGAGCCCAGAACTGGACACAGTACTCAAGGTGCGGCCTAACCAGAGCAGAGTACAGGGGCACTATGACCTCCCTGCTCCTGCTGGCCACACTATTCCTAATGCAGGCCAGAATGCTATTGGCCCTCCTGGCCACCTGAGCACACTGCTGGCTCATATTCAGGTGGCTGTCGATCAGCACACCCAGGTCCCTCTCTGTCTGGGAGCTCTCCAGCCACTCCGACTGATGGAAAAGAGGATGAGGGAGAAATAAATAACTAAGAAGGTATTTCTGTTGTAGTCTGTGCCAGTAAAATATTTAACTTCTTAGAAGTCAAGAAATATTGTTCAAGGAGTAGAACTTCAAGTTCTTTACCCATCTGTTAGGAAGGCCAGAGCACTAAACAATGTCAAAATCAGGATTTACATTAGATAGGTCTGATTAAAAAGGTAACAAAAAGGCAAGGGGTAAAAGAAATGAGCTTTCTACTGCATCTCAGTAATTTTTGCCTTTAAACCATCCTCCTGTTGTCATTTTGCAGAAGTGACTAATCACTTGGAAATAAATTCAAAGAACTGTAAATCAAGTTTGTTTTAGGATCATAATGACAGTTCTGTCTCCATGAACAGGTATATTAAGGACATATGAAGAATAACATGAACTTATGGGGGGGAAGAGTATCTGACAAGGCTTGAAGATGAAGACTGCTAAAGTCTCAAATTGTATATGATTTAAATATGGATGGTGGGATGACACTAAAGCCAGGGTTTTTTTCCTATTTGTAATAGCTTGTAAAAGAAACTGCTACACCTGAGACAATTGCTCAGCATTAAAATATTACTAGCACATTACAGTTGAAAGGAATTCTAACAGTACTTTTATTTGCCTCTTTTAATCTTTTTATTTTGTTCCTATGATATCAAGAAGAAATGAAAACACATGATGGTGGGGATTAGGTTTTGTGGTTTCACTGGTGGTGGGTTGGTTTGTTTTATTGTGGGGTTAGAGGTTTTTCTTGTTTTTCTTTTTAAACAGCATTCTTAGTTATTTTAGGAGAAAGCTTGGCCCTACTGAAATCAAGAGCTACTGATGGAACTGATAGACCCCACTGAAAGTTCACAATTTACAACCATTTCAATCAGTAAAGTGATTGATCTATTCACTTTCTTCCAGACATCCACTGAGTAATTGTTAAGCAAAATCCCATCAGAGTGCCCAAAGAGCAATTCCATAGCCATTCATGTGTGGATAATTAAGTAAAAAAAAAAAAAATTTAAGGCTAAGCAAGAGCACCTTTCTTGCTAGAAAGGTGATGTAAGCTTACATGGTTGCTTAGGAAAGTCTATTAAAAATGTCTCTTCTGCAAGCTTAACACATATTCACAACACAACTTTCAGGAGCTTTAACAGATACAACTAGGTGACAGGTGGTTAAGATTTACAAACACTTCAGTTGTATTCTGTCGTGGGTTGAGGGGAAGACCTCAGCCTTCTCCCCCCCGACAAAGTGAAGGAAAAAGAAACACCACAGCTAACCACAGCCGGATGAGCAAAGTAATGTGCTGTATTCACAAGCAGTTTAGGAAATGCAGGGTATATATACACAATTTACAGTATTTACAATATATACACAGAAATATACAGCAAAGTAACACAGGAATGAAATTCCCCTCCCCCTATTGGAGGAGGGTTCCCCCCCTGTACCCCCTTCTCTCCCCTTTTTCCCCAGAGAGGGTTAGAAAGAGAGGAAAGGAGCAGTTGTTAATTAAAAGCAGTTATAAATTAGAGCAAAATGTTAGTAGGTTTTTCAGGCCTCAGGCTTATCAGTCCAAGGTCAGTCTGGCAGAGAGCCTAGAAGCCACAAGCTGCGAAAAGGGCGGAGGGAAAAGTGAACACTGCCCGAAGTCTCAGCTGGACTCAGAGCTTGAAGCTGTACTCTACCAATCCACCAATTAAATTAGTTTAGACCTGTCCTTTGTTTATAAAACATTCAGCCATGGTGTCCCTTTCTTAAAGGCGCAGCCTCAAATGGTCACATATTCACAGAAGTTGGTCTTTAAAAGCCTTCACAACAAAGAAGCAAAGATGAAATATTACTTCAAGAAATTATGGTTCCAGTACTTCACATGGCTGGGGTTAAAAAGCCAAATGACAGAAGTGAAACATATCCAGTATTTTAGATAACAAGACCTCATGTTACACTGCAGAGTAAGAAAACATTGCATTCCTTTTTCCTATTACTCATCTTGCTGAGACTGCACCCCAAAAAATTAGGGGATAATTTCATTTTACTGTTTAGCAAATACCTAGTCATGAGGTCTGTGGTGACATGTTGGACTCGATGATCTTTGAGGTCTCTTCCAACCTTGGTGATACTGTGTGTGATACCTTACCATTGCTCCAATTAAGCATGTGTCTAATATGCACCTTTGAAAAATAAATTATTTTACAAGATTCATGATACTAAATAGCCAACCCTGATGGATACAGTGCTTAAAGGCTTCACAACTGCTTAATTTGTGTGTACAGAAAGACAAAGCCATTCAATCCACACACACAGTAAGTGCTGTAAATTCTGAACACAGTTCACTACAAACATTAGGCTTCATTTATCAATAGCTGAACTATAAAGGCTTTCTAGTTGGTTTATTTTTTCAGTCCCCACAAGTTCCTAATTGGAAAGCATACTTAAAGTAACTTCTTGAACAGCTAAGGAAAACAGGCATTCAAACAAACAAAACAAAAAAAGGCATTTTAAACTGAAACCCACAAAGTTTATTATCAATAGCTGCAACTGAAAATTATGCTTATGACATTAAGAAGAGGCTATGATGTGTATGGCAAAAAGCATTTGGATTTCCTTATAGATTGTTATCTTACCCAAATGGAGAAGGGTAGGGTAATTTCCTGACACGTAAGAAGGGAAACATGGCAAACAGGATAGGAAACAAAATCTGGAAAGAAAAGTCAAGGAGAGGAATGTCTAGAAAAAGATACTGAACAAAAAAAAATATTTTACAAAGCAGGAAAAAGAAACATTTGTAGAAGAAACAGAATCGCTTTACATGTTCAGCATGCTAGCATTACAGCTTTAGTCTTTTACAGCACTTCAACTCTAACTGAACAGAGCAACATTTATGCAATTTTAAAAATAAAGCTTCAAGTGGAGCTATTTCAAACATGATCAGTTATTTCTGAATATTTTAGAGCATTTCTCCTTATCAGATGCCTGAAGGTCTAATTTTGGCATCTATCCTATAGATATAAAATATTGACAGCTTCTCCTTAGGCTAAATTAAAAGTGTCTCAACCTACACCACACTTCATGGTCAAACTAAGTTGCAATGGTGAAACTCAAATTTAAAATATTGGTTTCCTTCACTTCAGGACCTCAATTGCAAGGGTTAAAAAAAATAAATAAAAAAAGAGATGCTGGTAATGCAGTTGCCAGCCCCAGCCATATAATTTCCTCTGTGTGCTAATATCTATTCTAATTCTTGTAAGATATAAAACTTAACATTGTTTAATAAGGACTCACTATCTTTGGAGCTTTGTACAGCCTTAGCGGCTGCACAGAACATTATGTCTTTAGCAGCAGAAAGCATAAAGCATACAACTGATCATGTTGTTGGGGCAGGAGTTTGGACTAGTCTCTAAAAGACTAATCAAGGATAGTAAAAGTATAAATTACTTATACAGACCACTTTAAACCAAGGTAGTTTCACATAGCAACAGGTCTTTGAAACTTCCCTTAAACAGCAGCTCCTTGATACTGTCAGTGCTGCCTCCTCACACAGACTGCTTGAGGCTCCATTGCTTACTCTGACCAAAGACACTGAACAGACCTCACCTGCTTGCTTGCTATGCACCTCTGTCCCCTGCTCCACCTAGATAGTCAAATCATTAATTTCTCCATGCACCTACAAAAATCTTATGTTATCAAATCAGAATGATTTTTTTTTTTTTCCTGAATCTGTGCAATATTAGGGGTTTTATATAGATGGATACCTAATATCACAGCTACTGTATGTTGCCACTCTGGTTACTAAAGATGTTGAGATTACTGCATTTAAAAAAAAAAAAAAGAAAAGGCATTCCATCTGTTTTCATAAGGACCTGTTTCCTGGGGATAAATGATACTACTCTATACAGTAACACATCTAGCACAATCCTAGAGATAATTATCTGAGTGGTTGGATAAGGTTTACATTTTTAAAATGAGGTTGTGCATTGGTCTTTCATCTCTCAGCTTACTTTGGCCTGTAAGTGTTTCCTTTCTCACTCAAACCTTTAAATAGAGGCAATAGCTTAACTGCCAGTTCGAAACCTTTAAGACCAGGCATATCACAGTATATGCATAGATTGTACTGGGGAATGGGGGGGAAATTCTAAATACTTCAGGGTAACACTATTTGTAGCATTTCTAAGATACTTAATGCCTGCTTAAGTCCAGCTTTCTGTGGCTCAGAAAAATATAACATCTGTTTTAAAACCATACATGAACCAGCCTTTTATCATCAAAACCATTTAAGCTTAGCAGCACATTTTTAAATACTTAATGGAAAAATCAGGAGTGCTCTTTTCTATTCATAAACTGCTTCAGTTTGTTAATGCATTCTTTTTCTCCCCTATAAAAATGTATTACATTTTAGGACCAAATATTCTACCATTTGGATATCATAACTGGCCTTAAAAAAAAATACATCAGAATAAATCAAGTTATACTATTTTAAAATGTTTTATTACTAAAACCTTTTCTGAGATTAAAGGTTGCATTTGAGATATGCAAGCCAAACACTGCAGGTAAAACTGACTAAAGCTTTTTCCTCAGTGGTTAATCATACAAAAAATGTATTTAGAGTTTAAGAAGAAAAAAAAAGTCCACATCAGATGATCTTTGGCTTAGATGCAAACAGATGACTGAAATCAGCTCCAGTCAGTAAAGGACAACTTGTAACTATAGAATAGCTCAGATAGCCTGATCATCAGTGAGTGCTTTAAGCAGTATCAAGGATTTACTGGACAAATTTAGATTTAAAGAGATGCAAATGTGGTTTCAAAGCACATTAAGCATAGCCATAAACACAAAAATAAAATGAACAATGCTCCATGCTGGCCCAAATTTAAGGTATGATAAAGTCATCATCTAACAGTTTTAATCACAGAACACTGAAGGTATTGGCATTACTGAAAATAGGCAAGTTAGCTATAAAAGCAAAAGCCACCTGAAATGCAAGAGCAGAACAGAACCAGTCAGTAAGGAAAATAATTTCATAAAAGTGCAAGGTAAAAGCAGCAGCAAAACCCCCCATGCTTTCAGATTACAGGAACAAACCGCAGTGTTTCTCCCTTCCTGTCATTTATCACAGAGCTCACCAACTACCTCCAAATAGACAACTGACATCTGCTCAACACTTGCTGACTCTTACCATCAGCTACCCACAGCAGTGCTAAGGTACTAAGTAACTGTACTTCCTGCCGAACAGACATTATTGCAGCCTGTGGCAGTTTGAGTAATTTCTTTAAAAGCTTCGTCTAAGCTTGTAAAATACTAGAATCCAAACAAAGATCCAAAAAACCATTTTGTTCTTTCCTTACCTGATTCTTTTACCACAAGTGAATCTACCTCTACCGATTTTGGTCTCAGTGGTAATGGTTCTGAGTCTAACTTTGGTTTTGCTACTGGCTCAACTTCAGATTTCGGTCGAAGAGAAACAACTTCTCCATTAGATCTGTAGTAAGGATGAAAATTGACAAAACACACCTAGTCAGGAGAATACAGAGCTTAAAACTGAGTTACACCAGGAATTGAAAAAGTTCAGTAGATTTTATAATTTTCTAAAATGATAAATCAGCTCTTTCAGAGAACAATTCTAGTCTTATAGAAAGCCTTCTGTTCCAGCTCTGGCAGAGCTGTCAAACATGTACAATCCCCTTCTGTCCTGCAGTAAAGGCTTTGGATTATTTTCACATTTTGGCACTTAAATGTAAAATGCTACACTTTTATGTCATAGAAAATGAGAAAGCTGAAAAGCACCTTCAGTAATATCACTTGAAATATTCAGAAACATATTTGTCAATCCTTGACATCAAAATCTTCCTGTAAAGCAAAAAGCTGCCAAGAACATGTTATTTCTTTCTGGGTACAGAATTAGAGTAGAGTAGAGTATAATTAAACAGGTTGGAAAAGACCTTTGAGATCACTGAGTCCAACCTAAGACCCAACACCATCTAATCAACTAAACCACGGCATCAAACGCCCCATCAAGTCTCCTCTTAAACACTTCTAGTGATGGTGACTCTACCACCTCCCTGGACAACCAATTCCAATGGGCAATCACTCTTTCTGGGAAGAACTTCTTCCTAATATCCAGCCTAAACCTCCCCTGGTGCAGCTTGAGACTGTGTCCTCTTGTTCTGTCACAGGTTGCTGGGAGAAGAGACCAACCTCAGTCTGTCTACAACCCCCCTTCAGGTAGTTGTAGAGAGCAATAAGGTCTCCTCTGAGCTTCCTTTTTTCCAGGCTAAGCAACCCCAGCTCCCTCAGCCTCTCCTCATAGGGCTTGTGCTCCAAACCCCTCACCAGATTTGTTGCCCTACTCTGGACATGTTCCAGCAAGTCAACATCTTGCCTAAACTGAGGGGCCCAGAACTGGACACAGGACTCAAGGTGTGGCCTAACCAGCGCTGAGTACAGGAGCACAATGACTTCCCTGCTCCTGCTGGCCACACCATTCCTGATACAGGCCAGGATGCCATTGGTCTTCTTGGACACCTGGGCACACTGCTGGATCATGTTCAGCCAGCTGACAACCAGTACTCCCAGGTCCCTTTCTTCCTGGCTGTTCTCCAGCCACTCTGACCCCAGCCTGTAGCACTGCATGAGGTTGTGGTGGCCAATGTGTAGAACCCATCACTTAGATGTGTTAAATCGCATGCCCTTGGACTCTGCCCATCTGTCCAGCCTGTCAAGGTCCCTCTGCAGAGCTCTCCTACCCTCTAACAGATCAACACTTGGACCCAGCTTGGTGTCATCTGCAAACTTACTGATGATGGACTCAATACCCTCGTCCAGATCATCAATAAAGATATTCAAGAGCATGGGACAGCACTGATGCCTGGGGACACCACTAGTGACTGGCTGCTAGCTGGATGTGGCACCATTCACCACCATTCTTTGGGCTCGGCCCTCCAGCCAGTTCCTAACCCAGCACAGAGTGCTGCTGTCCAAGCCACGGGCTGACAGCTTGGCTAGGAGTTTGCTGTGGGGGACCGTGTCAAAGGCCTTGCTGAAGTCCAGGTAGACTACATCCACAGCCTTCCCCACAACCACCAGATGGGTCACCTGATCATAGAAGGAGATCAGGTTGGAGAGGCAGTACTCAAGGTACAGTCTCACCCATGCCTTCTCAATAAGTCTTTTCTTTCCTAGAACAGCACATGAACAATGCCAAATACCTTTATCACAGGTACTGTGCTCAACTTGTCCTTTCCACCTGTCTTATTCTATACAAAATGCTGAAACACTGCATGTTGGTGCAGCTCAACTCTTCATTTTTTCCCCAACAGTCATAATTCTTAAGTGCCAAGGACACAATTTTTTTTAACACTATACTGATACTGTAGCTACAACTTCTTAAAGCTTAAGGCTTAAAACAAAGCAGCACACACATTTGTAACTTCGTCTGCCCCACGGTTATTTATGCTGCAATATTTAAACTGAGAGAACCAAGACACTGGCAGATGTAGGGCAAAAACTTATCCTTGCATCCCTTTGACCTTTAAAACATGCTTCCTCCCACCACATCCAAGAAGAAAGAGCAAACAACAAAGCAATTAAAATATACTTGGTGTATATGATTTAAGTGATACTGACTTGGATACAGGTGATGGCAAAACTGGTTTATCTGGACCCTTTGGGTGCAGCAGCCCTGCTCTCAGTAAGTAGTTAGTCTTGCTTGGAAGAATAGGCTTCTTAGGTGGTACTTGAGGAGCCTGTGGCTTCAAAGGCTTCTGATCTGAAGCTCCTCTTTCATCTGACAAAAGAAGTCACCATAACATTTTAAAAACCCACGTTGGCTAGAATTCGAACAATGTTTAATCAATTAGAAAACAACTGCCTACAAATACTTTCTTTGAAGATCAAAGTAAATAATAGATACACAAGTGTCTTGATACCAAAACACACAAACTACTCACCTGAACTTAAAAAAAAACATTATGTTAACATAAGCAAAATGTCTTTCTAATTACATGAAACAGCAGTAAAAAATTATGGACTCACATTACTGCACTGCAAATGTCAGCTAAGATGTTACTGCTAGTGCTTTATCTTTTCTATGACTTCACCTTAATCTCCTCTTAAAAAGGTAGGGTTAGCTTTTTTAAAATTTTGTTGTAGACTTCTCCCATGCACACAAGCAGCTTAATTTAGGTATGGAAGAAAGGAAGGAAAAAGTGAGTGCTTATCTGAACTGAAATTGTTTTATATTAAGCCTACAAATTCAATATACTAATTGAGTATGGATAATCAAATAAAGTTCCAATTTACTGTTCAATGTTGCAGGATGTGCACATTTCACAGTATCAGTAAGGTTGGAAGAGACCTCAAAGATCATCGAGTCCAACCTGTCACCACAGACCTCATGACTAGGCCATGGCACCAAGTGCCACGTCCAATCCCCTCTTGAACACCTCCAGGGAAGGCGACTCCACCACCTCCCTGGGCAGCCCATTCCAATGACAAATTACTCTCTCAGTGAAGAACTTTCTCCTCACCTCGAGCCTAAACTTCCCCTGTCACAGTTTGAGACTTTGTCCCCTTGTCCTGGTGCTGGTTGCCTGGGAGAAGAGACCAACCCCTTCCTGGCTACAACCACCCTTCAGGTAGTTGTAGAGGGCACTGAGGTCACCTCTGAGCCTCCTCTTTTCCAGGCTAAACAATCCCAGCTCCCTCAGCCTCTCCTCATAGGGCTTGTGCTCAAGGCCTCTCACCAGCCTTGTTGCCCTTCTCTGGACTGCACGGCATGCTTGAAAACTCAACTGCTTCATAAATGTTAACTGAATACTCTTCAACCCATTTTCCCTAGTCCCACCCTGCAAATTTCCAGGGTGTCCTTTCTACTTTTCCTTGTAAAACTATGCTGCACTTCAGTGACATGCATAAAGTACTAAAGATTTAAAACATTGCTAGGTTACGGTAAGGAGTTACAGTCCTTTATGGTTACTGCTGTTACAAGGCAGTAATAAATCAGTAAACTGGGATGGAGAGACTTCCTGCCCTGCTTTCGCTGGCACAGAATCACAGGCCGTCCACTGATGCGAGCAGTTTGGAGTCAGCCAAGGCAGCTGGTCCAAACTGGCTCACAGGTATAACCCTACCATAAATGTCATTCCCAGTATAAAGGGGGAAGTTTGCTGAGAATAGGAGTTCTTCTTGCTCCTATACTTAATACTGGCATTGGTATCAGTTTGGCTGTTTCATTAAATCCTCTCTCATTTCAGCCTGTGGGTCTCCTCTTCTTTTCCTGATCCCCCTTTTCTGCTGGGGAGGGGTCACTGGGTGATAGAGCAACTGCTATAACTTAGCCCCAAACATTAACCTTCAGCTTTGATTCTCCCCATCCTCCCTTCCTACTTGCTTTTAACTAAGTATTGGTCTAAAGTAAAATGTTTACAGACGCTATGGATTTGGAGGTATGGTTAAAATAGGCTTCAACCCCACAGAATCACAGAAAATACCTGATTGGAAGAGATGTCAAAGATCACCCAGTCCAACCTTTGACCCAGCAGTGAAGGGTCAACACTAAACCATGTCCCTAAGCACCAGGTCCACAAACTGCTTAAACACCTCCACGAACAGTTACCCTACCATTGCCCTAGGCAGACCATTCCAGTGTTTGATAACCCTTGCTGTGAAGAAATATTTCCTAGCATCCAGCCTAGACCTCCCCTGGCACAACTTGAAACCATTTCCTCTAGTCCTATCGTTTGACACCAAGGAGAAGAGGCTGCCCCCTCCTCGCTGCAACATCTCTTCAGGAAGTTGTAGAGAGCAATGAGGTTTCCCCTCAGCCTCCTCTTCTCCAGAGAGAACAACCCTAGCTCTCTCAGACACTCCTTGTAGGCCATGTGCTCCATGCCCTTCACAAGCCTTGTTGCCCTTCTCTGAATGCACTCCAGAACCCCATGCCAGTTGAACTGTCAGGTCTATGACTGATTTCTTTGAATGAGTCCTGCAGGCACCGAGTGTCAGTCCTCCAAGAACAAGGCTGGTGAGAGGCCTTGAACACAAGCCCTATGAGGAGAGGCTGAGGGAGCTGGGATTGTTTAGCCTGGAGAAGAGGAGGCTCAGGGGTGACCTCATTGCCCTCTACAACTACCTGAAGGGGGGTTGTAGCCAGGAAGGGGTTGGCCTCTTCTCCCAGGCAACCAGCACCAGAACAAGGGGACACAGTCTCAAGCTGCGCCAGGGGAGGTTTAGACTCGAGATGAGGAGGAAGTTCTTCACCGAGAGAGTCATTCGTCATTGGAACGGGTTGCCCAGGGAGGTGGTTGAGTCATCGACCCTGGAGGCATTCAAGAGGAGATTGGACGTGGCACTTGGTGCCATGGTCTAGTCATGGGGTCTGTGTTGATAGGTTGGACTCGATGATCCTCGAGGTCCTTTCCAACCTAAGTGATACTGTGATACTGTGAAAATGGGAAAACAACAATTTTCCTTCACAGGAATACTTGAATGTACACAGAGCAGAGGTATTTCTGCAAAAAAAGGTGTTATCCCGGGCACAATTGTCTTTCCGCTTCAGCACATTTGAAGATTAGGAGGAAATACAAACAAAAACTTCCTTCCAACCTCAGCACTGAGTTAAAAATAAAATACTGAAGTAGTGGAAGGACTTTGCCACATGATGGTGCTGACAGCCCTGAGTAAAACAGCCTGTTAACAGTGCAAACCATTTCTGCCTATTGATCCTCTATGCAAGACTTCAATTTTACGTGACTAATAGCAGCTAGTATTCAGTTTGCTTTAATTTAGCTGTGCTGAACACAAGTTGAGAATTACACCTTTTGTTTTTAAGAACAAGTGAGTTCATAAATAGGGTAGAAATAATGCTGTCACCAAATCACACAGCTAAGTGGGAAAATTAATACCAAAGGTTAAGATTCACCACGAGCACAGCAATTGGTCAATTCTTCAGGACAAAGTGGCATGCCTCATTTGGATTTTGCTCCACAACAAAGAAAATAAGAGCTGGCTATGAATAAGCAATGTAGTAATGGAAATACAAAAACTAAACTAATCTGAAGACTTTTTGCTACATGATACCACTAAGTGTCCTTTGCTATAAATACAGAATTACTTTTTGATCATTTTTTATTGCAATTAAAGAGATGTATTATTCTGCAATAGGTATAAACAAAAATTACATGGTTTGATAGCTTCTGATTAGAGCTGCTCAATTAGTAATTTTCTGAATATTAATTACAGTATAATTTCATACTTAATGAATTTAATCACTAGTATCAGTGTAGCCATTTTTAAACAAGTAAAATACTACTGCTGTCTAAATGAGTAACTTTTAAGACCTGACTTTCAACTGAATACAAGACAAACCTTTCCTCCATTATCTCCTATACCACAGTAGGGGAGAGTTCTCTACCTTTAATTTTTGATAAGCTTTTATGTTCCTAAGCATC
Organism: Melanerpes formicivorus; assembly: GCF_026170545.1. Lineage (NCBI taxonomy): Eukaryota > Metazoa > Chordata > Aves > Piciformes > Picidae > Melanerpes > Melanerpes formicivorus. Next base: position 609,762 of record NW_027142485.1, on the reverse strand, counting down.
TTGGATGGCATCACTCAATACCTTTTTTTCCTATATTCCTCCATCTATGGAGGAATCTATGCTCATCTATGCAAAGGTTAACACCACAGTACAGAGAAAACCAGTCTCAAATTAAGACTTACTTCAGTTTAAATAAACTTAAAATTCTAAAGAGCCAAGTGATCAAACTTTCCAGACTCATACAGTTGGATCTCAATTCACACCTGAAGATACCATTTCAACAGATAGAAATAATTTGTTTGCTCACATGCAGAGGTAACACGGCTGATTTTTCATATGAAATGCCTGAAAATGCATTTTAAAATGTGACTTACAAACACTGCCCCAGGAAGCCAAGGAGCCCATTGAGCAGGCTTACTTGTCAAAACACTGTTGGTCAGCCACAGTTCACTATTCACAGAACAGAGCAGTTTTGAAATATGGTTAAGCTGCAGTAACATCCGAGTTTCTTCTTTAAGGTGCAACCAGCATGTTTGTTTAAGCTTCTGACTTTTTACACACAATCCAAACAGTTTGACTTGGCAAATTTTTCAAACAAGTAAAGAAGCCTTTCAGAAATATGTCTGGGTGTTAACAGTAGCTTTACTTAAAAAAGAAAAAAAAAAAAAAAGTGTCCTTTAAGAATAAAGTGGTAAAACATCTCTAAATATTGTGGAACTGAAAAACAGAAAATAGCATGAATTAACATCAGAAGATATCTCAGTTTCTGAGCATTATGGCTATAACTTGTCTGAGGAGTGCTGTGACTGTTTTGTGTATTTATTTCAAAAACATTCCCCATCAGAAGCATTTTAATTTCTAATCACTTACTATTGCTATTAAAAACTGCAGTCACTATCAAAGGACTATAAAGCAATTAAAATGTAACTGGGATTATGCAGCACAAATCAAATTCTTCAGAATGAAATGCAGCACCAAAGAAATACATGTTTCACAGAAGTGTAGTTCCTCTAATCACTTTAAAAACACTTCCATAGCATCAGACAGGACAGTAGATGGCAGCAAGAGCAGTAGATGGTAGCAGTATGATGTTTGGCAAACAAGTACATAAGGCTCAGAGTAGTCAAGCTAAAATTGTGACTCATTTAGAAGAGCATAGTCTGAAATTCACTATGAAGAAAACTGGCCCCACCTTTTTCTTCAGGCCTCAAAGAAGGGAGCTTCCTCTCTCCAGCTGGCAACTCAGGCTTTGGAGCTGAATGCAAAAAACAAGCCATAGACATTTCTCACAGAACTGCAATGATCTTAGTTACTAAGTAAAAATATAATATACATCAATTTGTGTTCATATTTTCTCCTTAGCAGGGAGTCTAACTCCATACTGAAGTGTTTCCAGAGTAGGCTCTGTCATAATTTCAAAAAATATATAGCAGCAGTAAAATACTTAAAACATAAAAAGCAACCTCAAACTGTGACAGTGGGTGCCTGCATGACTAGGAAATGCTGGACTACTTCTTTTGAAGTTATGCACTGCCTCTGAAATTCTGAAATTTAGTATTTCTTCAGACATGTACCACCATACATGTACTACCTACCTGGACCTTTAGCTGGAGGTGGAGGTTTCTTTGGCTTCTGCAAAAGGAAAGAAAAAAAAAAAAAGTCAAATAAATAGACAGGTATTCTCTGTCACATAGTTATTTGTGTTTTGTTTTGTACACTGTAATGTCTAGCTTGTTTACTAACTGATTTCAAACTACTTCACAAAGGAGGCAATCGCTACAGACAGAAAACACAGGGAACTGGAGTAATTCCTCTGATCTCTTCCAGACAAAAAGTTGTACAAACAGAAACAAAATGCACATTTCTTTAAATCAGATCAGTGCTTCAGCAATGTGCATAACCAGTCAAGGACTGAAGAATTAAAATATAAGAATTTCCTATGAATTGGTCTGATTACTCTCATGCTTATTTCAATATGTAAACCTCAATCTCAGTGGCACAATAAAAGTTTGAAAGAGTAATCAGGTAAATTTTTGAATCAAAAATAGTCACTCTCAATTGAAAAAGAAAAAAGGTTCTAAATCAAGTGTCAGAAAAATTACTTCATGTAATCAACTTCTAAATGCCAACAGCATCAGAAAAAAAAATAGCAGCATCTGCAACTACCGCGATTGAGAGATGGAGACAAAGCTTGATGCAAGCAAAGTGTCTACGTTATTGTACAAAGCCTTTTCTTTATATAGGGTAACATAATCAAAAGCAACTAGTGATTGGTAATTAAATGTGTCCGTCCGACAGTTACAGATTCATGATTGGCTGCCGAGAAAATGCCAGGGAACACACATCGCCGGGGAAGGCCCAGGCAGATGTTAGACAAAAGGCAAACGATCAAGCATCTCTTATCTAAGTTCAGAGAGAAGACAAAAGACTCTCTTGCAATGTTTACCAGCTCTTATTCTCAGGTCGTTGGTAATCAGCTAAAGGCTTGTTTCTCTCTACATAGCTGCAGTTTGTTCCCAAGGTCTGTGGCCTACAAGGGCTAAAACATTTCCTTCTATCAGCTGAGCATTGCTTGAGGTTCTACTCCCTAAATTCAGTGCATCATGCAACAAACTGCAGTTACATGAAAAACACTGCTTTTAGCTTCCTTACAGCTCACTGCATACATGATAAGTGGGAATGGCAGACAAACTACCCCAGCCATTAAAAATTTATTAAGTATTATAGTGCCACAGTTGGTACACTGAAAATAACTCTATTTTTAAATGCAGTCAGTCACAACTTTCCTTAAACTAGTTAAACTGTATTTGAACCTCTCTCCTGATGAAGGAATACTGGCCCCTCTCAGGGCACACATCTAAGACCACCGCATCCTGAATATCGTTTATGGGAATGCTGTACAAGAGGAGTCTTTGTGGTTGTACTAAGAATAAGACTCACTGATAGAACTATCACAAAAGCCTACAAAAACACTCATTCTTTACACAAACACTGCTGAAACTGTATGGGCTTAGTCTGATATAGCCCCTCCAAAAATGCTTTATAGTGGGTATCTTTGAAACAGTTGCTGTGGATGGATTTCAACTCTGTGCCCCTACCACTATTGAGTAAAGTCTTCTTAATGTAGAAAGATTTTACTCAGACAAGTGAAATGTAATTAAGCAAGCATGAAAACCCATATTGTATTTCTTTCTCCAGTTCCAGAGAACACAAAAGCTACTGATCTTGAGTAACAAGACCGTAATTCCTTTCTTTCCTCCCAACAGCTCATTATCCAGCCATACAGCATGGCTGCCTATATCAAAAACAATTACACTTGGAAGTTCAGCATCAAATGGCCATTATGTGATTCTGATCTCTGTTTTTCTTAAGTTGATATCAAATAGCTGATTACAATAATTAGCCATCCAGTTCCTTGAATGTCAATGATGGTCAGTGAAAGGTGAATCCTTGTACTGAGGCACACTACACAAAGCAGAATAAAGGATCAAAGCAAAGGCTGCCTATAGGAAACAGAGTTTGTGGTAAAAGAATAAATTCTCTCTCTCTGGAGTGGTTTTGTATTGCACAAGAGGGATATTACCCCCTCACCCCACAAATCCAGCCATATGTTACAGTATTTATTTATCCTTGCAAAACTGAGAATAAAGGTGAAGAGAAAATGCTAACTTGCAGTAACCAGACTTCCTGTGTACCTTAGGTAACAGAGGTTAAATGCGAAGATGATAACTATTTGGCAGGTTGTATCTAGCAATCTTCTGTGAAAGTCTCCAATTCCAGACCAAATAGCACTACATGAGACCCCACCTGGAGTACTGCGTCCAGTTCTGGAGCCCCTATTACAAGAGGGATATAGATGTGCTGGAAGGTGTCCAGAGAAGGGCCACAAGGATGATCAGAAGGCTGGAGCACCTCTCCTATGAGGACAGACTGAAGGAGTTGGGGCTGTTCAGTCTGCAGAAGAGAAGGTTCCGAGGCGACATAATTGTGGCCTTCCAGTATCTGAAGGGGGCCTACAAGAAGGCTGGGGAGGGACTTCTCAGGATATCAGGTAGTGATAGGACTAGGGGGAATGGAATGAAGCTAGAGGTGGGGAGATTCAGGCTGGATGTGAGGAGGAAGTTCTTCACGGTGAGAGTGGTGAAGCCATGGAATGGGTTGTCCAGGGAGGTGGTTGGGCCACCATCCCTGGAGGTGTTTAAGACCAGGCTGGATGAGGCTTGAGGCTCTGGCCAGCCTGATCTAGTGTGGAGTGTCCCTGCCCATAGCAGCGGGGTTGGAACTAGAAGATCCTTGTGGTCCCTTCCAACTCTGACTGATACTATGGTAAGTAAACTCTGAAACTCTGTTCTGTCAAGATACAGGCTTCAACACGTAGATGTCCTTATGTGAAGTTGAGTCGATCCAATCCAAGCATGACAAACATTTGTGAGATAACAGAACCACCTTTGCTCCACAAACTTGTCGGAACCAAAACATCACACTAATCTCAATTAAAAAAATATAATTATAAAATAAGAATCAAAATCACAAGACCAAGGAGTACTATAGCATAACATTAATTTCTACATGTTAGCACTCAAGGTGGTAAAATAAAATAAAATAAAAAAAAATTCTACAACCTGGCCACAGATTACACACTACAACCCACTGTCAAGTTTTAACACAGAAAAATCCCAGTCCGTCCCACAGGGGCCATTCAGCATTTTGCAGTTATAGTTACTTAAAGGACTGCAGATGGAAGAGACAAACTGCTCATCTCCTTTCAAAGAGTAAGGATTTAATTCAGCAGTTACATACAAATTGCCATCTACATCTGTTTCTGTACAACCCAATCACCCTCATTAGAATAAACCTTTATTAGAATAAACCAAACCAGGTTGGAAGAGACCTTCAAGATCATCGTGTCCAACCCATCAACCAATCCAACCCACCCAAACAGCTAACCCATGGCACCAAGCACCCCATCAAGTCTCCTTCTGAACACCTTCAATGACGGCGACTCCACCACCTCCCCGGGCAACCCATTCCATAGCGCAATCACTCTTTCTGTATAGAACTTCTTCCTAACATCCAACCTGAACCTCCCCTGGCGCAGCCTGAGACTGTGTCCTCTTGTTCTGGTACTGGGTGCCTGGGAGAAGAGACCATCATCAGCCTGTCTACAACCTCCCTTCAGGTAGTTGTAGAGAGTGATAAGGTCACCCCTGAGTCTCCTCTTCTCCAGGCTGAGCAACCCCAGCTCCCTCAGCCTCTCCTCACAGGGCTGTGTTCCAAACCTCTCACCAACTTTGTTGCTCTTCTCTGGACTCGTTCCAGCAAGTCAACATCCTTCCTAAACTGAGGGGCCCAGAACTGGACACAGTACTCGAGGTGTGGCCTAACCAGTGCAGTGTACAGGGGCAGAATGACCTCCCTGCTCCTGCTGGCCACACTGTTCTTGATGCAGGCCAGGATGCCATTGGCCCTCTTGGCTGCCTGGGCACACTGCAGGCTCATGTTCAGCCTACCATCAACCAGCACCCCCAGGTCCCTCTCTGCCTGGCTGCTCTCCAGCCACTCTGACCCCAGCCTGTAGCACTGCATGGAGTTGTTGTGGCCAATGTGCAGAACCCGTTACAATTAATCCCCCAAAACATGCTTCAGTTTAATCATGGAATCACAGAATCACAAAACTGTTTCAGTTGGAAAATATCTTTTAAGATCATCAAGTCCAACCATTATCTAGCTCTACCAAGTCTGGTGTTAAACCATGTCCCTTAGCACCTCTGCATCTTTTGAGCACCTCCAGCAATGGTGATTTAACCATCTCCCTGGGAAGCCTATTCCAGTCTTTAATAACCCTTTCGGTGAAGGTCTTTCTTGTAATGACAGCCCCAAAACTGAACACAGTAATCAAAGGTGTGGCCCTGAGTAAGAAGTTAAAACACAAATATTATCACTTAAATCTTTCTTCTGTGATACAGCTTGAGATGGAGTTAAACACTGTCACAACTGTAGTATTATTTTAAGCAGCACACTGTGCTGTGAAACCTTTTATTTTTCATACTTCCATCATGACATTTGTGATACTGCACAATACACTTAAGAACTTACAGGGAAGTCTTTATCAGACTCTTGTATTTGAACAGCAAAATTATCTGGGAAGACTCCTTCTTTACCATTGAGTTCTCCTTTCCACCAGCCTGGCTCTCCAGTGTCCTAAAATAAACAACAGGACATTCCATTCAGTCTTTACTACATCTCCTGAACAGATACAATTACAGGAACATTTTTTTTGTTTTGTTTTTATCCACCATATAAAATAATTGTTTGTCAGAAGCATGCATTTATAAGAGGTATTTTTTTGACAACTTTAGCACCAGAAAACATCCAGAGATAAATCAGGTTTGTTCAATTTTTGCTTGTCTTCTAAAAAGGAGGATGAACTTATAGTACATCATGTATGAGGTAAGGGTATAAAGATAAGATCTGCAAAAGCAAAGAAAGTACATAAACCTAGTTATGACATGATTAATTAAGTCCACTGATCTGAAAGGAGTGAAGAGCAAGAGGCTATACCCTACTTAGGAAAAAAAACAAAACATATTAAGACATAAGAAAAAAATAATGTAGAATTAATCCAATAGCATAGAAATCCATTACAGGGTCTTACTGGATCAAGGCCTTAGTATGTCCATAACAGAAAACATGACATTATTTGAACATTTTAGCAGCATAAACAACAGTTTTCCTCCGTGCCTAAAATACTGCAGATGTCACTCCTGCACAGAAGTCCCAGTGGATTATTGCTTATAGGTGCCACTGTTAGTAGCACCAAGTAGTTCATCCCAAAGTTCAACAAAAAACATTCAGCACTCAGTTCAGCTAACACACTGAACAGGTAAAGAGGAGGAGGGGGAAATAAAATAGAAAATACTAAAAAAAAACCCAACAAACCACATCCACCCCACACTAAAGGAGAAATCAGCAGGCAAAACATCTCAGTAAGTGATTAGTGGTGAAAGTAAGAGTTTGCTGAAGTTTTTGTTTGTTTGTGGGGCTTTGCTTTTTTTTTCCCCCCCCCCGTTTCTCCCTCTGTTATTCTTGAAATTAAATACTACAGAGTTCAATTTCTGAACAGTGTGCAGTCATGAATGGAATAAGGCATCTATTGCTAAACTTCATTCAACCAGTGCTGAGGCATACAAGCAAGTCAGAGACAACTCCATGGAAAACAATCATATGCAGAAGAAACAGAGAATAAACAGCCAAGGGGGGCAGGCTTTACACAAAACTTACCTGCTAAAAGCAAGATCTAAAGCCTGGCCTGAAGCAGGCATGTGAAAATTACATAATACTCTCAGACTAGAGAATGTTTTGGAGGTAGAGCTCTGGATAACTCTTCTATCTAGTCTGGACCAGTCCATGCTTTGAATAAATTGGTTTTAAAAGGACGTAAAGGCAAGAGATTCAGCAAAGAAGGGCCAAGTGCCTTCCATAAGTACTCATTAGCACTGTAACTACAGTCATTCATACAGATAATACAATTTTCTCATTAAGAAAAGTGACCAACTTTTCCATAAACTTAAAATCCTCCTAAAGGAAAACCAAAAAACCAACAAACCAAAAGTGTTGCTTTTCTTCTGTAACTATGTGAAAGGTGAAAACAGAAAAAAGAAACTTTCCACGTTTTGTAGGCAAGTTTTTCTTCCTTAATATAGCAGCACAATCTAAAAACAGACTGTAGAGTACTGCAGGGAACCTAAGTATGGGTAGGTTCATCCCCTGTTTAAAAACATCTCTGCAACAACATGACCTTTCAAAAAGGTGAGCTTAAGATTCAGCACAAGTAAAAGCATTCAAGTAAATAATTGTGTTTCTCTAAATAGCCAGACAGTTGACTTCTGTATGGTTATTCTGAAATACCAAGTATCCCTAACACCTGGACTTCATTGTCCTACTAAAAACATCTGCTCCATTTTTTTTTTCTATAATGCCTAGATCAAAATCAATACATACACATCTTAATTTTTTGCCTTTTGACACAATAATACTTTCCAACTACCACCTCTGGGTCAGCATGATGAATCACTAGAGGAAAAGTACAAGTTGTGAAGGTAAAAGGGCTATTTGCAAAGGTTTTCCAATTTCCTCACCAAAAGTTTATTTGGTACTGGATCTACACTGGCCTTTGAGGAATCTAAGACAACTTCCCATTCTGGAACAACCTTTAAATACAACTGTATCTCCACCAAGTACAGAAGCAAAGAGTTGACTTTCACATGAGACATCAGTCTACAGGAATATCCACCCCAACAGACTTCCCTGATTTCCTATTTTATACATTATCTACCCATACAAAATCACAAAAGCTATATGAACAGTTAAAACAGAACCACTGTCTTACCTTACTGATTATTTGAATGATCTCGCCTTCTTTAAAGCTGAGTTCATCATTTGAACCTTCATAGGAAAATATTGTCCTGCAATATTCCTTGGCTGAAATAAAGAAGCACAATTAACTACATTTGCATACTAAGGATAGCAGAAGACATACCAGCTCACTTATGCTGTCTGAGAGTTCTGAAATTAACACTATATTCACACTTCCTTCTAGTCCACTCATCTGAGACTGGTTTATGTGAATGACTGAACATCTGCATAAGAAAAAATAAGATTATATATAGAATAATTTCAGCTAGAGAAGACCCTTAAGATCACCAAGTCCAACCATTAAGTTGTCCAAGTCTGCTGCTAAACCTTGTCCCTTAAGCACCACGTCTGCATCTTTTAAACACCTCCAGCAATAAGGATTCAACCACCTCCCTGGGGAGCCTATTCCAGTGTTTGATAACCCTTAATTTACAGAGAATGGAGATACATCTTTGTGACATCAGATTAAGCTCCAAAACATTTTTTCCACAACAGTAACTTAATTCAAGTGCTCTGATTTCAGAAGAAAACTACTCAGTTAAAATCGCAACAGTCCAGCTAACTCTCCTCATAGCATTGTATTTTCATTTTTGAGCTACTTCAGAGAAAAAAGTCTTCGAGCTTTTTACTGAAAGTAAATGTATTTTCTCAAAATTGATCTGTTTAAAATTTACAATCCTAATTAATTAATTAAATACATGAACTTGTTTCAGGGTGACATTCTTTATTAACTCAGCCACAATTTGCCACCTCAGCATCTTACTTGGTCAGCCTGACATTCTGATAGTAGTTAACATAAAGACATATTCCAGTCTACCTTTCCAGTACTTAAGTCTAGAATGGTATTTACAAACAAGCAAATCTGAACTTCAGTAAGTATTTTTAATAAGAGGTAGTTTAAATCTTTCCCAAAGACTCAGGACTAACAACAAGAGGAGCAGGAATCACAGATGTTGTATTCTAACAAAGTGGGGGGAAAAACAGGTCAAACTGATTTATTTTTTTTAAACCAAAATATTTTTACATACTCATACATGACTCCAAAACAAGCTTCCCAGAAATAGCAGAGCACCACCAAAATAAACCACAGTAGTCTAAACATTTTAGAGATCTCTTTATTTGCTAACAGATGGAACAGTTTATTTTAATTTTGCTCTCTCAAAACTGAGGATAATATATATAAACTATAATATGGTCTATATTAAAATGAAAACACTAAGGAAGAAAATCAAGTGTTCTTCCAAAGATTGTAAGGTGTTCTTAAATGGTATCCGTAGGTACAGTATACTATTGTCTATCCAGTCACAAGTGGTGTTCCCCAGGGCTCAGTATTTGGGACAGTTCTTTGCAGTGATCTGGACAGGCTCTATTGAGTGCACCCTCGGTAAGTTGGCAGGTGACACTAAGCTGGGAGGGAGCACTCATGTGCTTAAAGATAGAGGAAGGCTCTACAGAGGGATCTGGATATGCTGGATCAAGGGCCTGCAGCTAACCATATGAGATTCAACAAGACCAAGTGCCAGGTCCTGCACCTGGATCACAATGCTACAGGCTTCAGGAAGAGTGGCAGACTTGGGTTAATTTTTATGCAAAATGTCATACAAGTCACATTTCACAATGCTTAGGGCTGCACACCGTCTTGATGGTTCTTCCAGCAACAGCACTGGAATGGTTTAACAGCAAGATCCTAAGACTATCCCAATTTTGAATTTCAGTAATTATTTCAAAGTTGCAAGTAATCCCCAATTTCCATGATATCTGTTGTACACAAACTTTTCATGTATGCTTTGCAATGTAAAGCCATTCCAGCAGATACTTCTTGACAGTAATCAGCTGTTTATTAACACAGAATTGCAGAATCATTTCCATTGGAAAAGACCTTTAAGATCACTGAGTCCAACCATTATCTAACTTCACTGAGTCCAGCACTGAACCATACCATGATTTTTATGCAAACATGGAAATGCTATTTATAGATATCCAATTCAACAAAGCCCAAATACAGCTCAAATGGCAGGAGTGCTCTATAGACTGCTGTAGATAGAGCTAGACTAGGGCTCTGCCTAACAATGTTCCATTTCGAGTGTGCTGCTGGGCTAGGTCACACAACTCCTGAACACAGGCAAAAAGTCAATTGTTTGAGGCAGCTTTCTTATTTCTGCAAATTATGCATTCTATATAAAACAACCTCCTTATACCAAAATAAGGTATTTCCACAGAAAACAAAAATAGACTTAAAATTACAGTACACAAGTCAAAAAAATCCTGCTCTGGAACTAAGCAAAATGAGCTGTCTTCACATCACAGAACTGAAGTTAATTCTTTATACAGGGCTAGCATTCATGCAAAATGTCTTGGGTTGGTCTAAAAGTATCTATCTAGATAAAACTATGCAATTTGACAGTCAAATGAAGTCATAAATTAAGAGATAATAAAACATTTAAAAAGTCAAACGGTCACAAGGACCGCAATGGAACTTGATTATTTAGGGAACAAACTTCAACAAAACATGGGCACCAACCTTCTGACGCAAGAAACTTCACACAGAGTTCCAACAGCATGCTAGCAACTCCACAATAAATCCTGGGCCTAAAGAGTAACTTCCATAATTTAGAGACAGAAATTGAGTCAGGAGACTGTTCCATAGCAATAGATTTAAGTGCTTCTCAGGGGTCAGTACTGGGACTGGCACTGTTTAACATCTTTGTTGGCAATGAGGACAGTGGGATCAAGGCATCCCCAGCAAGCTTGCTGACAAGACCAAGTTTTGTGGTGTGGCTGACGTGCTGGAGAGGCAGGGTGCTATCCAGAGTGACCTGGACAGGCTTGAGAGGTGAGCCAATACCAACCTCATGAGAAGTAATATCTTCAAACTACAAGAAGCTAGATTGAGGTTAGACATTAAGAAGAAATTCTTCCCCATGAGGGCAGTAAGTCACTACAATACTTTGCCCAGAGAAGCTGTGGAGGCTGCAACCTGTAAGTGTTCAAAGCCAGGTTGGCTGAGGCTCTGAGCAACCTAATCTAGTAGGAGGTGTCCCTGCCCATGGCAGGATGGTTTGAAATAGATGATCTTTAAGGTGCTTTCCAACCCAAACCATTCTATGCTTCTGTGACTTCCAGCATCCCATCTGAACAGCAAAATGTAGGCAAAAAATAAGACAAATTGAACGTGTATTAGAAAAAAAATTCTACACAGTAAGGGTGCTGAGACACTGGAACAAGTTGCCCAGGGACGTTGTGGATGTCCCCTCCCTGAAGGTGTTCAATGCCAGGCTGGATGAGGCCTTGAGCAGCCTGATCTAGTGGAGGGTGTCTCTGCCCAGTGCAGGGGCCTGGGTTGGAACCTTTAAGATCCCTTCCAACCCAAACCATTCTATGAATCTAGTAATCTATGACAACATAGCAAACGAATGCAAAGGGACTGCTGCAATAAAACCTCCATTTGTACAACTCCACAAATATTGCCCAAAATCCCAGAATATGCAAAAGTTTAAGATTTTAACATCAAACAATTTGACAATCAAGTACTTCTCCAGAGAGCTCTACAAAGTAATAGATGTAAATTTCCATCAGCCTTACCTTTTGATTTACTTTCAGTTTCAGATTTTGCTGCTTCTGATGAGTTTTCAGTTTTTGTTGTACTGGGAAAATGAATTAGCTTTGTTCCCGGGGGATGATTAGGTAATGGCTACATGAACAAAATAGAACTTTCTTAACAAAAATTCTTTATAAGTTTTATTTTTAACTAGGCTACAGAACACACTTAGGTTTTCAATAGCTGAGGTCATGCAAATTACCATCTCCAAGAGATATAGAATAGAATAGAATAGAATAGAATAGAATAGAATAGAATAGAATAGAATAGAATGGAATAGAATAGAATAGAATAGAATAGACCAGGTTGGAAGAGACCTTCAAGATCATCGCGTCCAACCTATCATCCAACACCACCTAATCAACAAACCCATGCAACCAAGCACCCTGTCAAGTCTCCTCCTGAACACCTCCATTTCAATGGGCAATCACTCTCTCTGTGTAAAACTTCCTCCTGACCTCCAGCCTGAACCTCCCCTGGCGCAGGCTAGACTGTGTCCTCTTGTTCTGGTGCTGGCTGCCTGGGAGAAGAGACCAACCTCTGCCTGTCTACAACCTCCCTTCAGGTAGTTGTAGAGAGCAATAAGGTCACCCCTGAGTCTCCTCTTCTCCAGGCTAAGCAACCCCAGCTCCCTCAGCCTCTCCTCATAGGGCTTGTGTTCCAAGCCCCTCACCAACTTCGTTGCCCTTCTCTGGACTCGTTCCAGCAAGTCAACATCCTTCCTAAACTGAGGGGCCCAGAACTGGACACAGTACTCGAGGTGTGGCCTAACCAGTGCAGTGTACAGGGGCAGAATGACCTCCCTGCTCCTGCTGGCCACACTATTCTTAATGCAGGCCAAGATGCCATTGGCCCTCCTGGCCGCCTGGGCACAATGCAGGCTCATGTTCAGCCTGCCATCAACCAGCACCCCCAGGTCCCTCTCTGCCTGGCCGCTCTCCAGCCACTCTGACCCTAGCTTGTAGCACTGCATAGGGTTGTTGTGGCCGATGTGCAGAACCTGGCACTTGGATGTGTTAAATCTCATGCCGTTGGACTCTGCCCATCTGTCCAGCCTGTCGAGGTCTCTCTGCAGAGCCTCTCTATCCTCTAGCAGATCAACTCCTGCCCCCAGCTTGGTGTCATCAGCAAATTTACTGATGATCGACTCAATGTCCTCATCCAGATCATCAATAAAGATGTTAAAGAGGATGGGGCCCAGCACTGATCCAGCACTGATTTGACAAGCTTCTCCATTAAATATGTAACTTACTGTAGTTATTTCACAGTATCACAGTATCACAGTATAACTAAGGTTGGAAAGGACCTCGAGGATCATCGAGTCCAACCTATCAACACAGACCCCATGACTAGACCATGGCACCAAGTGCCACGTCCAATCCCCTCTTGAATGCCTCCAGGGACGGGGACTCAACCACCTCCCTGGGCAGCCGTTCCAATGACGAATGACTCGCTCAGTGAAGAACTTTTTCCTCACCTCGAGTCTAAACCTCCCCTGGTGCAGCTTGAGACTGTGTCCCCTTGTTCTGGTGCTGGTTGCCTGGGAGAAGAGACCAACCCCCTCTCGGCTACAACCACCCTTCAGGTAGTTGTAGAGGGCAATGAGGTCACCCCTGAGCCTCCTCTTCTCCAGGCTAAACAATCCCAGCTCCCTCAGCCTCTCCTCATAGGGCTTGTGTTCAAGGCCTCTCACCAGCCTTGTTGCCCTTCTCTGGACACGTTCAAGTGTTTTGATGTCCTTCTTAATTTTGGAGGGAGGACCCTGCTGCCCAATGTGAACACTCCTGCCAACGACCTTCCCATTAAAGGGCTGACGTGCTACCACCTGAGCCACATGGTCCCCCCATTACATCCACTGAAATTAGAATTTTATCTACTGATTGAAGTCAGAGTACAGCTTTCAAATTGGAAGCCAGTCTCAGAACATTGCCAGATATACTTCTGCAATCATAGTTTGACAGTTTCAAATGTTACTCTTCCAGCATCCTGAAAATTGCCTCCTCCAGCACAGCACAGAAGCAGATATTTAATAGCTCTGCTGAAAGTAACTCGCTGACCATGCCTACTTTCTACTGGAACACAGCAGGAAGGTTCAGTAGCCATACACCACCTCAGCTGAAGAGCAAATCAATTTTTAACTACTCAAATATAAGAGCACATGAAAACCCATCCCAGATTCCCTTCACTCTCAGCCACTCATACAGACACATATAGAACAAACATCACTAGTGATTTCTCCTGAACCTAAAAACCACAGAGGCATTGCAACCATAGTAAGTTTCAGAATTAGTATCTAACCAAAACCATTGTTCCAATTTATTTATTTCCCCCCCCCCAGGTGACTTACTGAGCTGCCAGGAGGATTCAGACAGCTTCAGCTGCATCCACTTCTTCACAGCATTATAAGCTACAAACATAGAATATGATCTTATAGTCAGCACTTACCTGAACAGCCCTAATGGTGTTACTGATGTGAAAAATTCCACTACCTTTAGTTACTCTGTTCATTTTCATTTTCTACTGTCAAAGAACCTAGTTCTACTCTCCTTAAAACCAGATAATGCCTGTGGGATGATGTTTGTACTTCAGACATACCACAGAGGAAGCCACAGTCACTCAGGATGCCCATGGAGTACATATGCAATTTAACTCACCCCAGAATACTATAATAATATACTGAATAATAATATACTAATATACTGAAATAAGCCACCTATGAGATTCGACAAGACCAACATGGAACTAGTTCTCTACATTTCCCCTTTCCAAAGCAAGAGGCCATTAGAAGTATGAGAGGAAGTTTAAGCAGGCAGGGTATAAATAGCCTGGGCAGGATGCTGGGACCAGCTGAAGCTCTCCTAAAAAGGGGCACATATGTAGTCTTAATCATTTCAGGTGCATCAGTGCTCAGACTTCCTATGATGAACAGTCTCAGAATTACTCAAAGGAAAAGAAAGCCTTCTCTACTCCACTGTTTCCTAATGATGGTCCTTTCCTTACTTAAAGGCTGAGATCATTCCTCCATTTAACTTACATGAGCTGAGAACAAACACAAATAAGCCATCCATTTTCACAAGAGCTTCAGGAGACTTATCTCCCTAGGACTCTGTAGTTCTCCAATTGTGTGCACCTTTGGGATGACATTTACAACAAATAAGTAGAAAATGAAGTGCTAAACTCAACTGTTTATTTCATTGTCTTTAAGCTATGCAAAACTGCTTTCTTATTTCACTTCCCCTCCTGCTGAGACATGGCCTACAACAGCTTTCCAGACAAGCCAACCAATGAAACAGAACACCAACATATTTCAGTGTTTCAGAAGTTTAACTTTTATAAGATGTGATAGTCTTGTCCTAGACTAGATACAAAATTTGTTACAAAGAGAACTACAAGACCTTGTACTGTAGATGTGTTTGAGAAGTTACTATGTCTTGCACCACATGGCTTTGAAACCATTTTTGTATCAACTTATTTTTCCCTCTCTAATGTTTTCAAGACCAAGATAGCTGAACAGACCTTTTGGAATCAAAAAAGTTGGGGTTGGGGGTATTGTGTTTTGGAGGCAACAGCCCTATGAGATGATTATGATGTGACTATGGGACAATACAGACAGTGCATTCAGCATCTGTAACATTCCGTGTCTTTAAAATTATTTTTACAGAAACCCCAAAAATGGCAACATGAATTGTTACAAACCTTATCTTGCTTTTTCTTTTCCGATTCATTACTGGATAATCTTGTCTTAAGTTTCACTGAGCCTTCTTTAAAGATATCTCCAAACCCAATGCCTCTGATTTTCTTTGGCTGTGCTGGTCCGGATCCAGGTTCACTCCCATTTCCTGGAGATGCCACAGGTGAGGTAGGATTACTGAAAACAGACTCTGGAAGTTAAAAAAAACAGAAAGCAAAATGTTGGTTTAATATCTGAAATTATTTATTTGCTCCTCTGGGGAAAAAAAGTGGAAGTAACACAGCTGTGTGTACTGCTCTTGTTAAACAGCTTTTCTAGGAGCAGTACTGTAGCTATAATACCACACATTTGTTCTTCTATATTTAACATAGAACCATCTGAAATGACACCATTATTGCACTGAATACATTGGCAACTAACTCCTTAGATCATAGAATCTCTTGCCATTTCAATTATCACTCAGGTTCCAAAGCCTGTTAATGTTAATGCTATCCATTCTGAAGCTCTGCTTATGCATTGTCTGAAGATCTGTTTTCAGTCCAACATTTAAAAGCTTGTCATTTGCACAGCAACAGCTGCACAAGCAATAATCAATAAAGGTTCATCATGAGTCCTTCCACGTTCCAACAGCCATGGGGAAAAACAAAAAAAAAGAACCCAAAAAATGTGTTTCAGTAGGGAATGATGCCTCTAAGAGGCACCAAAGTGTAATTCTGCTGCTGCTCTAAAGGCATTATCAAAAATATCTGAAAATAGTTTCTTGCAAATATATTTAAATATTGTTTTAATATGATATGGTTTAAAGTTTTAGTCCATTACCCAACAAAGGGTAATGGTTTCAGAGAAGTTAGATTTAGATTAGACATTAAGAAGAAATTATTCCCCATGAGAGTGGCTAGGCACTGGAACAAGATGTCCAGCAAAGTTGTAGAGGCTGCAACATTGGAAGTGTTCAAAGCCAGGCTGGATGGGGCCTTGAACAACCTGGTCTAGTAGAAGGTGAACCTGCCCTTAAGCAGGGGAGTGGAACTAGATGATCTTTAAGGTCCCTTCCAACCCAAATAATTTTATGATTATATCCCTCTTAGATATCTAAAAGGCTACAAATTTTCTTCGATTAGGAAAGTCGAGGTTGCATTTTTGATAGACCATAGCTCAGTGAAAGAGGCATTTACATCTCCCCTAGGAATGAGGAAAGAACTAGCAGATACTTGCTGTGATGACTGTGAAAGTACTGAACATTAAAAGATAACCCCTGAGAGAGGCTGAAAATCCTAACTTGGTAGTTCAGTCCCACTGACCTCAGTATTCCGGAATTAAGACCAATACATACCCATTTGTAAATTCATCTCACCAGACCCCACCAAATTCAGGGTACTTGACCTTCATGGTGACAGCTATCTGAGACTGATCAAGACAAAGAAGTCTGTCCTACTGCAATTATTTCCATAATAAATAAAAAAACCAAACAAAATCTAAGCAGACTTTTCTTTCCTTACAGACAGCTGTCTAAGCACTTAACACTTTCATTACTGTTAGATCACAGAATTGGTTTGGTTGGAAAAGACTTTTAAAATCATCAAGTCCAACACTATCTAATTCTGTTGAGTCTGGTGCTAAATCATGTCCCTTTAATTGTTAAACTAAACCATAGCAAACAACCATGCCCCCCCTTCTAGGATTCAAGTTGAGTTTTTCTATGTTGATCAACTCAAGTATGATCAACTCAAGTTTTAATTCTCAACTGACATGTTGAAAACAAGTTTCCTGTTAGAGAACTCATGTCTCTGACAATAAGATTGAAGGGGGAAAAAGCCACTAAATGGAAGAATATTTTTTAGCCAATACTAAAAAAAGTCCAGCTATGAATATGATAAACTTTCTAGTAATCAAATGCAGAATATACATTAGCAAGCAAGGGATCTTCATACTCAGCATCAATATTTTCTATAATGAAATTGCTTACCATTCTTAAGAAGCTAAAATTCTTCACGACTTTTGTGGTGCTAGAAGCCTAATACTACATACTACACCCAAGACCCAAGACTCTTGTTCCCAATGCCCTTCTAGAAGTATAATACTGTCAATTATAACCAAGATGTAAAATGACTTTGCTAAGTGATTACAACAAAGAGAATACCACCTGTGTCATCCAGAGCATCCTGTACTTCTCCATCATCTGTCAATTCCAATTCTTTCACAAAGTGTGAAGGGAACAACCCTGCCTTGCCATTTAGTGTTCCACTCCACCAGCCATCTTCTACCTGTATAGAAATATTTTGCACATTACCAATAAACCAAATTTCTATCAATTCCACCTATAATTCACTTATAAAACTCTACAAAAAGTCTAGAAAAGTTCAAATGACCATAATTTCTTTTTAAAAAAAACTAACAAAGACGTGGAAACAGCAAGCAGAAAGAAGAGCAAGAAAATAATTTACTGTCATTTCTAGCTTCATACCAGCTAATCCACAAGAGCAGTAAAATATTCATCCACTTTCTCAGAGTAAGCCAGAATAACAGGCATTACATATCTATCTATCAGAAGAAACTACTGAAGTGTTTATGAAATAAATATGCAACTTTTAGTCAGGCTTTCTAACGAATTTTTTATGTATTCTTCCTGTACATTTGACTTTCTCTCTACTTTGTCCAGTTCCCCTCAGCGCTATAGCTCTGAGAGAACAGGAGTTGTTTAGTCTGGAGTAAAAGAGGCTGAGGGGAAACCTTCTCACTCTCAACAGCTACCTGGAAGGAGGTTGGGATGAGGTGGAGGTTGGACTCTTCTCCTTAGTAACAAGTGAGAGGATGAGGAAATGGCCTCCAGTTGCACCAGGGGAGGTTTAGACTGAGTATTAGAAGAACTTTCTTCACTGAAAAGTTTCTCAACCACTGGAATAGGCTCCCCAGGGAGGTGGTTGAAACCCTATCCCTGGAGGTGATTAAAAGACTAACCACAGTTTAGCACCACATTTGGTTGGATTCAATGATCTTAAAGGTCTTTTCAAATCCAAAAGATTCCATGAATTTATGCTCACTGCAAGGGACTTGGACTAGATGAACTTTAAAGGTACCTTCCACCATAAAACATTCTGGGATTCCATCATTCTATTCCCCCTGGTCTCATATCCATTGAGCAGTTTCAATTTCCACCAGAAGACCTGAGTTTCAAAACTATTATTTCTACAGATAATGTAGGGTAGGGCAGAGGAAAAGTCCTTAAAGACATCATAGAGTGACAGAAAATTAAGTTTTCCACTCCTTATAGTAAGAGGCCACTGGATGAACTGACACACACCCAGTTCTAGATGTGTCGGGAGGTACAGATGCTATCCTATCAGAGGTGGCCAGCCAACAAAGATAGTACATGGATTTTGTGGTGGTACACAGCGGTCCTAGAGATGTAAGTCTGCTGGATGCCAAACCTTGTTGGCTTTGCTATTCCCAAAACAACTCTGGAAATAAACCTGTTCAGGGATTAGGGAACAAAAATAACCTTCATGCTCAGTTATGTGCTTGGATTCATGGAGTACTGCAGTATAAAGGGCACATGAGGGATAAACCTTTATTCTAATAAAGGTTTATTCCTCATGTGCCCTTTATACTGCAGTACTCCAAAATTTCATTGAATCTCCAGGAATATTCCACAGTACAAAGCAGAACAGAAGCTGAGCATGCATAAGCAACAATGTAAAACAGCACCAGAAGACAGAGTAAAAAACCATGCTGTTCAAATTTATGAAGACTGTTCAAAATGAAGCAGTTGAATTTAATATCCTCAGGGCAATCAGGAGGAAGTATTCCAAGCTCACGACCCTAGACTTTAGGCATGCAGATTTTGATCGCTTCAGGGATCTGCTAGCCAAAGTGTCGTGGGACAAAGCCCTGGAGGGAAGAGGGACCCAGGACAGCTGGTCAGTATTCAAGGACCACCTCCTCTGTGTCCAGGAGCTCTGTATACCAACAAAGAGAAAAGCAGGCAAGAATGCTAGGAGGCCGGCCTGGATGGGCAAGGAGCTACTGGACACACTATTACTTAAAAGGAAACTCTACAGGAAGTGGAGAGAAGGACAGGTAGAACAGGGGGAATATAAGGAAGCTGCCCGAGCAGCAAGAGTCCTGGTTAGGAAAGCCAAAGCAGAGTTTGAATTGAATCTAGCCAGGGAGATTAAAGGGAACACTAAGAACTTCTACAGGTATATTAATGGGAAGAAGAAGACTAGGGAAGGTGTGGGCCCCCTCAGAAAGGAAAATGGTGACATGGTCACAAGTGATGAGGAAAAGGCTGAAGTACTTAATAACTTCTTTACCTCAGTCTTCACTGCAAGGGCCTCTAGCCACACTCCTGATGTCATGGAAGTCAAAGCCAGGGACGGGGAGGAAGAACTGCCCATTGTAAGTGCAGATCAGGTTCGTGATCATCTGAAGAACCTGAAAGTGTTCAAGTCCATGGGACCCGACAGGATACACCCACGGGTACTGAGAGAACTGGCAGATGAGGTTGCTAAACCCCTCTCTATTATATTTCAAAAGTCATGGCAGTCTGGGGAAGTCCCCACAGACTAGAAAAGGGGAAACATTGCCCCCATCTTCAAAAAGGGCAAGAAGGAGGAACCAGGGAACTACAGGCCAGTCAGTCTCACCTCTGTGCCTGGAAAGATCATGGAGCAGATCCTCCTGGAGTCACTACTCGCTCAAAAGAATAGTGAAGAGGTGATTGGGAACAGTCAGCATGGCTTTGCCAAGGGCAAATCCTGCCTGACCAACCTGGCGGCCTTCTATGAGCAGGTGACAAAATTAATAGATGAGGGGCGAGCAACTGATGTCATTTACCTGGACCTGAGCAAAGCACCACACCACATCCTGGTCTCCAAACTGGTGACACATGGGTTTGATGGGTGGACCACTAGATGGATAAGGAACTGGCTTGATGGCCGCACCCAAAGAGTGGCTGTCAATGGCTCCATGTCCCAGTGGAGGCCAGTGACAAGCGGAGTCCCTCAGGGATCAGTCCTGGGACCTGTCTTATTCAACATCTTTGTGGGTGCCATGGACAGTGGCATTGAGTGCACCCTCAGCAAGTTTGCTGATGACACCAAGCTGTGTGGTGCAGCAGACACGCTGGAGGGAAGGGAGGCCATCCAGAGGGACCTGGACAGGCTGGAGAGGTGGGCACAAGCCAACCTCATGAAGTTCAATAAGAGCAAGTGCAGGGTCCTGCATCTGGGTCGAGGCAATCCCAGGCACAAATACAGGCTGGGCAGTGACTGGCTGGAAAGTAGCCCTGAGGAGAGAGACTTGGGGGTGCTGGTGGACAAAAAGCTCAACATGAGCTCTCAGTGTGCACTTGCAGCCCGCAAAGCCAATCAGATCCTGGGCTGCATCAGGAGAAGTGTGGCTAGCAGGTCGAGGGAGGTGATCCTCCCCCTCTACTCAGCCCTGGTGAGACCCCACCTGGAGTACTGTGTCCAGTTCTGGAGCCCCTATTACAAGAGGGATGTGGAGGTGCTGGAACGTGTCCAGAGAAGGGCCACAAGGATGATCAGAGGGCTGGAGCACCTCTCCTATGAGGACAGACTGAAGGAGTTGGGACTGTTCAGTCTGCAGAAGAGAAGGCTCCGAGGTGACCTAATTGTGGCCTTCCAGTATCTGAAGGGGGCCTACAGGAAGGCTGGGGAAGGACTTCTCAGGATCTCAGGTAGTGATAGGACTAGGGGGAATGGAATGAAGCTGGAGGTGGGGAGATTCAGGCTAGATGTGAGGAGGAGGTTCTTCACCATGAGAGTGGAGAGACCCTGGAATGGCTCGAGGCCCCGTCCCTGGGGGTGTTTAAGAGCAGGCTGGATGAGGCTCTGTCCAGCCTGATCTAGTGTGGGGTGTCCCTGTCCATGGCAGGGGGGTTGGAACTAGATGATCCTTGTGGTCCCTTCCAACCCTGAATGAAAGTATGAAACTATGAATTAAATAAATCAAACCTATTTGCCTAATGAACACTACTTGAAACTATAAATAAGATCACATTTACAAAAATCTCATTTCAGTTGCTCTGTTTTGGGGCTGAAAATTTATTTCTAAATAAGAAAAAAAAAGGGCAACAGAGAAAAAACAGCAGTTGTTTATGTTATCTTTTTTTAGCTTTGCTCTGTAGGTCACTCCGCTGAACACAGCACAGTTTTTAAATGCCAGTCTACCTCCAGGCAAGCAGCATGCAAAACCTGGCAGTTAGAGAGACAGACAGACAATGATAAAAGCATTGTTCTTTTTAAAGACATCTTGGTGCTCAAATAAAGCTTCGCTGTGGATGGTTCAAATTCAGAGTCTGGCCCTCCGAAATGTATTTTAAGAGCAGATTACTGACAAATGCTGACCAGGCTTTGGAGCTTTGTACTTCACATAATGCATTAACGGAAACTGAAATTCAAATGCCTTGATCCACTCATATTACACCCAAGAGCCATGAGGAAGGGACTTTTAGTGTTTATGGTACAGGAGGCAGCTTGAGCATCTAATTTTCTGCCAAGAAATAAGGTCAGCAAAGCACTTTGCACACTTGCAAGGCAAAGTGATGCCAGTTCACAGTTCAGGAATAAAGCAAAAGAGAGTGTACTTGCTTCAGCCTCCTCATCCTGCTGTCTTTAAAAAAATTGAATATACACAAGCAAATAGATCTTTTTTATCAGTATTTAAAAATAGGTTTAATACATTCTGCATGATTTGGTGGAGAGCATCTGTGCATTTCTGGGCATGAGCACCACAGATGGCAATTTCACAACTCTTCTCTTCCATTTCAAAACCTTACCACGTGATACAATTTCCGTAAGGGAGAGAGACAGCTCTGGCACTCACATCAGGGCTTTCTTTGAGTGTCAATTCCATCAGCTTATTTCTATAAGATGATTAAAACTCAGGTTTCTCAACAAAGGCAGGGGGAGCTGGACGGGGTGGGGGGGAAGCCTGAAACAAGTAGTTCTGCCAATCTGAGTTTTAAAAATGAAAACTCTATTAACAGAGTCCTAGGAATTTTAATCATGCTTGAAAACAGCATGCAAATACTATAAATATAAAACTCCAAAAACTGATCTGCTGTTTAGTGCTGCATCTGACAGAAGGAAGGGGAAGATATAAAAGAGAAACAAAAATTTACATTAATGAGACAGTTATGATGTGGACTTTGTGACTCTATTTTGCATGCAAACCTCACGTCATGTAAACAAAAACCCCTGAAGATTCAGCCAGCACATACCACAAGGAGTTTCTTTGCTAAAAGCTTCTCCTGATTGTTTTAGCCTGGCTGTCTTCAGTATTAGCCATTTAATTTCTGAACCTGTATGCCTCTACCTTTGATTTCACAACCAGAAGTGCACATTGGAACTACTCAATTCATGATAATAATTTCAAGGACTAAACACTGAATGATTCACAGATAAGTGCTAGAATTTGAAGGGAAATGAATTCATCCAGAGGGACGTTGATGAGCTTGAAAACTAGTCCAATGCCAACTTGTGAAGTTCAATAAAGCCAAGTGCAAATTACCATACTGCACATCCAATGGATAGTATTTTCTATCTGAAATATCTGAATGTGAGCCAGCATTGTGCCCAGGTGGCCAAAAAGGTCACCGGCATCCTAGTCTGTATCAGGAATAGTGTGACAAGAAGGACTAGGGAAGTTGTTATCCCCCTGTGCTGAGGAACATGATTTAGCACCAGGACTGTTAGATAATGGTTGAACTGAATGGTCTTAAAGGTCTCTTCCAACTAAATGAGTCTATGATTCAAAGCCACCAGCACCTCATGGTTTTGAGCTACCAGATGAGGCAACAATGAGTAAATCCAGGAGCACAGCTTCAGTTTTAAAAACACTAATTCCTATACTATTTTTACAACATTGTTATACTTGGAGTAATCAATCAAAAGAACAATTTTACTTTTGGCCACATAAAGAGACAATCAGCTCTGCAAAACAGCTTACCTCTTCATTGATGTCAATCACATCCCCCAGTTTGAGTTCCAGCTCATCCTCGTTCTGCGGGACATATTCAAAGAGCACTTTGCACTGCCGCTTCTTGGACCCTGAGTCAAGGGAAATGGCAAAACTAAGAAAGAAAACTGTTTTTTTCCTACACTCAGCTTCTGAAGATGAAATCTGACTAGAAGACCAACAAACCTTCCCAAAAAGCTACGTAGTTTGTGCTGCTAGTTTTTGGTTTCCCTTGTGTCACTCTAGTAACGAGCCTTATCTTAGATGGAGCTTGAAAACTATCCAGCTTCACAGACTGTTGATTACAAATAAACACTACACTGCCAATTACCAACATTCTATCAAAAGCATGTTGACACAAGCAAGTCAGGTATACCCCACTACAATGATTTTTCAAGCTATTTCCTGCCCCAAGTCTGAATGAATGACAACTGTTGCCAGCTGCAGAATTAGCACCTGCTTAGAAGAAAATGTGCAAGTTTGAGCCTCCAGTCTTCAAGCAAATTTGAAAGACGGAGATTAGAAGGAAGAATATTTTTACAAAAATGGTGGTCAAACACTGGCAGAGGCTGCCCAGACAGACAGTAGATGCCTTACCCCAGAAAAACATTCCAGGTCAGGCTGGACAGGGCTCTGAGCAACCTGACCTAGGAAATGGTGTCCCTGCTCACTGTGGTGGGGTTGGATTAGATGACCTTTAGAGTTTACTTCCAACCTAAAACATTCTATGATTTTGTGACATAACATATTTTGCTCTGCAAAACACTGAAGTGCCAATGGCCTTTTTGCCCTCTAATAAAGACCTGGATAACTACTGGTCTGAGGTAATGCTATTTTGCCCAGGTCTTATTTCAAAATCCACAGTAATTTTTATCTGTGACGGAAAAAAAAATCCCTTTTTCTCAGTGTCAGTATGTGTAATGGGTTGGGTGTGACCGTTTGAGGCTGTACCCTTAAGAAAGGGAATATGGTGGACGGAAGTTGGTAAACGGAAGGAATAATCTAAACTAATTTCATTGGGAGAGTGGGAGGAAGCACCTTCGGAACTGGGAGTGAACTGGACATTTCCAGCACTTTTCTGTCAGTCTTGCTTCCGCTCCTCCACAGTGCAGCTCTGTCTCTGTGCTGGGCTTTCTGCCAAGGCTTTGGCCTTGAAGTCCAGATACCAGGCCTGTATTAACTCCTTTCCAATTAACACAAAACTGCTTTTAACTTCTTTCTTTCGCTCTCTCTCTCTTCTAACCTAATCTGGGGAAAGGGGGGAGAGAGGGGAAAGAAGAGGTGGGGAACCCCCTCTCTGCCGAGGGGGGTTACTCTCATTTCTGTGTTACTCTGTTGTATATCTTTGTATATATTGTAGATATTGTAAATTTGTAAATATTTCCCTGCAAATCCTACACTGCTTTGTAAATATAGCTCCACTGCTTTGCTAATTCAGCTTGTGAGTTTTTTTTCCCTTTCCCTTCAAGTTTTTTTCCCTTTACCTTACAAGGGGGAAGGGAGGAGGCTTCTTGGCCTTACCCTTCCACCCACCACAGTTGGGGCAAACCCCCTCCCCACCACGTGCAGAAATGACGACTCAGACAAACAGATTGCAAAAGTGATAGAAAGTTTAAATAGAGAACAGTGAGTGCGTGCAGAGAACTAGAAACACAGTGACAAGGAGAAACCCCAAAACAGACCCAGAGAAATCCCATCCCCACCTGAGGGTGCACCCAAAACCCCCAGGGCTCCTCCTTCCCCCCCCCCACTGCTAGGCTAGATCTGAGACTGCCCATCCCCCCGTGGCCTTGGGCCTAGCCAGGCCCATGGCCGGGAGATCTCTCCCCCAGTTACCAGGTGGCGGAGAGGAAGGAAAGAGGAAGTGCCAGACCCCGCCGTGAAACTTATAGTGGTGCAAGGGATCATGGTAGGAAATAACCTAATTTCCTGTGTCCACCCACTGGGCTGGACTTCTGGACACAGGAAACACCCCTGTAGCAGAGGGCACCCAGCCCAAACTACGACAGTACGGAGTGAAGAAATTCAACCAACACTTCAATTAGCAGTGTTTGACAAAGGCAAAATTAAAATAAAGTGCAGTCTTAAAATGTTTGCCATGTATCATAAGTGCTTTGCAGGCATTAAAAAGACAAAATTACACCCTGCAAGGGGAGAGCATTGAAGTGGCTGACAGCAACCTCTCCAGCCAGAGCAGTGCAAACCTACAATTGCCCAATTATGCAGCACATATCCTGGAGTGAGGCCACTGTTGAACACATAGAGTTTGGGCATTTCTCTTTCAAACAAGCAGCCCTGCTTTCAGACCTATTCCACAACAGAGCAACTAACATGCTTTTGAAAGCAATTGTCACCCTGTGCTATGACTCACACATGCTGCCTATCCTCCCCCAAAATAATCTGCCACAGTTTAAGTGAAAATATAAATGGAAAGCTTGAAATGCTAAAGCTTGGAGGAGGTGTGTAATTTCCACACTTTCTCTTGTACTTTGCACTCCTGCAACACTCAAGCTTCGGCAATTAAGACTAGCTGGGTGAAACCGTTTCAAAACACAGATCCAAGACTGAGCCTTGTATTGTTGCAGCAGCATTGAAAGTCCAAAGTCAGACATTCAGAAGACTGCCACTCCCAGAGTCCTCAGCAGAAAATGTGCCAGGCATCTGAGTAACATTCAACATCTAAAACTTCTGAGAGAGGGCTCACCAAATCAAGAATTTTGAACATGCCGGTATATGGTCAGTGCTCTAGAGAGCTTAAAAGAGGCAGGAAACAAATAAACCAAAAGTATGAAGCTCTCTATGGGCTCTTTCTAATAATAGGTAATTGCTCACATAATACACCCTGCTTCTAACTCCACTGAAACTCCTATATCAGCCAAGAGGGATCGTTAACAGTAATTGCAATAAACGGTTCACTGGCCTTTACTACCTCCTGCAGCGCTTTCAGGGCTCCTCCTTTGTGCAAGATTAACTGATACCAAAAAAAAAGGCAAATTAAAAAGTCATGGTCATTTGGTCTAAATTTATCTCAGCATTTCTTTCATATTGTAATTCTACCTACATGGGGAGGACAACAGGGAAACTCCACATCCAGAACTCACTCTCTCACCTGAGGTCTGTTTTCAAGGATAACGAGTTTAGGAAGTACTGCCTTCCAGTTTTGAAAGTCCTCTAGATTTAACCTAGGAAGCTAAACAATCTGCTCAGAAGAAAAGCTCCAGCTTTATGTGGTGCCACAGGACTGCTGGGCTGGCAGCCCCTGGGCAATACTGCTCATTTCCAAAACAACCTGTCTGGCTTCAGGTTTTGTTTGTACAGGGTAAAGCAGTGTAGCCCTTTGTTGCCGTAACTTAGCACACCTGTATTTTCCTTTATCTGAATAAAAGGTAGCCATCAACTGTCTGCAGTTTACTGCCCACATGGTATAAAATACACTAATTCAGCAAGAGCTGCACATGAGAACAGAAGAGACTTCCAGGCAGGGGGAACCTAAGCCATCACACACTGAAAACTTGGTATTAAAGAGGCTTTTAACATTGTAAACCTCATTTTACCAGATCAGGAAACAGAAATGGAAAGACAACTAAGCAGTGAAAACCTTTTGAAGGGAATAAGTGATTGTGCAGGCACAAAGCAAACAGAACGGCAGAAGCCGTTTGAACAGTCTTCCAGGAAAGACCGAAGAAGTAAAAGGGAAGCACAGCGATTATCCCTGTGACAGTTAAACAATTGTGTGCTTAAAGTAAGGTGCTTGAACACCATTTTCTTCTAGGACGCTAAGACTAGCCAGAGCACTGTAGAGTTTGAAACCAGACTGTACCTACTACTATGGCCATGGCCACACAGTCACGAGGATGAGACATGCTGAATATGGGATTGTTCCAGATGTAGAGAAACCAGAATCAGTAGCTGACACTTGCACTGGTATCAGATAGTCTTCACAGAGTCAAAGAATCCTAAAATATCTTGAGTTGGAAGGACTCATAAGGATCATGCTGATGCTCTTCCTGAGCCTGGCTGCACTAATTTAGGACAAACATTCTTTTCTCAGGCTAGGTTTTCAAAACCCTGCTGCTGAAAACATCTAGCAGGCATGTATGTGGTGTTGCTAATATGCACATATAGATTAGATTCACTAGAAAGTATTTTTGTAGATAACCACCTTAGTCATCTCTGAGATCTCAGCAAATTTGTAGATCTGGTGGTCCCATTTTGGTGTTTTAGAAGACAGCTACTGGCTCTTCTCCTTTTATGGGAAGAAACTCAAAGCATATACATGCCAGAAACAGTAAGTTATAAATTCTTTCTTTTACCAAAAAAAGCAAGCTTAAACTGTAAATGCCTGCATGCTCTTAAGAGAGAGGAAGTCAGCGTACTTTAGTCTCGTGTAAGGACTGAGGAGTCCAAACAGAAATTGCAAGTCAATTTTCTGGATGCAGGGAACACTACACTTTCTGCTTTAGGCTTCAGCCACTTTGATTTAAATACTGTCATTAAAACAGAGAAACCACAGATACAAAGGCACCAAGTTTGCACTCCTGATCATCATAGTGGTGGCAGTTGTGATCAGAGGAAGACCACTACTTAGGTATCACCAACTTGTTCTTATTTTACACAAGCAAAATATCTATCGAACAAGAGGAACCTGAACTACAGAGTATTTCCTTGTCATAAAGCCCTGAGTTTGTAGTAAAACTTATGTTAAAAGAAATGATCACAGGAAGATTTCTGATTATCATGAACAAGCCTGCATTTCCAATTCAAGTACTTATTAATACAATCAGAGGTCACACAAGCCCTCACATGCACCCTCAATAAGTTTGCAGATAACACTATGCTGGGAGGGAGACTCTGCAGAAGGACCTGAACAGGCTGGATCAATGAGCTAAGGCCATCTGTATGATACCCAACAAGGCCAAGTGCCAGGTCCTGTGCCAGGGTCACAACAACCCCAGGGAACACTGCAGGCTTGGGGAAGAGTGGCTGGAAAACCAACCAGCAGACAAAGACCTGGGGGTGTTGATCAACAACCAACTGAATATGAGCCATCAGTGTGCCCAGGTGGCCAAGGTGGTCAACAGCATCCTGGTCTGTATCAGGAATAGTGTGACCAGCAGGACCAGGGAAGTGATTGCCACTCTGCACTGGTGAGGCCACACCTGGAGTACTGTCTTCAGTTTTATAAGAAACATGTTGAGGTGCTGGAGCAGGTCCAGAGAAGGGTGAAAAAGCTGGTGAAGGCTCTGGAGAACAGGTCTGAGGATCAGCTGAGGGAACTGGGGTTGTTTAGTGTGGAGAAAAGGAGGCTGAAGAGAGACCTTCTTGCTCTCTACAACTGTCTAAAAGGAGGCTGGAGTGAGGGAAATATTGGTCCCTTCTCCCTAGTAACAAGTGAGAGGACAAGAAAAAATTGCCTCAGGTTGCACCAAGGGAGGCTGTTTTCAGTTGGACATTTGAAGAAACCTCTTGACTGAAAGGGTTATCAAACACTGGAACAGGCTGCCTGGGGAGGTGGTTGATTCACCATCCCTGGAAGAATTTCAAGAGACACAGAGATGTGGTGCCAAGGGACATGGCTTAGTATCAGCCTTGGTAGAGTCAAATAATGGTTGGACTCTTGAAGGTCTTTTCCAACCAAAATGATTCTATGAAGTTACTGAGCAACCCTTTAGAATCTGGGACAGGTCCAAATCCTGTTCCCAGGAACATTCATCCCTATTACCACTGTCAAGAAATACATATAAGCTTTCTGCCCACACTTCAGGAACAGAATCTGGCTTTGAACCAAAGCCTTTGCTTCCACATTTCTAGTTTTCCAGACAACATTAAAATTAAATCTGACATTAAATAATACAATGTTTATTAGAAAATCACATGTCAGTATCTTATACAACTGAAGGACTTGGAAAGACTACATACTCTTCTTGAAGTTTTTGGATGGGGGATGAGGTTGAAATCCTCCTGCTGGAAGCCCATAGCTGCTCATACGTTGCACAAGACTGGCTACATTGCCAGATTTCTCCCTTCTGACCGGTACAGCATCATCCTTGGGCTCTACATCCTTCTTAACTTCCTGAAACAAGAGAATTTTTTGAGACTGAGAGGTTGTTTCAATTACCCAGGAGGGCAGCATTTTCAGACAGGCACTCCATAGACTAACAGACTTCAGGTACTTATCATTTAGGTGTGTAATGATGTATTATACTCAAAAATCATGGCATCCTACAACTAAACATACTAAAGGTATTAATAAACTTGACCCTTCCATATAAACATGCTATCAAACAGGTAAGATCATGTGCTGAGAAAATTCCAAAATAGAGCAGTATTTTAGCCATCTACTCCAACCCTGAGAGAAAGAGCTCTGATCACAGAAGTCCCGTATTACAACTCCTAAAACAGCTCATATCTGAAAGCAGTCTTTAAAACAGAAATGTTACTTCAGCACTAAATACATTTTCATATAAAAAACTCTATTAAATGCTCATCTCTGCCTCAGAAAGCTCAAAGGTTAATAATAGACATGATGATGATGCAATCATACTGTTTAAAGACAAGTGAAAAAAAGTGAGATACAAGAAATAGTGGGAGGAAGTGAGAGGAAAGGTGTAGGAAGAAAGTAACAGAGAATTTTTTAAAATAATTGTCTCCCACCTTTCTATCTTTTTTAATGAAGCTGTTAGCATTGGAATTGAATGTGCCAATCAAGACTAAGAAGCCCATAAACAAGAAAGCATTGTTCTTGACAGAAAAGGCCATCTATGAAGCAATTACTCTACTGCATCAACTCATTAAATGAGACTCGATGAGAGAACAGATACTCTGAAAGAAGGAAATCATCATTTTGCACATGAAGAAATCCATTAAGTCAGATCAATGACCCATCAAGTGCAAGACACAGCTCCTAGCAGCCAGGATCCCACATGCTTGCAATCCAGATCCTCTCTGATTCCCTGAGCATCCATCAGGGAGATGGATTCCAACCTGTCACCACAGACCTCACAACTAGAGTAGGGAGGACACTACTGCCCACTGCAGGCTTGAACTCACAACCTTCCCATTAAGGTTCTTAATGCACTACCAACTGAGCCATCGCCTGTCAGGAAGCAGTCCTCCATTCGCTCCAGGAATCTTCTGGACTGCCTCCTCTCTGCTGAATTAAGTTCCCAGCAGATATCTCGCAGGTTGAAGTCACTGACAAGGACAAGATCTGATGATCTTGGGACAGCCTCCAGTTCTTTGTAGAACAATTCATCAGCCTCCTCCATCCTGGTTGGGTGGTCTGTAACAGACTCCAACCAGGGTGTCAGTTTTGTTAGGCTGCCCTCTGATTTTAACCCACAGGCTCTCAACTCCCTCATCTTCCACCTCAAGTTCTGTGGCAGAAAGTGACTCCCTAATATACAGAGCCACCCCCCCTCCTCTTCTCCCATGCCTGTCTCTCCTAAAGAGCCTGTAGCCCCCCAGTGTAGCACTCCAATCGTGCGTGTTGTCCCACCAAGTTTCTGAGATGGCGACTATATCATAGTCGCCCTGATGGATCAGGACCTCCAGCTCCTCTTGCTTATTGCCCAGGGTGCGTACATTGGTGTACATGCACTGCAGCTGGGCTCCTGACTTCTCAATTGCCCTACTCTTTCCTCTGCAGAGGGACCGATATCCTCACCCACCCCCTTCAGACCTAGTTTAAAGCCCTCCTAATGAGCCCTGCCAACTCCAGTGCTAGGACTCTCTTACCCCTTCTAGATAAATGCACCCCATCAGGACCCAGCAGGTCGGGTGCAGTAAAAGTTGTCCCATGATCGAAGAAACCAAAGTTCCGCTGCTGGCACCATCCCCTGAGCCAATTGTTGATGGTATAGGTTCTCCCAGTCCTCTCAGTGTACTCCCCTGCCACTGAGGGAACTGAGCAGAACACCACTTGAGCTCCTGCCCCACCAATCAATTGTCCAAGGGCCCTGAACTCCTTCTTAATCGCCCTGGTGCCCTTCTTGTCAATCTCATCACTCCCAGCCTGTATTACCAGCAAAGGGTAATAGTCAGTGGGCTGGATTAATTTAGGGAGTCTCCTTGTGATAATTTCTCTTCAAGCCCCAAGGCAAGGATTGTTTGGATTGTGGATAGTTGGGTTTTTTCTGAAGAATTGGTGGGTGTGATGTATGGAGTAGCAATTCGTGCCAATCAGGTGATGCATAGGATCCAGGCCGTTCGGTGAGGTTTGCCTGGGTAGGGGTCCTGGCTACGGGGTCCCGGAATTTCACTGTGGGGGGGGATTCCAGGATTCTGGATGGTAGTCAGGTGGCCTTCACAGCCCTGGAGAGTTCGGGCTGTGAGGGGGGGCAGCATTGATTCTACGGTCTAGGGGCTGTGGAGACTGGTCGTCTGTAGGGATCAGGCGGCCAGCGCTGCATCCCGGTTTCCGACATCCCGGTGGTGAGGGACCCAGTTTCGGGGTTTTGGTATCCTGCGGTCCGGTTTCTGGAGGGGCCTGGGCCGTGGGGGCCCACATCACGGTGGCAGTCGTGGGTTTGACGTCCTGGTTTCCAGTGTTCCGGCGGTGGGGGACCCGGGTTGAGGAGTTTTTCGTATCCTGCGGTCGGTTCCTTAGGGGAGCTTGAACTGTGGGGGCCCATGGCGTGGTTACGCTCGCGGGTTTGACGTCCCGGTTTCTAAGGGGGACCTCGGTTTGAGGGACTTGCTTCGGGAAGTTTTTTTTTCCCGTGGTTTCAGGCTTCTGCAGGAGGGCAGGGACCTGGGCTGCGGTGGGTGAGGTTTATTTTGCGGTTTGACTTTGCAAGTGAAGGGGGGGTCACCTCGGAGCTGGCACTTCCAAGTGCCGCCGCTCGGTTTTGATCCCCGGGCAGTGATTAGTGATCAGGAGAATGAGACAAAAGAAAGTCATCAGAACTCCCTCCCATTCCCATCCCAGAGAGCGCGTTAGGGATCATGTTACAGTATTGGGATGATGATGAGTTGATGTGACCGTTTGAGGATGTGTCTTTAACAAAGGGACACCATGGCTGAATGTTTTATAAACAAAAGACAGGTCTAAACTAATTTCATTGGTGGAGAGGCAGAGCACTGCCTTAAGTTTTGATTCCCAGTGAGACTTGTCTCAGTCTTGCACTTTTTCCCCCTTCTTCCGCATGCTTGCAGCTTCTGGGCTTTCGGCCAGACTAACCTTGGAACTGATAAAGCATAAGGCCTGCACTAAAACTTACTAACATATTTTGCTTTAATTAACAATTGCTCTTTTTCTCTCTTTCTAACCCTCTCTGGGGAAAAGGGGGAGAGAAGGGGGTACAGGGGGAAACCCTTCCTCCTGGCGGGGGAGGGGAATCTCATTCCTGTGCTACTTTGTTATATATTCCTGTGTATATATTGTAAATACTGTAAATTGCGTATATATTCCCCTGCATTTCCTAAACTGCTTTGTAAATACAGCACATTTCCTTTTGCTCATCCGGCTGTGGTTTTTCTTTCATCTTTTTTCCCTTCACTTACGGGGGGGGGAAGAAGGCTTGAGGCCCTCAACCCTTGACAGTTGAGAAAAGGAAAATCAAAAAAATTAAAAAGGTTTATCTTTTGATGATTGGATTTGCCAATTTGTGAATTCTAAAAAGTGTTTTAGTAGGGAAGAAGCTGAATATGCTGCTGTCTGGATTAGGGCTTCACGCCCTACCCCTGTTCCCATATTTACATTAACAACTGAGAAAAAGGACAAAGACAAGGAAAAGGCAGACAGGCTGGCATGAGAATATGGGAGAGGTAAAATCAGAGGGGGGGGGGGCACCAGGAAATCAGAAGTGGCCTAATCAAGATCCTCAGTGGGACCATCAACAGCTTCAAGGGAGACAGAACATGGGACGTAATACAAGGAATTAAAGAAACTGTGCCCAGAAATTTTGATAAAGCCTTTAGTGAGCATCAGAGGAAGCCTCCTTCGGAGTGGATGGTAAGATTAAAGAGAAGTTTGCAGCTCTAATAGATCCCAGTTCTGCAGCTGGGGTGATACTTCTCAGGATGCAGTTTGGGGCAAAACCATGGGCAGAAATTCAAAAAGATCGAGGATTGGCAAGACAGAGGTTTAGAGGAATTACTACGTGAAGCTCAGAAGGTGTTTGTAAGGAGGGATGAAGAGAAACAGAAGGCAAAAGCTAGAATGTTGGTAACTGCTGTAAGGGTATGTGAGAGTCTAATAAGTTTGTCTCTCTCTATGTGAGTCAACAAAGATAAAGTGATAGCAGAGCCACTGGAAAGAAGGTGGAAAGAATCCTGTCCACCAATCCTGGATGCAAATCAGCTTGTGATTGCATCGTGATAACACGGGACTACAACAATGGACCCAAGGACCCAGCCATCACGTTTTCTGGGCAGGGTGGTTTCCGCCCATCAAGTACCTTGGGCAGGGTGATACGATGGTTTTCACCACCTGTGTAAAGGAATGTGGGAGGACTTGTCTGGATGGAGACAGGGTAGACGGAGATTCCCCCCTCCTCCAGCCAGGGTCTTGCCCAAACACACAGATTTCCTGCCACTGGAATTCCTGAGGGACAATATTTGACTACATACCTAAAGACTAAAAAACTGTATAAAAGACTTGAGCAACTACTGGTTTGTAGAGAGAAACAGAGGAGAGAAACAGAGGAGAAAAACGGGGAGAAAAATGGAGATGAAGGAAAACACAAGAGACGGGCCAGGCCGCTGAGAAGAGAAAGCCGGGACGATGCTGCTCCGGAGAAAAGAAGCTGCCCGGAGGACCACAGCTCCAACCAAATCCTCAGCACCCCTTCTCTACAGACCCAGGCTGCCCAGAGGGGCCTCAGCACTGTTCCTGTATCAACCCAACATCTCCCCAGAGGACCACAGCTGTTCTCCAGCAAAAGCCTCACCACGGTTTCTCTACAAACCCAACATCTCCTGCAGCACCTTTCCTCCACCGACTTTATAATTCCTTTCCTCTTCTATCTCTCGTCCCTCTCTCTCTCTCTCTTTTCTCCCTTTCCCTTCTTATGTCCACTTTCTCTATTTTCTCCCTCTTCCTTTCTTATGTCCACTTTATCTAATAAATAGTCTAGCTGTTGATACTTTGGCCTCGTTTGTGCCTTTAATTTCACAACATGGGAATATTTAAAATAACTGTGTCTCTGGACCGAGACATCTAATGTCTCCGGACCCTGACAGGGTACTGTTGATTATGGATAGAGAGGGGGGAAAAAAAAAAAAAGTAAAATTAGCCCTCAACAGTAATATTAAATAGAGTCCAGAAGATGATGAATGATTGGATAAATAAAAAGAATGTTGATTGATGCTCTGTTTTAAATTTGCCTGACATGGACAAATCATTTGATCTTTTTGTACATCTACATGGAGTGTTGACCCAGGACTGGACTGGAAGTAAAAATCCTGTATGGCATTGTTCCAAGTTATTAGATTCTGTAAGTAGGTGAGGGCAAATTTGCTTATCAGCGGCCTTTATTAATAGAGGAGGCCCAGAAAGCAACTTTTTATTTTGTTCTGGTCTCAGATCCCACCTTTGGGATTCCCGAAAGCTGGGGGTAAAGTGTTAATAACAACTTGGAAAGGAGAGTCACTAATTTCCCCCTGGGAAGGATCTTTTCTTGGTTTTGTTAACAACAGATCCAGCTGTCCATACTGCAAAACAAGGGTGGACACATGTTTCATGAGCAAAAGGACCACTTCAGGAATGTGCCTCTGAACCTGACTGACTTGCACCTGTAACACCTCGGTCTGAAGGCTCTGGAACTAGCGAGACAAACCCACCTTTTGAAACATCTGACACTGTGTGACATCAAAACTGCATTGCAAGAAAATATCATAGTTTCATAGTTTCATTCAGGGTTGGAAGGGACCACAAGGATCATCTAGTTCCAACCCCCCTGCCATGGGCAGGGACACCCCACACTAGATCAGGCTGGACAGAGCCTCATCCAGCCTGCTCTTAAACACCCCCAGGGACAGGGCCTCGACCACCTCCCTGGACAACCCATTCCAGGGTTTCACCACTCTCATGGTGAAGAACCTCCTCCTCACATCTAGCCTGAATCTCCCCACCTCCAGCTTCATTCCATTCCCCCTAGTCCTATCACTACCTGAGATCCTGAGAAGTCCTTCCCCAGCCTTCCTGTAGGCCCCCTTCAGATACTGGAAGGCCACAATTAGGTCACCTCGGAGCCTTCTCTTCTGCAGACTGAACAGCCCCAACTCCTTCAGTCTGTCCTCATAGGAGAGGTGCTCCAGCCCTCTGATCATCCTTGTGGCCCTTCTCTGGACACGCTCCAGCACCTCCACATCCCTCTTGTAATAGGGGCTCCAGAACTGGACACAGTACTCCAGGTGGGGTCTCACCAGGGCTGAGTAGAGGGGGAGGATCACCTCCCTCGACCTGCTAGCCACACTTCTCCTGATGCAGCCCAGGATCTGATTGGCTTTGCAGGCTGCAAGTGCACATTGAGAGCTCATGTTGAGCTTTTTGTCCACCAACAAGGATTTCATTCTGTGTATAAAAGATCCTAGGACTTGATGTCATGGGGGATGGGTAAAGTGTAAATGTAAGAAATTTTATTTGTTAAAATCGAGAGGAGTATTTTATCCTGACTGAACTGGACCGTGTTGCCAGGTGTAGATAAATTCTCCTCCAACATTAGCAATGGTAAACAGGTTGAATTAGTAATTAGGCCTACTAAAATTTAGAAAAGTGATGGTAAATTTTTCTGCTGCACTATAATGATGTGCTGAGAGTATGTAATTAGGTTTCCTGTGGGTTCAAAAACTTTAACTTCTTGATTATCAAATGTAAATTGGCTTGTTGGATAATTTGAAGTGATTAGGACAGAGCACCTTTCCTCCACCGACTTTATAATTCCTTTCCTCTTCTATCTCTCGTCCCTCTCTCTCTCTCTCTTTTCTCCCTTTCCCTTCTTATGTCCACTTTCTCTATTTTCTCCCTCTTCCTTTCTTATGTCCACTTTATTTATCTAATAAATAGTCTAGCTGTTGATACTTTGGCCTCGTTTGTGCCTTTAATTTCACAACACGGGAATATTTAAAATAACTGTGTCTCTGGACCGAGACATCTAATGTCTCCGGACCCTGACATTTAATTGGCGTAGTCGGCAGGATTCCCGTGCAGTGAAAAGTATCACAGCAAAATTATTGCATTTCTGAGAACCCCGAAATGTGTGTGTGTCTGAGACGTACTCTTTAGTACGAAGCGAGAGTGGAGTCCAGATTCGCGTTTTCACTCGCCCGAGAGGGAAGTGGCCGGAGAAGGACGAAGCGAAATTTTCAGAGAGACTGTGTGGGAGTTCTCAAAAGCTTTAAATGTGCGTGCTTTCCGGGGGAAGATTATCTGGGGTACAAATGTTGACTGTATAGTGTGACCTCCCCGAGAATTCTCAGTACCCTCTTTTAGGAAACCCAGTTTCGGTGATATTTGTAAAGTGTGTATCCTCTCGGGGAAAGTGTGGCTTTCCTGAGAAGCCCAGTATTGAAGCAAAAGTTGAGAAACTTCTGCCGGTGTGTGTTCTCTCAGGGAAACAGAGTGATTCTTCCCTAAGAATCACAAGGTTGTTATCCTAGTGTAACAAAAAAATTTGAGGTACAAAAGCTGAGAAGCTTTTGCAAGTGTGGGTTCTCTCGGGGAAATAGTGTGACTTCCTTGAGAAGCCCAGGTTGCTGTTGGTTTTTTTTTTTGTGTGTGTGACCTCTCCTGAGAAATCTATTGTGCATTTTTCCTGGAGAAGATTATTTTGGAGTAAGCCTTTTAAAAGTGTATGTTTTTCCAGGGAAGGTTTTGCTGGTACAAAACAGTGTTTTGATCTGACTTCCCCGTGAAACTTAGTGCCCCATTAAGAAATGCTTTGTGAAACAAAAGAGATGGCCCGGTGTGAGAGGCTTTTTAACCTTTTAGAAGTTCACGGTGCCCGCCCATCTGTACAGGTACTTGACTGGGCCCGTGAAAATTGGCATAATTTCCAGAGTGTGGCTGATAGAATTGTGGCCCTGCAGAAAGATGCAAGAGCAAAAGCCGGGAAAGGCAAAGGTTTTATTTGTGCGGTTTTAGGTGCCTGTTTAGCCGCCTCAGTGAAGGAGAAAGAGGAATGGCATGAACAGGAGAATAGAACTATTTCCTCTTTGCAGGACTTAGTTTCGTCACTACAAAGCCATGTTGCCACTTTGAAAGACGTAGTGGCAGATCTTAAAATTCAATTGGAAAAGGAGAGGAGGCAAAATTCGTATTTGGACTCAAAAGAGGGTGTGAATTACTTGGAGTCTGCCCCTATGTGCCCTCTGGCAGAATTGACAGCGGCTAAGGAAGCTGCTGCGCATATCAGACCTCTCATTAAAACTGAAGTTTTATATGAGGATGGGGAGGTTACCCCCACTATCACAACCAAAGAAACGCCTTTCTCCTCAACTGAATTGGCCAAAATTCGTGCAGAATTTGCACGCTCTGCTGAGGAATCTGAGGTGGAATATGTCTGGCGAGTTTCAAAAACTGGAGGTGATCAGATTCTGTTAACAGAAGCTGAAGCCATGGGCTATTGGGGTGATAATGTTTTTCTAACTACAAAAAACAGAAGTGGACCCTGGAGTCTTACGCAAAGGGCTGCCTATTGGGCAGGGGGGTTTGATCCAAAGGAGAGGGGTGAACCCCTAATTCTGCGGGGAGGGATGAATCAGATAATAGAGAATGTGCAAAAAGCTGCATGCCTGCAGATGATATATGAAAGGGAACTAAAACATCATTTTGAATCCCCTCTTTCTATCCTGGTGGATGCAAACAGAATGACTGCTTTGATCAGGGGTCTCACTGACTTGCTTAAAATAAGAGGTATCCAGCTTCAAAAAGAAATAGCTAATACCCCACTTTCTTCCAGGACATGGCAAGACGTGGGGAGGGAGTTATTAGATTATGCTAGGCAGTATAGTATACCTGAGGAAATTAAAAAACCTCAAACTAGAGGCTTGAGACATGTGAAAATGACTCACCCACCAAGCCCCCAGGGCCAGATGCGCTGTATTCCTAGTAGGCACCTGGCTAGGGGCAGGGAACACTTGAATACCCGGCAATATTGGTGGGGGATGGGTCGGGAGAAAGGTATTCCAAAAGAAGTGGTTGATGGGGTAGCCACGAGACAATTACAAATCATTGTGCAATGTTGGCCCGAGCCTAAAAAGAGGGCTTCGGTCACTGCTCCCCTCTTGGTGGGACCATTTGATGAGGGGAGGGATATGGCCCCCAGGGCAACTAAGGGCTTCACTTCCCAGCGGTGAATTGGGGGGTGAAGCATGAGTCAGGAGATCACCAAAAAATTGTACTTGGTTTGGAAA
Organism: Melanerpes formicivorus; assembly: GCF_026170545.1. NCBI lineage: Eukaryota > Metazoa > Chordata > Aves > Piciformes > Picidae > Melanerpes > Melanerpes formicivorus. Next base: position 570,778 of record NW_027142485.1, on the reverse strand, counting down.
AAGGCCTTTGTTTGTGTTTAGCTTGGCTTTGAGAGAACCTGAAACAATCAACGATACTTACAGGCCCATTCAAAGTAATTATCACCTGAGAGGGTGGCTCTGAATGGTAACCTGGAAATACCAGTTTTGTATGTTTCAAGGTTGTGTTTCTTATTTAAGTTCTAATGCTAAATTTAAGTTCTAATGCTGAAGACTACCTGATGTATTGTCAGAAGGACTTGTCTTGCTACAATATGGAAGACTTCTCAAGTTTTGCATCACAGAAGACATCTCTTCAAGGACTGTACTTTTCATAACCCCGCAGACATTCAGATCTGGACGGAAGCTCTCACTTCAATTCCAAACTGAAGGACTGACGGGGTGGGGGGGGGTATGAGTTTGTTTGTTCTCCTGGCTTCCAGGAGGAACAAGGATGCTTTCACCTTGTGTAATTACCTTGTTTAATTTTGTTATAATTGTCAATCTTGTATAAATCCCTGTTGCATACAGTGATTCAACATGTAGTGTCCAATATGCAGTTTGTGTCTAATGATGGTGTACAACAGATTTGCGCTGTTAGCCAATCAAAACTTATGTCTATTGCAAAAATTGTTTAAAACTTCTTTCCTTCCTTTTCCACTTCTTTCCTTTCTTTCCTTTCTTTCTTCCTTTTATCTTTGATTGACGGGGTGGTGTGAGAGTCTAATAAGTTTGTCTCTCTCTATGTGAGTCAACAAAGATAAAGTGATAGCAGAGCCACTGGAAAGAAGGTGGAAAGAATCCTGTCCACCAATCCTGGATGCAAATCCTGACTGAACTGGACCATGTTGCCAGGTGTAGATAAATTCTCCTCCAACATTAGTAATGGTAAACAGGTTGAATTAGTAATTAGGCCTACTAAAATTTAGAAAAGTGATGGTAAATTTTTCTGCTGCACTATAATGATGTGCTGAGAGTATGTAATTAGGTTTCCTGTGGGTTCAAAAACTTTAACTTCTTGATTATCAAATGTAAATTGGCTTGTTGGATAATTTGAAGTGATTAGGACAGAGGATTCATCTATGTTCTTTGTGTTAAAGTACCAAAAACTGTTCGGCTAGTGGGACCACAGAGACTGCAATACAGACAGCCAACATGCAGCCAGAGTTAAAGGATAAAGATTATTTGAGTTCCAGTATCAGAATAGGAGTGGTAATGGTCCTTGCCTGAAAACATCACAAACTAGAAACAGGTTGGGGTTCAAAATTGGTACAACCTCCCTGGACATGGGAAGGAGACATGGTCTGAGCAGAGCATTGGTGGGGACTGAAGGAGGCAAGACCGGGTAGACCTCTGTAATTACCACGAAGATCTAGAACCATGGCTGTGGGCAGTAACCCCATAGGCCATGTGAGTGGAGTTGCAAGTCAAACCAGACTCCTAATTCCCAGGATTAACCATGCGGAGGGAGAAAGTTGTCACCCAGATATTGGTATATACCATAGCCACTCACTGTGTATGGTGCCTATTAAAGAGGAAATATTTTCAGGCAAGAAACATGAGTTGTTATCCCATTCCTTTTACCGGGAAGTTTAAATTGGAATCCTTTTGCTTGTAGAATTGTTGTCAAGTTAGGTTATTATGGCTCAAGCTAAATGTAGTAGAAAGAAGGGGAGGGATTGTGAGAAACTGGTTATAATATTTGGCTTTCACAAGAGGAATTACTGGGGACCATTGGGTTCGATCGTTGGACTGATGGTCTGTATTATGTGGGGTATTGGGAGAGAAAGGTGAGGCGCCAGCAGGTCTAAAGACTGGCCAGGTCAAAAGTGCAGGTTTTGTCTGTCCTGGTGGAGAGGGGTGGGAGCGTGTTGGGGAATATATGAATATGTACATTTTAATATATGAATATGTATGTTTGCCATCTATATAAGTTCCACTCGTGTTGTTAGGGTGTGCCTCTAGCAAACTCGCTATGCGCCCAGCGCTGTGTTGCCTTTATTTTATAATAAACTGGTTATAAATTTCAGCAGTGAGTTCGTTTCTCACAAAAGTCTCAGACCATCTGTAAATGGAAACCAGTCGCAAGACCTTTCTTCTCTCCTCTTCATGCCACAGTCAGTTTACAGAACACAGAATTGGGACCCGATAGGTACAAATCCAAGCAGTCAATCCAGTATCTTGACTGCATAAGTCACAGGAAAAAGAATAATTCATGACAAACTTCAAATCACAGTGAAAACTTATTTGACTCTATGCCTATGTGCCTTTGGCTCTATCTGCCACCAGTGTTTTCAGATGGTTCATTTTATTTAGTATTATTTTAGAAACAGTGGCTTCCCCACCATAAGTAAGACTCACCCAAGCCATTTATCTTAACATTTCAGTTGAAAGACTCCCATTTCCTTGTTTATTCAGGCCAAAATAGCTCACCTAAAAAGCACAGGAATCACAGTTATTATTCTCTCAAATCCCAGACACATAGGAGGGGATTAGCAGGATCCCTTTAGGCAAACACTCTCCAATGGCACTATTTTCTCCCAAAGTCAGAATAAAGATCAGCAGGAACAATGGATGGCACCATCACACCGGCAATAGGTCTTAAAGCACCCTCCTGAATGCTCAGCTTCACTACTTGCCTGAGACAAGAGCCACCTTACATCCAAATTCTCAAATCTCATCACTGAAGCCAAAGTGCCTTAATTTGGCTTTCAATCTTGCATTTTATCTTTGTTTCTGAAAAACAAAAACTCACAGTAGGGGTTGGAAGGGACCTTGAAAGATCATCTAGTCCAATGCCCCGGCCAGAGCAGGACCACCTAAAACAGGTCACACAGGAACACATCTAGGTGGATTTTTAATGTCTCCAGTGAAGGAGACTCTACAACCTCTCTGGACAGCCTGCTCCAGGGCTCTGTCACCCTCACAGTGAAAAAGTTCTTCCTTATGTTTATGTGGAAATTGCCAGCTTTGGAGCAAGCATTTCTTTCTTAATGTCTGCCTCTCCCTGGAAAGTTAAAGAAACCTCTACAACCTACACAACCCACTGCAATGACAGTTTCCTCACAACAACAAAAACCAAGAGAGAAAGCTGTGTAAAGTGAAATATCATTTGCCTGATATGCAGTAATTTATTAACCCTATCTCATTTTCTCCAAGCGTTACTTAGATAGAAATAATTTGGACAGAACACCTAACAGAAAAAAAAAAAAGAATCTGTAGATAGATAAATGTTTTATTCCATTCTAAAAAGGCACCCCAATTACCTCAAGCTAGATGCATATGGCTTACCCTATATACATTGTTTAAAACCTCAGTTATGTTTTAAATTAATGCTACTACACTATCTAATCGAGCCAAGGTTAGAATCGAGAATAACCCAGAAGAGTGTGATAGTGCCTTGCCCATAATCCCTCCTGACTTCATGATTCCTGTTTTAAAGTTCTGCGTGAGGTCAATTTTCTGTTTTTGAAAAGGAATTATGGAAGACCTTCACTTGAAAGAGTTTTCAGCCAAAACTTCTCTCACTCGTTGACAGCACTCTTGGTGCTTAACAGCATCCCACCACCAAGAATACGGCAAGGAGGCAGCAGAAACAGCTTTAACGGGGCAGGTCAGAAGTGCTAATATTCTAAAATTTTGGTTGGGGGAGGGGGAGCTTTTACAGGAAGGAAAGGAGCTTGAGTTTTTTTTTACACAGAAAAATACACAGACCAGGAAGCTGAACATGAAGATAACCTCTGAAAACAAATTATCCTTTTCAGAAGTTTCTCAGGCAAGCACCATGCCTGTCTGCAGTTCCTAAGAGCCTCTATACACTACATAATGGTAGACAAGCTAAACCAAACCCAAGTGATTTTATTACACAAACAAGGCCAAGATTTTACATTGTATATTACACAAAATCTTAAAAAGTATATTGCAATCACAACTGCTACCGTTTGCATTTATTACCCTGGATCACAAAGCCCTTACACAGCACTTGATGTTAAGAACATATGGAAAACAAAGCAAACTTACCACTTCCAAGGACATATCTGCTCGAACACACCCAGTGCTGCTGGGCTTTTTTATTTAGGGGGAGGAAGAAAAATGTCACAGTGAGCAAAGTTCACTTGTTAACCTGAGAAGGATGCAGGCTGGGCGTTAAGCTAAGCAGGAGCAGCTGCACACACCTGCACAGGCTAAAACTTTTCCCTGAACCAGCATGATTGTGGATGTGTCCTCCACTGACTGGGTGGCTGAAGTGCTGCCTATCCTAAAAATGCTTGCAGAAACATCCAGCTTGTTCACCAGCATGGCCCTCAAGTCTACTGACATTTTTTTCTACCTTAACCAATGAAAGCTACTAATTAATTTATCCACTGCTCCTCCCTCATTCAACTTGATTGACAGCTGGCTGAACATGTTCCAGCAGTATGCTCAGGTGGCCAGGAAGGTCAACAGCATCCTGGCCTGCACAAGGAAGAGTGTGACAGGGAAGTGACTGTTCCCCTGTAGTCAGCATCGGTGAGATCACACCTGTAGTACTGGCATTCAGTTTTGGGGCCTCCACTGTATGACACTGGGGTGCTGGAGCAGATCCAGAGAAGGCAACAAACCTGGTGAAGGGTCTGGAGAACAGCTCTTGTAAAGAGCAGCTGGGGAACCAGAGTTGTTTCATCTGGAGAAAAGGATGCTTTGGGGAGACCTTCCTGCTCTTTACAGCTACCTGACAGGAGGCTGGAGACAGTAGGGATTGATCTCCTCCCCAATAACAAGTGATAGGGCAAGAGGAAATGGCTTCAAGTTCCACCAGGGAAGATTTAGGTTGAACATTAGAACTCACTCCTTCACTGGAAGGGCTCTCATATACTGGAACAGGCTCCCCCGGGGAGGTGGTTGAATCATCATCCCCTATTACTCTGAATATGGCAAGTTATAAAAGATAGCAATAAACAATATAAAACAAGGAACCTAATTTCTCAAAAACCTTCTTAGCTATGCACAGACAAAACCTTCAGAAGTGGGCAGAAGGGTGAACACCAAATCATCACTTCCAGCTTATCAACACAGTATTTGTGAGAAAGTGAATAGAGCCACTCAAACAAAACCAACAAACCACCAAAATAAACAGCCAGGAAAAACAAACAAAATGAAAAAATAAAAACAAACCCACCACAACAAAACAAAACAAAAACACACACACACCGCAGCAAAACTCAAAACCATAAAGCCTAACAGCATTACTGCACTGCTCTAACCCACACTGGAGATGAATGTCTGCACACACCTTTTGCACAGCAATGTATTTTAGAGAGGAAAAGCCACTCTCAAAGAAAACAATGAAAGTTTGCTAGGCTTCCACTACTAACTCCCTTCAGGAATTTATGAACTTGTTTATTTTAAAATGCCCATACAGGAAGAGGAAGAAAAATGGCCATAACAATGTCAGGAACAAGAACTCTAATTCAAATATTTCTACTCCATTAAAAGGATATGCATACACAGTTTGAACAGGGTTTTCAAATCAGGTTTTGTCAGTAAGACTGGAAGTTCATGCTCACCAAAATTCAGCCCTGCAATACAAGCAGAATATCTTTTAAAAGGCCTAGTACTGAAAAGTGAATTCAAGGAAACGAGTTTCACAAGTGGGCAGTGTAATTGCTTGCACATGTTGTTGTTGTGTTTTTCTAACCTAGTTGTTTTCAACTATACACGATGTTCACATCAAGATGTTCCACCACCCCTGAGCTCTGTTTTCAGGACTCCTTTGGACATCCCACCCCCTGACTTCCTTCCCAACTTTTACACTACCTCAGCACAGGAGACTGAAACTCAGCACTGAGAACTGCACTTTTTGGGACAGACAGTCTTAAACTGCTGGTGAAGAGCCCACAGAATGCCAAGATCCCAGCTGGCACCAGGGAGCTGGCACCACCAAGATCCAATCCTTCTTCAGGATCTCACTGTCAACTGGGAAATTGTTTGGATAGAAGCCAAACAATCCAAACCAAAAACTTGTCAGCAGATATAAGGGATCAAATATCAGCATCACATAAGTATCCACAGGAAGCTTCTGTACATTCCACTCTACATGAGCATTTCAGTAGCACAGTGCTTAGCTCACCTACTTGTCTGTACAGCAAATTTTATGCCCATTTGAAAACACAAGGTCAGCTGCATTTCTGAAGCAAAGACCCACATGAATAAAAGCCAACTACCACTATGTAAAACTATTTTGCAGTATTTAGAAAGCTCGAGGGGAAAAAAGGAAGACATAATCAAAACATTATTTCCTGCATGACTTTAACAACTCCAAATGAAGTTGATAGCACTTGGTCATACCTCAAACAGAAAAGATGCATTTGTCAAAGCATGCAAAAGTCAAAGTATGAGGAGGGGTGTAAAATATCAGTCAATCCTTTGTATTAGGAGGCTGATCTGATTTATGATGATCAGTGATGATGTAGTTCAAACCTGGGTGTCAAGGGCTCGGTTGGTCACCAAACAAGTAACAGACATTCTCTACCAGCCCCTTTCCCTTCCCCAAGGTACGAGAAAGGGACTAAGGGAAAGAGACTTGTGAACTTGAAAGCTAAACCAACAAAAATTATAACAGTAAAATTAAATAGATACAAATATATACAAAACCAATACCAAACCCAAGCTCCCTGATGGCCATTAGTCACCATATTCACTGATGCTAGGGCAGGAAACCCAGACTGGACTTGGAAGCAGACAGGCATCATATTCAGGAGCTAGATTCAGAAACTCATTGATCAAGAACAAAAGTCCTCCTCAGACACCAGCCACAGCAGGAAAACAAAAATTAAAAAAAAATTTAAAAAAAAAACCACATTAAGAATTTGACCCTCATGATCCCTCAGCTTTATGCCAGCTATGACGTATATGGATGCGGTGCACTGAAGTTTCCCCCCCCAGCATTAACTTTGCCAGACCAACTCAGTTAGAAGCAAATGAAGCTGTATTTACAAGCAAAAACTACATTCTACAGTGGAATGCAATGAATATGTACAAAATATACAGTATTTACAATATTATACAGATACTTACAATTAGCAACAACACAAAAATCTGTTCCATTGCCCCCCCCCCCCCCTTCTGTCCCAAGTGAAAAAGGAGCAGAGAGAAAAGCAGCGGGTTAGACTTAGCCAAGGCCAGCCAGATTCTCTCTCCCAAGTGAAGCAAAACCAGCCAAGATCAGAAGAGAAGAGAAAAAGGGGAAGAACTGTTACGGTACAGCTCATCTTATTCCAGATATTTACCCAATGAATTTGTTTAGAATAATCTTTTGTTTTCCTTTTTACACCCAATAGTGAGTTGTTTATATTTTTCTACTTTTCTGCTCAAAATCTGTAACTAAATTTTAAAGGCATAGCCTAAAACCACCACAATGGAACTGGTCAGTTGAGGGTCACCTGAACTGTCTCTCTACAGGTGTGGCCTTTTACTCTGCATCCCCAACACATGATTTAGCAGTGACATTGGTCTGCACACCAATCCTTGGTACTAACCAAAGCCACTGAGTGTTATCACTGCTAGAAGTAGACAGTCTGCAAAAACATGCTGCTAACTTCAGAAAGTGCAGTTACTTAAAAGAGACTGAGTGGAAAAGTAAAATCATGGAATGGAACCAGCTTTGCTTTAACTCAGACCAGGACACAAGGGCATGCACCACATCCAGGTGGCATGCAGCCATAATCCTCTTGCTGACATCTTGCTTGTCCTTCCAACAGGCAAGAAGCAGCCACGCTTCCTGGCAGCCAAGGACAGTTTGCTGCTGCCACCAAGGCAAAAAGCTCTGTTCCTCCCCTTGGGATGGGACAATGTAGAGACAAACCAACAAAATGAGCAAAACTCAAACTACCTGGAGTTAGCAGCCTTCCCCCCCAATTCTCCTGCTTCTTTTAAAATACATCATTTATCTTCTCTAGAAACATCTAACTTCTGAAAAAGAAAGCATCTATCTTCACTGTTTTCACTGTCATGTTTTTAACGTTGTAGACATGAGGAGGCAAAGCAAATCCATTAGATAACATGTGCACAGTTTCAAATGCTAGTCCTCTCTCACAGCAGAATAGATTATAATCTACCATCCAAATACTGCATGAAGACCTTATATCCTGGCCTCAATTCAATTCTTAATAAACCAGTAAATATATCACCAAAATAGCCCAACATTTCTCCCACATAATGAATTCAGGCCATATCTCCACTGAATGGATGAAATCGTACTCATAATAGAAGAATAAGAACTTTTTAAGAAGGAATAAATATTTAAGTACAGCTCAAAATCTGCAGCCAAACTTGTCAAATCTGGTGCAACCCTTGCTCCCATCCACATGGATTTGCTCCCTTCTGGCCTAGGAGATCTACCCTAGGCACCTGAGGTCCCCTAGTGCTTTGAGCCTAATGTCCTCCCAGCTATTTCCTCCCCACTGCACAATTCAGGCCTCCAGCCTTTCCCTTTCATGCGGGTCATGAGAAGTTCACAGTATTTGTCCCTTCCTTTCCTTACCCCTCCCAATCAATTTGCTACACTTCTCAACCACTTTGCAGTATCTGTAAGAGGGTTCCTGCTTAAGGCACCAAGATATCCCTGACCATAAAAAGCTCAGTGGATACCAAAGCTGCTTGCAGATGGTGTACCTTAGGGCTCAACACTGGAGCCAGTTCTTTCTAGTATCTCTGTCAATAACCTGGACAAGGGGATTGAATGCAACCTCCTTAAATTTGCAGATGACACTATGTTGGGCAGGAGTGTTGATTTGCTTGAGGGTAGGAAAGGTCTACAGAGGAACCTGGACAGGCCAGATCAATGGGCCAAGGCCATTTGTACAAGATTCAAGGAGAAGCACCAGGTCCTGCACTTCGGTCACAACAACCTCAAGGAACACTACATGCTTGCGGAAGAGTGGCTGGAAAGCTGCCCAGTAGAGAAAGATCTGGAAATGTTAACTGACACCCAGCTCAGTATGAGCCAGCAGTATGCCCAAAGTCACCAAGAAGGCCAACAGCATCCTGGCCTCTATCAGCAATGTGTGACAAGTAAAACAAGGGAAGTGATTGCCCTCCAGTACTCAGCACTGGTGAGACCACAACTGGAGTACTGTGCTCAGTTTTGGGGCCCTTGCTACAAGAAAGACATTGAGGTGCTGGACTGGGTCCAGAGAAGGACAACAAAGCTGTTGAGGGCTCTGGAGAACAGCTCTTGTGAGGAGCAGCTAAGAGAACTGGAGTTACTTAGTCTGGAGAAAAGGAAGCTAAGGGGACACCTTGTGTGGAGGGTTAGAGAGAAAGGCCCAGCCTTCTCCCCCCACAAAGAGAAGACAAAGAAAATAACCACAGCTAGCCAGCCAGAGGAGCAAAAGGGAAATGCTATATTTACAAGCAATTTTTAGGGAATGCAAGATATATACACAATTTACAGTATTTACAATATATACACAGAAATATACAGCAAAGTAAAAAGAAAAACGATAATACAGGAATGAAATTCCCTCCTCTGCTGAGGAGGGTTCCCCCCCTGTACTCCCTTCTCTCCCCTTTTTCCCCAAAGAGGGTTAGAAAGAGAGAAAAAGAGCAGTTGTTAATTAAAGCAGAATATGTTAGTAGGCCACACACTTATCTGTCCAAGGTCAGTTTGGCAGAGAGCCTAGAAGCAGATGAGCTGGAAAGGGAGGAGGGAAGAGTGAACTGAGGAAAGTCTCAGCTGCACTCAAAACTTAAAGTTGCATTCTACCAATCTGGCAATGAAATTCGTTTAGACCTGTCTTTTGTTTACAAAACATTCAGCCAGAGTGTCTCAGTACTGTCCTTTTCTTAACGGCACAGCCTCAAACGGTCACACCTTGCTCTCCACAACTACCTGAAATGAGGCTGTATCAAAGTGGGTGTTGGGTCTGTCCTCAAGTTGCACCAGGGAAGGTTTAGATTGAAGACTAAAAGAAACTTCTTTACTAGAAGCATTCTCAAAAACTGGAATAGGCTCCCTAGGGAAGTGGTTGAATTATCATCCCTGGAGATCTTTAAAACACAGATGTGGTACTAAGATAACACGATTTAGCTCCAGACTTAGTAGAGTTAGATAATGGTTGGACTCGATCTTTTCCAACTGAAACACTTCTATGATTCCAAGTCACCATGACTTGCTGATGGCACACAGGCAAGGCAGCAAATCATTCAATCCATTTCTTAAGGGATCTTCTTTGTTCTCAAGGCCAAAGTACAACCCTGACGAGAACGGAGACAGGGACGACAGCACTCAATATGAGTGATAGTAATCATCCACCTTTATTGCTCCACACTTCATTATTTATAGTCTTATCTTATGCATAGTTAATTCTATTCTAATTTAACACATATTATTGGTTTCTCTCTAAAAGGTTACATCATTGTTTTCACAACTTCTGCTCAGTCTAATTACTCTTTTTCCCAGATCTCGCCTCCTCCTTATCTTGCTTGCCTCCCTTCTCAGGGGCAGCTGGACTTCAGCATACCAAGCAATCAGCACTTTCCCACATCTCCTACTCCACCGCTATATTATCAACAGAGAATTCTTCAAGGCCTGAATTGCACAGGTGTTCCTGGGACCCATGTCTCCTCTTGCTCAAAACAAACCCCAACAAATTCCCCCGTTTTTCTTTTGTGCAAGTAAGGCCTTGGAGGTTATCCTTTGAACACTTTGCATAATACAATTATAAACAAGTTTAACAATAATCAAAATTAGTACAATAATACCTAAAAACCTTAAAGCTTCTTTTATCAATTGTATAACCCACTGTGACATATTCCCAAACATTGATCTTAACCAATCATCTAAGGGACTTTTTACAATTGTAACAGCACGCGTATGATTCTTTAGCCACCTAATCTCAGCATGCATCGACACTCCATGATCAGACAAGTTAAAACAACACATTCCTTCAAAATCTTCGCATCCATGCCCTTGAGCCAACAACAAAAAAATCAATTGCAGCACAATTTTGCAGTAATGCGTGCTTCAATGATTTTTGATCTAACAATAACCCTTCTAACACCTGAGTGGTAACATTTGCGTTTTTTACTGACCAACACGCTAATTTTTCTACTGCACTCAAGGCTTTTCCTGCAGCGGCACCTGGCACAATTACACTTACAAAGGCTCTCATTGCATACCCCCATAATTCCACTTGGTCATTACAATTTGATGGTAATTGCTCAATTGTGCGTTTTTTCCGTGGTTTTATTTGCTTTAAAAGTTTTAACCACTGAGTCTGAGAAGGTGCTATTATGGATAAAGACCCCAAATAACAGGGACCCCCCACTGGGTTAGCTGGAATTCCCTGCCAGGCACGATCTCCACAAATCAAAAATATACCTGGTGGTAATGCTTTTGCTATATGATTATTCCATAAAAGGGCTATATTTTTGTTCTTAATTGTTGAAGTCCCTGCACTGAGATCTTGAGCTCCATATGCACCCCACAGTTTTGGCACGATGAGACCTTTTATGGTTGCTTTGTCATTCCATCCACAGTAGTCACCATACACGTTATATGGTCTTTTGGGACGAACGTCAGTCCATCCCTGAGAGCTGCTTTGTATCCCAACTGGCACTTTCCCCCAACCTTCTAACACTTGCTCAAAACCTTGCTGTCCTTTAAACACACCTCCAACCACAATACACGTTCGAGTCCAGTTTCTCGATGCATTGCCAACCTGCTGAGAGCCCAATAATCACAGTTCTTCAGGATCATACGGTAACCGCTGAGTCGGTCCCTTAATCAATAATGCACTCCAATTTGCCACTTCCCTCTCATTACTACAATTATTACTACTATAATTAACAAACATATTTACATCAAATCTGGGTATCCCTATCAGACACATCTGAAAAGGTTCACCCACAGTCTGAAGGCTCAAACAAAATTCATTATTGCCTGTCATGTTGGGCCATGTTACCTATACAAGGCACAGAGCTGGCATAATACATGGTCAAAGATAACAGACATTGTAAAGAAGAACTTAGATCTTAACAGTTCTGATCTTTACATTTCACTCTTCTTATTGACAGAGAAAACTTGATTATGCCTGAACACATTGCACACAGAGATTAAGACACAAATGCAATCCTTAGCACTGTCTTTTACAACCTGCTTTAGGGTTATGTTGCATCTTTATTTTCTCTAGGATGGTCAAAAATCATAAATTGTTTAATGGTAGGAAGATTCCTTTAAACTGTAAAGGTAGATCTGGCCAGGCTCTATCTTCACAGACAGAAAACTTGCAGGCAATCAGCAAGAGCAAAAGAGCTCCATTGCTTTGCCCAATATAAAATTACCCATAATAATGTGTTTTTGCTCATCCTAGTAATACTGATCTCTTATTGGTACCATTTAAAAAACGTTGATGTTTTCAACCGAAAATGAAAATGCATGTTGTGTTGTTATGAGTTTTGATTTTCCCTCTAGGTGTGTAAAATTATAGCAAACTGGTGAGATAACATATAAGTCCCTATGAACATTTTCTCTAATCACACAACAATCAGCCAACCATTCAGTCCTAATTCACATGATACTGTGTTACATTCTTCTGATTGATGCTTTTGATCCCAGATTATCATAACAGTTATTGTGATCGATGTTCAACTTCATGGGAAAGGCTGTTTCCTCTTAGTCTTGATTCTTCTGCACATTAGTGAAGGAATACTTGCTAAAATTAATACCTATTTACTACAAACCTTAACCATATTACATGGAGCTCCTTTGAAATGCCTAGGCAGACAACTAAGAAGGTTTGAACCAAAAGAAAATCTTACAATTTGAACTCATTACAAAGTACATACACCTTACTGCAATTACTATGTATTAAGTACCTGTAAATACCAAATGTTTACCATTCATTATGATTACCAGGAAAACTTAGCAAAACTCTAAATAACAAATCTCTGAAAGACATTACAATCAGAAATGAAGAAATTAGCACTGTTGCTTTAAATCAGAACAGAGCCATGGTCGACAGTAGCCGTACCAGAAACTGCTGGGGGGGGGTGTGTGTGGTGTAGTGCAGCTGGAGCCGCTGGGGGGGGGAGCCGCTGGTGCGAGCCACCGCCGGGGGATGGCCCGCTGGTGCGAGCCACCGCCGGGGGGGGGGTCCGCTGGTGCACCGGAGTCGGTGCTGCCTGTGTCATCGGAGCTGTCGGTGCCGCCTCGGCCGGAGCCGTCGGTGCCCGCGGGGGCCATCGGGGGTCGCGGGAGGGGTGTGCTCGTAAGAATGCCGTAACCGCGAGCCTCCAAGCGCTGCATTGTTTCTAAGGGGGGCTGTAAAGCAAAGTCGGCGCTGTTTGAATCTTCCGAATCCGAGCCCTCGCTGGCGATGTCAGAGGAAGATGTTGATGAACGGGATCGAACACACTGAGGCACAGGTTTCGCTGCCCTTTTTCGGCTTTTTCTCTGCTTGAGGCGAAATGGCAGTGGTGGTGGCTGGCAAACGCGGTGTGGTCGCCGCAAGGTGTATCGGGGACGGCCCCAGTCGATCGGTCGATACTTTTCAAACATATCATTCGGTCATAATTCAGATACAACTGGCGCTGCATCCCGTTCTGACAAATTCGCTGTAACTGCAGCACCCATTCGCTGTTACTGCAGCAGCCATTTGCTGTTCTAACTTATATTTTTTGATACAGTTTCTGCATTCTCGCCACGACTTTTGCAGCTTTATAGCAGTTTTATCACCATCTATAACCAAGTCCCACAACTTGTTCCAGTATTCTCTCCAACAAGCTTCATCAAAATAACTGTCTCCGCTAGGGAAATACCCTAAAGCGGATCCATGGGCCAAAAGCCCAGGAATTACTTTAGACAATATCTCCGCCTTATGCTTTTCTAAAAAGCATTGAAATAAGGAGAGCGCTACCTCTTTTTCCATATTCAGCGACGTCCGCGAACTTCACGGCCGCGTTCCGTTTCCCGACGGTGTCCGCTGCTCCTTTCCACAGGCCCGCCGATCCCGGCCCGCCCAAGCTGCCGTCGGCCCGCCAACTCCAGCCCGCCGACGTTTTCCACTGGCATGCCAATTTCAGCCCGCTGACTGGCCCGCCCAAGCCGTCCTCCACGGTCGGCTCGCCCGTGTGGTGGGTGGAAGGTAAGGCCGAGAAGCCTCCTCCCTTCCCCCTTGTAAGGTAAAAGGGAAAAAAAAATTGAAGGGAAAAGAAAAAAAACTCGCAAGCTGAATTAGCAAAGCAGTGGAGCTATATTTACAAAGCGATGTAGGGTTTGCAGGGAGATATTTACAAATTTACAATATCTACAATATATACAAAGATATACAACAGAGTAACACAGAAATGAGAGTGAACCCCTCTCGGCAGAGAGGGGGTTCCCCACCTCCTCTTTCCCCTCTTTCCCCCCTTTCCCCAGATTAGGTTAGAAGAGAGAGAGAGCGAAAGAAAGAAGTTAAAAGCAGTTTTGTGTTAATTGGAAAGGAGTTAATACAGGCCTTATCAGTTTTTCTCTCAAGGCCGGAGCCTTGGCAGAAAGCCCAGCACAGGGACAGAGAGCAGCCGCACCGTAGAAAGGCGGAAGCAAGACTGACTGAGAAGTGCTGGAAATGTCCACTTCACTCCCACTTCAGAAGGTGCTTCCTCCCACTCGTCCAATGAAATTAGTTTAGACTATTCCTTCCGTTTACCAACTTCCGTCCACCATGTTCCCTTTCTTAAGGGGGCAACGTCAACCGGCCACAGTCCACCCCTTCTAAACAATTTCATTGGCTGTTCATACTGTCCATCCAATCCAAAACGATATTTACAGTTCGTGAGTAAAGTTCATAGTCCATTCCGGCTATGCTCAGATGTAGATGATTCAAAAGTCCAAGAAAATCAGAAAACGAGAAAAATGGAAAACAGTTCATTTCTTCACTGATGAAGCGAAGAAAAGGGAAACAGGGATTCTCAGGGTCTCTTAGTGGACTCAGGGCTCTTAGGGATCTCAGGGTTCGTGCACCGTAGATTCCTCGTTGATTCTTCCTTTGGACGCGATGTAGCTGTACAACAGTTTGAAATCAACCTCTTTCAGCTAAAGTTAGATTTCTTTGTGGAATACACTGAATTTCACCATTCTCTTGCATTACCCAATAAGTGTGACCCGGACCTTCAGCTGAAACCACCCCTCGGACAGGTTTAGCCTCTCCTGATGGTGAAAATACCCAAACAGTTTTACCTAACAGATTCTTTTCTCTAACAACAGGAACTCTATCACCTTCTACTTTCCGTAGCAAATCTGAATGTGCAGGTCCAGCTCGGTTCACTGAGCCTCTACTATTTACCAGCCAGGTTGCTTGTGCTAAATGTTTTTCCCAGTTTTTCAAAGATCCACCTCCCATGGCTTTGAGAGTGGTCTTCAACAAACCATTGTAGCGTTCAATCTTCCCTGAAGCTGGTGCATAGTAGGGAATGTGGAATATCCACTCAATACCGTGCTCTTTTGCCCAGTTCTTTACAAGGTTGTTCTTGAAATGAGTTCCGTTGTCTGACTCAATCCTCTCTGGAGTTCCGTGTCTCCACAGGATCTGTCTCTCCAGACCAAGAATGGTGTTGCGTGCAGTTGCATGTGGAACTGGATAAGTTTCCAACCATCCAGTGTTTGCCTCTACCATAGTAAGCACGTATTGCTTACCAGAACGAGAACGTGGTAGAGTGATGTAGTCAATCTGCCAAGCTTCACCATACTTGTACTTGGACCATCTGTCACCATACCACAAGGGCTTAAGTCATTTTGCCTGCTTAATAGCAGCACAAATGTCACAGTCATGGATGACTTGTGTGATAGCATCCATGGAAATGTCTATGGATCTGTCACGAGCCCATTGGTATGTCGCATCTCTGCCTTGATGTCCTGACGAATCGTGAGCCCACCGAGCTAAGAATATCTCACCTCGGTGTTTCCAGTCGAGATCAAGATTAGAGTCCATGTCTACTTGAGAAACTCTTGCAGCTAGATCTGCCTGATGGTTGTGTTGCTGTTCCTCAGTAGCTTTGCTCTTAGGAATGTGAGCATCGATGTGTCTCACTTTCACTGGAATTCTCTCGATTCGATCAGCAATGTCCTGCCATAGGTTGGCTGCCCAAATGGGTTTTCCTTTTCTCTGCCAACCACTCTTCTTCCAGTTCTTTAGCCAACCCCATAGAGCATTGGCTACCATCCATGAGTCGGTGTAGAGATAAAGCTTTGGCCATCTCTCACGTTCAGCTATGTCGAGAGCTAGCTGGACAGCTTTTACCTCTGCGAACTGACTGGATTCTCCTTCTCCATCTTTCGCCTCTGCAACTCGGCGTGTTGGACTCCACACTGCAGCCTTCCACCTTCGCTTGTTTCCAACAAGACGGCAGGAACCGTCTGTGAACAAAACGTATTTCTTTTCATCATCAGAAAGGTCATTGTAAGGAGGAGCTTCCTCAGCACGAGTCACTTTCTCCTCTGGAGGTTTGGCACAGTTGGTACCTTCAGGCCAACGTGAGATCACCTCCACTAGACCAGGTCTTTCAAGATTTCCCATTCGAGCTCTCTGTGTTATCAGAGCCATCCACTTGGACCATGTTGAGTCTGTGGCATGATGTGGTGTGGATCCTTTGCCTTTGAACATCCAATTCAAAACTGGTAATCTGGGAGCTAGAAGAAGTTGTGATTCAGTTCCAATCACTTCAGAAGATGCTTTTACTCCTTCATAGGCAGCTAAGATTTCTTTCTCTGTTGGAGTATAGTTAGCCTCTGAACCTCTGTAACCTCGACTCCAGAAACCAAGAGGTCGTCCACGTGTCTCACCTGGAGCTTTTTGCCACAAGCACCAGGTTGGACCATTGTCACTTGCAGCCGTGTACAAAATGTTCTTAATGTCTGGACCATCTCGGACAGGTCCCAGACCCATTGCTTGAATCACCTCTTGCTTTATCTGGTCAAAGGCTGCTTGTTGTTCAGGTCCCCAGTGGAAATGGTTTCTCTTTCGAGTCACATCATACAGAGGTTTCACAATCTGACTGTATCCAGGAATGTGCAGTCTCCAAAATCTCACTATCCCCAAGAAACGTAGGGTCTCTTGCTTGTTTGTGGGACTTGCCATGGTAGAGACTCTATTTACCACATCCACTGGAATGTGTCGGCGTCCATCCTGCCAGCGCACTCCCAGAAACTGAATCTCTGTGGTAGGTCCTTTCACTTTGTCTCGTTTGATGGCAAAACCTGCATTCAGAAGAATGTCAATGATTTTGTTACCTTTCTTGAAGACTTCCTCAGCAGTTTTACCCCAGACGATGATATCATCGATGAACTGGATGTGTTCTGGAGCACCGCCTTTCTCCAGAGCATCGTGGATCACTGCATGACAGATGCTTGAGCTGTGGATCCAGCCCATTGGCAGTCTGTTGAAAGTGTACTGGATTCCTCTCCAGGTGAAAGCAAACTGAGGCCTGCATTCCTCTGCTATGGGAATAGAGAAAAATGCATTAGCAATGTCTATGGTAGCATACCATTTGGCCTCTTTGGATTCCAGCTCATACTGTAGCTCCATCATGTCTGGCACTGCTGCACTCATAGGTGGTGTCACTTCGTTTAGGGCTCGATAGTCTACTGTCAGACGCCAGTCTCCATTCTGCTTCCGCACAGGCCACACTGGACTGTTGAAAGGTGAATGAGTTTTGCTGACGACTTTCTGACTCTCCAACTGACGAATCAGATTCTGAATGGGCAACAAAGAGTCACGGTTGGTTCTGTATTGTCTGTGATGCACAGTCTGAGAAGCAACCGGCAATTTAATGTCCTGTATCTTATGTTGTCCCACAACTGCAGATTCATCAGAAAGTTCGGGTCTGGCAGATAGCTTCAATTTTTGTCCATCAATTTCTATTGAAGCTACTCCAAAAGCCCATTTGTAACCTCTAGGGTCTTTGAAACGCCCTTCTCTCAGAAAATCAATTCCCAAAATACAAGGTGCGTCAGGTCCGGTCACAACTGTATGCTTCCTCCATTGTTTACCAGTTAGACTTATATTAACCTCTACCTTACTTAACTCTTGAGATCCACCAGTGACTCCCAGAATAGTTATAGACTCTGATCCCTGATAATTTGATGGTATTATGGTGCACTGAGCTCCTGTGTCAACCAAGGCCCTGTACTTCTGAAATTGTGAAGTGCCAGGCCACTGGATGTACACATCCCAATAGATTCTATTATCTCTATTATCCCTCTCCTCCCCCTGGTGGGAGGCAGGGCACCCCTAGTTATGGGGAACATGTGCACATGTGCATTGCACATAGTTTGCAGGGTTATAACTTTGCATGTTATAACTGGAGCCACTGTTGGAGCCATAAGAGTCGTTCTGGGGAACTGTGGAAGTAACAGCTACCCTTCTGGTATTGCTACCTCGGGTTCTGCCACTTTGCAATTCCCTCAGTCTCCTGAAAAGATTAGAAGTTGGTTGGCCATCCCAGCGGTTCATGTTCTCACCAAACTGATCACGCAGAGTTATCCAAATAGTTCTACGTGATTGCCTTGGTGGTCTGTTTTGGAATGACCTGTTTTGGAATGTCCTGTTTTGGAATGACCTCCTTGGAGGACGTGTATTCCTCACAGATGAGACTTGTACCCACCTGGAGGAAGAATTGAAATTATCCCTTTGTGCCAATTGGGATATGGAATTTCTAAATTCATCCTTTAACTCTCTTATGCAATTCTGAATATCACCAGACATAGTTTTAATGGCCGACACCAAAGAACCACGTGTCATGCTATCCTCCAATTGTCTCATTTGATCACTGAATTGGCCAACCGTAGGAGAAGCTCCACCATAACTTCTTGACACAATTCTGCTTGCCAGAATGGTTGCATAATTGGAAGGAGCAAGTTTGATGATCTTTTTAGCGAGACCAATACCCACAGGAATGTCATCAGGATTCAGAGTTTCATGTTCACCATAGAGTAGCTCTCTAACAGCAAATTCTCTCAAGCGCTTAATTCCCTCATCTATGGTAGTCCAGGGTTTAGGATTCCAGGGAAGGTCATCTCGGGAAGGGTATCTCAGGGCGACCGCTATTAAAAGGCGTATCCACAGATTAACCTTACCGAGAGCTTCGCCTAGATGTCTATCTATTTCATTGTCCCTTGAGAGAGTTCCTAACTGAGCTGCTGACTTGTCTCCAACTGTTAGAGCTGAAGCACCTGTATCATAACACCTACTAAGCCAAGCTAGAACTGGCTCCTTATCTGCCCTGGTGAAATCTTTACGGACATTTCGCAATTCCTCCCGTGGTGACGAACAGTCTGTAATATCATCTTGATCTTCATCTCCCTGAATTCTTTGCCCGTAAAATCCTGCTGTCATTCTCCTAAGGATCTCTTTAAGCTGAGAACCACCTTTGCCAGCTGCTTTCCTAGCTTCATCTCTATCCTGCTTTGATCTCACTAGGTTAGCTAGATCTTTAAAACAAACCTTCTCTTCCTCCTGAGCAGGATCTTTTAGAGTAGAGGGCCCCTCACCAGGATCAGTCTCCTCCTCTTCTTCTCCATCTTTGCCCTTTCCAGCTCTAGTCTTTAAAGGAGCCACCTTAACTGGAGCTGTGTTTGAATTTACAGCCACCTTAATGGAAGCTGACAGGTCCTGAGATAAATCAGCTGCTGGGGCAGTGACTTCCGGTCCCACCGAGGGAGTGGGTGGAAGTGACGTTGCTCCGTTAATGGCCGACGGAGAAGAAGAAGAAGGAGAAGGAGTGGGAGAAGGAGTAGGCGCCATGTTGATACCAGCCGATGCCCTTGGCTGCTTGCTAGAATCAGCAAAGTCATTTAGAGCTGCCTTACCAATTAACTTTTTAGCCTTCTTTTTGACTGACACGGGTTCTCCACAGTCCTCGTCACTAGATGACTCTGGGACTGATCGAGAGCCACGGCGTTTTCTTTTTGATCTAGTTTTAATAACAAAACAAGCTCTGGACACCTTTCTCTCTCGCCGCAAAGAAATCAGGAGATACACGATAATTATCACCAGCAGCAGAATTATAGACATGAGATAAATCACCTTTGGATCCCAGGCATCACCTAAAGTTACTGTCTCCTCAGGCGGAATCTTAAAACCCTTTATCTCAATTGGGAGAGTGGTGGAGGTAACATTCCTGTATCTCACTGGCCATAATAAATTAATACATTTTCCATACCATAATTTAACTCTATACATAACCCACATATAAATTGTCCGCACCAAATATTTACCCAGGTAATCCAAAATCAAACCCAAACAATATCTGTAAACCAGAGCCCCAAAAATTGAAAAGAATAATCGCTCCACAAACCACAATACCTTCATGTTTGCTAATTCAGCTAGAAAACACTAAATCAATCAAATAATAAATTAAACTAATTATCTGCCGCACGTTGGGTACGCCAATAAAAAAAAAATGTGGTGGGTGGAAGGTAAGGCCGAGAAGCTTCCTCCCTTCCCCCTTGTAAGGTAAAAGGGAAAAAAAAATTGAAGGGAAAAGAAAAAAAACTCGCAAGCTGAATTAGCAAAGCAGTGGAGCTATATTTACAAAGCGATGTAGGGTTTGCAGGGAGATATTTACAAATTTACAATATCTACAATATATACAAAGATATACAACAGAGTAACACAGAAATGAGAGTGAACCCCTCTCGGCAGAGAGGGGGGTTCCCCACCTCCTCTTTCCCCTCTTTCCCCCCTTTCCTCAGATTAGGTTAGAAGAGAGAGAGAGTGAAAGAAAGAAGTTAAAAGCAGTTTTGTGTTGATTGGAAAGGAGTTAATACAGGCCTTATCAGTTTTTCTCTCAAGGCCGGAGCCTTGGCAGAAAGCCCAGCACAGGGACAGAGAGCAGCCGCACCGTAGAAAGGCGGAAGCAAGACTGACTGAGAAGTGCTGGAAATGTCCACTTCACTCCCACTTCAGAAGGTGCTTCCTCCCACTCGTCCAATGAAATTAGTTTAGACTATTCCTTCCGTTTACCAACTTCCGTCCACCATGTTCCCTTTCTTAAGGGGGCAACGTCAACCGGCCACAGCCCGTAATCCCCGGGTGCGGTCTCCACTGTCATCCCCGTCGAAACAGCAGAAAACGGGCCCCTGTTCGAGGCGCCACTTGACGAGAACGGAGACACAGACGACAGCACTCAATATGAGTGATAGTAATCATCCACCTTTATTGCTCCACACTTCATTATTTATAGTCTTATCTTATGCATAGTTAATTCTATTCTAATTTAACACATATTATTGGTTTCTCTCTAAAAGGTTACATCATTGTTTTCACAACTTCTGCTCACTCTAATTACTCTTTTTCCCAGATCTCGCCTCCTCCTTATCTTGTTTGCCTCCCTTCTCAGGGGCAGCTGGACTTCAGCATACCAAGCAATCAGCACTTTCCCACATCTCCTACTCCACCGCTATATTATCAACAGAGAATTCTTCAAGGCTGTCACCGGCTGAGGCTGTCCCCTTAAGAAAGGGAATATGGTGGACGGAAGTTGGTAAACGGAAAGAATAATCTAAACTAATTTCATTGGTGAAGTGGGAGGAAGCACCTTCTGAAGTGGGAGTGAACTGGGCATTTCCAGCACTTCTCTGTCAGTCTTGCTTCCACTTCTTCTTCATGCTGCAGCTCTCTCTGTGCTGGGCTTTCTGCCAAGGCCTCGGCCTTGAAGACCAGATAAAGGCCGGTATTAACTCCCTTCCAATTAACACGAACTGCTTCTAACATTTTTTTTTCTCTCTTTTCATAGTTTCATAGTTTCATAGTTTCATTCAGGGTTGGAAGGGACCACAAGGATCATCTAGTTCCAACCCCCCTGCCATGGGCAGGGACACCCCACACTAGATCAGGCTGGCCAGAGCCTCATCCAGCCTGCTCTTAAACACCCCCAGGGACGGGGCCTCGACCACCTCCCTGGACAACCCATTCCAGGGTTTCACCACTCTCATGGTGAAGAACCTCCTCCTCACATCCAGCCTGAATCTCCCCACCTACAGCTTCATTCCATTCCCCCTAGTCCTATCACTACCTGAGATCCTGAGAAGTCCTTCCCCAGCCTTCCTGTAGGCCCCCTTCAGATACTGGAAGGCGACAATTAGGTCTCCTCGGAGCCTTCTCTTCTGCAGACTGAACAGCCCCAACTCCTTCAGTCTGTCCTCATAGGAGAGGTGCTCCAGCCCTCTGATCATCCTCGTGGCCCTTCTCTGGACACGTTCCAGCACCTCCACATCCCTCTTGTAATAGGGGCTCCAGAACTGGACACAGTACTCCAGGTGGGGTCTCACCAGGGCTGAGTAGAGGGGGAGGATCACCTCCCTCGACCTGCTAGCCACACTTCTCCTGATGCAGCCCAGGATCTGATTGGCTTTGCGGGCTGCAAGTGCACACTGAGAGCTCATGTTGAGCTTTTTGTCCACCAGCACCCCCAAGTCTCTCTCCTCAGGGCTACCCTCCAGCCAGTCACTGCCCAGCCTGTATTTGTGCCTGGGATTGCCTCGACCCAGATGCAGGACCCTGCACTTGCTCTTATTGAACTTCATGAGGTTGGCCTGTGCCCACCTCTCCAGCCTGTCAAGGTCCCACTGGATGGCCTCCCTTCCCTCCAGCGTGTCTGCTGCACCACACAGCTTGGTGTCATCAGCAAACTTGCTGAGGGTGCACTCAATGCCACTGTCCATGTCCCCCACAAAGATGTTGAATAAGACAGGTCCCAGGACTGATCCCTGAGGGACTCCGCTTGTCACTGGCCTCCACTGGGACATGGAGCCATTGACAGCCACTCTTTGGGTGCGACCATCAAGCCAGTTCCTTATCCATCTAGTGGTCCACCCATCAAACCCATGTGTCACCAGTTTGGAGACCAGGATGTGGTGTGGGACAGTGTCGAAGGCTTTGCTCAGGTCCAGGTAAACGACATCAGTTGCTCGCCCCTCATCTATTAATTTTGTCACCTGCTCATAGAAGGCCACCAGGTTGGTCAGGCAGGATTTGCCCTTGGCAAAGCCATGCTGACTGTTCCCAATCACCTCTTCACTATTCTTTTGAGCGAGTAGTGACTCCAGGAGGATCTGCTCCATGATCTTTCCAGGCACAGAGGTGAGACTGACTGGCCTGTAGTTCCCTGGTTCCTCCTTCTTGCCCTTTTTGAAGATGGGGGCAATGTTTCCCCTTTTCCAGTCTGTGGGGACTTCACCAGACTGCCAGGACTTTTGAAATATAATAGAGAGGGGTTTAGCAACCTCATCTGCCAGTTCTCTCAGTACCCGTGGGTGTAACCCGTCGGGTCCCATGGACTTGAACACTTTCAGGTTCTTCAGATGATCACGAACCTGATCTGCACTTACAATGGGCAGTTCTTCCTCCCCGTCCCTGGCTTTGACTTCCATAACATCAGGAGTGTGGCTAGAGGCCCTTGCAGTGAAGACTGAGGTAAAGAAGTTATTAAGTACCTCAGCCTTTTCCTCATCACATGTGACCATGTCACCATTTTCCTTTCTGAGGGGGCCCACACCTTCCCTAGTCTTCTTCTTCCCACTCTGGGGAAAGGGGGAAAGAGGGGAGAGCGGAGGTGTGAAACCCCCCTCAGCCGAGGGGGGAACTCTCATTTCTGTGTTACTTTATTGTATATCTTTGTATATATTGTAGATATTGTAAATTTGTAAATATTCCCCTGCAAACCCTACACTGCTTTGTAAATATAGCTCCACTGCCTTGCTAATTCAGCTTGTGAGGTTTTTTTTCCCTTTTACCTTACAAGGGGGAAGGGAGGAGGCTTCTTGGCCTTACCCTTCCAACCCACCACATTTTTTTTATTGGTGCCCAACGTGGGGCAGATAATTAGTTTAATTTATTACTTGATTGATTTAGTGTTTTCTAGCTGAATTAGCAAACATGAAGGTATTGTGGTTTGTGGAGCGATTGTTCTTTTCAATTTTTGGGGCTCTGGTTTACAGGTATTGTTTGGGTTTGATTTTGGATTACCTGGGTAAATATTTGGTGCGGACAATTTATATGTGGGTTATGTATAGAGTTAAATTATGGTATGGAAAATGTATTAATTTCTTATGGCCAGTGAGATACAGGAATGTTACCTCCACCACTCTCCCAATTGAGATAAAGGGTTTTAAGATTCCGCCTGAGGAGAGAGTAACTTTAGGTGATGCCTGGGATCCAAAGGTGATTTATTTGATGTGTATAATCCTGCTTTCAGTGATAATTAACGTGTATCTGCTGGTCTCTTTGCGGCGAGAGAGAAAGGTGTCCAGGGCATGTTTTGTTATTAAAACTAGATCAAAAAGAAAACGCCGTGGCTCTAGGTCAGTCCCAGAGACATCTAGTGACGAAGAGTGTGCAGAATCCGTGTCAGTTTTAAAGAAGGCTAAAAAGTTAATTGGTAAAGCAGCTCTAAATGACTTTGCTGATTCCAGCAAGCTGCCAAAGGCGGCAGCTGGTATCAACATGGCGCCTACTCCTTCTCCCACTCCTTCTCCTTCTTCTTCTTCTCCGTCGGCCATTAACGGAGCAACGTCACTTCCGCCCACTCCCTCGGTGGGACCGGAAGTCACTGCCCCAGCAGCTGATTTATCTCAGGACTTGTCAGCTACTATTAAGGTGGCTGTAAGTTCAAACACAGCTCCAGTTAAGGTGCTACTTTAAAGACAAGAAGTGGAAAGGCCAAAGATGGAGAAGAAGAGGTGGAGACTGATCCTGGTGAGGGGCCCTCTACTCTAAAAGATCCTGCTCAGGAGGAAGAGAAGGTTTGTTTTAAAGATCTAGCTAACCTAGTGAGATCAAAGCAAGATACAGATGAAGTTAGGAAAGCAGCTGGCAAAGGTGATTCTCAGCTTAAAGAGATCCTTAGGAGAATGACAGCAGGATTATTTGGACAAAGAATTCAGGGAGATGAAGACCAAGATGATATTTCAGACTGTTCGTCACCACGGGAGGAATTGCGAAATGTCCGTAAAGATTTCACCAGGGCAGATAAGGAGCCAGTTCTAGCTTGGCTTAGTAGGTGTTATGATACAGGTGCTTCAGCTCTAACAGTTGGAGACAAGTCAGCAGCTCAGTTAGGAACTCTCTCAAGGGACAATGGAATAGATAGACATCTAGGCGAAGCTCTCGGTAAGGTTAATCTGTGGATACGCCTTTTAATAGCGGTCGCCCTGAGATACCCTTCCCGAGATGATCTTCCATGGAATCCTAAACCTTGGACTACCATAGATGAGGGAATTAAGCGTTTGAGAGAATTTGCTGTTAGAGAGCTACTCTATGGTGAACATGAAACTCTGAATCCTGATGACATTCCTGTGGGTATTGGTCTTGCTAAAAAGATCATCAAACTTGCTCCTTCCAATTATGCAACCATTCTGGCAAGCAGAATTGTGTCAAGTAATTATGGTGGATCTTCTCCTACGGTTGGCCAATTCAGTGATCAAATGAGACAATTGGAGGATAGCATGACACGTGGTTCTTTGGTTTCAGCCATTGAAACTCTGTCTGGAAAAATTGAGAATTGCATGAAGGATCTGAAAGATTCCATATATCAATTGGCACAGAAGGATAATTTCAATTCTTCCTCCAGGTGGATACAAGTTTCATCTGTGAGGAATACACGTACTCCAAGGAGGTCATTCCAAAACAGGACATTCCAAAATAGGTCATTCCAAAACAGACCACCAAGGCAATCACGTAGAACTATTTGGATAACTCTGCGTGATCAGTTTGGTGAGAACATGAACCGCTGGGATGGCCAACCAACTTCTAATCTTTTCAGGAGACTGACGGAATTGCAAAGTGGCAGAACCCGAGGTAGCAATACCAGAAGGGTAGCTGTTACTTCCACAGTTCCCCAGAACGACTCTTATGGCTCCAACAGTGGCTCCAGTTATAACATGCAAAGTTATAACCCTGCAAACTATGTGCAATGCACATGTGCGCATGTTCCCCATAACTAGGGGTGCCCTGCCTCCCGCCACGGGGAGGAGAGGGATTACAGAGATAATAAAATCTATTGGGATGTGTACATCCAGTGGCCTGGCACTTCGCAATTTCGGAAGTACAGGGCCTTGGTTGACACAGGAGCTCAGTGCACCATAATACCATCAAATTATCAGGGATCAGAGTCTATAACTATTCTGGGAGTCACTGGTGGATCTCAAGAGTTAAGTAAGGTAGAGGTTAATATAAGTCTAACTGGTAAACAATGGAGGAAGCATACAGTTGTGACCGGACCGATGCACTGGGCATTTCCAGCACTTCTCTGTCAGTCTTGCTTCCGCCTCTTCTTCGTGCTGCAGCTCTCTCTGTGCTGGGCTTTCTGCCAAGGCCTCGGCCTTGAAGACCAGATAAAGGCCGGTATTAACTCCCTTCCAATTAACTCGAACTGCTTCTAACATTTTTTTTTCTCTCTTTTCTCTCTCTTTCTATCCCACTCTGGGGAAAGGGGGAAAGAGGGGAGAGCGGAGGTGTGAAACCCCCCTCAGCCGAGGGGGGAACTCTCATTTCTGTGTTACTTTATTGTATATCTTTGTATATATTGTAGATATTGTAAATTTGTAAATATTCCCCTGCAAACCCTACACTGCTTTGTAAATATAGCTCCACTGCCTTGCTAATTCAGCTTGTGAGTTTTTTTTTCCTTTCCCTTCAATTTTTTTTCCCTTTTACCTTACAAGGGGGAAGGGAGGAGGCTTCTTGGCCTTACCCTTCCAACCCACCACAAAGGCCTGAATTGCACAGGTGTTCCTGGGACCCATGTCCCCTCTTGCTCAAAACAAACCCCAACACAACCCTGCTTCAGCTTGTTTCCAGCTCCCATCTGCAGTTCACCCACACCTTCCAGGTGTTTACATTACACTAGACCAAGCAGGAGCATTTTAGTTGCTGAGAGTTGGCATTTGCAGCAGTCGAGTCATAGAAGCTTTTTGTAGATGCTGTACTGTCAACAATCTGCTGTTGCAGCAGTAAATGAGAAGAGGTTGGGGGGGAGGCAAGGGAAAGAAAAAAAAAAAAAAGATATGAAGAACCCTTTTTTCTGCAACAGCTTTCCCAGAAATAGTCTCTCAAACTATCACTACATGTTAATTAATTTTTAAGAAGAAGCTATAATCAAATTGGCCACAGTCGCTTCCTCAACAATGAACACTTTCCCATCGTCTCATCACTGCATCACTGTCTTTTAGGCTATGCATACTATCTTAAAGGTTCCAAAGATCAGCCTCACAACTGCACTCAATTCCAGCACCAAGATGGCAAGTTATCAAGAAACCAAAGAGATCATTTCCTCCTACACAACTTCCTTTCCACTCCTCCAAATTCCCACACTTTCTAGAAAACAGTCTGTCCCCTGTAATTTAGAATAAACCTTTATTTAGAATAAACCAAACCAGGTTGGAAGAGACCTTCAAGATCATCGCGTCCAACCCATCAACCAATCCAACCCACCCAAACAGCTAACCCATGGCACTAAGTACCCCATCAAGTCTCCTCCTGAACACCTCCAATGACGGCGACTCCACCAACTCTTTGGGCAGCCCATTCCTTGGGCAATCACTCTTTCTGTATAGAACTTCTTCCTAACATTCAACCTGAACCTCCCCTGGCGCAGCCTGAGACTGTGTCCTCTTGTTCTGGTACTGGCTGCCTGGGAGAAGAGACCATCATCCGCCTGTCTACAATCTCCCTTCAGGTAGTCGTAGAGAGTGATAAGGTCACCCCTGAGTCTCCTCTTCTCCAGGCTGAGCAACCCCAGCTCCCTCAGTCTCTCCTCATAGGGCTTGTGTTCCAAACCCCTCACCAACTTCGTTGCCCTTCTCTGGACTCATTCTGTGGCAATGCCAGCGATGAGCAGTGTGAGCAATCTGGCAGTGCAGGCCTAGAGCCTGACATGGTGGTAGGCCATAAATGCAGAATCAGCTAGCAGTGTAGCAAAACAGTGCTGTGCCTGCAGCATGTAACTAAAACAAGACACTGGTAGCTATAAACATGGACAGTTATCTTGGGACAACACGACATGCACCTGCATCAACAACCTCTTTGTGTTATTAGTAGTTGGACCAATAATCTGTAATAGTGCAACGTGTGGTCACTCATAGGGAACCAATGGAGCTGTGCCAACGAGGCACTCTGAGTTTATATAAGTTGTAGCAGTTGCCTTGCTATGCACTTCTTCTTCTGCCTTTCCTGTCTCCTGTTTCTTCTACACTTTACAGTGCTATACTTGCACTACAGGCCTGCTCCATAGGCCTGCACCTCAGGCCTGCACCATCGGCCTGCACCACTGGAACAATAAAGGAACAATACTCGATCACATTGGTCAGCCGTATTGATTCCCAATCTCCATCGTCCTACATCTGGCGCCCAAACAGGGACACTTGGTTCCTTTGTCAATACCATCCCCTACATACAGCATTCAATACTAATTCAGACCTGACTCACGATATGAAGGTAGAAATGTGGATATTTTGGCATTTGACAATGCTAATGAAGAGACTAAACAGGTTCTCAGCATTTTATCAACAGGTGCCACTGCCTCATGACTGCAGGACCACAACGAATGAAGGCATCGACAAGCAGCAATGTATCTAGCCACGGCCATAGAAGCAGTCCTGAAATCATCGTGCCTCTGAGAAACCTAGGTACCTTAAAGTGTCTTGACTGTTGGACAGACTCGAAAGGGTCATAAATCTAATCATTTTACTCAAGATCGTCACAGAAGCTGCTCCTGCAGCGTGAATATACCCCGCACGACGACACCAAACCAGGGTCCTTGGACCGCGCCACCCATCTTCCCCTCCCCCTTCCCCCCCCCCCCAGCCCCCTCTGGCAGCGCACAGCGGACCTGACAACAGCCGCATATCTTTTTTTGAATCCACAAAGCATTGTCGAGTTTAACTGGCATGGTCCTTTGGGTCACAGACCCTGTGCTCTGTTAATTGGCAGACGACAGTCTATCTTTAGACAGGGCATTCTTATAATTCCTGGTTCAATACATTCTGATTATGACTGGGCTATGAAAATTATGCTCTATACCATTGCCTCTCCTGTTAGCACTCCTGTTGGGACAGAAATTGCTTAATACCATCTGAGTCCCGAGTGCCTAAAACTTATAACAGAATCCAAGGGCAAGAAGGCTCAGGTTCCACCGATATGCCTAATACCTTATTAGCCCTAAAAATCCAAGAGGGAAAACTGGAACAGATTTTATCTGTCAGACACCCTTGTGGACAAATTATACAATTTTCAATTATTATGGATACTGGAGACGATGTCATCATTATACCTAGTCATAAACGGAATGGTCACTAGTCATTGCTCATGGCAAATTTTGAAGTCATGTGTTTAAAAGGTATCCAAACAACCTGGGTTAGCAAAGAGCCAGTGCAATTAGCTTTTAACTACAGCAAATCAATCACTGTAAGACCGTACATGTTAACCCTTCCAGTTGCTCTATTGGGCTGAGATGCCTTAAGTCAACTAGGAGCAAAACTTGTTACTGTTCCTTCTTTATAGTGGCTACTAATCAGCAACCAACCCTCAAATTAAAATGGAAAAAACATAATCCAGTATGGGTGGAACAATGGTCGTTCAGACATGATAGGCTGCAAGTCGTTAAGACCCTAATACAGAAACAATAGCAACTGGGTCACACCTTGCTAGCCACCCACCCTTACCCCCACCCCCAGAAAAGGGAGGATTTTCTAGTACTACTCTTGCCAACCAAAGCTCTGCTCTGATTTAAAGTTACAGTGCTAATTTCTTCATTTCTGATTGCAATGTCCTTAAGAGATTTGTTATTTAGATATTTGCTAAGTTTTCCTGGTAAGCATAATGAATGGTAAGCATTTGATATTTACAGATACCTAGTACATAGTAATTGTAGTAAGGTGTAAGTACTTAGTAATGAGTTCACATTGTAAGATTTCTTTTGGTTCGAACCTTCTTAGTTGTGTGCCATGGCATTTCAAAGGAGCTCCATGTAATATAGTTAAGACTTGTAGTAAATAGGTATTCATTTTAAAAAGTATTCCTTAGCTAAGGTAATGTCTTTATATTTCCTTCTTAGACATAGACTAGGAAAAAAAAAACAAAAAAAGGCAAAAACAAAAAGTTAAAAAAAAAAACCAAACATAGAAATATATAACAAAAGCACAAAAACTCTGGATACAAAACATAGAGTGCTAAATAACAGAATAGTAATAAAAAAAAAAGCAACAATAAAAACAAAATATTAAAAACAAATATTACACATTGAAAAACCATAAAGATTACTAACACAGAATAGCTATTAACAGAAAAAGACATAAGAATTGTTAGCAAAAAAATGAAAATAAGGATTATCAAGACTACTAGATTAAAACAAACAAAAAATTATACAAAGCAAAAAAAATCGAGAAAATTAAAACTAAAAATGATAATAAAAAAGAATTAATAGAAAAGGTTAAAAAATAAAAAATTAAAATTAAAATAGAAAATACATTAAATAAAACAAACATGCAAAATAAAAAATAATTATAATAAAGAATATAAGATAAAAACAAAAGATTAAACACTAGATAAAAAGAAAAAAATAGAAATTACAGAAATAAAATAAATTGAAAGAAAAAATTGATTGGAATAACAAATTAAAATACAGATTAAAAAATTACAATAAGAAAATAAAAATTAAAGAAGGTAAAAAAGAAATAAATTAAAAATGACAAAAAGTAAGTTAAAAATAATCATCATAAAAATTTAAAGAACAAAGAAAAATTAAAATACAAAATAACAAAAATTAATTGAATAAAATTATATCAAAATTAGATTAAAATTAACAAACAAAAAGAAGTTAACAAAAAATAATTAAAAAGTGCAGATAAAAAAAAATAATAAAATGCAATGAAGAAAATACCACATTAAAACAGTATAGAAATAAATTTAAAAACAAAAATTGAAATTAATTAAAGATTAAACAAAAGAACTAGATTAAAAGTCAAAATACTAAACATATCAAAATAATAAATTCACAATAGAAAATAATAAATAAAAATTAAATAAAATAACAAAAAGAAACAAAATAATAAAAGAAATACATTCAACATAAAGCGTGAAACAACTCAAGTTAGAATTAAAAGAAAAAACTATAAAAATAATTTACAAAATCAAAATTGAAATGAAAATAAATTTTAAAATTAAATAAAAACAATTGCAAACATGTAAAAAATAATAAAAAACCCCATAAATCCATATAATGAAGTCAAACAAAAATGAAATAGATTTATTGAAAGTAGATTTCAAAATATTCAAGAAATGAAGCAAAAAATTAATTACAAATTTAAAAATAGCTCACATTAAAAACAAACAAAAACCACTCAAAATTAGTTAGAAAATCTGTGGAATCACAGACTCGTGGAATGAGTCAAGGTTGGAAAGGACCACAAGGATCATTTAGTTCCAACCACTGCCATGGGCAGGGACATCTCACACTGGATCAGGCAGCCTAGAGCCTCGTCCAGCCTGGTCTTAAACACCTCCAGGCATGGAGCCTCGGCCATCTCCTTGGGCAACCCATTCCAGGGCTTCACCACTTTCACAGTGAAGAATTTCTTCTTCACATCCAGCCTGAATCTTCCCATCCCCAGCCTTGTTCCATTCTCCCTAGTCCTGTAATTTCCTGACATGCTAGGATGTCCCTCCCCAGCATTCTTGTAGGCTCTCTTCAGATACTGGATGGCCACGAACAGGTCACCTCGAGCCTTCTTTTCTGCTAACTGCAATCATCGCAACAAACAACGGCGGAAGAATCAAGACCACGAGGACACAGCATTTCCCATGCAGTCGAACATCGATCACAATAACTGCTATGATCATCTGGGATCAAACAGCATCACTCAGAAGAATGTACCACAGCATCATGTGAATTACGACTGAATATTGTGGTTGCTTGATAACTTTGTATTCTCTCTTGTTAACTAAGTGTGCCTCTGAATGTAGACATCCTAGAGGATACAGTTTCATCTTTACATTGTGCTTAGTAGAGATTATTAAATAAAAAAAAAAAAGGGGGGGGAAAAGAGAGAATACCCCATAGCAAAAAATTAGCTCATGGCAACCCTAGAAATGCTGAAACACTAGAAAATGTTGTAACCCTAGAAAGCGTTGTAACCCTAGAAACATCAACTTTGCAATGTGCTGTAACCCTTTCAACACAAGACAGCACGAACACGGCACAAATGTCATGAAAATGACAATCAGCAAACCTGCTTAGCACTGACCAGAATGACGGTCACGATAATCCAAGATGTCAACAGAAAGCATCTAACTTATAACTGAGTGTCGTGACTGCTTAACTGTTGTGTGAACATTAAGAGATCAGAATCACTAGGATGAGCAAAAACACATTATTCAGTGTAATTTTTTATTGGGCAATGCAATGAAGCTCTTTCTGCTCTTGCTGTTTGCCTGCAAGTTTTCTGTCTGTGAAGCTAGAGCCTGGCCAGATCTACCTTTACAGATTAAAGAAATCTTGCTACCATTAAACAATTCATGATTTTTGACCATCCTAGAGAAAATAAAGCTGCAACATAATCCTAAAGCAGATCGCAAAAGACAGTGCTAAGGATTGCATTTGTGCCTCAATCTCTGTGTGCAATGCATTCAGGCATAATCAAGTCTTCTCTGTTAATAAGAGGAGTGAAATGTAAAGATCGGAACTGTTAAGATCTAAGTTCTTCTTTATAATGTTTGTTATCTTTGACCATGTATTATGCCATCTCTGTAGAGCATTGTAACTAGTTCAACTTAAGCTTTGTGCCTTGTATGGGTTACACCAGTCTGTTAGACATGCTGCACTACAGAACTCTTGCTTTTACTACACAGCTTAGCTTTACTTTGCTTGCTTCTGTGTTTGCAGTAGCATCTTGTATGGGATGAGAACAACTCCCATGACCAGATTGCTCACAAAAACAAAAAGGGGGATTTGTGGCAATGCCAGCGACGAGCAGTGTGAGCAATCTGGCAGTGCAGGCCTAGAGCCTGACATGGTGGTAGGCCATAAATGCAGAATCAGCTAGCAGTATAGCAAAACAGTGCTGTGCCTGCAGCATGTAACTAAAACAAGACACTGGTAGCTATAAACATGGACGGTTATCTTGGGACAACACGACATGCACCTGCATCAACAACCTCGTTGTGTTATTAGTAGTTGGACCAATAATCTGTAATAGTGCAATGTGTGGTCACTCATAGGGAACCAATGGAGCTGTGCCAACGAGGCACTCCGAGTTTATATAAGTCGTAGCAGTTGCCTTTCTACGCACTTCATCTTCTGCCTTTCCTGTCTCCTGTTTCTTCTACACTTTACAGTGCTATACTTGCACTACAGGCCTGCTCCATAGGCCTGCACCTCAGGCCTACACCTCAGGCCTGCACCACTGGAACAATAAAGGAACAATACTCGATCACATTGGTCAGCCGTATTGATTCCCAACCTCCGTCGTCCTACACTCGTTCCAGCAAGCCAACATCCTTCCTAAACTGAGGGGCCCAGAACTGGACACAGTACTCGAGGTGTGGCCTAACCAGTGAAGTGTACAGGGGCAGAATGACCTCCCTGCTCCTGAACTAATTCAGAGGGTTCCTTGGGATAAAGCCCTTAAAAACAGAGGGGTCCAGGAGAGCTGGACCTACTTCAAGGAAGAACTGTTGAAGGCTCAGGGACAGGCTGTGCCAATGTGCCAGAAGATGAGCCGTTGGGGCAGACAGCCAGCCTGGATGGTTAATGAACTTGTAATGGAACTAAGGGAAAAAAAGAGGGTGTATCACCTTTGGAAGAGAGGGGAGGCAACCCACAGAATGTTTAAGGATGTTGCCAAATCATGTAGGAAGGAAATTAGGGAGGCAAAAGCTCACTTGGAGCTTAAACTGGCCTCTACTGTGAAGGACAACAAAAAGTCCTTCTATAAATACGGAACTGGCTATAAATAAGGAACTGGCTTGATGGCCGCACCCAAAGAGTGGCTGTCAATGGCTCCATGTCCCAGTGGAGGCCAGTGACAAGTGGAGTCCCTCAGGGATCAGTCCTGGGACCTATCTTATTCAACATCTTTGTGGGGGACATGGACAGTGGCATTGAGTGCACCCTCAGCAAGTTTGCTGATGACACCAAGCTGTGTGGTGCAGCAGACACGCTGGAGGGAAGGGAGGCCATCCAGAGGGACCTTGACAGGCTGGAGAGGTGGGCACAGGCCAACCTCATGAAGTTCAATAAGAGCAAGTGCAGGGTCCTGCATCTGGGTCGAGGCAATCCCAGGCACAAATACAGGCTAGGCAGTGACTGGCTGGAGGATAGCCCTGAGGAGAGAGACTTGGGGGTGCTGGTGGACAAAAAGCTCAACATGAGCTCTCAATGTGCACTTGCAGCCCGCAAAGCCAATCAGATCCTGGGCTGCATCAGGAGAAGTGTGGCTAGCAGGTCGAGGGAGGTGATCCTCCCCCTCTACTCAGCCCTGGTGAGACCCCACCTGGAGTACTGTGTCCAGTTCTGGAGCCCCTATTACAAGAGGGATGTGGAGGTGCTGGAACGTGTCCAGAGAAGGGCCACGAGGATGATCAGAGGGCTGGAGCACCTCTCCTATGAGGACAGACTGAAGGAGTTGGGGCTGTTCAGTCTGCAGAAGAGAAGGCTCCGAGGTGACCTAATTGTCGCCTTCCAGTATCTGAAGGGGGCCTACAGGAAGGCAGGGGAAGGACTTCTCAGGATATCAGGTAGTGATAGGACTAGGGGGAATGGAATGAAGCTGGAGGTGGGGAGATTCAGGCTGGATGTGAGGAGGAGGTTCTTCACCATGAGAGTGGTGAAACCCTGGAATGGGTTGTCCAGGGAGGTGGTCGAGGCCCCGTCCCTGGGGGTGTTTAAGAGCAGGCTGGATGAGGCTCTGGCCAGCCTGATCTAGTGTGGGGTGTCCCTGCCCATGGCAGGGGGGTTGGAACTAGATGATCCTTGTGGTCCCTTCCAACCCTGAATGAAACTATGAAACTATGAAATACATTAATAGCAAGAGGAAGGGAAAGGACAATCTCCATTCCTTGGTGGACACAGAGGGGAACGTTGCATCAAGGGATGAGAAAAAGGCAGAGATACTTAACACCTTCTTTGCCACAATTTTTACTAGAAGGACAGAACGTCTTCCTGACAGCTGGCCTGCAGAGCTGAAAGAAGGAGCCAGGGAGCTGCACAGTTTCCCTATGTTCAATGAGGAGGTGGTTGGAACTCTCCTTAGCAGCTTGGATCCCCACAAGTCCATGGGACCAGATGGGATCCATCCTAGGGTGCTGAGAGAACTGGCAGAGGAGCTGGCCAAGCCACTCTCCATCATTTCCCAGCAGTCCTGGCTCACTGGAGAGGTCCCAGAGGACTGGAAGCTGGCCAACATGGTGCCCATCCGCAAGAAGGGCCGGTTGGATGAGCCAGGGAATTACAGGCCTGTCAGCCTGACCTCAGTGCCAGGCAAGATCATGGAACAGGTCATCCTGAGTGCAATCACACAGCACTTACAGGATGGCCAAGGGATCAGGCCTAGCCAGCATGGATTTAGGAAGGGCAGGTCCTGCCTGACCAACCTGATCTCCTTCTATGATCAGGTGACCCGCCTGGTGGATGTGGGGAGGCCTGTGGATGTAGCCTACCTGGAACTCAGCAAGGCCTTTGACACGGTCCCCCATAGCAAACTCCTGGCCAAGCTGTCAGCCCATGGCTTGGATGGAAGCACACTGCGATGGGTTAGGATCTGGCTGGATGGCTGAGCCCGGAGAGTTGTGGTGAATGGTGCCACATCCAGCTGGCGGCCAGTCACTAGAGGTGTGCCCCAAGGATCAGTGCTGGGCCCTGTGCTCTTTAACATCTTTATTGATGATCTGGATGAGGGCATTGAGTCGATCATCAGTAAATTTGCTGATGACACCAAGCTGGGGACAGGAGTTGATCTGCTGGAGGGTAGAGAGGCTCCGCAGAGGGACCTCAACAGGCTGGACAGAGTCCAATGGCATGAGATTTAATACATCCAAGTGCCGGGTTCTGCACATTGGCCACAACAACCCCATGCAGAGCTACAGGCTGGGGCCAGAGTGGCTGGAGAATTAGAATAAACCTTTATTAGAATTAGAATAAACCAAACCAGGTTGGAAGAGACCTTCAAGATCATCGTGTCCAACCCATCAACTAATCCAACCCACCCAAACAGCTAACCCATGGCACCAAGCACCCCATCAAGTCTCCTTCTGAACACCTTCAATGACGGCGACTCCACCACCTCCCGGGGCAACCCAAAGAGAGCGCCCAAACAGAGAGGGACCTGGGGGTGCTGGTTGATGGTAGGCTGAACATGAGCCTGCCGTGTGCCCAGGCAGTCAAGAGGGCCAATGGCATCCTGGCCTGCATCAGGAACAGTGTGGCCAGCAGGAGCAGGGAGGTCATTCTGCCCCTGTACAGTGCACTGGTTAGGCCACACCTCGAGTACTGTGTCCAGTTCTGGGCCCCTCAGTTTAGTAAGAACGTTGACTTGCTGGAATGAGTCCAGAGAGGGGCAACGAAGTTGGTGAGGGGTTTGGAACACAAGCCCTATGAGGAAAGACTGAGGGAGCTGGGATTGCTCAGCCTGGAGAAGAGGAGACTCAGGGGTAACCTTATCACTCTCTACAACTACCTGAAGGGAGGTTGTAGACAGGCAGATGATGGTCTCTTCTCCCAGGCAGCCAGTACCAGAACAAGAGGACACAGTCTCAGGCTGCGCCAGGGGAGGTTCAGGTTGGATGTTAGGAAGAAGTTCTATACAGAAAGAGTGATTGCCCATTGGAATGGTGTGACCGTTTGAGGCTGTCCCCTTAAGAAAGGGAATATGGTAGTCGGATGTTTGTAAACGAAAAGACGGATCTAAACTAATTTCATTGGTAGATTGGGAGGAAGCACATTCTGAACTGGGAGTGAAGCAGGGTGTCCTGGGCATTCCTGCACTTTTCTGGTCATTCTGTCTTCCCCCTCCTTTGGTAGCAGCAGCTCGGTGTTTCTGGGCTTTCAGCCAAGGCTTGACCTTGAAACTGATAAGCTGCAAGGCCTGTA
This sequence comes from Melanerpes formicivorus, assembly GCF_026170545.1. Lineage (NCBI taxonomy): Eukaryota > Metazoa > Chordata > Aves > Piciformes > Picidae > Melanerpes > Melanerpes formicivorus. The sequence continues at coordinate 533,719 of NW_027142485.1, read as the reverse complement.
TTAACCGCTTTCCAATTAACACAACTGCTTCTAACTTTTTTCTCTTTTCTCTCTTTCTAACCCTCTCTGGGGAAAGGGGGAGAGAAGGGGGAGCAGAGGTGGGGAACCCCCTCAGCAGAGGGAGGGAACTCTCTTATTTCTGTGCTACGTTGTTGTATATTTCTATATATATTGTAAATACTGTATATATTTCCCTGCGTTTCCCTAAACGGCTTTGTAAATATACAGCCCCCCACTGCTTTGCTAATTCAGCTGTGAGTTTTTTTCCCTTTTCCACTTTCTTTCCCTTTACTTTACAGGGGGGAGGGAGAAGGCTTTTTGGCCTTACCCTTCCAACCCTACGACAAATGGGCTGCCCAAAGAGGTGGTGGAATTGCCATCATTGGAGGTGTTCAGGGGGAGACTTGATGGGGTGCTTGGTGCCATGGGTTAGTTGTTTAGGTGGGTTGGATTGGTTGATGGGTTGGACGCGATGATCTTGAAGGTCTCTTCCAACCTGGTTTGGTTTATCCTAAATATTCTAAATAAAGATGAATTCATTTCACTTTAAAAGAGACAGGAATAGATAGCTTTCTGATTCTTCAAAAGTTACACTAAGGAATCTTTGAAAGCCACTAAAAGTCTGAGAAAGTAGAAAGAAGCAAAGCTTAACATATCTCTAAGACTTACATAGTTTAAATGAAAAAATATCTGCAGCTGAGCAAGCTCTGAAATTTAGAATTTACAAGTGGAACACCACATCTAGCTGCTTTGCAGGCTTCTTCACTGTAAGCATCTAATATATAGGTGTACCCTCAACATTACATTTAGAAAAAAAAGGATAGGTGAAAACAAGAACTTCAATTAACCCTAATTAAGACACAAACACAGAACAAAACAAGGTTAAATGAAGGGTTTGAGAAGGGGTATCTTGCAACAGAACATAAGTATAAACAGTCAGTTGCACAGCATTGATCAAGACTGAGATCCCAGAGCAGAGATCACATGCAGAAAGGTGACGCGCCAGTGCTACAGGCAGAGTGGAGCACTTTGCTGAATTTGGAAGGGTGTGAGTTATTCACTGCTGACAAATGGAGAGCCAAGTCAGGAAACCAATTAAGTCAAAAGCCAACTTGATTAGCTGGAGACATTCCCTGCCCTGTCCCTTTGCACAGTCAAGAAAAGCAGCACCAGCAGTAGGGAGCCCAGGACAGAATTCCTCCTTCAAACAAAGCAGCTAAATCCAAGCCAAAGCATGAACACAACCTGTGCCTGAGGATGGCTGAGCTGTGACCCCACTTTCACAGGACCACAAAATGGTTTGCTTTGGAAGGGACCTTAAAGATCATCTAGGTCCAACCTCCCTGCCACAGGCAGGGATACGTCCTACCAGGCGAGGTTGCTCAAGGCCCCAGTACACCTGGCTATGAGCATTTCCAGGGTTGCTGCCTCCACATCTTCTCTGGGCAACCTGTTCCAGTGCCTCACTACCCTCATGGGGAAGAGTTTCTTCCAGTTTGAAGCAATTAACTCTCTGTCACTATGTCTTTGTCCAAAATTCCTCTCCAGCTATCCTGAAGGCCCCGTGGCTGAGGAGAGAGGCAGCTTGAGAAGCGCAGCTCTGGGAGTTTGGCTTTTGGCTTTGATTCCCTTGCTTTTCAGGCGGTAAGGGGCTGGTGGCTTGGGACTTTCCAAAGAGAGGAGGAGGGGCAGCGGGCTCGGATTGCCTACCTGCCGGAGGGCAGTGACGTAGCTGGGGGAGGGGTTGCCGCGGAGACCGCGCGCAAACCAAATAGACCCCAGCGCGTGGCTGAGGAGAGAGGCAGCTTGAGAAGCGCAGCTCGGCTGCTCACTGACAGGGAAAAAAAAAAAAAAAAAAAAAAAAAAAAAAAAAGCCGTGTGGAGAGGGTGGTTACTGCAAGATGGTCACCACTAGAGCAAAGGCTAACAGAAGGACAGTGGGCACCCAAACAGAGACCACACACAAGCATGCAGATGTTCAGGCAGGTGGCTGCAGTGAGTGCTGGAGCCTGGCACTCGACATGGAGGCTGGAGGGAGCAGCTCCTGTGTCAGGTGTGAGCAGGTCAGTGATCTGATGAGCATGGTGGTCAAACTAAAAGAAGAGGTGGAAAGGCTAAGAGCTAGAAGAGATGGCGAGCAGAAAATTGACAATTCCCATAATGTAATCTCTTCTAAACCAGAACAGGGGGTAACACTTAGGGGAACAGGGAGTTTGATACCTTCCCAGAAGCAAGATTCTCAACCTCCCTGTAGTAACCCTCATGAGCAGGACCAATGGGAACAGGTCTCTGCCCGACGGAAGAAATGCAACAAAGGAAGTCTGCTCCTGTGAGCAGCACGCTGCCTCCAGTGCAGTTACAGAACAGGTATGAGGCTCTGCAGGAGGAACAGGTCATTGGTAAGGTCGAGGACTCAAGAAGGTCAGAAGCTGCACCAATGACAGGTTGCCTCAGGCCAGCCATCAAAACTTACCCAGAAAAGAAACCTCGCAGGGTCATCGTCATAGGAGACTCCCTACTGAGGGGAACAGAGGGCCCAATATGCAGACCAGACCCATTTCATAGAGCGGTCAGCTGCCTCCCTGGTGCCCAAGTAAAAGATGTTGTAGATAGAATTCCCAACCTCGTGAGTCCTTCGGACTACTACCCACTGCTGGTCTTTCAGGTGGGCAGTGACGATGTAACAATGAGAGGCTCACAATCTATTAAAAAAGACTTCAGAACCTTAGGGCAAATGCTAAAGGGATCAGGGGCTCAAGTCGTGTTCTCTGCCATCCCTCTAACGTCAGCAATGGATGAGGACACACTGAGGAAGGGCCGACAGATCAATTCATGGCTCAGGGGCTGGTGCCATCGACAGGGCTTTGGGTTCCACAATCATGGATTGGTTTTCAAGGCACCTGAGCTGAAAACAACTCATGGGACACACTTGTCCCAGAGGGGGATAAGAATCCTGGGGCAGGAATTGGCAGGGCTCATTGATAGGGCTTTAAACTAGATTTGAAGGGGGAAGGGGTTAATAGTCTCCTGCTGGCTGGTGACAAACAGAGGGGCAGCTCACCAGCAGTAGAGAGAAGGAGAGCTGGTAAGGGCTCTCAACTTGCTACCCTGAGGCAAGCCACGAATGATCCACCAGGACATTCTGTGGAAACCGAGGGGATTTGGCACAAGAGGAGGACAGGGCCAGCCCAGCTGAAGTGCTTCTATGCGAATGCACGCAGCTTGGGCAACAAACAGGATGAGTTAAGGGCCACTGTGCTGCTGGGATGCCACGACATAGTGGCTGTTACTGAAACTTGGTGGGATGAATCCCATGACTGGGATGTAGGGATAGATGGGTATAAACTCTTTAGGAAGGATAGGCAGGGAAGGAGAGGAGGAGGTGTTGCCCTCTATGTCAATAGCCAGTTGGAATCAGTGGAGCTCCAACTGGGGAGGGATGATGAGCTAGTTGAGAGTGTATGGGTCAAAATTAAAGGCAGGACAGGGGAAGGAGATATTACTGTGGGGGTCTCCTACAGGCCACCTGACCAGCAGATCCAAGCAGATGAGGCCCTCCATAGGCAAATAGAAGCAGCTTCCAGGTCACAAGCCCTGGTCCTCATGGGTGATTTCAACCACCCGGATATCTGCTGGAGGGACAACACAGCAAGGCACCAGCAATCCAGGATGTTCCTGGACTGCATAGAAGACAACTTCCTCCTCCAAATGGTGGAGGAACCAACAAGAAATGGTGCTATGCTGGACCTTGTTCTCACCAACAGGGAAGGGCTGGTAAGCAATGTGAGGCTCATAGACGGCCTTGGCTGCAGTGACCATGAAGCAGTTGAATTTAACATCCTCAGGGCAATCAGGAGGAAGTATTCCAAGCTCACGACCCTAGACTTTAGGCATGCAGATTTTGATCGCTTCAGGGATCTGCTAGCCAAAGTGTCGTGGGACAAAGCCCTGGAGGGAAGAGGGACCCAGGACAGCTGGTCAGTATTCAAGGACCACCTCCTCTGTGTCCAGGAGCTCTGTGTACCAACAAAGAGAAAAGCAGGTAAGAATGCTAGGAGGCCTGCCTGGATGGGCAAGGAGCTACTGGACACACTATTACTTAAAAGGAAACTCTACAGGAAGTGGAGGGAAGGACAGGTAGAAGAGGGGGAATACAAGGAAGCTGCCCGAGCAGCAAGAGTCCTGGTTAGGAAAGCCAAAGCAGAGTTTGAGTTGAATCTAGCCAGGGAGATTAAAGGGAATACTAAGAACTTTTACAGGTATATTAATGGGAAGAAGAAGACTAGGGAAGGTGTGGGCCCCCTCAGAAAGGAAAATGGTGACATGGTCACATGTGATGAGGAAAAGGCTGAGGTACTCAATAACTTCTTTACCTCAGTCTTCACTGCAAGGGCCTCTAGCCACACTCCTGATGTTATGGAAGTCAAAGCCAGGGACGGGGAGGAAGAACTGCCCATTGTAAGTGCAGATCAGGTTCGTGATCATCTGAAGAACCTGAAAGTGTTCAAGTCCATGGGACCCGACGGGTTACACCCACGGGTACTGAGAGAACTGGCAGATGAGGTTGCTAAACCCCTCTCTATTATATTTCAAAAGTCCTGGCAGTCTGCTGAAGTCCCCACAGACTGGAAAAGGGGAAACATTGCCCCCATCTTCAAAAAGGGCAAGAAGGAGGAACCAGGGAACTACAGGCCAGTCAGTCTCACCTCTGTGCCTGGAAAGATCATGGAACAGATCCTCCTGGAGTCACTACTCGCTCAAAAGAATAGTGAAGAGGTGATTGGGAACAGTCAGCATGGCTTTGCCAAGGGCAAATCCTGCCTGACCAACCTGGTGGCCTTCTATGAGCAGGTGACAAAATTAATAGATGAGGGGCGAGCAACTGATGTCGTTTACCTGGACCTGAGCAAAGCCTTCAACACTGTCCCACACCACATCCTGGTCTCCAAACTGGTGACACATGGGTTTGATGGGTGGACCACTAGATGGATAAGGAACTGGCTTGATGGCCGCACCCAAAGAGTGGCTGTCAATGGCTCCATGTCCCAGTGGAGGCCAGTGACAAGTGGAGTCCCTCAGGGATCAGTCCTGGGACCTGTCTTATTCAACATCTTTGTGGGGGACATGGACAGTGGCATTGAGTGCACCCTCAGCAAGTTTGCTGATGACACCAAGCTGTGTGGTGCAGCAGACACGCTGGAGGGAAGGGAGGCCATCCAGAGGGACCTTGACAGGCTGGAGAGGTGGGCACAAGCCAACCTCATGAAGTTCAATAAGAGCAAGTGCAGGGTCCTGCATCTGGGTCGAGGCAATCCCAGGCACAAATACAGGCTGGGCAGTGACTGGCTGGAGGGTAGCCCTGAGGAGAGAGACTTGGGGGTGCTGGTGGACAAAAAGCTCAACATGAGCTCTCAGTGTGCACTTGCAGCCCGCAAAGCCAATCAGATCCTGGGCTGCATCAGGAGAAGTGTGGCTAGCAGGTCGAGGGAGGTGATCCTCCCCCTCTACTCAGCCCTGGTGAGACCCCACCTGGAGTACTGTGTCCAGTTCTGGAGCCCCTATTACAAGAGGGATGTGGAGGTGCTGGAACGTGTCCAGAGAAGGGCCACGAGGATGATCAGAGGGCTGGAGCACCTCTCCTATGAGGACAGACTGAAGGAGTTGGGGCTGTACAGTCTGCAGAAGAGAAGGCTCCGAGGAGACCTAATTGTCGCCTTCCAGTATCTGAAGGGGGCCTACAGGAAGGCTGGGGAAGGACTTCTCAGGATATCAGGTAGTGATAGGACTAGGGGGAATGGAATGAAGCTGGAGGTGGGGAGATTCAGGCTGGATGTGAGGAGGAGGTTCTTCACCATGAGAGTGGTGAAACCCTGGAATGGGTTGTCCAGGGAGGTGGTCGAGGCCCTGTCCCTGGAGGTGTTTAAGAGCAGGCTGGATGAGGCTCTGTCCAGCCTGATCTAGTGTGGGGTGTCCCTGCCCATGGCAGGGGGGTTGGAACTAGATGATCCTTGTGGTCCCTTCCAACCCTGAATGAAACTATGAAACTATGAAATACTGGAAGGTTGCTCAAAGGTCTCCCTGAAGCCTTTGCTTCTCTAGGCTGACCAATCCCAACCCATTCCACCTGTCTTCATTGGCGAGATGGTCCAGCCTTCTGATCACCATCATAGTCCTCCTCTGGATACCAACTCACAACTTGATGCCTAGTGCAGGGGCAGGTCTGAGGGTTTTCTGTGTTGTTTTTTTTTCTTTGTTTTGTTTTTATTCAGTTCACACTGAATCAGGTAACTCTGGCTAGAGAATTGTAGCAGCAGTAGGAAGGAGACAAAACACATAGTGCAAGAGTGCAGACCAAAAGAAACGCTAACATGAATAAGAGCAGAATTCAAACAAAAAAAGGCCTTCAAAAGTGTACTAAAAAACAGCCAGTTGGGAAAACTCACCAACTCACCTTCACGAAATTGTCAGGGAACATGCCCCTCTTGCCATTTAGCTCCCCTTCTAACCATCCTTCTTCTTCAAGTTTTTTCACATTCCGGATGACTTCCCCAACTCGGATCGTTAACTCATCATCATGCACTGCATCATAGTCATATTCCACAATATAGTCCACTGAAGAGTTAAAAAAAGGAGAAAAAAAAACCAACAACAACAAAAAAACAATACAGTGAATGCAACTTGGACATGGAACTGCAACTTAAAAGCCATGCATATCCGAAACCAGCTAACAACAAAGCTAAGAACAAGCACTTTCCTTTGCAGCTACACTCATTTGTGACCTGTCATCCTCTCAGTCATTCTGGAGAGGCAAAAAGCACTGGACAGTCACTTATTAGAATAAAGCAAAGTTAGAAATATGACACTGGTGATGTTTTAGTGGGTAGGCTTTGGCTTTGTGCACATGGTGGAACAAATTGTTGGCAGTGGTTTGTTTTTTCCCCTCCCTGCCAGGTCCCAGCCCAAGATTTACCAATGATGAATCACTGCCCACAGGGCAAGCTTTTGTTACTCAATGCATATTTGGGACCAAGGGGGGTGAAAAGTTCAAACTTTGCATGTATGGTATTTTAATTCTCATCCACACATTTGCTACTGTAGCTGCACAAAATTGATTGCTGCACACACAGTATTTTTGCAGGTTTGATTGTAGAAATATGGCCCCAGAAAGTGTCCAACTGACAGTGACATTATCGTAGAACTGAAATTGCACAGATATATGAAAAGCACCTTCCTTCAGATTCATCTGGGTTTGTATGAAGAAGAATAAGAAAGCAAACTTTAGTTTAATTTTACTCAGAGAAGCACAGCAAGGTATTTAAATATTTATCCATCTGTTGCACAAGATCCTTACTACAAGAAAGATATTAAGGTGATGGAGTGAATGCAGAGAAGGGCAACAAAACTGATGTAGGGTCTGGAAAGCAACTCTTGTGAGGAGAGGCTGAGGGACCCGGAATTATTTAGTCTGGAGAAAAGAAGGCTCAGGGGAGACCACCTCACTCTCTACAACTACCTGAAGGAGGTTGGAGCCAGGTGGATGTCGGTCTCTTTTCCCCAGCAACAAGCAACAGGACAAGAGGAAATTGCCGCTAGTTGCACCAGATAAGGTTTAGATTAGAAATTAGAAGAAACTTCTTGAAAGGGTTCTGAACCACTGGAATAGGCTTCCCAGGCAGGTGGTTGAATCGCCATCTCTGGAGCTGTTTAAAAGACACAGATATGTGGTGCCACAGGACATGGTTTAGCACCAGACCCAATAAGAGTTTCATAATGGCCTGGACTTGATGATCTTATAAGAACTTTTCCAGCTGAACCAATTCTATGGTTCTAATCTTCAATAAGCATCAAGTCCATGGGATGAGACTAGAACTAGAGTGATATTAATATGCAATATGAAGTCAGGTCCCTAACACCAGCAGTTCTCCCTGAAGATACACTTATCTCACCTCTCACCACTTGCTGGTTTGCACATAGTCAAAATCTGCTATGAAGCCACATCCTAATATAATACATCAGCAAATGAGGCCACTGGATTCCTATCAGTTTTTATGGTAAGGATGTGGTTCCAAGCCTTTAAGAAACTGAACAAGGAAGGAGTATATTGACTAACAGAGACCATGCAGTCTAGACATACTTTGCAGTTCACCACAGCCTCCAGTAAGTCAGTTTTAAGTCATACTATACAGAACTGCATTTAACTCAGCTGAGCCATGCAGAGCTGTCATATTCATGCCCAACATGGAAGACTTGCTGTCGTAGGGTTGGAAGGGTAAGGCCAAGAAGCCTCCTCCCTCCCCTCTGTAAAGCAAAAGGAAAAGAGAATTGAAGGGAAAGGAAAAAAAAACCCTCACAGCTGAATTAGCAAAGCAGTGGAGCTGTATATTTACAAAGCAATACAGGATATGCAGGGAAATATATATAAATTTACAATATTTACAATATATACAAAGATATACAATAAAGTAGCACAGAAATGAGAGTTCCCCCCTCTGCTGAGGGGGTTCCCCACCTCCGCTCTCCCCTCTCTCCCCCCTTTCCCCAGAGTGGGTTAGAAAGAGAGAGAAAAGAGAAAAAAAAATTAGAAGCAGTTGTGTGTTAATTGGAAAGCAGTTAATACAGGCCTTTGTAGCTTATCAGTTTCAAGGCCAAAGCCTTGGCCGAAAGCCCAGCACAGAGAGCTGCTGCTCGGCGGAGGAGCGGAAGCAAGACTGAAGATAAAGTGCCGGAATGCCCAGGATACCCTCCTGCACTCCCAGTTCAGAAGGTGCTTCCTCCCACTCTACCAATGAAATTAGTTTACATCCTTCTTTTCGTTTATCAACTTCCGTCCACCATATTCTTTTTCTTAAGGGGACAATCTCAAACGGTCACACTTGCAAAACAGTTGCATCATGAGGAATACTGAAAGCATTAAGCATCACAGGTCAGATGTTTTACCTTCAGAGTAACTCAAAATGAGGTTGGATGCCTCCTGTATGCCCTTGGAAATGGTAGTGACACATAGCAGAGCCATTTCTCCTTGTGCCTACTCCCAAGTGAGCCATACCAGTCATGCCAGCTCTAATCCTGATAAACAGTTTTGTACCAAACCAGTTATACTGCTTCCTGCCCCTGAAGCTTTGATCCCTTATATGCCAGCCAAGCAAACTTCTCTGCCACATCCCTTTGGTGCGGCAGGAGATGTGACCACAAACCACTGGAGTTCAGGATCTCTACGGACACAAGGGGGGCGTGCAGCAAGCTCTTTACCCAGGACTTCAAAAGAGCAGACTTTGGCCTCTTCAGAGGTCTGCTACAACAAGTATCATGGCATAAAATCCTGGAGAGTAGAAGGGCCCAAGAAAGCTCGTTAATATTCAAGGATTGTGTTCTCCAACACAGAAGGCGGCAGCCAAAAACCAAATAGATAAAAAAGGTGCTCCTGGACACTCTCAGACACATGAGAGGCTCATGTAGGGTGGAAGCAAGGACAAGTACCCTGGAGTGAAGCTGTCTGAGTAGCCAGAGACCAGGTCAGGAAAGCTAAAGCCCAGATAGAATTAATTCTGCCCAGGGACATCAGAGGAAACAAGAAAAGCTTCTTTGGGTACATCAGTGATGAAAGAAAGACTAGGGAAGAGGTTGGCCCTCTTATGAAAGAAAAAGGGGACCTTGTCACCCAGGGAAAGGAGAAGGCTGAGGTACTCAACAACTTTTTTGCCTCAGTCTTCACTGGCAAGGGGTCTAACCACATGGCCCATGTTACAGAGAGTAAAAACAGGAACTGGGGAAAGGAAATAACATCTACTGTAAGAGATGATCTGCAGTCTAAGATCACAGTATCACAGTATCACCCAGGTTGGAAAGGACCTCGAGGATCATCGAGTCCAACCTGACACCGCAGACCCCATGACTAGACCATGGCACCAAGTGCCACGTCCAATCTCCCCTTGAACGCCTCCAGGGTCGATGACTCAACCACCTCCCTGGGCAACCCATTCCAATGCCGAATGACTCGCTCGGTGAAGAACTTCCTCCTCACCTCGAGTCTGAACCTCCCCTGGCGCAGCTTGAGACTGTGTCCCCTTGTTCTGGTCCTGGTTGCCTGGGAGAAGAGGCCAACTCCCTCCTGGCTACAACCACCCTTCAGGTAGTTGTAGAGGGCAATAAGGTCACCCCTGAGCCTCCTCTTCTCCAGGCTAAACAATCCCAGCTCCCTCAGCCTCTCCTCATAGGGCTTGTGTTCAAGGCCTCTCACCAGCCTTGTTGCCCTTCTCTGGACACGCTCAAGTGTCTCAATGTCCTTCTTAAACTGAGGGGCCCAGAACTGGACACAGTACTCAAGGTGCGGCCTAACCAGAGCAGAGTACAGGGGCACTATGACCTCCCTGCTCCTGCTGGCCACACTATTCCTAATGCAGGCCAGAATGCTATTGGCCCTCCTGGCCACCTGAGCACACTGCTGGCTCATATTCAGGTGGCTGTCGATCAGCACACCCAGGTCCCTCTCTGTCTGGGAGCTCTCCAGCCACTCCGACCCCAGCCTATAGCTCTGCATGGGATTGCCATAGCCAAAGTGCAGCACTCGGCACTTGGACTTGTTGAAAGCCATCCCATTGGACTCTGCCCATCTTTCCAGTCGGTCGAGGTCCCTCTGCAGAGCCTTTCTACCCTCTAATTGACTAACATCTGCCCCTAACTTTGTGTCATCTGCAAACTTGCTGATGACTGACTCTACCCCTTCATCCAGATCATCAACGAATATGTTGAAGAGGACAGGGCCCAGCACTGATCCCTGGGGGACACCACTGGTGACTGGCCTCCAGCTGGATGCGGCACCGTTCACGACCACTCTCTGGGCCCGGCCCTCCAGCCAGTTCCTAACCCAGCACAGAGTGTAGTGGTCCAATCCACAGGCTGACAGCTTAGTCAGCAGTTTGCTGTGGGGGACGGTGTCAAAGGCCTTGCTGAAGTCTAGGTAGACCACATCCACAGGCCTCCCCACATCCACCAGGCGGGTCACCTGATCATAGAAAGAGATCAGGTTGGAGAGGCAGGATCTGCCCTTCCTGAATCCATGTTGGCTGGACCTGAGCCCTTGGCCATCCTTCAGGTGCGCAGTTATTGCTGCCAGGATAATCTGCTCCATCACTTTCCCTGGCACTGAGGTCAGGCTGACTGGCCTGTAGTTTCCAGGTTCCTCCATCCGACCCTTCTTGTGGATGGGGACCACGTTGGCCAGTTTCCAGTCATCTGGGACCTCACCAGTGAGCCAGGACTGGAGGAAAATGATGGAGAGTGGCCTAGCTAGCACATCCGCCAGCTCTCTCAGCACCCTAGGATGGATCCCATCTGGTCCCATGGACTTGTGGATATCCAAGTGGCTCAGCAGGTCCCGAACTAACTCCTCATGGATTTCCAGGGTATTACTCTGCTCCCCGACCCCAACGCCCAGCTCCGGAGACCACTCGTCCTGAACTCCTGCCTTGCTGTTAAACATTGAGGTAAAGAAGGTGTTCAGGACCTCAGCTTTATCCTCATCCTCAGTAACTGTGTTCCCCTCCAGGTCCACTAGGGAGTTCAGGTTCTTCCTGCCCTTCTTCTTATTGTTAATATATTTATAAAAATGCTTTTTATTATCTTTGACTGAGGTGGCCAGCTTCAGTTCCAGCTGGGCCTTAGCCTCCCTAATTTTATTCCTACATAATCTAACAGCTTCCTTGAACATACCTCGAGAAGCCTTCCCCTCCTTCCAAAGGTGATACAGCCTCCTCTTCCCCCTTAAATCCTCCAGGAGCTGCTTGCTCATCCAGGCTGGTCGCCTTCCCCGCCGGCTTGCCTTCCGGCACATGGGAACCGCCAATTCCTGTGCCTTCAAGAGCTCCTGTTTGAAGTAGGTCCAACCCTCCTGAACCCCTTGGTTCATGAGGGCTGGTACCCAGGGGACTTTGCAGACAAGTTTTTTAAACAGGCTGAAGTTCGCCCTTCGGAAGTCCAAGGTGGAGGTTCTGTTGGTGCTCCTCCCAATCTCCCTGCATATTGAAAACTTCACTATCTCGTGGTCACTGCACCCTAGGCAGCCTCCCACGATCACATCTCCCACCAGCCCTTCCCTATTGCAGAACAGCAGGTCAAGCAGAGCCTGTCCCCTGGTAGGCTCGCTTAACAGCTGTGTCAGGAAGCAGTCCTCCATTCGCTCCAGGAATCTTCTGGACTGCCTCCTCCCTGCTGAATTAAGTTCCCAGCAGATATCTGGGAGGTTGAAGTCACCAACAAGGACAAGATCAGATGATCTTGAGACAGCCTCCAGTTGCTTGTAGAACAACTCATCAGCCGCCTCATCCTGGTTGGGTGGTCTGTAACAGATTCCAATCAGGATGTCAGACTTGTTAGGTTGTCCTCTGATTTTGACCCACAGGCTCTCAACTACCTCATCTTCCACCACAAGTTGTGTGGCAGAGATTGACTCTCTAATATACAGAGCCACCCCTCCTCCTCTTCTCCCTCGCCTGTCCCTCCTAAAGAGCCTGTAACCCCCCATTGTAGCACTCCAATCGTGGGTGCTGTCCCACCAAGTTTCTGAGATAGCGACTACATCATAGTCGCCCTGATGGATTAGGACCTCCAACTCCTCTTGCTTGTTGCCCAGGCTGCGTGCATTGGTGTACATGCATCGCAGCTGGGTTCCTGACTTCTCAACTGACCCTACCTTGCGCCCTACTCTTACCTCTGCAGAGGGACCGATTGCCTCACCCACCCCCTTCAGACCTAGTTTAAAGCCCTCCTAATGAGCCCTGCCAACTCCAGTGCCAGGACTCTTTTACCCCTTCTAGATAGATGCACCCCATAAGGACCCAGCAGGTCAGGTGCAGTGAAAGTTGCCCCGTGGTCATAGAACCCAAAGTTCTGCCGCTGGCACCATCCCCTGAGCCAATTGTTGATGGTGTGGGTTCTCCCATTCCTCTCAGTGTACACCCCTGACACTGAAGGAATTGAGCAGAACACCACTTGAGCTCCTGCCCCATCAATCAATTGTCCAAGGGCCCTGAATTCCTTCTTAATTGTCCTAGTGCCCTTCCTGTCAATCTCATCACTCCCAGCCTGTATTACCATCAGAGGGTAATAGTCAGTGGGCTGGATTAATTCAGGGAATCTCTTCGCAATGTCCCTAACCCCTGCCCCTGGTAGGGAGCAGACCTCCCTGTGGGATGGGTCGGGACGACATATGGGTCCCTCAGTACCCCCCAGGAGAGAGTCCCCAACAACTATAACCCTTCTCCCTTTCTTTGTGGAGCTAGTCGTTATAGCCGGTGGGGACCGCTTGGGCTTAGGCTTCCCCCCAGAGCTGGCCGTTACAGCTGGTGGGGTCCGCTTGGCCTTAGGCTCCCCTCTGGATGGCTGCTCTTCAGCCTCAGCCCTCTCATCCTTACTGCCCTCAGCCTGCAGGGCCTCATACTTATTATGCAAGGGCAGAGGAGGAGGAGGAGAGGGTCGGGGTGGATTTCTCTTGCCACCCCTGGCAGGGACCCGTATCCATCCCTCTCTGCCTCCAGAAACCCTTCCCTCAGCAGGGGAGATCTGCAGAGCCTTCTCCCGCAAGTCTAACTCCCTTTCGCTTTCCCTTATGGTCCTTAGCCTAGCTACCTCCTCCTTCAGCTCGGCCACTTCATCCTTCAGCTCTGCCACCAGGCTGAGGAGAAAATTCACCTGCTCACACCGGACACAGCTGTCCTCTCCCTCCCCCTCTATTCCAAGTGCCAGGCTGAAGCACTCTCTGCAGCTGACAGCCTGGACTCCAGCATGTTGGTGAAACAGCTCTGTCTGGGCAGATGCTGCTTTTTTACCCTTCGTCCGAGTGACGACCATGATGCAATGTTTAAGGTTTGGGTTTTCTGTTTGGGATTTTTTTTTTTTTTTTTTTTTTTTTTTTTTTTTTTTTTTTTTTTTTGTCACCCAGCTGCTAGACAGCTACTGAGCCAAAATGGCGCCGCGCGCGCAGCCCGGGCGGCTTTTAAAACTGCCGCGGCTGACGTCAGGCTCCCGTGACCCGTGCAGGCTCTCGTGAGCACGATCCTGCCGGCTCCTCCCCCTACTAGCAGTCCTCCCGACCCGCGAAGCCCCGAAAGGAAAGCAAAAGCAAAAGAAAAACCCCGAGAAACTCACAGCTTAAGCGGAGCGGTTCCGGACGAGCGGTCCCGATCAGCTACTGAGCCAAAATGGCGCCGCGCGCGCAGCCCGGGCGGCTTTTAAAACTGCCGCGGCTGACGTCAGGCTCCCGTGACCCGTGCAGGCTCTCGTGAGCACGATCCTGCCGGCTCCTCCCCCTACTAGCAGTCCTCCCGACCCGCGAAGCCCCGAAAGGAAAGCAAAAGCAAAAGAAAAACCCCGAGAAACTCACAGCTTAAGCGGAGCGGTTCCGGACGAGCGGTCCCGATCAGCTACTGAGCCAAAATGGCGCCGCGCGCGCAGCCCGGGCGGCTTTTAAAACTGCCGCGGCTGACGTCAGGCTCCCGTGACCCGTGCAGGCTCTCGTGAGCACGATCCTGCCGGCTCCTCCCCCTACTAGCAGTCCTCCCGACCCGCGAAGCCCCGAAAGGAAAGCAAAAGCAAAAGAAAAACCCCGAGAAACTCACAGCTTAAGCGGAGCGGTTCCGGACGAGCGGTCCCGATCAGCTACTGAGCCAAAATGGCGCCGCGCGCGCAGCCCGGGCGGCTTTTAAAACTGCCGCGGCTGACGTCAGGCTCCCGTGACCCGTGCAGGCTCTCGTGAGCACGATCCTGCCGGCTCCTCCCCCTACTAGCAGTCCTCCCGACCCGCGAAGCCCCGAAAGGAAAGCAAAAGCAAAAGAAAAACCCCGAGAAACTCACAGCTTAAGCGGAGCGGTTCCGGACGAGCGGTCCCGATCAGCTACTGAGCCAAAATGGCGCCGCGCGCGCAGCCCGGGCGGCTTTTAAAACTGCCGCGGCTGACGTCAGGCTCCCGTGACCCGTGCAGGCTCTCGTGAGCACGATCCTGCCGGCTCCTCCCCCTACTAGCAGTCCTCCCGACCCGCGAAGCCCCGAAAGGAAAGCAAAAGCAAAAGAAAAACCCCGAGAAACTCACAGCTTAAGCGGAGCGGTTCCGGACGAGCGGTCCCGATCAGCTACTGAGCCAAAATGGCTCAGTAATAATGCTGACCTCATATATTGAAATACTGCCTTAAGGTCTTGTTTTAAACAAAGCACCTTGAGCCATCAGGATCCTTCAATTATCTCACAATAAAACAAAAACACCATTGGAATCGAAATATTTTGATGCATTTCATATATATTTTATTTTTAAAAGTATAAAATTAACATGATGAGAGTGGTGAGACACCAGAACAGGTTGCTCAGTTGTTGTTGTTGCCCCTTTTCTGGACATGTTTAAGGCCAGGTTGCATAGGGCTTTGATCGACCTGAGCTAGTGAAAGATGCACCTGCTTATGGCAGGGGCATTGGACTGAACAATCCTTAAGATCCTTTCCAACCTAAACCATTCCATAATTCAGACACACACAAAAAATCATCTTTCAATGAGATTTTTTTTGTAGGTGTTAGGTATACCATAAAGATAAAAGAAGATATCAGTAACTGGCTTTAGCATGTTTTCTTTCAGAGACATCCTGTGACTTTCACAGACTTCTTGTGATCCACAAGATCTGTCAGATCCCTCATTAAAGTTTCTCACACTTTTTATTTTACATCAACAGCTGACAGATAATTCTGCAAAAGTTGGCAAAGCTGAAACTAATTTCAGCCACTGAACATTTTTCTCAAATGTACTTTCTCACTGTTATACTGCTGACATCCCAATCTGGATCTCTCAGACAGTACAATCCCCAGCAAGCTCCACCACTGTCCAAATCAGTGATAAGGTGATTTGAGCAAAATTTAGCTTTACACTTTTTTTCCTTTCTTTCCATCCTGCAGTGTCTGGTTTCCCCTTGCTCCTTTTGCAAGTTGCTCCATGCTGCATCACCCCATTCCAGCACAAACATTTTCCACTTAAAGCAACAACATTTCTACATCAAGAGCTTGCCTAAAAATAAAAGGAAACTAAAAACAAAAATAGCAGTCTATCCACGAGACAGTCTAAGGCCAGGAGCCTTGGTTCTGTCAGCACAGAGCTGCTCTATCTGGAAGCTGCCCTGGATCTGCCTGGCATTTTTAGATTGGACAAGTCAATGGTACATTCTCCAAGAAATGACTCACTGCACATTTTTAATAAAAAGATGCCTAATTTCACAGCCCAGTAAGAATGGCTGAACTGATTAGGAAAATGAACAATTGAAAACAGTGTACGCTTTTCCTCCCAAGCTATTTTAAATAAGGAGAAACTCAATGCATTCGCACAGCAACCATCTCAAATACCACCTTCTCAAGCTGGCTGCAGAACAATTAGTAAAACACTCTGTAAAGGAAGTTAAGCAGTATAGCAGAAATCCTGCCCAGCAGCCTGCCCTGAAGTATTAAAGATGCAAGCAGTGCATGCCTCATTTTCCTACTCCAGGTTCCTGTAATTTTCTAGACAAACTTCTGACACATTTAAAAACATAGAAGTTTGACATATTTCATTTCCCTAAAGTAAACTATTACCACACAAGAATTCTACAACTGTATCCTGTAGATAAGTCACCATTAAGAGCCATCTGGGGAAAAAAACCAAAGAGGTTGAGGGATACCTTGCTCACTGCAAGTATGCTAATTCTGCTCTAGAAGAAGCACCTGATGATGTCTCCCCTTATATTATCCGTAAGATCAGAGTGTACGAGAATGGCCTATCCCTCAAAGGGAAAAAGATTCTGGGGAGGGAATTGGCAGGTCTCATAGATAGGGCTTTAAACTAGTTTCGAAGGGGGAAGGGGTTGAAACCAGTCCACCCAGGCTGGGGTCTGGGGGTGATAAGCTAGAGCCAGAGGTGAAACCAGCAGCCTGGATGAAGTGCATGTACACTAATGCACGAAGCATGGGCAACAAACAAGAGGAGCTGGAAGCCTTGCTGCAGCAGGAAAGTTATGATGTAGTTGCCATCACAGAGACATGGTGGGACGACTCACATGACTGGAGCGCTGCAATTGATGGCTACAGGCTCTTCAGGAGAGACAGGCAAGGAAGAAGGGGTGGAGGGGTGGCCCTGTACATCAGGGAGGCACTAGATGCCATTGAGACGGAGATTAGGGACGATCGGGTTGAGTGCCTGTGGGTGAGAATTAGAGGGAAGGCCAACAGGGCTGGCATCATGGTTGGAGTCTGTTATAGACCACCCAACCAGGAGGAGGATGTTGATGAGTCATTCTATAGGCAGCTTAAGGCTGTCTCAAGATCGCCTGACCTTGTTCTCATGGGTGACTTCAACTTGCCTGATATCTGCTGGGATCTTAACATAGCAGAGAAGTGGCAATCTAGGAGGTTCTTAGAATGCATGGAGGACAGCTTCTTATCCCAGGTGCTGCGAGAGCCTACCAGGGGCAAGGCTATGCTTGACCTCCTCTTCACCAATAGGGAAGGGTTGGTGGGTGATGTGGTGGTCGGAGGGTGCTTAGGGGCCAGTGACCACGAGATAATTGAATTCTCATTATTTGGTCAAGCTAAGAGGGGTAGCAAGAAGACCTCCACTCTGGATTTCCGGAGGGCGGACTTCAGGCTACTCAAGGAACTAATTCAGAGGGTTCCTTGGGATAAAGCCCTTAAAAACAAAGGGGTCCAGGAGAGCTGGTCCTACTTCAAGGAAGAACTGTTGAAGGCTCAGGGACAGGCTGTGCCAATGTGCCGGAAGATGAGCCGCCGGGGCAGACGGCCAGCCTGGATGGTTAAAGAACTTTTAATGGAACTAAGGGAAAAAAAGAGGGTGTATCACCTTTGGAAGAGAGGGGAGGCAACCCGTGAAAAATTTAAGGATGTTGCTAGGTCTTGCAGGAAGAAAATTAGGGAGGCAAAAGCACACTTGGAGCTTAGTCTGGCCTCTGCTGTGAAGGACAACAAAAAGTCCTTCTATAAATACATTAATAGCAAGAGGAAGGGCAGAGACAACCTCCACTCCTTGGAGGACACGGAGGGGAACGTTGTGATAAGGGATGAGGAAAAGGCAGAGATACTTAACACCTTCTTTGCCTCAATTTTTACTAGCAGGACAGAATGTCTTCCAGACAGCTGGCCTGCAGAGCTGGCAGAAGGAGCCAGGGAGCAGCATAGTTTTCCACTGTTCCAAAATGGGGTAGTTGGTGATCTGCTCAGCCGCCTGGATCCCCACAAGTCCATGGGACCAGATGGGATCCATCCTAGGGTGCTGAGGGAGCTGTCAGAGGAGCTGGCCAAGCTGCTCTCCATCATTTTTCAGCAGTCCTGGCTCACTGGAGAGGTCCCAGAGGACTGGAAGCTGGCCAACGTGGTGCCCATCCACAAGAAGGGCCGGTTGGATGAGCCAGGGAATTATAGGCCGGTCAGCCAGACCTCAGTGCCAGGCAAGATCATGGAACAGGTCATCCTGAGTGCAAGCACACAGCACTTACAGGATGGCCAAGGGATCAGGCTCAGCCAACATGGATTTAGGAAGGGCAGGTCCTGCCTGACCAACCTGATCTCCTTCTACGAGCAGGTGACCCGCCTGGTGGATGTGGGGAGGCCTGTGGATGTAGTTTACCTGGACTTCAGCAAGGCCTTTGACACTGTCCCCCATAGCACACTCCTGGCCAAGCTGTCAGCCCATGGCTTGGACAGCAGCACTCTGAGCTGGGTTAGGAACTGGCTGGATGGTCGAGCCCAGAGAGCAGTGGTGAATGGTGTCACATCCAGCTGGCGGCCAGTCACTAGTGGAGTCCCCCAGGGATCAGTGCTGGGCCCCATCCTCTTTAACATCTTTATTGATGATCTGGATGTGGGCATTGAGTCTATCATCAGTAAATTTGCTGATGACACCAAGCTGGGGACAGGAGTTGATCAGCTAGAGGGTAGAGAGGCTTTTCAGAGAGACCTCGACAGGCTGGACAGATGGGCAGAGTCCAACGGCATGAGATTTAACACATCCAAGTGCCGGGTTCTGCACATTGGCCACAACAACCCCATGCAGTGCTACAGGCTGGGGTCAGAGTGGCTGGAGAGCAGCCAGGCAGAGAAGGACCTGGGGGTGCTGGTTGATGGTAGGATGAACATGAGCCTGCAGTGTGCCCAGGCAGCCAAGAGGGCCAATGGCATCCTGGCCTGCATCAAGAACAGTGTGGCCAGCAGGAGCAGGGAGGTCATTCTGCCCCTGTACACTGCACTGGTTAGGCCACACCTCGAGTACTGTGTCCAGTTCTGGGCCCCTCAGTTTAGGAAGGAGGTTGACTTGCTGGAACGAGTCCAGAGAAGGGCAACGAAGTTAGTGAGGGGTTTGGAACACAAGCCCTATGAGGAGAGACTGAGGGAGCTGGTGCTGCTTAGCCTGGAGAGGAGGAGACTCAGGGGTGACCTTATTGCTCTCTACAACTACCTGAAGGGGGGTTGTAAACAGGCAGAGGTTGGTCTCTTCTCCCAGGCAGCCAGCACCAGAACAAGAGGACACAGTCTCAGGCTGCGCCAGGGGAAGTTCAGGCTGGAGGTCAGGAGGAAGTTTTACACAGAGAGAGTGATTGCCCATTGGAATGGGCTGCCCGGGGAGGTGGTGGAGTCGCCGTCACTGGAGGTGTTCAGGAGGAGACTTGACAGGGTGCTTGGTTACTTGGGTTAGTTGATTAGGCGGTGTTGGGTGATAGGTTGGACGCAATGATCTTGAAGGTCTCTTCCAACCTGGTTTATTCTATTCTATTCTATTAAGTTTAAAACAAACTTGCCTGCAAACTTAATAATGTTAGTAATGTTAATAATATGGGTTTGATTTACCCCCTCACTTCCATGAACAGGAATTGCCAGACTCTTGCCTTTATAGCAACAGAAGGCAAGAAATAGCAAGTATTAGACTAAAATTTCTACTAACTACAGGTATTTGATACTATCTTGTAAGGACAGAATGTCTAAGTGTTTTATGTGAAGCAAAGAGCGATAGTCTGTGCTGCTTGCTATTTCCTTCTGCCTGAGTAAAGCTTACTGAAAAGAAAACAGCCTGGAAATGAGAGGTGACATCTGCCTGAAAGGTGGCAAATGTCTTCACAAGCAAAAGGTGAAAAACTGCTATTAATTTAACATTTAGAGAAGGCACAGCAGACTACTTTAAAAAAAGCACACCTTGTTTTCTCAATTCATGACTCAGACACTGTTCCACATACAGATTTATGGCTCTTCCTCTGTTCCTCCCCTTAAGTTAATTTTGTAACATCTATTTGGTAAACCGTTCAAGGTGAGTCACAAAGTAACAAAGTTACAACAGCTGCTAAAACGAAATCACATCAGAAAGCTCTGAAGAACAGAAAGATCATACCTCATTCAAATTCAGTTGAAACCCAAATCACAAAACAAATAAGCAGTAAAACTACCAAAGGCTCAAGACCATATTTATAGCTTTGTTTCTTAAAACCTGCACCAGATAACTAGCTCACAAAATCCATTTGAATCTGAAGACTCTCTAGCTCATCTGAGCTAAAGTTTTTTCTACATTCATCCCCTTTCCTCTCCTAACAAAATAAAATCAAAACTGTATTTGAATTTTATGAAAGTTTCCTTCAATATCAGGATCCCATGTTACTACAAAAGTTTCAACCCCTCCTGCAGACTTTTTTTCAGGAGTCTTCTAGCCAAAAAGGACAACATGATCATAGTTCCAGATGACAAATTCAGCCAAAAAAGTCTGAAAGCCTTTTGGGTTTAAACCAAAAGAAAACTTCTTTCACACTCTAAAAAAAAAAAAAAAGAGAGAGAGAGAAAAAAGAGTAGAATAGAATAGACCAGACCAGGTTGGAAGAGACCTTCAAGATCATCATGTCCAACCTATCATCCAACACCACCCAACCAACTAAACTATGCAACCAAGCAACCTGTCAAGTCTCCTCCTGAACACGCCCAGCGATGGTGACTCCACCACCTCCCCGGGCAGTCCATTCCAACGGGCAATCACTCCTTCTGTGTAAAACTTCTTCCTAACATCCAGCCTGAACCTCCCCTGGTGCAGCCTGAGACTGTGTCCTCTTGTTCTGGTACTGGCTGCCTGGGAGAAGAGACCAACCTCTGCCTGTCTACAACCTCCCTTCAGGAAGTTGTAGACAGCAATAAGGTCACCCCTGAGTCTCCTCTTCTCCAGGCTAAGCAACCCCAGCTCCCTCAGTCTCTCCTCATAGGGCTTGTGTTCCAAGCCCCTCACCAACTTCGTTGCCCTTCTCTGGACACGCTCCAGCAAGTCAACATCCTTCTGTCGTGGGGTGGAAGGGTAAGGCCAAGAAGCCTCCTCCCTTCCCCCTTGTAAGGCAAAAGGGAAAAAAAATTGAAGGGAAGGAAAAAAAAACTCACAAGCTGAATTAGCAAGGCAGTGGAGCTATATTTACAAAGCAGTGTAGGACTTGCAGGGGGAATATTTACAAATTTACAATATCTACAAAGATATACAATAAAGTAACACAGAAATGAGAGTAGCCCCCCTTGCAGAGGGGGTTCCCCACCTCCGCTCTCCCCTCTTTCCCCCCCCTTCCCCAGAGTAGGTCAGAAAAAGGGAGAAAGAAGAAAGAAAGAAGTTAAAAGCAGTTTTGTGTTAATTGGAAAGGAGTTAATACCGGCCTTTATCTGTCTTCAAGGCCGAGGCCTTGGCAGAAAGCCCAGCACAGAGACAGAGCTGCACTGTGGAGGAGCGGAAGCAAGACTGAAGATAGAAGTACCAGAGTGCCCAGTTCATTCCCAGTTCACTCCCAGTTCAGAAGGTGCTTCCTCCCACTTCACCAATGAAATAGTTTAGATTATTCCTTCCGTTTACCAACTTCCGTCCACCATATTCCCTTTCTTAAGGGGGCAATGTCAACCGGCCACACCTTCCTAAACTGAGGGGCCCAGAACTGGACACAGTACTCGAGGTGTGGCCTAACCAGTGCAGTGTACAGGGGCAGAATGACCTCCCTGCTCCTGCTGGCCACACTGTTCCTGATGCAGGCCAAGAAGCCATTGGCCCTCTTGACTGCCTGGGCACACTGCAGGCTCATGTTCAGCCTGCCATCGACCAGCACCCCCAGGTCCCTCTCTGCCTGGCTGCTCTCCAGCCACTCTGACCCCAGCCTGTAGCACTACATGGGGTTGTTGTGGCCAATGTGCAGAACCCGGCACTTGGATGTGTTAAATCTCATGCCATTGGACTCTGCCCATCTGTCCAGTCAGTCCAGGTCCCTCTGCAGAGCCTCTCTACCCTCCAGCAGATCAACTCCTGCCCCAAGCTTGGTGTCATCAGCAAATTTACTGATGATCGACTCAATGCCCTCATCCAGATCATCAATAAAGATGTTAAAGAGGATGGGGCCCAGCACTGATCACTGGGGGACTCCACTACTGACTGGCCGCCAGCTAGATGTGGTACCATTCACCACTGCTCTCTGGGCTCGACCATCCAACCAGTTCCTATCCCACTGCAGTGTGCTCCCATCCAAGCCATGGGCTGACAGCTTGGCCAGGAGTTTACTGTGGGGGATGGTGTCAAAGGCCTTGCTGAGGTCCAGGTAAACTACATCCACAGGCCTCCCCACACCCACCAGGCGGGTCACCTGATCATAGAAGGAGATCAGGTTGGTCAGGCAGGACCTGCCCTTCCTAAATCCATGCTGGCTGGGCCTGATCCCTTGGCCATCCTGTAAGTGCTGTGTGCTTGCACTCAGGATGACCTGTTCCATGATCTTGCCTGGCACTGAGGTCAGGCTGACAGGCCTGTAATTCCCTGGCTCATCCAACCGGCCCTTCTTGCGGATGGGCACCATGTTGGCCAGCTTCCAGTCCTCTGGGACCTCTCCAGTGAGCCAGGACTGCTGGAAAATTATGGAGAGTGGCTTGGCCAGCTCATCTGCCAGCTCTCTCAGCACCCTAGGATGGATCCCATCTGCTCCCATGGACTTGTGGAGATCCAAACGGCTGAGCAGATCACCAACTACCCCATTCTGGAACAGAGGAAAACTATGATGCTCCCTGGCTCCTTCTGCCAGATCTGCAGGTCAGCTTTCAGGAAGACGTTTTGTCCTGCTAGTAAAAATTGAGGCAAAGAAGGTGTTAAGTAACTCTGCCTTTTCCTCATCCTTTCTTACAACGTTCCCCTCTGTGTCCACCAAGGAATGGAGGTTGTCCTTGTCCTTCCTCTTGCTATTAATGTATTTATAGAAGGACTTTTTGTTGTCCTTCACAGTAGAGGCCAGTTTAAGCTCCAAGTGTGCTTTTGCCTCCCTAATTTTCTTCCTACAAGAGCTAGCAACATCCTTAAATTTTTCATGGGTTGCCTCACCTGTCTTCCAAAGGTGATACACACTCTTTTTTCCCCTTAGTTCTTTTAGAATTTCATTACCCATCCAGGCTGGCCATCTGCCCCGGCGGCTCATCTTCCGGCACATTGGCACAGCCTGTTCCTGCGCCTTCAACAGTTCTTCCTTGAAGTAGGACCAGCTCTCCTGGACCCCTCTGTTTTTAAGGGCTTCATCACAAGGAACCCTCTGAATTAGTTCCTTGAGTAACTTGAAGTCTGCCCTCCGGAAGTCCAGAGTGGAGGTCTTCTTGCTACCCCTCTTAGCTTGACCAAATACTGAAAATTCAATTATCTCATGGCAACTGGACCCCAAACACCCTCTGACCACCACATCACCCACCAGCCCTTCCCTGTTGGTGAAGAGAAGGTCAAGCATAGCCTTACCCCTGGTAGGCTCTCGCAGCACCTGGGATAAGAAGCTGTCCTCCATGCACTCTAAGAACCTCCTAGACTGTCTCCTCTCTGCTGTGTTGAGATCCCAGCAGATATCAGGAAAGTTGAAGTCACCCATGAGAACAAGGTCAGGCGATCTTGAGACAGCCTTAAGCTGCCTATAGAATGACTCATCAACATCCTCCTCCTGGTTGGGTGGTCTATAACAGACTCCAACTAGGGTGTCAGCCCTGTTAGCCTTCCCTCTAATTCTTACCCACAGGCACTCAACCTGATGGTCCCTGATCTCCGTCTCAATGGCATCTAGTGCCTCCCTGATGTACAGGGCCACCCTTCCACCCCTTCTTCCTTGCCTGTCTCTCCTGAAGAGCTTGTAGCCATCAATTGCAGCGCTCCAGTCATGTGAGTCGTCCCACCACATCTCTGTGATGGCAACTACATCATAACTTTCCTGCTGCAACAAGGCTTCCAGCTCCTCTTGTTTGTTGCCCATGTGTAATGGGTTGGGGCAAACCCCCTCCCCACCACGCGCAGAAATAACGACTCAGACAAACAGATTGTAAAAGTGATGGAAAGTTTACCTAGAAAACAGTGAGTGCGTGCAGAGAACCAGAAACAGTAGCAAGAAGAAACCCCAAAACAGACCCAGAGAGATCCCATCCCCACCTGAGGGTGCACCCAAAGCTCCCAGGGCTCCTCCTTCCCCCCCCCCCCCCACTGCTAGGCTAGTCTCAGCTGGCCAGATCTGAGACTGCCCATCCCCCCGTGGCCTTGGGCCTAACCAGGCCCATGGCCGGGCGATCACTCCCCCAGTTACCAGGTGGCGCAGAAGAAGGAAAGAGGAAGTGCCAGACCCCACCATGAAACTTATAGTGGTGCAAGGGATCATGGTAGGAAATTACCTAACTTCTTGTGTCCACCCACTGGGCTGGACTTCTGGACACAGGAAACACGCCTGTAGCAGAGGGCACCCAGCCCAAACTACGACACCATGCTTCGTGCATTAGTGTACATGCACTTCATCCAGGCTGCTGGTTTCACCTCTGGCTCTGGCTTATCACCCCCAGACTCCTGCCTGGGGGGACTGGTTTCAGCCCCTTCCCCCTTCGAAACTAGTTTAAAGCCCTATCTACGAGACATGCCAATTCCCTTCCTAGAATCTTTTTCCCTTTGAGGGATAGGCCATTCTTGTACACTCTGATCTTTCCCATCCTCTGGGACAAATGTACTCCATCTGTTGCCAGCTGACGTGGTGCAGTAGAAAGTTTTTCAAGATCAAAAACCCCAAAATTCTTTTGACTGCACCAGCCTCTAAGCCACTTGTTGACTACAGCTGCTGACCTGTTTCTTCTTGTATTCCCTCCTGCAACTAAAGGTATAGATGAAAAAATTATTTGTGTGTTGCAGTTTGAGCTGGGTGCCCCCCTGCAATGTTTACTTCCTGTGTCCAGAAGTCCAGCCCAGGGGGTTGGACACAGGAAATTATGTAGTATTTACTACCAGAATTCTTTGCACCACTATAAGATGCAGTGCGGAGTCTGGCACCTCCTCTTTTTGTCCTCCTCCGTCAGCCAGTAACTGGGGAAGATGTCTCCTGGCTTTGGGCCTGGCTAGGCCCAAGGCCGTGGGGGGATGGGCAGTCTTAGATCTGGCCAGCTGAGACTAGCCTAGCAGTGGGAGGGGGAAGGAGGAGCCCTGGGGGTCTTGGGTGTACCCTCAGGTGGAGATGGGATCTCTCTGGGTCTGTTTTGGGATTTTTCTTTGTCACTGCGCTTTTGGCTTTCTGTAAAAGTTCACTGCTTTCTATTTAAACTTTCCATCACTTTTGCAATCCGTTTGAGTGTTTCTTGTTGCCAGGGGTGGGGAAGGGGACTGCCTCAACCCAGCACAGCACCTGACCCCTCAATGAGATCTCCCAGGGCCCTAAAGTCCTTCTTGATAGCCCTGGGAGTTCTGGTTGCAACATCATTCATTCCCTAACTGCATAACTATTAAGGGATAGTAGTCAGAGGGCTGCACCAGACCAGGCAGCCTTCTAGTAACATCTCCAACCCTAGCTCCCAGGAGGGAACAAACCTCCCTGTGAGTAGGGTCTGGCCGATTTATGGGGCCCTCTGTTCCCCTCAGGAGGGAATCGCCAATAACAATTACCCTCCTCTTTTTTTTAAGGGAGCAAGTCCTGATGCCGGAGGAAGGCTGTTTAACCTTAGGCTGATTTGCTGTAGGCTGTTTAACCTTAAGCTGTTTTGCCACAGGGAAAACCCCAGAGGGTGTGTCCTCTGGCATCAGAATCACCTCACCCTCGACCTCCAATGCCCCGTACTTGTTTTCCAAGGGCAGTGGGGAAGGGGAGGGGAGACAAGGAGGTTTAACCTTGCGCCTTTTGAGAGGAACCTGCGTCCATTCCCTTCTGCTTTTTGGATAACCAGCCTCTGCTGGGGGGGCCTGCTGAGCCTGGTTACTCAGGTTTGTCACTCTTCTACAATTGCTTACATCTCTAAGTCTAGCAACCTTGTCCTTCAGTCCAGCCACCAGGCTAAGCAGATAGTCGATCTGCTCACATGTTATGCAGGAGTTGTCTCCACCACCCTGCACCTCAAGTGCCAGGCTCCAGCACTGTCTGCAGCCAGATGCCTGGACAGCTACCTCTTGCTTATGACACCTACCTACCTGCTTATATTCCCCCTCAGTCTGAGTTGAGACTGATTTCTTAAAGGAGTTATTGTGGTAAGTTACCACCATGCCTAGCCCTGCCTACAGGACCTAGTGGAGAAAGTTTCAGAAAAAGTGTGGCGGCGCGAGCGTCCGAGCGAGAAGCCTGGCTGAAACGGAACTGCCTGTGAGCTGCTGCTGGCTTTTTAAAGTGCCGCGGCGATGCAGGGAGCCCAAGTGATCCCGAGCACGTGGAGAAACGGCAAGAGCCGATCCTAGCCAAGTGCCAAGATACCGCGCGAGTCCCGCAGGTTGAAAAGGGAGCAGTTAGTGCTTTTCCGAGGCTCCTGGTCTCGGTGTGTTCCCGATGGAGCTTACCGCTGAAATGGAACTGCCCGCAAGCTGCCGCTGGCTTTTTAAAGAAAGAGAAAGCTTCAATAGGCAGCTTACAATTTGTCATGCATTTAAATCAGAATGGCAATTAGTATTTCTGCAACCATGACAAGAACATGGCTTTGAAATAAATGTATGGAAATTAAAAAGCATCCTTTGGAGTATGTACAAAGTGTTCCCTTCATCTGTGTCCTGTAGATAATTTGGAGAGCTTCAATAAGTATGTAGCATTAACACTGAAACAGCAAGCCCTCTTCCCACAAAACATGCATCCAGTAAGATAAGGACATGAAAATTAGAAGCAGCAATTTTTGCACTCTCACTTGTGCTTTTACTTGATAATGACACTGTTAATTCACCTACAGCCCATATATCTATCTGTAAGAAATATTTCTCCTCAAGCTTCAATGGGCTTCATCCAGGACAGTTTCCAATCTCCTCACTTTCCTGCACCACATCCTTACACAGATGCTGGTATGGAGTAAAATCAGATCCTGTTACACTTAGGCTACTCATAATGTGAAAATGTTAATGTAATGTTTTTATCATATTCCACTCATGGACAAGATGCCATGCGCGAACCCAGCACGTGGCTGAAGAGAGAGGAGGCAGCTTGAGGAGCGCAGCTCTGGGAGTTTGGCTTTTGGCTTTGATTCCCTTGCTTTTCAGGCGGTAAGGGGCTGGTGGCATGGGACTTCCCAAAGAGAGGAGGAGGGGCAGGGGGCTCGGACTGCATACCTGCCGGAGGGCAGTGACGTAGCTGGGGGAGGGGTTGCCGCGGAGACCGCGCGCAAACCAAACAGAACCCAGCGCGTGGCTGAAGAGAGAGGAGGCAGCTTGAGGAGCGCAGCTCGGCTGCTCACTGACAGGGGGAAAAAAAAAAAAAAAAAAAAAAAAAAAAGCCGTGTGGAGAGGGTGGTTACTACAAGATGGTGACCACTAAAGCAAAGGCTAACAGAAGGACAGTGGGCACCCAAACAGAGACCACACACAAGCATGCAGATGTTCAGGTAGGTGGCTGCAGTGAGTGCTGGAACCTGGCACTCGATATGGAGGATGGAGGGAGCAACTCCTGTGTCAGGTGTGAGCAGGTCAGTGATCTGATGAGCATGGTGGTCAAACTAAAAGAAGAGGTGGAAAGGCTAAGAGCTAGAAGAGATGGTGAGCAGAAAATTGACGATTCCCATAATGTAATCTCTTCTAAACCAGAACAGGGGGTAACACTTAGGGGAACAGGGAGTTTGATACCTTCCCAGAAGCAAGATTCTCAACCTCCCTGTAGTAACCCCCATGAGCAGGGCCAATGGGAACAGGTCTCTGCCCGACGGAAGAAATGCAAACGAAGGAAGTCTGCTCCTGTGAGCAGCATGCTGCCTCCAGTGCAGTTACAGAACAGGTATGAGGCTCTGCAGGAGAAACAGGTCATTGGTAAGGTCGAGGACTCAAGAAGGTCAGAAGCTGCACCAATGACAGGTTGCCTCAGGCCAGCCATCAAAACTTACCCAGAAAAGAAACCTCACAGGGTCATTGTCATAGGAGACTCCCTACTGAGGGGAACAGAGGGCCCAATATGCAGACCAGACCCATTTCATAGAGCGGTCAGCTGCCTCCCTGGTGCCCAAGTAAAAGACGTTGTAGATAGAATTCCCAACCTCGTGAGTCCTTCAGACTACTACCCACTGCTGGTCTTTCAGGTGGGCAGTAACGATGTAACAATGAGAGGCTCACAATCTATTAAAAAAGACTTCAGAACCTTAGGGCAAATGCTAAAGGGATCAGGGGCTCAAGTCGTGTTCTCTGCCATCCCTCTAACGTCAGCAATGGATGAGGACACACTGAGGAAGGGCCGACAGATCAATTCATGGCTCAGGGGCTGGTGCCATCGACAGGGCTTTGGGTTCCACAATCATGGATTGGTTTTCAAGGCACCTGAGCTGAAAACAACTCATGGGACACACTTGTCCCAGAGGGGGATAAGAATCCTGGGGCAGGAATTGGCAGGGCTCATTGATAGGGCTTTAAACTAGATTTGAAGGGGGAAGGGGTTAATAGTCTCCTGCTGGCTGGTGACAAACAGAGGGGCAGCTCACCAGCAGTAGAGAGAAGGAGAGCTGGTAAGGGTTCTCAACTTGCTGCCCTGAGGCAAACCACGAATGATCCACCAGGACATTCTGTGGAAACCGAGGGGATTTGGCACAAGAGGAGGACAGGGCCAGCCCAGCTGAAGTGCTTCTATGCGAATGCGCGCAGCTTGGGCAACAAACAGGATGAGTTAAGGGCCACTGTGCTGCTGGGATGCCACGACATAGTGGCTGTTACTGAAACTTGGTGGGATGAATCCCATGACTGGAATGTAGGGATAGATGGGTATAAACTCTTTAGGAAGGATAGGCAGGGAAGGAGAGGAGGAGGTGTTGCCCTCTATGTCAATAGCCAGTTGGAATCAGTGGAGCTCCACCTGGGGAGGGATGATGAGCTAGTTGAGAGTGTATGGGTTAAAATTAAAGGCAGGACAGGGGAAGGAGATATTAATGTGGGGGTCTCCTACAGGCCACCTGACCAGCAGATCCAAGCAGATGAGGCCCTCCATAGGCAAATAGAAGCAGCTTCCAGGTCACAAGCCCTGGTCCTCATGGGTGATTTCAACCACCCGGACATCTGCTGGAGAGACAACACAGCAAGGCACCAGCAATCCAGGATGTTCCTGGACTGCATAGAAGACAACTTCCTCCTCCAAATGGTAGAGGAACCAACAAGAAACGGTGCTATGCTGGACCTTGTTCTCATCAACAGGGAAGGGCTGGTAAGCAATGTGAGGCTCAGAGACGGCCTTGGCTGCAGTGACCATGAAGCAGTTGAATTTAATATCCTCAGGGCAATCAGGAGGAAGTATTCCAAGCTCACGACCCTAGACTTTAGGCGTGCAGATTTTGATCGCTTCAGGGATCTGCTAGCCAAAGTGTCGTGGGACAAAGCCCTGGAGGGAAGAGGGACCCAGGACAGCTGGTCAGTATTCAAGGACCACCTCCTCTGTGTCCAGGAGCTCTGTATACCAACAAAGAGAAAAGCAGGTAAGAATGCTAGGAGGCCTGCCTGGATGGGCAAGGAGCTACTGGACACACTATTACTTAAAAGGAAACTCTACAGGAAGTGGAGAGAAGGACAGGTAGAACAGGGGGAATATAAGGAAGCTGCCTGAGCAGCAAGAGTCCTGGTTAGGAAAGCCAAAGCAGAGTTTGAGTTGAATCTAGCCAGGGAGATTAAAGGGAACACTAAGAACTTCTACAGGTATATTAATGGGAAGAAGAAGACTAGGGAAGGTGTGGGCCCCCTCAGAAAGGAAAATGGTGACATGGTCACATGTGATGAGGAAAAGGCTGAGGTACTTAATAACTTCTTTACCTCAGTCTTCACTGCAAGGGCCTCTAGCCACACTCCTGATGTTATGGAAGTCAAAGCCAGGGACGGGGAGGAAGAACTGCCCATTGTAAGTGCAGATCAGGTTCGTGATCATGATCACCTGAAAGTGTTCAAGTCCATGGGACCCGACGGGATACACCCACGGGTGCTGAGAGAACTGGCAGATGAGGTTGCTAAACCCCTCTCTATTATATTTCAAAAGTCATGGCAGTCTGGGGAAGTCCCCACAGACTGGAAAAGGGGAAACATTGCCCCCATCTTCAAAAAGGGTAAGAAGGAGGAACCAGGGAACTACGGGCCAGTCAGTCTCACCTCTGTGCCTGGAAAGATCATGGAGCAGATCCTCCTGGAGTCACTACTCGCTCAAAAGAATAGTGAAGAGGTGATTGGGAACAGTCAGCATGGTTTTGCCAAGGGCAAATCCTGCCTGACCAACCTGGTGGCCTTCTATGAGCAGGTGACAAAATTAATAGATGAGGGGCGAGCAACTGATGTCATTTACCTGGACCTGAGCAAAGCCTTCGACACTGTCCCGCACCACATCCTGGTCTCCAAACTGGTGACACATGGGTTTGATGGGTGGACCACTAGATGGATAAGGAACTGGCTTGATGGCCGCACCCAAAGAGTGGCTGTCCATGGCTCCATGTCCCAGTGGAGGCCAGTGACAAGCGGAGTCCCTCAGGGATCAGTCCTGGGACCTGTCTTATTCAACATCTTTGTGGGGGACATGGACAGTGGCATTGAGTGCACCCTCAGCAAGTTTGCTGATGACACCAAGCTGTGTGGTGCAGCAGACACGCTGGAGGGAAGGGAGGCCATCCAGAGGGACCTTGACAGGCTGGAGAGGTGGGCACAAGCCAACCTCATGAAGTTCAATAAGAGCAAGTGCAGGGTCCTGCATCTGGGTCGAGGCAATCCCAGGCACAAATACAGGCTGGGCAGTGACTGGCTGGAAAGTAGCCCTGAGGAGAGAGACTTAGGGGTGCTGGTGGACAAAAAGCTCAACATGAGCTCTCAATGTGCACTTGCAGCCTGCAAAGCCAATCAGATCCTGGGCTGCATCAGGAGAAGTGTGGCTAGCAGGTCGAGGGAGGTGATCCTCCCCCTCTACTCAGCCCTGGTGAGACCCCACCTGGAGTACTGTGTCCAGTTCTGGAGCCCCTATTACAAGAGGGATGTGGAGGTGCTGGAACGTGTCCAGAGAAGGGCCACAAGGATGATCAGAGGGCTGGAGCACCTCTCCTATGAGGACAGACTGAAGGAGTTGGGGCTGTTCAGTCTGCAGAAGAGAAGGCTCTGAGGTGACCTAATTGTGGCCTTCCAGTATCTGAAGGGGGCCTACAGGAAGGCTGGGGAAGGACTTCTCTAGATCTCAGGTAGTGATAGGACTAGGGGGAATGGAATGAAGCTGGAGGTGGGGAGATTCAGGCTAGATGTGAGGAGGAGGTTCTTCACCATGAGAGTGGTGAGACCCTGGAATGGGTTGTCCAGGGAGGTGGTCGAGGCCCCGTCCCTGGGGGTGTTTAAGAGCAGGCTGGATGAGGCTCTGTCCAGCCTGATCTAGTGTGGGGTGTCCCTGCCCATGGCAGGGGGGTTGGAGCTAGATGATCCTTGTGGTCCCTTCCAACCCTTAATGAAACTATGAAACTATAAGATCTCCTTTCCTGTGCTGAAGGACAAGGTATATTTTCAGTACCACGTTCAGTCTGAGTCAGGCAAACAAAGCATTCTAGTCGATTTTCAAGAGCAAAACAGCACAGTTTATAATTCATGCTTAATAAAAGGTCTCTATTCTGCTGTCTGCACTTCTCTGAAATACTTGCTGTCTCCTTATCTACCATACCCATGATAATATGGGATTAATGTATTTGCTTTTGTCCTTGTGTCTACAAAGCCTTATTCCCCTCAGCACTTCCACTGCCCTGATTTCAAAAACTGCATCTCCTTTTACCTGACTACAGAACAACACTAAGGTGAACACCAAAAGAAGTGTTGTTTGGAACAATAAGCTTTCAAACAGCCCATGGCCCATTCTTCAGTCCTCTGAAACTCTACTGACTCTCCCAGGCAGCTTGCAAATCTAGGTAAATTTGTGCAGTCCTGCACTAAAAATTCTGAACAAAGGCATATTCTTCACTTGGCCACTTAGGAACCAAACACATAGGCTCTGCTTTTCAGGAACAGTTGCCCAAGTAATTTACAGAGTTTCTTAGGGTGATTCCAACAACTTGAGGATAAAGGAACTACCCTGCACATACTTTCCCTACTCATTCCCATCCTTCTGTCTCTTCCTTTCTGTTGGTCTCACAGTTTTGATGCTGCAGGGTGTGTCAGTTTAATTTGCTGCCAAATAAGTCAGCTGATTCTCTTCCAGTTGGGACTCAGCTCTGGCCAGTGTCTTGAACTAGATCATCTAAAGGACACACAATTACTAAACCTGCCACAAGGGAAGATTAAAGAATGCACTGAATGGGGGATGATCCAGGTGATTGACCATATCAATATATGACAGATCCAGCACTACTAGAGCAAATTGCCAAGGGAAGTCAATCACTTCCCTGAAAGAAACATCCAGATGGTGCTAACAGCAGCATAATTTACCTTAAGTTTTAGGCAAGCGTATTCTAGTTAATCTTGCATTCACTGACTTATGACAACACTAAAGATCAACTTAATATAAGCATTAAGTGATAGAAACATTGAAGTCCAGCCCAACTGCAGAAAATCATGACACAGAAGGACAAAGGTACATTTTTATGTGTTGTGTCTATGTGTAAAGATTTTCTCTTTAAAGGTATTATTAAAACATTTTTTAAAAGAATGTAAGTTAGAGGAACAGTTCAAAAAGGACACTTGGCTGAGGGAGGATGTTAAAGATCCAGAACAAGAAAGATGTGAAATAATCAATTTGCTAGATCATGGACACCTAGAAAGTGCAATTAATATAGCCACTCACAATAAAAATTCAGAAATTTCTACCTTGATCTAGCACAGAGAAATTGCAGGCTAAAATGAAAAGGAGAAATGCTCTCTGTTCTCCATCTCTTGAAATACAGTCACATCTACTCTCTTGCAGAAGAGCTAGTGACTATGCAGTTCAAGGCCATTCACCTTGCCAGCATGATCACAAACCTAGCATGAGAGTTTGCTCCACAGTAGCCAACTTGCCAGCTCACACAGAATGCTGTGGATTGGACAGGACCTCTGCAGATCATCTAGTCCAAACCCTCTACTAAAGCAGGGTCACCTAAGAGTATGTTGCATAGGATCAAGCAAGTTTTGAGTATCTCCACAAAGAGACCCCAGAACCTCTCTGGGCAGCCTGTCCCAGTGCTCCATCAACTCCAAAAGGAAAAATAAGTTTCCTCATGTTCAGGTGTGTGGCCGGTTGACGTTGCCCCCTTAAGAAAGGGAATATGGTGGACGGAAGTTGGCAAACGGAAGGAATAATCTAAACTAATTTCATTGGGAGAGTGGGAGGAAGCACCTTCGGAACTGGGAGTGAACTGGACCTTTCCAGCACTTCTCTGTCAGTCTTGCTTCCGCCTTTTCTTCGTGCAGCAGCTCTGTCTCTGTGCTGGGCTTTCTGCCAAGGCCTCGGCCTTGAAGATGAGATAGAAGGCCTGTATTAACTGCTTTTCCAATTAACACAAAACTGCTTTTAACTTCTTTCTTTCGCTCTCTCTCTCTTCTAACCTAATCTGGGGAAAGGGGGGAGAGAGGGGAAAGAGGAGGTGGGGAACCCCCTCTCCGCCGAGGGGGTTACTCTCATTTCTGTGTTACTCTGTTGTATATCTTTGTATATATTGTAGATATTGTAAATATTCCCCTGCATACTCTACATTGCTTTGTAAATATAGCTCCACTGCTTTGCTAATTCAGCTTGTGAGTTTTTTTTTCCTTTCCCTTCAAGTTTCTTTCCCTTTACCTTACAAGGGGGAAGGGAGGAGGCTTCTTGGCCTTACCCTTCCAAACCCACCACATTTTTTTTTATTGGCGTACCCAACGTGCGGCAGATAATTAGTTTAATTTATTACTTGATTGATTTAGTGTTTTCTAGCTGAATTAGCAAACATGAAGGTATTGTGGTTTGTGGAGCGATTATTCTTTTCAATTTTTGGGGCTCTGATTTACAGATATTGTTTGGGTTTGACTTTGGATTGCCTGGGTAAATATTTGGTGCGGACAATTTATATGTGGGTTATGTATAAAGTTAAATTATGGTATGGAAAATGTATTAATTTATTATGGCCAGTGAGATACAGGAATGTTACCTCCACCACTCTCCCAATTGAGATAAAGGGTTTTAAGATTCCGCCTGAGGAATTGATTTTCTGAGAGAAGGGCGTTTCAAAGACCCTAGAGGTTACAAATGGGCTTTTGGAGTAGCTTCTATAGAAATTGATGGACAAAAATTGAAGCTGTCTGCCAGACCTGAACTTTCTGATGAATCTGCAGTTGTGGGACAACATAAGATACAGGACATTAAATTGCCGGTTGCTTCTCAGACTGTGCATCACAGACAATACAGAACCAACCGTGACTCTTTGTTGCCCATTCAGAATCTGATTCGTCAGTTGGAGAGTCAGAAAGTCGTCAGCAAAACTCATTCACCTTTCAACAGTCCAGTGTGGCCTGTGCGGAAGCAGAATGGAGACTGGCGTCTGACGGTAGACTACCGAGCCCTAAACGAAGTGACACCACCTATGAGTGCAGCAGTACCAGACATGATGGAACTGCAGTATGAGCTGGAATCCAAAGAGGCCAAATGGTATGCTACCATAGACATTGCTAATGCATTTTTCTCTATTCCCATAGCAGAGGAATGCAGGCCTCAGTTTGCTTTCACCTGGAGAGGAATCCAGTACACTTTCAACAGACTGCCAATGGGCTGGATCCACAGCTCAAGCATCTGTCATGCAGTGATCCACGATGCTCTGGAGAAAGGCGGTGCTCCAGAACACATCCAGTTCATCGATGACATCATCGTCTGGGGTAAAACTGCTGAGGAAGTCATCGAGAAAGGTAACAAAATCATTGACATTCTTCTGAATGCAGGTTTTGCCATCAAACGAGACAAGGTGAAAGGACCTACCACAGAGATTCAATTTCTGGGAGTGCGGTGGCAGGATGGACGCCGACACATTCCAGTGGATGTGGTAAATAGAGTCTCTACCATGGCGAGTCCCACAAACACGCAAGAGACCCTACGTTTCATGGGGATAGTGGGATTTTGGAGACTGCACATCCCTGGATACAGTCAGATTGTGAAACCTCTGTATGATGTGACTTGAAAGAGAAACCATTTCCACTGGGGACCTGAACAACAATCAGCCTTTGACCAGATAAAGCAAGAGGTAATTCAAGCAATGGGTCTGGGACCTGTCCGAGATGGTCCAGACATTAAGAACATTTTGTACACGGCTGCAAGTGACAATGGTCCAACCTGGTGCTTGTGGCAAAAAGCTCCAGGTGAGACACGTGGACGACCTCTTGGTTTTTGGAGTCGAGGTTACAGAGGTTCAGAGGCTAATTATACTCCAACAGAGAAAGAAATTTTAGCTGCCTATGAAGGAGTGAAAGCATCTTCTGAAGTGATTGGAACTGAATCACAACTTCTTCTAGCTCCCAGATTACCAGTTTTGAATTGGATGTTCAAAGGCAAAGGTTCCACACCACATCATGCCACAGACTCAACCTGGTCTAAGTGGATGGCTCTGATAACACAGAGAGCTCGAATGGGAAATCTTGAAAGACCTGGTCTAGTGGAGGTGATCTCAAGTTGGCCTGAAGGCATCAACTGTGCTAAACCTCCAGAGGAGAAAGTGACTTGTGCTGAGGAAGCTCCTCCTTACAATGACCTTTCTGATGATGAAAAGAAATATGCTTTGTTCACAGACGGTTCCTGTTGTCTTGTTGGAAACAAGAGAAGGTGGAAGGCTGCAGTGTGGAGTCCAACACGCCGAGTTGCAGAGGCGAAAGACGGAGAAGGAGAATCCAGTCAGTTCGCAGAGGTAAAAGCTGTCCAGCTAGCTCTTGACGTAGCTGAACGCGAGAGATGGCCAAAGCTTTATCTCTACACCGACTCATGGATGGTAGCCAATGCTCTATGGGGTTGGCTAAAGAACTGGAAGAAGAGTGGTTGGCAGAGGAAAGGAAAACCCATTTGGGCAGCCAACCTGTGGCAGGACATTGCTGATCGAATCGAGAGAATTCCAGTGAAAGTGAGACACATCGATGCTCACATTCCTAAGAGCAAAGCTACTGAGGAACAGCAACACAACCATCAGGCAGATCTAGCTGCAAGAGTTTCTCAAGTAGACATGGACTCTAATCTTGATCTCGACTGGAAACACCGAGGTGAGATATTCTTAGCTCGGTGGGCTCACGATTCGTCAGGACATCAAGGCAGAGATGCAACATACCAATGGGCTCGTGACAGATCCATAGACATTTCCATGGATGCTATCACACAAGTCATCCATGACTGTGACATTTGTGCTGCTATTAAGCAGGCAAAACGACATAAGCCCTTGTGGTATGGTGACAGATGGTCCAAGTACAAGTATGGTGAAGCTTGGCAGATTGACTACATCACTCTACCACGTTCTCGTTCTAGTAAGCAATACGTGCTTACTATGGTAGAGGCAAACACTGGATGGTTGCAAACTTATCCAGTTCCACATGCAACTGCACGCAACACCATTCTCGGTCTGGAGAGACAGATCCTGTGGAGACATGGAACTCCAGAGAGGATTGAGTCAGACAACGGAACTCATTTCAAGAACAACCTTGTAAAGAGCTGGGCAAAAGAGCACGGTATTGAGTGGATATTCCACATTCCCTACTATGCACCAGCTTCAGGGAAGATTGAACGCTACAACGGTTTGTTGAAGACCACTCTTAAAGCCATGGGGGGTGGATCTTTGAAAAATTGGGAAAAACATTTAGCACAAGCAACCTGGCTGGTAAATAGTAGAGGCTCAGTGAACCGAGCTGGACCTGCACATTCAGATTTGCTACGGAAAGTAGAAGGTGATAGAGTTCCTGTTGTTAGAGAAAAGAATCTGTTAGGTAAAACTGTTTGGGTATTTTCTCCCTCAGGAGAGGCTAAACCTGTCCGAGGGGTGGTTTCAGCTGAAGGTCTGGGTCACACTTATTGGGTAATGCAAGAGAATGGTGAAATTCAGTGTATTCCGCAAAGAAATTTAACTTTAGCTGAAAGAGGTTAATTTCAAACTGTTGTACAGCTACATCGCGTCCAAAGGAAGAATCAACGAGGAATCTACGGTGCACGAACCCTGAGATCCCTGAGTCAACTAAGAGACCCTGAGATTCCCTGCTTCCCTTTTCTTCGCTTCATCAGTGAAAAAATGAACTGTTTTCCATTTTTCTCATTTCCTGATTTTCTTGGACTTTTGAATCATCTACATCTGAGCATAGCCGGAATGGACTATGAACTTTGCTCACGAACTGTAAATATCGTTTTGGATTGGATGGACAGTATGAACAGCCAATGAAATTGTTTAGAAGGGGTGGACTGTGGCCGGTTGACGTTGCCCCCTTAAGAAAGGGAATATGGTGGACGGAAGTTGGCAAACGGAAGGAATAATCTAAACTAATTTCATTGGGAGAGTGGGAGGAAGCACCTTCGGAACT
Organism: Melanerpes formicivorus; assembly: GCF_026170545.1. NCBI lineage: Eukaryota > Metazoa > Chordata > Aves > Piciformes > Picidae > Melanerpes > Melanerpes formicivorus. Next base: position 495,810 of record NW_027142485.1, on the reverse strand, counting down.
GGGAGTGAACTGGACCTTTCCAGCACTTCTCTGTCAGTCTTGCTTCCGCCTTTTCTTCGTGCAGCAGCTCTGTCTCTGTGCTGGGCTTTCTGCCAAGGCCTCGGCCTTGAAGATGAGATAGAAGGCCTGTATTAACTGCTTTTCCAATTAACACAAAACTGCTTTTAACTTCTTTCTTTCGCTCTCTCTCTCTTCTAACCTAATCTGGGGAAAGGGGGGAGAGAGGGGAAAGAGGAGGTGGGGAACCCCCTCTCCGCCGAGGGGGTTACTCTCATTTCTGTGTTACTCTGTTGTATATCTTTGTATATATTGTAGATATTGTAAATTTGTAAATATTCCCCTGCATACTCTACATTGCTTTGTAAATATAGCTCCACTGCTTTGCTAATTCAGCTTGTGAGTTTTTTTTTCCTTTCCCTTCAAGTTTCTTTCCCTTTACCTTACAAGGGGGAAGGGAGGAGGCTTCTTGGCCTTACCCTTCCAAACCCACCACAAGGTGGAACCTCCTGGGTTCCAGTTTGTGCCTGTTGCCTCCTGTCACTGGCCACTGTAGAGTTTGGCTTGCCCTTTAGATATTGATAAGCATTGATAGGATCCCCATTTAGTCTTCTCCTCTTCTTCACAGCACAGCCTTACAACCACTAGAGTCACAGTAAGCTTGTCGGAAAAAAAAAAAAAAAAAGGAAAAAAGAAAAAGGCATTGCAAAGCTCTGGCCTTCTTTCACAGCACCCTAAACTTATCTCTGCAGAAGCAGTGTGAAACTGCCCCCACAGGATGACTCCAGGAGGAGAGAGATTATATGCAAAGCAGCTTTAAAACAAATCCTTTCATAACTAAAGTTCAGAGTTAAATGATCTGATTCTCCTTTGCTAGAGTGAAACTAGCAATTTCATTTCTTCAAGCACCAAAGACAGAGACTTCTTGCAGCCACCTTGAGGCAGAATGGACACAACTTGAAACATTCTGACAAGTTTGCTTAATGTTCTGCTTTTGTATTTTTCCTAAAAATTTAATCAGAATCATTTCAGTTGGAAAAGACCTTTAAGATCATCAAGTCCAACCAGGAAGAAACAATGCAGAATGGAATGAAAAAATAAAAAGTAACTCTACAAAATTACAGTAAACTGGTATGTTTTCAGTAGATCCACAACTAAAGAGATAAAACTAGAAGACAATTTCTATCAGGCACAGCTTGACAACAGCTTTTGTAAATGTGCTGGGCACACCACTTTAAGTAGCATTGTTCTCCTGCTTCCAGTCACTCTTTTTGCAGCCATGACCTTAATCTCAGTTTCTGGAGAGCCAGTCTGGCTGAAAGCCAGTCCACAAAGAGAGAGAAGTTTTGGAAGATTCAGCTCATACAAGCAAGAGAGGAAGACAACATTCACTAGGCTGAGGAAAGTGAAGGGTAAGACTTTATTTCAGCTCCATCTTAAAAGGCCAAACTACATATACAGTCAAAACCATCTGACTAAGACTGACCCCTTAGTAATTCTATCTAAGAGGCAGAGATACTTTAAGAGTACTCTTTAAATGGTATATCAGGCAAGTTTCCAGGAACTCTGGCAATGCTGCCTTCTTTGAAACTATAGTAAAAGTCATTAATCTCCGATCTACAAAACTATTCACAGCAGCCAAGACTCAGCTGCTGTGGAAGCAGAAGGGGGGAAAAAAAAAAAAAAAAGTTTACCTAGTACTGGTTAATCCCAAAACTCTCATGAGCTTAAGCCATTTAGATAATTCAATACTTTGGTTGAAACAATGAAGGTGATAAAATTCATTTTGAGTTATAAAGATCTTCAGCACTAAGACACATAAGCAGATAGATCCTCACTGCCTTCCCCAGAACTCAGCAGAGCTCCAACTGCAAAACTCTCAGGGAACATCACAAGTAAGCACTGTCCAAAACTCTCACATTAAAGGGAAATGGTTCATTTTTCAATAATTCAACATATTAGATTCTAATTTATTCCACTAAAAATATTGCTTAATATCTTGAGCATGGTATAGGCAATATAAAAAAGTGATATTCAATGGCTCAATGTCTGAGACAAGTGGTGTTCTTCAGGGGTCACTACTGGGACCAGTGCTGTTTAACATCTTTGTCTGTGACATGGAGAATGGGATCAAGGCACTCTCAGCAAATTTGCTGACAACACTAAGCTGGGCCACATGGTGGACATGCTGGAGGGAAGGCGTGCCATCCAGAGGGACTTTGACAGGTCCCTCATGAAGTTCAACAGAGTCAGCTGCAAGGTCCTGCACTTGATAGTTTGGGTCAGTCAGCCTGGAGAAGACAAGGCCCTGAGAACACCCTATAGCAGCCCTCCAGTATTTGAAGGAGGCCTAAATGACAGTTGGGAAGGGAACTTTTTACAAAGGCATGTAGTGATAGGACTAGGGGTAATGGCTTCAGACTGGAAGAACCTAGAATGAGATTAGATATAAGGAAGAAATTCTTCTCCATAAGGGTGGTGAGGTACTGCAATAGGTTGACCAGAGAAGTTGTGAATGCTGCAAAACTGGAAGTGTTCAAATCCAGGTTGTCTGGGGCCTTGAGCAACCTAGTCTAGTAGGTGTCATCCCTGCCCAAGGCAGGAGCTTGCGACGAGGTGATCTTTAAGGTCCCATCCTATCACAGTCCACCCCTTCTAAACAATTTCATTGGCTGTTCATACTGTCCATCCAATCCAAGACAATATTTACAATCCGTAAGCAAAGTTCATAGTCCATTCCGGCTATACTCAGATGTAGATGATTCAAAAGGCCAAGAAAATCAGGAAATGAGAAAAATGGAAAACAGTTTATTTCCTCGCCAACGAAGTAAAGAAAAGGGAAAGAGGAATTCCCAGGGTCTCTTAGTTGACTCGGGGCTCTCAGGGTTCGCAGGGTTCGTGCACCGTAGATTCCTCGTAGATTCTTCCTTTGGACGCAATGTAGCTGTACAACAGTTGGAAATTAAACTCTTTCTGCTAAAGTTAAATTTCTTTGTGGAATACACTGAATTTCACCATTCTCTTGCATTACCCAATAAGTGTGACCCGGACCTTCAGCTGAAACCACCCCTCGGACAGGTTTAGCCTCTCCTGAGGGAGAAAATACCCAAACAGTTTTACCTAGCAGATTCTTTTCCCTAACAACAGGAACTCTATCACCTTCTACTTTCTGTAGCAGATCTGAATGTGCAGGTTCAGCTCGGTTCACTGAACCTCTACTATTTAGCAGCCAGGTTGTTTGTGCTAAATGTTTTTCCCAATTTTTCAAAGATCCACCCTCCATGGCTTTAAAAGTGGTCTTCAACAAACCGTTGTAGCGTTCAATCTTCCCTGAAGCTGGTGCATAGTAGGGAATGTGGAATATCCACTCAATACCGTGCTCTTTTGCCCAGCTCTTTACAAGGTTGTTCTTGAAATGAGTTCCATTGTCTGACTCAATCCTCTCTGGAGTTCCGTGTCTCCACAGGATTTGTCCTTCCAGACCGAGAATGGTGTTGCCTTCAGTTGCATGTGGAACTGGATAAGTTTCCAACCATCCAGCGTTTGCCTCTACCTTGGTGGTCTGTTTTGATTTGATCTTTTTTGGAATGACCTCCTTGGAGGATGTATATTCCTCACAGATGAAACTTCTATCCACCTGGAGGAAGAATTGGAATTATCTCTTTGTGCCAATTGGGATATGGTGTTTTTAAATTCATCTTTCAGCTCTTTCATGCAATTCTTTATTTCACCAGACAGAGTTTCAATGGCTGAAACCAAAGAAACACGTGTCATGCTATCCTCCAATTGTCTCATTTGATCACTGAATTGGCCAACCGTAGGAGGAGCTCCACCATAATTTCTTGACACGATTCTGCTTGCCAGAATGTTTGCATAATTAGAAGGAGCAAGCTTGATGAGCTTTTTAGCAAGACCTGTTCCCACAGGAATATCATCAGGATTCATAGTTTCATGTTCACCATAGAGTATCTCTCTAACAGCAAATTCTCTCAAGCGCTTAATTCCCTCATCTATGGTAGTCCAGGGTTTAGGGTTCCATAGAAGATCCTCTTGGGAAGGGTATCTCAGGGCAACTGCAAACAAAAGGCATACCCACAGATTATCCTTACCGAGAATCTTGGCTAGATGTCTATCTATTCCATTATCCTTCGAGAGATTTCCTAGCTGAGCTGCTGACTTGTTTCCAACTATTAGAGTTGGAGCACCTGTATCATAACATCTACTAAGCCAAGTTAGAACTGGCTCCTTATCTGCTCTGGTGTAATCTTTACGGTCATTTCTAATCTCTTCGCGAGGCGAATGACACCCGGAAAGGTCATCTTCCTCTCCATCTACCACATCTTACTGAACATGTTGTCCCCATAATCCTGCTGTCACTCTCCTAAGGATCCCTTTAAGCTGAGAACCACCCTTAGCTGATGTCCTAGCTGCATCTCTTTCTGGTGTTGATCTCAATAATTCAACTAGATCTTTAAAACAAACCTTCTCTTCCTCCTCAGCAGGATCTTTTCTAGTAGAGGGTCCCTCACCAAGATCAGTCTCCTGCTCTTCTCCTCCATTAGCTCCTGGATCCTCTTTGGTCTTTCCACTTCTAGTCTTTAAAACTGCTACTTGCTGAATTGGAGCTGTGTTTGAATTTACAGCCACCTTAACAGAAGCTGACAGGTTTTGAGACAAATCAGCTGCTGTGGGAGTGGATTCCGGCCCCACCAAGAGAGTGGGTGGAAATGACCTTGCCTCGTTAATGGCCAAAGGAGAAGAAGGAGGGGGAGCCGCCATGTTGGCAGTTGCCGCCGCCCCTGGCAGCTTGCCTGAATCAGCGACAAAACTGTTCAAAGCAGCTTTTCCAGTAGACTTTTTAGCTTTCTCTTTAACTGACACAGATTCTCCATTCTCCTCATCACTGGACGTCTCTGGGGCTGACCCAGAGGAATGCCGCTTCTTTTTTGATCTATGTTTAATAATAAAACACGCTCTGGACACCTTTTTCTCCCGGCGCAAGGAAAACAGCAGATACACATTAGTTATCACCAGCAGCAGGATTACACACATCAAATAAATCACCTTTGGATCCCAGCCATCACTTAAAGTTACTCTTTCCCCTACTGGGATCTTGAACTCCTTTATCTCAATCGGGAGAGTGCTAGAGGTCACATTCCTGTACCTCACTGGCCAGAAAAAATCCATACAGCGTCCATACAGGAGCCTCACCCTGTACATAAACCACAAATAAATTTTGTGCATCAAATATTTACCTAGGTGATCGACAAGGAGGCCCAGACAATACTTCTAGACCAGAACCCCCAAAATTGAGAAAAACATACGCTCCAAAATCCAAAACACCTTCATGTTTGCTAGTCTGGCTCGAGCAAGCAATAAATCAAGCTAATTATCCTCAAGCCCCACGTTGGGCGCCAAGAAAAAAATGTTGTGGGTTTGAGAGGAAGGCCCAGCCTTCTCCCCCCGACAAAGTGAAGGAAAAAAATATGACCACAGCTAGCCACAGCCGGAGGAGCAAAGGAATGCTGTATTTACAAGCAGTTTTAGGGAATGCAGAGTATATATACACAATTTACAGTATTTACAATATATACACAGAAATATACAGCAAAGTAATAGAGGAACGAAATTCCCCTCCCCCCCTTCTGGAGGAGGGTTCCCCCCCTGTACCCCCTTCTCTCACCTTTTTCCCCAGAGAGGGTTAGAAAGAGAGGAAAGGAGCAGTTGTTAATTAAAAGCAATTATAAATTAAATCAAAATGTTAGTAGGTTTGCAGGCCTCACGCTTATCAGTCCAAGGTCAGTCTGGCAGAGAGCCTAGAAGCAGACAAGCTGGAAAGGGAGGGGAGAGTGAACTGACAAAAGTCTCAGTTGTACTCAAAACTTAAAGTTGCATTCTACCAATCTACCAATGAAATTCGTTTAGACCTGTCCTTTGTTTATAAAACATTCAGCCACAGTGCCCCTTTCTTAAAGGCACAGCCTCAAACGGTCACAATATATATTCCTTTAAGAAAAAGTTAGCTTAAGATTCTAAATGACCTCATGCTATATTCTCTCCAGTGCACATCACCCCAAAAGTGGAAAGATTTAATACAGACACGTACTGTGACTCCTCCTTCAGTCTCATTTAGGACTCTGGCAGTGGCAGGTCTTAAGTTTTCCCGGAAATGAAGACACACTGCTCAAAAAGTGCCTATAATGCTTCATTATCTTCATTCGAGATTTCTGAAAAAAGCACCATTTCATATCAATATGTCTATTGCTAGAGCAATAAAACATAATCCCATCCAAAAATAGCTGCTGGCATTAGCCAGAGAAAGCAAATAGCTGCACTGGCATCACAACATTATTCAAATGAATTGGTTTACTCTAAAAAATACAGAATAATTTAGGGGGAAAGGAACCTAGAGGCTACGAAGGCAAACAGCCTGCTCAAAGCAAAGCCAGCATTGAAATTAAATCTTTAGTATGCTTTTATTTAGCATAGGAAAGGATCACTATAGAAGAGAGGTGATTGATCAGGTAGTTTTAGTATTTTAGTTCTGCCAACAGCCAACGTGGCAGGACAACTGAGGGTGATGCACAAGCAGGGTTACACTTGCACCATCACAGCAACCAAGTTACATAGAACTATTTCAAATCACTTCACACCCATGAAAATGAACAACAGCAAGGGTACAGGCATTACCTTTGCAGGGAGTGGGGTACACATTAGGTTGTTAGCAAATTCACAATTCAGATTAGAAAAGAAACAGAAATGTTTGGAGGAAAGAAAGGTGTCAGGGAAGGAAAAACTGAACATAATGTAAATATATTGCAAAATATAGAAAGTCATTAAAAAATAAATCAAACAATGAAAAAAACCCACCACCACTTCAAAAGGAACAGAAAGGGTAAACCCTGTAGTGGACCAGAGACACATCTAAGTACCCAAGCAGTAATCACAGTTTGGACTAACTGCTAGAAATTGCTATGTCCCAGACCCAATAGCAACAAATTTCACCTGGTTGACCTACCTACTTTTGTCAAGATGACCTAAGTCACTCTAAGCACGTTCGTTGCTGCTCTTTCCTAACAAATAATTTTTATGAAACCAGGTTAAAGAAATAGCAGAGTAGAAGTCACATATGACAGCATCTCCAAGGAAAGAAAGTGGATGGGAAGAGCATAGCTATGACAGCCAGAGCAAGATAGACTGGGCAGCCACCTTGCTTTGCCCCCATAAGTACAGCATGCCTGACCATGCATTTCCTGTGTTTAGTCAACAAAACCCCACTAAGGGACAAAAAACCCCTAACACAAGCAGAGAGAGTGAAGGCAGCCATTTATTATGAAGAAACTTCAAAGGGAAGATCCTACCTAGCTGAAAGACCTCTAAGAACTGTTAGAAAAACAAAAGAAACCAAGACAGCAAATATAATTACGCCCCTGCATGGAATTAAGTCTTAAATAACACATACACAGTCCTGAACAAGTCTCCATGATGCACTGAATTTAGGGAGTAGAACCTCAAGCAATGCTCAGCTGATAGAAGGAAATGTAGGCCACAGACCTTGGGAACAAACTGCAACTGTGTAGAGAAAAAAAGCCTTTAGCTGATTACCAACGGCCATTGTGACTCAGGAAGCCACACAACGACCTGAGAATAAGAGCTGGTAAACATTGCAAGAGTCCTTTATCTTTTCTCTAAACTTAGATAAGAGATGCTTGATCGTTTGCCTTTTGTCTAACACCTGCCTGGGCCTTCCCTGGCATTTTCTCGGCAGCCAATCATGAATCTGTAACTGTCGGATGGACACATTCAATTACCAATCACGAGTTGCTTTTGATTATGTTACCCTATATAAAGAACATACTTTGTAAAATAAAGTAGACACTTTGCCTGCATCAAGCTTTGTCTCCATCTCTCAATCGCAGTATCTCCACAACAAGACAAAATAAACCTTTATTAGAATAAACCAAACCAGGTTGGAAGAGACCTTCAAGATCATCGTGTCCAACCCATCAACCAATCCAACCCACCCAAACAGCTAACCCATGGCACCAAGCACCCCAGCAAGTCTCCTTCTGAACACCTTCAATGACGGCGACTCCACCACCTCCCCGGGCAACCCATTCCATAGCACAATCACTCTTTCTGTATAGAACTTCTTCCTAACATCCAACCTGAACCTCCCCTGGCGCAGCCTGAGACTGTGTCCTCTTGTTCTGGTACTGGCTGCCTGGGAGAAGAGACCATCATCAGCCTGTCTACAACCTCCCTTCAGGAAGTTGTAGAGAGTGATAAGGTCACCCCTGACTCTCCTCTTCTCCAGGCTGAGCAACCCCAGCTCCCTCAGCCTCTCCTCATAGGGCTTGTGTTCCAAACCCCTCACCAACTTTGTTGCTCTTCTCTGGACTCGTTCCAGCAAGTCAACATCCTTCCTAAACTGAGGGGCCCAGAACTGGACACAGTACTCGAGGTGTGGCCTAACCAGTGCAGTGTACAGGGGCAGAATGACCTCCCTGCTCCTGCTGGCCACACTGTTCTTGATGCAGGCCAGGATGCCATTGGCCCTCTTGGCTGCCTGGGCACACTGCAGGCTCATGTTAAACCTACCATCAACCAGCACCCCCAGGTCCCTCTCTGCCTGGCTGCTCTCCAGCCACTCTGACCCCAGCCTGTAGCACTGCATGGGGTTGTTGTGGCCAATGTGCAGAACCCGGCACTTGGATGTGTTAAATCTCATGCCGTTGGATTCTGCCCATCTGTCCAGCCTGTCGAGGTCTCTCTGCAGAGCCTCTCTACCCTCCAGCAGATCAACTCTTGCCCCCAGCTTGGTGTCGTCAGCAAATTTACTGATGATGGACTCAATGCCCTCATCCAGATCATCAATAAAGATGTTAAAGAGCACAGGGCCCAGCACTGATCCTTGGGGCACACCACTACTGACTGGCCGCCAGCTGGATGTGGCACCATTCACCACCACTCTCTGGGATCAGCCCTCCAGCCAGTTCCTAACCCATCGCAGTGTGCTCCCGTCCAAGCCATGGGCTGACAGCTTGGCCAGCAGTTTGCTATGGGGGACGGTGTCAAAGGCCTTGCTGAGGTCCAGGTAGACTACATCAACAGGCCTCCCCACATCCACCAGGCGGGTCACCTGATCATAGAAGGAGATCAGGTTGGTCAGGCAGGACCTGCCCTTCCTAAATCCATGCTGGCTAGGCCTGATCCCTTGGCCATCCTCTAAGTGTTGTGTTATTGCACTCAGGATGACCTGTTCCATGATCTTGCCTGGCACTGAGGTCAGGCTGACAGGCCTGTAATTCCCTGGCTCATCCAACCGGCCCTTCTTATGGATGGGCACCACGTTGGCCAGCTTCCAGTCCTCTGGGACCTCGCCAGTGAGCCAGGACTGCTGGAAAATTATGGAGAGTGGCTTGGCCAGCTCATCTGCCAGCTCTCTCAGCACCCTAGGATGAATCCCATCTGGTCCCATGGACTTGTGGGGATCCAAGCTGCTAAGGAGAGTTCCAACCACCGCCTCATGGAACATAGGGAAACTGTGCAGCTCCCTGGCTCCTTCTGCTAGCTCTGCAGGCCAGCTGTCAGGAAGACGTTCTGCCCTTCTAGTAAAAATTGAGGCAAAGAAGGTGTTAAGTATCTCTGCCTTTTCCTTATCCTTGGTTACAATGTTCCCCTCCGTATCCACCAAGGAGTGGAGGTTGTCCTTCCCCTTCCTCTTACTATTAATGTATTTATAGAAGGACTTTTTGTTGTCCTTCAAAGTAGAGGCCAGTTTAAGCTCCAAGTGTGCTTTTGCCTCCCTAATTCTCTTCCTACAAGACCTAGCAACATCCTTAAACATTCTGTGGGTTGCCTCCCCTCGCTTCCAAAGGTGATACACCCTCTTTTTTTCCCTCAGTTCCATTAAAAGTTCATGAACCATCCAGGCTGGCCGTCTGCCCCGGCGGCTCATCTTCTGGCACATTGGCACAGCCTGTCCCTGAGCCTTCAAGTGCTTCAAGTGCTATCAAAATTAAAATAACCCTCTAGTACAGGTGCCCAACCCCCAGAATGACTGGCACACAAACATACTAGACAAGAGAGACTTCTTAGTCTGCAGCCACCAAAAAATTATTCAACATTTCTCAAAAATACAAATGAGTTAGGCTGAACAAGTAGCAGTTTTAGGGAAAGTCTCTTTACAACTACCTGGAGGGAGGTTGGAGCAAGGAAGGGGACAGCCTCTTCTCCTTGATGGCAAGCAACAGGGCTAGAGGAAATGTGTTGGGGTTTGTTTTGAGCAAGAGGGGACATGGGTCCCAGGAACACCTGTGCAATTCAGGCCTTGAAGAATTCTCTGTTGATAATATAGTGGTGGAGTAGGAGCTGTGAGAAAGTGCTGATTGCTTGGTATGCTGAAGTCCAGCTGCCCCTGAGAAGGGAGGCAAGCAAGATAAGGAGGAGGCGAGATCTGGGAAAGAGAGCAATTAGGCCGGATAGAAGAATTCCACAGAGTTGTGAAAACAATGATGTAACCTTTTAGAGAGTAACCAATAATATGTTGCCAAGTGGGCATAATTATAGCAAACTGTATATAAGATGTGTCTGATGCTCAATAAAGTTGGATTCCGCTGATCACATTGGTCGTATAGCGGCCCCTTCTTGCAACAGAAATGGTTACAAGCTGCACCAGGGGAGGTTTAGGCTGGATGTTAGGAAATATTTCTTCACTGAAAAGGTTATCAAAGATTGGAAGAGTCTGCCCAGGGCAGTGGTGGAGTCAAGCAGTGTGAGGACCTGGCGCTTAGGGACATGGTTTAGTATTGACCCTTCAGTGCTTGGTCAAAGGTTGGACTGGGTGATCTTCGAGATCTCTTCTGTGAAAGGATGCGTTCCCCCCACACACTCTCATTTATGCAGAGGACTCTCACTGCCACAGGTAGTTGTGGAAGGCAAGAGCCACATTCCTCTTTGTCCCTCTTTGTGTAAGTCTGTCATGGTTCATCCCTAACTACAAAAAAAAAGGTCTGATGAAACTACAAATACATTTGAGCAAGTCCATAAATTACTAATTGCCAGCCTACAGATTTTTAGTTAAAAAAAAAAGACATTTTCACAACAGACCTGCTTTCCATAGCCTTTTCCTCCCCATCTGCCCCACAGACAGGACTCTCAGTGCATCAGCTTTTACAGTACTGGGAAAAAAAAAAAGAAGCAAGAGCTGAGCTGACAGAATCTCTATCACCTTTCATAGTTATTTCTCCTCTACCTTAACCCAAATTCTGTATTCATCAGCTCTTCCTACTTATTGTAGTTTGATTTCCCAGTAGCTTAGGCACCTCTCTTCCAGAGGTCAACTTTCCCTCAACCTCCCTTTTAGTTTTGTCTAGAATAAAGAAAATGAAAGGAAGAAAGCACTTTGCTCAGTATTGCCAGTACAAATACAGTTGGTCTGTCAACATTAAGGCTCAAGTACCCTAGTAGAGAAGTTGCAATAACTTGTACTTCTGATTAAGTAATTTTTCCTCTTCAGCAGTTCACTGTGAATAAAGTTCAGCTGTACACCACACATTACATACTTCTTAGCAAAAATGTGAGCAGGACTCTTCAACTATCCTATCCCATTTGATTGGGAGTATTTGGTGCATATTTTTTGGGGTGGGTTTGTTGGGTTGATTGCTTAGGTTTTTTAAAATCAGAGCAGAAACACTGAAGTAATGTTTTAGTTGGTCCTTTTACTACCACTGAAGACTGAAAAAAATCTATCGCTGTTCCTGAGACAATGTTACAAGCATTCAGTCAGCTTACAAAAACCTAGACTTTTTTCTGCTGCCAACATCAAGGTTAAGAACACAAAAGGCTATACAGAACTTTAATGTTCAAAGAACTTACTGAATAGTTTCTGTAGAGCAAATATGTTTACATATGTAACTTGTGGGAACCACAAATGAAAACTTGTACACATTACTAGAAACAAAAAGGAGGAAAAAATGCACAGAGTTAAGAAGATACTAACTGAAGACAGCAGATTTCAGTGTACCACTGTGGCAATTCATCAACTGCTGCTGGAATATTTCATTCTTAGTTGTGAAGGCATACAAAATAGTCAGGATGCAGCAAATCGAGCTCAACCTTCTTGTTAAATTGCATCAGCCAAATCTTTTCCCAACTATAATTAGGAAAATCATTTGTTATTGAGCCATAAGTAGACAGGACAGATGTTACAAGGCACCAACATATGGAACTCTACCTCCATGTAGATATCATGATATCAACCCAAGACAACAAAAACATTAATTCACAGCATCACAGTATAGCCAAAGTTGGAAGAGACCTCGAGGATCATCAAGTCCAACCTGTAACCACAGACCCATGACTAGACCATGGCACCAAGTGCCACGACCAATCTCCTCTTGAACACCTCCAGGGATGGTGACTCTACCACCTCCCTGGGTAGCCCATTCCAATGACGAACGACTTGCTCGGTGAAGAACTTTCTCCTCACCTCGAGTCTAAACTTCCCCTGGCACAGCTTGAGACTGTGTCCCCTTGTTCTAGTGCTGGTTGCCTGGGAGAAGAGACCAATCCCTTCCTGGCTACAACCACCTTGCAGGTAGTTGTAGAGGGCAATGAGGTCACCCCTGAGCCTCCTCTTCTCCAGGCTAAACAATCCCAGCTCCCTCAGCCTCTCCTCATAGGGATTGTGCTCAAAGCCTCTCACCAGCCTTGTTGCCCTTCTCTGAACACGTTCAAGTGTGTCGCAGGGTTGGAAGGGAAAGGCCGGGCCTTCTCCTCCCCCCGGAAAGTGGAGGAAAAAAAAACTCACAGCTGAATTAGCAAAGCAGGGGGTGCTGTACATTTACAAAGCCGTTTAAGGAAACGCAGGGAATTATATACAGAATTTACAGTATTTACAATATATACAGAAATATACAACGAAGTAGCACAGAAATGAGAGTTCCCCCCTCTGCTGAGGGGGTTCCCCACCTCTGCTCCCCCTTCTCTCCCCCTTTCCCCAGAGAGGGTTAGAAAGAGAGAAAAGAGAAAAAAATTAAAAGCAGTTATGTGTTAATTGGAAAGCGGTTAATACAGGCCTTGCAGTTTATCAGTTTCAAGGTCAAGCCTGGCCAAAAGCCCAGAAGCTGCGAGCTGCAAGCCACCGAAGGAGGGGGAAGACAGACTGACCAGAAAAGTGGAGGAATGCCCAGGATACTCTGCTGTACTCCCAGTTCAAAAGGTGCTTCTTCCCAATCTACCAATGAAATTCGTTTAGATCCGTCTTTCGTTTACAAACATCCGACCACAATATTCCCTTTCTTAAAGGGGACAGCCTCAAACGGTCAGAGTCCACTCCTTCTAAACAATTTCATTGGCTGTTCATACTGTCCATCCAATCCAAAACAACATTTACAGTTCGTGAGTAAAGTTCATAGTCCATTCCGGCTATGCTCAGATGTAGATGATTCAAAAGTACAAGAAAATCAGAAAATGAGAAAAATGGAAAACAGTTCATTTCTTCGCCGACGAAGCGAAGAAAAGGGAAACAGGGATTCTCAGGGTCTCTTAGTTGACTCAGGGCTCTCAGGGTTCTCAGGGTTCGTGCACCGTAGATTCCTCATAGATTCTTCCTCTGGACGCAATGTAGCTATACAACAGTTTCGAATTAACCTCTTTCTGCTAAAGTCAAATTTCTTTGTGGAATACACTGAATTTCACCATTCTCTTGCATTACCCAATAAGTGTGACCCGGACCTTCAGCTGAAACCACCCCTCGGACAGGTTTAGCCTCTCCTGAGGGTGAAAATACGCAAACAGTTTTACCTAACAGATTCTTTTCTCTAACAACAGGAACTCTATCACCCTCTACTTTCCGTAGCAAATCTGTATGTGCAGGTCCAGCTCGGTTCACTGAACCTCTACTATTTACCAGCCAGGTTGCTTGTGCTAAATGTTTTTCCCAGTTTTTCAAAGATCCACCCCCCATGGCTTTAAGAGTGGTCTTCAACAAACCGTTGTAGCATTCAATCTTCCCTGAAGCTGGTGCATAGTAAGGAATATGGAATATCCACTCAATACCGTGCTTCCTCCCAATCTACCAATGAAATTAGTTTAGATCAGTCTTTCGTTTACAAACATCCAACCACAATATTCCCTTTCTTAAAGGGGACAGCCTCAAACGGTCACAAAGTGTCTCAATGTCCTTCTTAAACTGAGGAGCCCAGAACTGGACACAGTACTCAAGGTGCAGCCGAACCAATGCAGAGTACAGAGGCACAATGACCTCCCTGCTCCTGCTGGCCACACTGTTCCTAATGCAGGCCAGGATGCCATTGGCTTTCTTGGCCACCTGGGCACACTGCTGGCTCATGTTTAGGCGGCTGCCAATCAGCACCCCCAGGTCCCTCTCTGTTTGGCAGCTCTCCAGCCACTCTGACCCCAGCCTATAGCTCTGCATGGGGTTGCCGTGGCCAAAGTGCAGCACCCGGCACTTGGACTTGTTAAATGCCATTCCATTGGATTCTGCCCATCTGTCCAGTTGGTCGAGGTACCTCTGCAGAACCCTTCTACCCTCTAACTGACTAACATCTGCCCCTAACTTGGTGTCATCTGCAAATTTGCTGATGACTGACTCAACCCCTTCATCCAGATCATCAATGAAGATGTTAAAGAGGACGGGGCCCAGCACTGATCCCTGGGGGATGCCACTGGTGACTGGCCGCCAGCTGGATGTGGCACCATTCACCACCACTCTCTGGGCTCGACCCTCCAGCCAGTTCCTAACCCAGCACAGAGTGTTGCGGACCAAGCCACGAGCTGACAGCTTAGACAGCAGTTTGCTGTGGGGGACGGTGTCAAAGGCCTTGCTGAAGTCCAGGTAGACCACATCCACAGGCCTCCCCACATCCACCAGACGGGTCACGTGATCACAGAAGGAGATCAGGTTGGAGAGGCAGGACCTGCCCCTCCTAAATCCATGTTGGCTGGACCCGAGCCCTTGGCCATCCTTCAGGTGCACAGTTATTGCCGCCAGGATAATCTGCTCCATAATTTTCCCTGGCACTGAGGTCAGGCTGACTGGCCTTTAGTTTCCAGGTTCCAGTTTCCAGGCACTGGGATCATTCTGCAATCATTTTTAGAGGCTCAGCAGCCTTCTGGGGGAAGCAGTTCTATAATTGCACGTGCACACAATTTGTTATGGTTACAATAACCCATGCAATAACAATACTTGACACGGAATGCATGCACCCACTCCATTCAGTCCACACCTCAGGAGCAGCAATAACAGCAATAACATATGGGGGCGACAGAGATTGGAATCAATACGGCTGACCACTATGATTGAGTATTGTTCCTTTATTGTTCCAGTATTGCAGGCCTATGGTGCGAGTATAGCACAGTAAAGTGTAGAAGAAGAAGAGAAAGGAAAGGCAGAAGTGCGTAGCAAGGGAGCTTCTACAACTTATATAAACTCGAAGTGCCTTGTTGGCATGGCTTCATTGGTTCCCTAGGAGTGACCACACATTGCACTGTTACAGATTATTGGTCCAACTACTAATGACACAACGAGGTTTGTTGATGCAGGTGCATGTCCTGTTGTTCCAAGATAACTTTCTGTGTTTATAGCTACCAGTGCCCTGTTTTAGTTACATGCTGCAGGCACAGCACTGTTTTGCTAAACTGCTAGCTGGCTCTGCACTTATGCTGAGCATGGCCTACCACCATGTCAGGCTCTAGGCCTGCACTGCCAGATTGCTCACACTGCTCATCGCTGGCATTGCCACAATAACATGGTCACTACTGTAATCAGAAGAGGCAGAAAAAGAGGGCACACTTAAATTAAAAAACAAACAAACCAACCACAACCAAAATGGGGTGGTGGGGAGGAAATACATAAAACAATGCCATATAGTATCATTAGTCATTACCTGGACTCAGTCCTTTATTAACTGTCTCACACAGTATTCCTAACTGTAAATCAGTATTTTTTATAACTCGAATCTACCTTATTTAAGTTCTTTGGTATTTCACATTTCAACATTAAACATTCAGAGTTCAAAATGTTTAATTAGCACAGTAAACCTTTATGCTGCAGGAACTACCATCACAGGCCACCAAAACTACCTGGACAGACATTTCTCACTTGCAAGTAAGACAATGCAGCCCAGAAAGAAACACTAATTCTTACCTATTCTGAACAATCACTACCAGCACCAAAAAGGTTGGCTCCTTAGAGTTTGGTTTCTATCAGATACTAAAACACCAATTTCATTTTATCTTTTTCAGACTTCATTTTCAACGTCCTTTGACCACATATGACAACTTTGACTAAGATGCAAATATTGAAAGCACTTATAAGCAGGAGGAACACAAGTCAGGAGGAACATGCTTCACTTCAATAACTGCATGTCTGGTCTGCACACCATGCACTTCCTCACTACTTTTATGCACAAGGTGGGGGAGGAGGCAAAGCTATCCAAACCCCTGGTATCAATTCACTTAAAAAGCTCAAATCACACTCAAAGGCAGCACACAGCAGCATAAGCAGACACACACTTTTTCATACAACAGACAACCACTGCCACACTCAGTCTTGAGAATATCCCTCCAGACAGTACAGCATTGCAAGGGATACCTAGGAGTGGAAGTAACAGACAAAATGGTCAACAGACCTTTTTGGATCTGTGGAGGAATGCAGTAAGGAAAGAGGGCTCTGGAGTGACTCTTTCATACTTCCCTATGCAGGCGCTCCTACATCAAATAGCAGTACAAATGATCGTTTCAAGAGCAAACCTGAATTGCCACACCAAGAAAGTAAGAATACTCCGAGTCGTTGCACATCTTGCTGTTTGTGAGCCAATACCTTGGCAGAGAAATGAGTGAAAGCGCAGCTCGAAATAAGCTGAGTGAAAAAAAGGCAAAAGGGCTGGATTTAATCAGGAAAACCTTTACCCTTCACCGAGCCACGCCAGCCAGGCTCCCTCCAATAAGCCCTGGATCAGTGTTCGCTATACGGCTGTAAACAGCCCTTTCCCACCAAAAACCACGCAACCCCCGGAGCTGCCACTCGCTTTCTCCCGCTTCGGGCCCCCTCCGCTGTCCCTCGGGCCAGGCTGGGCAGAAAGGAGCGGTCCCAGCCTCTCCCAGCCCCGCCGCCGCTCCTCGTTCCGCCACAGCGGCAGCGTTTACCCAAGCACCTGCGGGCACCTGCCGCCGCTAGCTCCCGCCCGCCTGTCCCCGACAGCCGTAGCAGCTTCTCCGGACCCTCTCCTGGCCCCCATCTTCTGCGGAGGAACCAGGTACCGGCAGCGCTCCCTCCCCAGGGCACTCCGCGGGCTGTCCTAAAGAGGCGCTTCCCGGGCACCCGAGATCCTCGCCCTCCCCGCCTCAGACAAAGAGTGGCGGAGGGGACCCCAGAGGAGCGGGAAGAGGGTGCTAGTCTTGCCGCCTCCTGCCGCAGCAGCCTTCCCCGCCGCGCTTACCCATGCTGCGCCTGCCCGCCCGGACTCGGCGGAGCGGCTCCCGGTCCCGCTGAAGCGCTCAGGCAGGGCACGATGGCTCCATCCGCGCCCCTGCCAGAATGAAAGGGGATGCTCCGAGTCGCCGACGGCCCGGAAAAGAAACAGACGCGACCCGTCACTCGCTGCCGCGCCGCGCCTCAGGCGTGTTCGAGCACGGGTGCACACCACCCCCGCCCCGCCCACGGTGGAGGTCGCTAAATCCCGCGATAGCCGCGCGTGGCGCCCCCACGCCGTGTCGCGGTTACCAGGCGGGGTGACGTCAGCGCCACTCCTCCGCCCCGCGGTACCGCCTCTTTCACCGGCTGCATGTAGCGGCAGTGGGTTTTACTCAGCCGGTGGTTTGACCGGGGTGTCGCACGGCTTTTACGCTTCTTCGCTCCCCGATTCAGTTCACTGTGGAGTCTACCACCAGCCCCGTTGTCATTTCTCCTCAGGCCCACCTGAGGGGACACTCTCAGTCTCATTCCCACAGGGGATAGGACCCCTGCCCTCAGGTCCGCACCCACCGTTTCCCCGCGGGAGGGGACTGCCCCACGGCTTTGCAGCCCTTCACAGCAACACGCCGGCCCACAGAGGACCTTGGGCTGCCCCATGCATCCGCAGACTTGCCCACTTCCCTAGTGTGACCGTTTGAGGCTGTGCCTTTAAGAAAGGGACAGTGCTGGAACACTCTGGCTGAATGTTTTGGAATAATAACAAAAACAATCAGATATTCTAAATGAATTTCATTGGTAGATTGGTAGAATGCAGCTTTAAGTTTTAGTGCAGCTGGAATTTTTTCTCAGTTTGTTCCTATCCTTCTCCCTTCCAGCTTGGCTGCTTCTGGGCTCCTTGCCAGAGCAACCTTGGATAAAGATAAGCTCTGATACTAATTTTCATGAGGCCTACTAAAATTCTGCTTTCTTAATAACTGCCTTTTTCTCTCTTTCTAACTCTCTTTGGGGAAAAAAGGGAGGTAGAGGGAGGGAAGGGGGTACAGGGGGGGAACCCTCCTCTGTCCGGAGGACGGAATTTCGTTCCTGTATTCTTGGGTTTTTTTTACTTTGCTGTATATTTCTGTATATATATTGTAAATAAGGATGTTGCTAGGTGTTGTAGGAAGAAAATTAGGGAGGCAAAAGCACACTTGGAGCTTAAACTGGCCTCTACTGTGAAGGACAACAAAAAGTCCTTCTATAAATACATTAATAGCAAGAGGAAAGGACAACCTCCACTCCTTGGTGGATACGGAGGGGAACATTGCATGTTGTAATGGGAAATGTTGTAACAAGGGATGAGGAAAAGGCAGAGATACTTAACACCTTCTTTGCCTCAATTTTTACTAGAAGGACAGAACGCCTTCCTGACAGCTGGCCTGCACAGCTGAAAGAAGGAGCCAGGGAGCTGCACAGTTTCCCTACGTTCCATGAGGAGGTGGTTGGAACTCTCCTTAGCAGCTTGGATCCCCACAAGTCCATGGGACCAGATGGGATTCATCCTAGGGTGCTGAGAGAGCTGGCAGATGAGCTGGCCAAGCCACTATCCATCATTTTCCAGCAGTCCTGGCTCACTGGCGAGGTCCCAGAGGACTGGAAGCTGGCCAACGTGGTGCCCATCCATAAGAAGGGCCGGTTGGATGAGCCAGGGAATTACAGGCCTGTCAGCCTGACCTCAGTGCCAGGCAAGATCATGGAACAGGTCATCCTGAGTGCAATAACACAAGACTTAGAGGATGGCCAAGGGATCAGGCCTAGCCAGCATGGATTTAGGAAGGGCAGGTCCTGCCTGACCAACCTGATCTCCTTCTATGATCAGGTGACCCACCTGGTGGATGTGGGGAGGCCTGTTGATGTAGTCTACCTGGACCTCAGCAAGGCCTTTGACACCGTCCCCCATAGCAAACTTCTGGCCAAGCTGTCAGCCCATGGCTTGGACGGGAGCACACTGCGATGGGTTAGGAACTGGCTGGAGGGCCGAGCCCAGAGAGTGGTGGTGAATGGTGCCACATCCAGCTGGCGGCCAGTCACTATTGGTGTGCCCCAAGGATCAGTGCTGGGCCCTGTGCTCTTTAACATCTTTATTGATGATCTGGATGAGGGCATTGAGTCCATCATCAGTAAATTTGCTGACGACACCAAGCTGGGGGCAAGAGTTGATCTGCTGGAGGGTAGAGAGTCTCTGCAGAGGGACCTCGACAGGCTGGACAGATGGGCAGAATCCAACGGCATGAGATTTAACACATCTAAGTGCCGGGTTCTGCACATTGGCCACAACAACCCCATGCAGTGCTACAGGCTGGGGTCAGAGTGGCTGGAGAGCAGCCAGGCAGAGAGGGACCTGGGGGTACTGGTCGATGGCAGGCTGAACATGAGCCTGCAGTGTGCCCAGGCAGCCAAGATGGCCAATGGCATCCTGGGCTGCATCAAGAACAGTGTGGCCAGCAGGAGCAGGGAGGTCATTCTGCCCCTGTATACTGCACTGGTTAGGCTGCACCTTGAGTACTGTGTCCAGTTCTGGGCCCCTCAGTTTAGGAAGGATGCTGACTTGCTGGAACGAGTCCAGAGAAAAGCAACAAAGTTGGTGAGGGGTTTGGAACACAAGCCCTATGAAGAAAGACTGAGGGAGCTGGGGTTGCTCAGCCTGGAGAAGAGGAGAGTCAGGGGTGACCTTATCACTCTCTACAACTACCTGAAGGGAGGTTGTAGACAGGCGGATGATGGTCTCTTCTCCTGTAGGACGACGGAGATTGGGAATCAATACGGCTGACCAATGTGATCGAGTATTGTTCCTTTATTGTTCCAGTGTTGCAGGCCGATGGTGCAGGCCTATGGAGCAGGCCTGTAGTGCAAGTATAGCATGGTAAAGTGTAGAAGAAACAGGAGACAGGAAAGGCAGAAGTGCGTAGCAAGGCAACTGCTACAACTTATGTAAAGTCGGAGAGCCTCGTTGGCATAGCTCCATTGGTTCTCTATGAGTGACCACACATTGAACTATTACAGATTATTGGTCCAACTACTAATAACACAACGAGGTTGTTTATGCAGGTGCATGTCCTGTTGTCCCAAGATAACTGTCCATGTTTATAGCTACCAGTGTCTTGTTTTAGTTACATGCTGCAGGCACAGCACTGTTTTGCTCCACTGCTAGCTAACTCTGCATTTATGCTGAACATGGCCTACCGCCATGTCAGGCTCTAGGCCTGCACTGCCAGATTGCTCACACTGCTCGTCGCTGGCATTGCCACAAATCCCCCTTTTTATTTTTGTGAGCAATCTGGTCATGGGAGTTCTTCTCATCCCATAGAAGATGATACTGCAAACACAGAAGCAAGCAAGGTAAAGCTAAGCTGTGTAGCAAAAGCAAGAGTTCTGTAGTGCAGCATGTCTAACAGACTGATGTAACCCATACAAGGCACAAAGCTTAAGTTGAACTAGTTACAATGCTCTACAGAGCTGGCATAATACATGGTCAAAGATAACAAACATTGTAAAGAAGGACTTAGATCTTAACAGTTCCGATCTTTACATTTCACTCCTCTTATTGACAGAGAAGACTTGATTATGCCTGAACGCATTGCACACAGAGATTGAGGCACAAATGCAATCCTTAGCACTGTCTTTTGCGATCTGCTTTAGGATTATGTTGCAGCTTTATTTTCTCTAGGATGGTCAAAAATCATGAATTGTTTAATGGTCGCAAGATTTCTTTAATCTGTAAAGGTAGATCTGGCCAGGCTCTAGCTTCACAGACAGAAAACTTGCAGGCAAACAGCAAGAGCAAAAAGAGCTTCATTGCATTGCCCAATATAAAATTACACTGAATAATGTGTTTTTGCTCATCCTAGTGATTCTGATCTCTTAATGTTCACATAACAGTTAAGCAGTCACGACACTCAGTTATAAGTTAGATGCTTTCTGTTGACATCTTGGATTATCGTGACAGTCGTTGAGGTCAGTGCTAAGCAGGTTTGCTGATTGTCATTTTCATGACAGTTGTGCCGTGTTTGTGCTGTCTTGTGGTGAGAGGGTTACAGCACATTCCAAAGTTGATGTTTCTAGGGTTACAACATTTTCTAGGGTTGCCATGAGCTAATTTTTTGCTATGGGGTATTCTCTCTTTTCCCCCTTTTTTTTTTTTTTTTTTTTAATAATCTCTACTAAGCAAAATGTAAAGATGAAACTGCATCCTCTAGGATGTCTACATTCAGAGGCACACTTAGTTAACAAGAGAGAATACAAAGTTATCAAGCAACCACAATATTCAGTCCTAATTCACATGATGCTGTGGTACATTCTTCTGAGTGATGCTGTTTGATCCCAGATGATCATAGCAGTTATTGTGATCGATGTTCGACTGCATGGGAAATGCTGTGTCCTCGTGGTCTTGATTCTTCCGCCGTTGTTTGTTGCGATGATTGCAGTTAGCAGAAGAGAAGGCTCGAGGTGACCTGATGGTGGCCATCCAGTATCTGAAGAGAGCCTACAAGAATGCTGGGGAGGGACATCCTAGCATGTCAGGAAATGACAGGACTAGGGAGAATGGAACAAGGCTGGGGATGGGAAGATTCAGGCTGGATGTGAAGAAGAAATTCTTCACTGTGAAAGTGGTGAAGCCCTGGAATGGGTTGCCCAAGGAGATGGCCGAGGCCCCATGCCTGGAGGTGTTTAAGACCAGGCTGGACGAGGCTCTAGCCTTCCTGATCTAGTGTGAGATGTCCCTGCCCATGGCAGTGGTTGGAACTAAATGATCCTTGTGGTCCTTTCCAACCTTGACTCATTCCACGAGTCTATGATTCCACAGATTTTGTAACTAATTTTGAGTGTTTTTTGTTTGTTTTTAATGTGAACTATTTTTGAATTTGTAATTAATTTTTTGCTTCATTTCTTTAATATTTTGAAATCTACTTTCAATAAATCTATTTCATTTTTGTTTGATTTCATTATATGGATTTATGGGTTTTTTTATTATTTTTTACATGTTTGCAATTGTTTTCATTTAATTTTTTAATTTATTTTCATTTCAATTTTGATTTTGTAAATTATTTTTATAGTTTTTTCTTTTTAATTCTAACTTGAGTTGTTTCACGCTTTATGTTGGATGTAGTTATTTTATTATTTATTTTGTTTCTGTTATTTTATTTAATTTTTAGTTATTATTTTCTATTGTGAATTTATTATTTTGATATGTTTAATATTTTGACTTTTAATCTAGTTCTTTTGTTTAATCTTTAATTAATTTCAATTTTTGTTTTTAAATTTATTTCTATACTGTTTTAATGTGGTTTTTTCTTCATTGCATTTTATTTTTTTTTTATTTGCACTTTTTAATTATTTTTTGTTAACTTTTTTTTGTTTGTTAATTTTAATCTAATTTTGATATAATTTTATTCAATTAATTTTTGTTATTTTGTATTTTGATTTTTCTTTGTTCTTTAAATTTTTATTATTATTTTTAACTTACTTTTTGTAATTTTTAATTTATTTCTTTTTTACCTTCTTTATTATAATTTTTATTTTCTTATTGTAATGTTTTAATCTGTATTTTAATTTGTTATTCCAATCAATTTTTTCTTTTAATTTATTTTATTTTTGTAATTTCTATTTTTTTCTTTTTATCTAGTGTTTAATCTTTTATTTTTTATCTTATATTATTTATTGTAATTATTTTTTATTGTCCATGTTTATTTTATCTAATCTATTTTCTATTCTAATTTTAATTTTTACTTTTTTATTATATTTTTTAACCTTTTCTATTAATTCTTTTTTATTATCATTTTTAGTTTTAATTTTCTCGATTTTTTCTTTGTATAATTTTTTGTTTGTTTTAATCTAGTAGTCTTGATAATCCTTATTTTCATTTTTTGCTAACAATTCATATGTCTTTTTTTTGTTCTGTGTTAGTAATCTTTATGATTTTTCAATGTGTAATATTTGTTTTTAATATTTTATTTTTGTTGTTGTTCTTTTTTCTTAATTACTATTCTGTTATTTAGCACTCTATGTTTTGTATCCAGAGTTTTTGTGCTTTTGTTATATATTTCTATGGGTTTTTTTTGTTTACCTTTTTTTTTTTACATTTTTTTTTTATTTTTTGTATTTTTTTTTCTAGTCTATGTCTAAGAAGGAAATATAAAGACATTACCTTAGCTAAGGAATACTTTTTTTAAAATTAATACCTATTTACTACAAGTCTTAACTATATTACATGGAGCTCCTTTGAAATGCCATGGCACACAACTAAGAAGGTTCGAACCAAAAGAAATCTTACAATGTGAACTCATTACTAAGTACTTACACCTTACTACAATTACTATGTACTAGGTATCTGTAAAAACCAAATGCTTACCATTCATTATGCTTACCAGGAAAACTTAGCAAAACTCTAAATAACAAATCTCTTAAGGACATTGCAATCAGAAATGAAGAAATTATCACTGTAACTTTAAATCAGAGCAGAGCTTTGGATGGCAAGAGTAGTACTAGAAAATCCTCCCTTTTCTGGGGGTGGGTGGCTAGCAAGGTGTGACCTAGTTGCTATTGTTTCTGTATTGGGGTGTTAACGACTTGCAGCCTATCGTGTCTGAACGACCATTGTTCCACCCATACTGGATTATGTGTTTTCCATTTTAATTTGAGGGTTGGTTGCTGACTAGTAGCCACTACAAAGAAGGAACGGTAACAAGTTTTGCTCCTAGTTGACTTAAGGCATATCAGCCCAATAGAGCAACTGGAAGGGTTAACATGTATGGTCTTACAGTGATTGATTTGCTGTAGTTAAAAGCTAATTGCACTGGCTCTTTGCTAACCCAGGTTGTTTGGATACCTTTTAAACACATGACTTCAACATTTGCCATGAGCAATGACTAGTGACCACTCCATTTATGACTAGGTATAATGATGACATCGTCTCCAGTATCCATAATAGTTTCATAGTTTCATTCAGGGTTGGAAGGGACCACAAGGATCATCTAGTTCCAACCCCCCTGCCACGGGCAGGGACACCCCACACTAGATCAGGCTGGACAGAGCCTCATCCAGCCTGCTCTTAAACACCCCCAGGGATGGGGCCTCGACCACCTCCCTGGACAACACATTCCAGGGTTTCACCACTCTCATGGTGAAGAACCTCCTCCTCACATCTAGCCTGAATCTCCCCACCTCCAGCTTCATTCCATTCCCCCTAGTCCTATCACTACCTGAGATCTTGAGAAGTCCTTCCCCAGCCTTCCTGTAGGCCCCCTTCAGATACTGGAAGGCCACAATTAGGTCACCTCGGAGCCTTCTCTTCTGCAGACTGAACAGTCCCAACTCCTTCAGTCTGTCCTCATAGGAGAGGTGCTCCAGCCCTCTGATCATCCTTGTGGCCCTTCTCTGGACACGTTCCAGCACCTCCACATCCCTCTTGTAATAGGGGCTCCAGAACTGGACACAGTACTCCAGGTGGGGTCTCACCAGGGCTGAGTAGAGGGGGAGGATCACCTCCCTCGACCTGCTAGCCACACTTCTCCTGATGCAGCCCAGGATCTGATTGGCTTTGCGGGCTGCAAGTGCACATTGAGAGCTCATGTTGAGCTTTTTGTCCACCAGCACCCCCAAGTCTCTCTCCTCAGGGCTACTTTCCAGCCAGTCACTGCCCAGCCTGTATTTGTGCCTGGGATTGCCTCGACCCAGATGCAGGACCCTGCACTTGCTCTTATTGAACTTCATGAGGTTGGCTTGTGCCCACCTCTCCAGCCTGTCAAGGTCCCTCTGGATGGCCTCCCTTCCCTCCAGCGTGTCTGCTGCACCACACAGCTTGGTGTCATCAGCAAACTTGCTGAGGGTGCACTCAATGCCACTGTCCATGTCCCCCACAAAGATGTTGAATAAGACAGGTCCCAGGACTGATCCCTGAGGGACTCCGCTTGTCACTGGCCTCCACTGGGACATGGAGCCATTGACAGCCACTCTTTGGGTGCGGCCATCAAGCCATAATAATTGAAATAATAATTCAATAATTCAATAATAATTGAAAATTGTATAATTTGTCCACAAGGGTGTCTGACATATAAAATCTGTTCCAGTTTTCTCTTTTGGATTTTTAGGGCTAATAATGTATTAGGCATATCGGTGGAACCTGAGCCTTCTTGCCCTTCGATTCTGTTAGAAGTTTTAGGCACTTGGGACTGAGATGGTATTAGCTAAGCAATTTCTGTCCCAACAAGAGTGCTAATAGGAGAGGCAATGGTATAGAGCATAATTTTCATAGCCCAGTCATAATCAGAATGTATTGAACCAGGAATTATAAGAATGCCCTGTCTAAAGACAGACTGTCGTCTGCCAATTAACAGAGCACAGGGTCTGTGACCCAAAGGACCATGCCAGTTAAACTCGACAACGCTTTGTGGATTCAAAAGGTGATATGCGGCTGTTGTCAGGTCCGCTATGCGCTGCCAGAGGGGGCTGGGGGGGGGGGGGGGGGGAGGGGAAGATGGGTGGCGCGGTCCAAGGACCCTGGTTTGGTGTCGTCGTGCGGGGTATATTCACGCTGCAGGAGCAGCTTCTGCGACGATCTCGAGTAAAATTATTAGATTTGTGACCCTTTCGAGTCTGTCCAACAGTCAGACACTTTAAGGTACCTAGGTTTCTCAGAGGCACGATGATTTCAGGACTGCTTCTATGGCCGTGGCTAGATACATTGCTGCTTGTCGATGCCTTCATTCGTTGTGGTCCTGGAGTCATGAGGCAGTGGCACCTGTTGATAAAATGCTGAGAACCTGTTTAGTCTCTTCATTAGCATTGTCAAATGCCAAAATATCCACATTTCTACCTTCATATCATGAGTCAGGTCTGAATTAGTATTGAATGCCGTATGCAAGGGATGGTATTGACAAAGAAACCAAGTGTCCCTGTTAGGCCCTGCTCAGTAATAAGAAACACAGGATCAGAGTTATTGTCCTGGATGGTGGACCACCCTTTGATCACTACATCCTGACTTAATTGCAAAGCCTTCTCAGGAAGCTGCAATTGCTGATAAGATCTGGCAAAGATCTCGCCCCAATGAGATGGCTAATGGTGACACCTCGTAGAGTCTGCTGGCTGCCGGGCATGGCTTCCCAGGCATTTGCAAGTGAATTGTCTGTTAATTGAGGAGTTGCAAGGGCTAAGACGGTGTGACTTTCAAGTCTGCTTGCTGCTGAAACTCAGACAGCACTGTCTTACGATGTAACTTTTTTGTTGCAATCAGAATACCATCCATAGTCTTATAGATGTCACAAGTCTATGTCACAATGAGTCTGTTTGAGTGGGAAGAGAGTGCCTTCGGGCTACCCGTTGATATCGGTGGGTGGAGTCTGCCTTAATCGATGACTGAGTAGATGCAGACTTTAAGTCCTCCGGGTGTGAGCAAATTGAAAGAAAACAATCCTTCAAATGAATAATAATCAGGTCCCAATTTGTGGGGACTGGGAGTTGGGAGGCTAGGTTGTAAGGCACCCATCTCCTCCATGATCGCTCTCAGACCTCGTAATAAACCCCATTTGCTGACATACGTGTGTCAAAAGGGATTAACAAATGTGTTGAAAACAACTGATTGATTACAGCAGTTGTGTATCCTGACTGTAGCCCATAGGTAGCTATGGCTTGTCTAGCTTCTGTTAAAGAACATTAGTCAGTTCAGATTACCATAGTCATTGTTAACCTTCTCCATCTGTGACTACATTTCCCACAATACCTTTCCACCAGCTCAGCGGGACAGTTCCGTGTCCCTCGCACCTCCCGATCGCCCCATCGGGACTCAATTGAAATCTCCGTCCGAGTGCTGTTAACGTGTGGAAAGTAGGAGGCGGGGGGGGTGTAGCGCAGCTGAAACCGCTGGGGGGAAGGGGCCGCTGGGGCCGTTCCTGCTGCTGCCGTGGGGGTGGCTGTTGCCGTCGGGGCCGCTGTTGTCGGTGGTGCGTCGGTCGATGCCGCTTGATCGGAGCCGCTGGTACTCGCGCGGGCCATGGGGGGGTCGCGGGAGGCGTCGCTGGGAGGCGTCGCCAGGAGAGCTGCCAGAGTGTGGGGCACCGTTGAGGTGGGCGCCGCCGGGCTGAGGGCTGCCGAAGTGAGGGCTGCCGGGCTGAGCGCTGCCGGGGTGGTGGGGGCCACCATCGGGGCGGCCGGGGCTCGCGGCGGGGCGGGGCGGGGGTGCAAAAATGCCGTGATCGCGAGCCTGCAAGCGCTCCAGGAGTTCTAGGGCAGAGATCGCGCTGTCCGGCTCCCAAGGCCAAGCCATCGCTGGCTGTATTAGGAAGATGTTGATGAAGGGGATCGAAAACGCCGAGCCGCAGGTTTCGCTGCTTTTTTTTTTTTTTTTTTTTTTTTTTTTAATGGGTTTCTCCGCTGGGCGCGGGCGGCTGTGGCGGTGTGTTAATAAACACGGCGTGCTGGCCAAGATGGCAGAGGTGGCGTATCCTTTGTCTAATTCCTAATGCGTAGCGACCTCCATTTTGATTTCGCGCGCCTTATCAGTTCGATCAGGATTCGCTTCTGCCGCTATTGACGTGGCAGGAGCAGATTTTTCCGCGCAAAACGACGGTAACAGAGAGCCGCGATTCGTGTAGAAGGAGTAGCGGGCAATTGAAATTGAGGAGGATGCTGATGGAGCGGCAGACGATGTGCAAGGAGAGACGGGGGGGGGTGGAGGGCGGGGAGTGCCTTCCGAGTCGCTCTTTCTCGTCTCGGTTAGAACCAAATGCCGCAGCAGCTGAATCGAGAGTAGCCTGCTCTGCTTTTTTCGATTGCAATGTCCGTGACGATCCGTCACACAGTGCTATAGCAAAAAGCTGCTTTTTTAAGCATTTAGCACCTCATCCCACAGCTGGGCTGCAATTTCGTCCCATGCTTCGGAATTAAAAGCTTAATTGCCGTGGGGATGACTCTGGGCACAGGCTAATAGCCCTTTTACGACCCCAAAATTGCCAGTAATACCTCTCACAGAGAGGATAGGTGGAGAGCATTTAGCACAGCCTCTTCTGTGGTGGCGTGCTGCCCCTTGCCCCTCCTCCGGTCGCTCACCGGGCCAGGGTGAGATTCACTTCCTTTTTGAGCGTGCGCTGCTAATTTTTCCAGCACCGGGGCAGTGCTGTCCGACCGGCTTTCCGTATCGCTCGGACGTACCTCTCTCTGCTGAGTCGATCAGTATGGTACTCCGAGGATCCCTTGTCCATGAGTTCATGTTTATTCGGGCGCCAGATGTAGGACGACGGAGATTGGGAATCAATACGGCTGACCAATGTGATCGAGTATTGTTCCTTTATTGTTCCAGTGTTGCAGGCCGATGGAGCAGGCCTGTAGTGCAAGTATAGCACGGTAAAGTGTAGAAGAAACAGGAGACAGGAAAGGCAGAAGAAGTGCGTAGCAAGGCAACTGCTACAACTTATATAAACTCGGAGAGCCTCGTTGGCATAGCTCCATTGGTTCCCTATGAGTGACCACACATTGCACTGTTACAGATTATTGGTCCAACTACTAATAACACAACGAGGTTGTTGATGCAGGTGCATGTCCTGTTGTCCCAAGATAACTGTCCATGTTTATAGCTACCAGTGTCTTGTTTTAGTTACATGCTGCAGGCACAGCACTGTTTTGCTCCACTGCTAGCTAACTCTGCATTTATGCTGAACATGGCCTACCGCCATGTCAGGCTCTAGGCCTGCACTGCCAGATTGCTCACACTGCTCATCGCTGGCATTGCCACATTCTCCCAGACACCCAGTACCAGAACAAGAGGACACAGTCTCAGGCTGCGCCAGGGGAGGTTCAGGTTGGATATTAGGAAGAAGTTCTACACAGAGAGAGTGATTGCCCATTGGAATGGGTTGCCTGGGGAGGTGGTGGAGTCGCCGTCATTGGAGGTGTTCAGGAGGAGACTTGATGGGGTACTTGGTGCCATGGGTTAGCTGTTTGGGTGGGTTGGATTGGTTGATAGGTTGGGCATGATGATCTTGAAGGTCTCTTCCAACCTGGTTTGGTTTATTCTAAATAAAGGTTTATTCTACTGTATATATTGTATATCTAACCTGCCTTTCCACATTGTTTGTACAATATAGCATTCCTTCCGCTTCTCTGACTGAGTTAGCTGTGTTTTTTTCCTCTTTGTGGGGGGGAGAAAGCTAGGCCTTCTCTCTCAACCCACCACACCTAGCCACCCTCAAGGCAGAGAAGTCTTCAGATCTGGGGTGGGTTCTGCCTTCAGGGGCCGTTCCTGCTGTCTCAAGGAAGGGAGCATGCAGGGAGGCCTGGGGGTCAGTGTGAGCCAGTCCCCATCTGTAAGTACTAAGAGTACGATTTAAGGTGTTCTTGATAATGGAGGAAAGTGCTCAAAGCTATGTCAGACTGCTACTGTTTAGGTTTTTGTAGGAAGCTTGGGAATGAGTGGAGAGGTCTACTTAGAACTAGACTGATTTAAAGAAAAAAACAATGACCCTGAGGCCAAAGGGGCAAGTAAACATGGTCTGGGTTTCATGAAAGTCAGGGCACAGCAGGGCACTTTGAAATGAAAATAACCCTGTCTTTCCTGCTGTAGACATCCTTTTATAAGTGGTTTAGAATGAAACATTTCGGCCATGCTCAGGACAAAATTAGCCTGAAAAAGAATGTCAGGTATTTCCAGGAGTCAGTTTTTGCTTAGGATCTCTTGTGGCATATAAACAGCAAATGAGTCAGAAGACATTTGAAGACAAAATGTGAAGTCTGAGAGTGTAAACAATTGTGGTATGATGTTTTATCTTCTTCACTGTACTTTGAGGCAAACTCTTTCCATTTCTTCCAACAGCAGAAGTGGAAACAGACATGTGATAGAGTTTCCTTGACACTGGTATAGCATTTAGTGCTGATAAGTGGCCCCATGATGCTCCCCTTAAAAGGAGAATCTATTTTTATATAAAACTACAGCCTCCCTGCACCCTGGATTTACAATAATTAATAGCAAAAGGAAATTTGGAACAGAAAGGAAACATCATCCTCAGAATTTCAAGACAATCCAAACAAAAATTCAAGAAAAAACTTCCCTGAGGATGAATTATCCTCATCTGTTCTCTTTGTTTTCTTTATATATATATATATATATATAAGGGATGCAAGAAATTATATACTTGATCTGATGTAGCAAATTTTACCTTTTTAAACATTGCCACAAGCCTGATTGTGTATGAACAAGAGAAAAGAAATAAAATAATCAGAGTGTCTATCTTTACAGACTGTCGAAGGAGCTCCATATAGTCTTAGTTGAGGAAGCTTGTCTGAACTAGGGCAAAAGCTCATTCCAGTTTATTTAAACACAGTTATGACCTTTGGATCAGCCCCTAATGAATACTCATGACAAAGCAACCTTTGTCATCCTCTTCAGTCTAGAACATGCTGGAGAACAAAAGCACTGTTTCTCTACTTATGTTGCAGACTAGCAACACGCTGGTTATCTAAAGCTTTCTTTTTGCATATCTTGATAACTACAACCAGGGCTGGTTCAAAGCTTCTTAGAAGTCTGTGTACAAACCCCAAATTTTACTCAGAACCCAGCTGCCCTGGTGATAACGCACCAGCATCCTACCCATCATGTTCTTTAGCCTCCATCTCCATTTCAATACCAGTCAGAGAGAAATGGGATTGTTCTTAAGGGAGCTCCTGTGGCTGCAAAGTTGTCATAGGGTTGGAAGGGTAAGGCCCAGAAGCCTCCTCCCTCCCCCCTGTAAAGTAAAGGGAAAGAAAAATTGAAGGGAAAGGGAAAAAAAAACTCACAGCTGAATTAGCAAAGCAGTGGAGTTGTATATTTACAAAGCAATATAGGATATGCAGGGGAAATATATACAAATTTACAATATTTACAATATATACAAAGATATACAATAAAGTAGCACAGAAATGAGAGTTCCTCCCTCTGCTGATGGGGTTCCCCACCTCCGCTCTCCCCCTCTCTCCCCCTCTTCCCCAGAGCAGGTTAGAAAGAGAGAGAGAAAGAGAAAAGGTTAGAAGCAGTTTTGTGTTAATTGGAAAGCAGTTAATACAGGCCTTTATCAGTTTTCAAGGCCAAAGCCTTGGCCGAAAGCCCAGGAGCTGCAAGCTGCTGCCCGAAGGAGAAGCGGAAGCAAGACTGAAGATAAAGTGCTGGAATGCCCAGGATACCCTCCTGCACTCCCAGTTCAGAAGGTGCTTCCTCCCACTTTACCACTGAAATTAGTTTAGATTGTTCTTTTCATTTACCAACTTCCGTCCACCATATTCCCTTTCTTAAGGGGACAGCCCCAACCAGTGACAGATATGCAGAGGAATTTACAGAATTTACAATATTTACAATATATACAAAAATATACAATAAAGTAGCACAGAAATGAGAGTTCCCTCCCCCCTCTGCTGAGGGGGTTCCCCACCTCTGCTCCCCCTTCTCTCCCCCTTTCCCCAGAGAGGGTATGAAAGAGAAGAAAAGAGAAAAAAAGTTAGAAGAGTGCATTGATAGAAATGCACTATTCAGTGCAGTCAGCACAGAAAAATGCCAGCATGCAGGTAGCTGCACATCCTTCTCTCCAAAAGGCTCCCAAGAGTCCCCTGTGGCAGATGACTACAGAGAATAATGTGTCTTCATGTCGTGGAGCTTCCAGTGTGTCTCTTTTGCTGTATTTCCATTTTAAAAAATTGAGAGAACCAATAACAAAACCACAAACAAATTGTCAAGGGTTGGAAAGGAAAGGCCGGCGCCTTCTCCTCCCCCCGGAAAGTGAAAGGGAAAAAAACCTCACAGCTGAATTAGCAAAGCAATGGGTGCTGTATATTTACAAAGCAATACAGGATATGCAGGGGAATTTACAGAATTTACAATATTTACAATATATACAAAAATATACAACAAAGTAGCACAGAAATGAGAGTTTCCCCCCCCTCTACTGAGAAAATTCCCCAACTCTGCTCCCCCTTCTCTCCCCCTTTCCCCAGAGAGGGTAAGAATGAGAAGAAAAGAGAAAAAAAGTTAGAAGCAGTTATGTGTTAATTGGAAAGCGGTTAATATAGGCCTTGCAGTTTATCAGTTTCAAGGTCAAGCCTTGGCCGAAAGTCCAGAAACAGCGAGCTGCTGCTGCCGAAGGAGGGGAAGACAGAACTGACCAGAAAAGTGCAGGAATTCCCAGGAAACTCTGCTGCGCTCCCAGTTCAGAAGGTGCTTCCTCCCAATCTACCAATGAAATTAGTTTAGATCCGTCTTTTCGTTTACAAATATCCGACCACCATATTCCCTTTCTTAAGGGGACAGCCTCAAACGGTCACACAAACAAACAAAACCCCAGAATAATCATACTCAAAACAGTTCCCTGAGTGCAAGTAATAAGTGCAGTTTCTGCACCCCATCCATCTTTTTGGTGATAAGAGTAATTTTATTTGGAATTTTAAAATTTCCAGTTAAATATAGTGTCATTGCAAGTCCAAACTGCTCTGAAGACTTAACAATTCCCTGCTGCTTTAAGAGTTTCCTGCTGGATTTGGCAGCTGAACTGACTGAGCAAAACCACCAGATGAGCCCTGGAACTAGCACAAGAGAGCACCAGCAACAGAAGTTCATTGTTAAAGAGTGACACTGTCCAGTTTTGGGAGCACTGACTCAGCTGCTTTTGGCATCACACTTAAAGCACAAAGGGGTCAGTAATTACCACTTCAACACTTTTGGTTGACACCATTATCTTACTAGCGGCACAGCAGTGCACCCTAATACATAACATGCATGCATGACAGTAATACAAGTATTCATAGTGATGCAGTAAATGTTTTCATAAAGCTTACTACCTTTTGAGGAGACTTTCTACCTGTAGATCACTGCAATCAGGACTACTTTGTTGTTACTTTACATTTTGTGTGAAGTTGTGTCTGTAGAGAAAAGGTTTCTTATCCCTCTCTTGGAGCATGTGTGAAAACTGCTACAACAAGAAGCAGTTTTCCCGTTTCTTTTATTTTGGTGAGACAAAATGGCTGAAGGCCACAGCTGTTGATTTATTCAGATGCTGAACGAAACAATTAGCCTATCCAACCCTGAAGATGAGATTTCTTTGTGCTAGATGTTAATATAAGGAAATCCTAAACAGGGGCTGCCAAAGGGACTCAATACAAATGCAAAATGCCAAATGTACCTAAAAAGGAAAGAGGAAGCTGGTTTTTATTAGAGGGGGAAAAAAATGCCAGTGAAAAGCCCAGTTTGCTATTATATTCTCTGATTCTTCTTAAGTACAGTGTGATTACTACAACCAAACTGTGGAGCTGAACATTCTCTTGTATTTAAGTCAAACAGATGCTCTTTGAAAGTACAGATAACACTTTCACATATGGCTATACTTTAATGACTATGTGTCATAATGAAATGGTCTTTATCAGCATAAGATTGTCTACAAACTCCCTGCTGTTTGCAGCTTTGTATTAATTAGTCACAATAGCCTAGTATCAATGAATTGAATCATAGAATCATTGAATTGTTTTATTGTAAAAGATCTTTAAGATCATTGAATCCAACCATTATCTAACTCTACCAAATCTGGTGCTAACCATGTCCCTTAGCACCACATCTATCAATATTTCTAACACCTCCCAGGATGGGGATTCAACCACCTCCCTGGGGAGCCTATTCCAGTGTTTGATAACCCTTTCAGTGAAGAAGTTTCTTCTAATATCCAATCTAAATCTCCCCTGGTGCAGCCAAAACTGACCACTCCTATGAAGACAACTGGAGACTATTTCTTCTCATCCTATCACTGGTTACTGGGGAGAACAGTCCAACACCTACCTTGCTACAACCTCCTTTTAGGTAGTTGTGGTGAACAAGGTGGTCTTCCCTGAGTCTCCTTTTCTCCAGACTGAACAACCCCAGTTCCTTTAGTGACTCCTCACAAGAGCTGTTCTCCAGACCCTTCACCAACTTTGTTGCCCTTCTCTGGACCTCCTCCAGCTCCTCAATGTCTTTCATATAGGGAGGGCCTCAAAACCAACCACAGTACTTCAGGAGTGGATTCACGAATGCTGAGTATAGGGGGACAATCACTTCCCTGGTCCTCCTTGTCACACTGTTCCTATCATAGAATCATAGAATCAAGAAGGATGGAAAAGACCTCAAAGATCATCAAGTCCAACCTGATACAGACCAGGACGCTGTTGACCTTCTTAGCCATGGGTAAGACAGGAAATTGTACAGGGCTGCAGACAATATATTCATCAGCAGCACATCCAGTCATCCAGAGAGCAAAGACTTTTTGGACTTTTGTCACCGGTTGGGGCTGTCCCCTTAAGAAAGGGAATATGGTGGACGGAAGTTGGTAAATGAAAAGAACAATCTAAACTAATTTCAGTGGTAAAGTGGGAGGAAGCACCTTCTGAACTGGGAGTGCAGGAGGGTATCCTGGGCATTCCAGCACTTTATCTTCAGTCTTGCTTCCGCTTCTCCTTCGGGCAGCAGCTTGCAGCTCCTGGGCTTTCGGCCAAGGCTTTGGCCTTGAAAACTGATAAAGGCCTGTATTAACTGCTTTCCAATTAACACAAAACTGCTTCTAACCTTTTCTCTTTCTCTCTCTCTTTCTAACCTGCTCTGGGGAAGAGGGGGAGAGAGGGGGAGAGCGGAGGTGGGGAACCCCATCAGCAGAGGGAGGAACTTTCCCTTCAATTTTCTTTCCCTTTACTTTACAGGGGGGAGGGAGGAGGCTTTTGGGCCTTACCCTTCCAACCCTACCACAATATCCTGTATTGCTTTGTAAATATACAGCACCCATTGCTTTGCTAATTCAGCTGTGAGTTTTTTTTTCCCTTTCACTTTCCGGGGGGAGGAGAAGGCGCCGACCTTTCCTTTCCAAACCTCCACATTTTTTTTTTCTTGGCGCCCAACGTGGGGCAGACAATTAGTTTAATTTATTACTTGATAGATTTAGTGTTTTCTAGCTGAATTAGCAAACATGAAGGTGTTGTGGTTTGTAGAGCGATTATTCTTTTCAATTTTGGGGGCTCTGGTTTACAGGTATTGTTTGTGTTTGATTCTGGATTACCTGGGTAAATATTTGGTGCGGACAATTTATATGTGAGTTGTGTATAGAGTTAGATTATGGTATGGAAAATGTATTGATTTATTATGGCCAGCGAGATACAGAAATGTTCCCTCCACCACTCTCCCAATTGAGATAAAGGGTTTTAAGATTCCGCCGGAGGAGAGTAACTTTAGGTGATGCCTGGGATCCAAAGGTGATTTATTTAGTGACTGTAATTCTCCTGCTGGTGATAATTATCGTGTATCTCCTGATTTCTTTGCGTCGGGAGAAGAAGGTGTCCAGAGCTTGTTTTGTTATTAAAACTAGATCAAAGAGAAAACGACGTAGCTCTGGATCAGTCCCAGAGACATGTAGCGATGACAACTGTGGAGAATCTGTGTCAGTTAAAAAGAAAGCTAAGAAGTTAATTGGAAAGGCTACTCTAAATGACTTTGTTGCTGATTCTGGCAAGCAGCCAAGGGCGGCGGCTGGTATCAACATGGCACCTACTCCTTCTCCTCATCCTTCTTCTCCGTTGGTCATTAACGGAGCAGCGTCATTTCCGCCCACTCCCTCAGTGGGACCGGAAGTCACTGCCCCAGCAGCTGATTTATCTCAGGACCTGTCAGCTTCCATTAAGGTGGCTGTAAATTCAAACACAGCTCCAGTTAGGCTGGCTGTTTTAAAGACTAGAAGTGGAAAGACCAAAGATGGAGAAGAGCTGGAGACTGATCCTGGTGAGGGGCCCTCTACTCTAAGAAATCCTGCTGAGGAGGAAGAGAAGATTTGTTTTAAAGATCTAGCTAACCTAGTGAGAGCAAAGCAGGATAGAGATGAAGCTAGGAAAGGAGCTGGCAAAAGTGGTTCTCAGCTTAAAGAGATCCTTGAGAAAATGACAGGAGGATTATTAGGGAAACCAGTTGAGGGGGAGGAGCTACCAGATGGCATAACTGACTGTTCATCTCCGAGGGAGGAGCTAAGAAATGTCCGTAAAGACAACACCAGGGCAGATAAGGAGCCAGTTCTAGCTTGGCTTAGTAGGTGTTATGATACAGGTGCTCCAGGTCTAACAGTTGGAGACAAGTCAGCAGCTCAGTTAGGAACTCTCTCGAGGGATAATGGAATCTAGGCAGGGTTCTCGGTAAGGTTAAACCTGAGATGATCTCCCATGGAATCCTAAACCCTGGACTACCATAGATGTAGTGGGTTTGGAAGGGTAAGGCCGAGAAGCCTCCTCCCTTCCCCCTTGTAAGGTAAAAGGGAAAAAAAAATTTGAAGGGAAAGGAAAAAAAACCTCACAAGCTGAATTAGCAAAGCAGTGGAGCTATATTTACAAAGCAATGTAGGGTTTGCAGGGGAATATTTACAAATATACAGTATCTACAATATATACAAAGATATACAACAGAGTAACACAGAAATGAGAGTGACCCCCCTCAAGGCAGAGGGGGTTCCCCACCTCCGCTCTCCCCTCTCTCCCCCCCCTTTCCCCAGAATGGGATAGAAAGAGAAAGAAGAGAGAGGGAAAAAAAAAAAAAAAAAATGTTAGAAGCAGTTTGTGTTAATTGGAAAGGAGTTAATACAGGCCTGGTGTCTGGATTTCAAGGCCGAGGCCTTGGCAGAAAGCCCAGCACAGAGACAGAGCTGCTGCACGAAGAAAAGGCGGAAGCAAGACTGAAGATAGAGTGCTAGAAAAACCCAGTATAGTCC
The DNA here is from genome assembly GCF_026170545.1 of Melanerpes formicivorus. NCBI lineage: Eukaryota > Metazoa > Chordata > Aves > Piciformes > Picidae > Melanerpes > Melanerpes formicivorus. The sequence continues at coordinate 458,619 of NW_027142485.1, read as the reverse complement.
CAGCTCAGAAGGTGCTTCCTCCCACTTCACCAATGAAATTAGTTTAGACTATTCCTTCCGTTTACCAACTTCCGTCCACCATATTCCCTTTCTTAAGGGGGCAACGTCAACCGGCCACAATAGATGAGGGAATTAAGCGCTTGAGAGAATTTCCTGTTAGAGAGATACTCTATGGTGAACATGAAACTCTGAATCCTGATGACATTCCTGTGGGTATTGGTCTTGCTAAAAAGATCATCAAACTTGCTCCTTCTAATTATGCAAACATTCAGGCAAGCAGAATTGTGTCAGGAAATTATGGTGGGGCTTCTCCCACGGTTGGCCAATTCAGTGACCAAACGAGACAATTGGAGGATAGCATGACACGTGTTTCTTTGGTTTCAGCCATTGAAACTCTGTCTGGAAAAATTGAGAATTGCATGAGAGAGTTGAAGGATGAATTTAAAAATTGCATATCCCAATTGGCACAAAGGGATAATTTCAATTCTTCCTCCAGGTGGATACAAGTTTCATCTGTGAGGAATACACGTCCTCCAAGGAGGTCATTCCAAAACAGATCAAATCAAAACAGACCACCAAGGCAATCACGTAGAACTATTTGGATAACTCTGCGCGATCAGTTTGGTGAGAACATGAACCAGTGGGATGGCCAACCAACTTCTAATCTTTTCAGGAGACTGAGAGAACTGCAAAGTGGCAGAACCTGAGGTAGCAATACCAGAAGGGTAGCTGTTACTTCCACAGTTCCCCAGAGCAACTCTAGTAGCTCCAACAGTGGCTCCAGTTGTAACATGCAAAGCTATAACACTGCACACCGTGCTCAATGCACATGTGGGCATGTTCCCCATAACTAGGGGTGCCCTGCCTCCCGCCAGTGGGAGGAGAGGAATAACAGAGATAATAGAATCTATTGAAATGTGTAAATCCAGTGGCCTGGCACTTCGCAATTTTGGAAGTACAGGGCCTTGGTTGACACAGGAGCTCAGTGCACCATAATGCCATCAAATTATCAGGGATAAGAGTCTATAACTATTCTGGGATTCACGGGTGGATCTCAAGAGTTAAGTAAGGTAGAGGTTAATATAAGTTTAACTGGTAAACAATGGAGGAAGCATACAGTTGTGACCGGACCTGACGCACCTTGTATTTTGGGAATTGATTTTCTGAGAGAAGGGCGTTTCAAGGACCCTAGAGGTTACAAATGGGCTTTTGGAGTAGCTTCTATAGAAATTGATGGACAAAAATTGAAGCTGTCTGCCAGACCTGAGCTTTCTGATGAATCTGCAGTAGTGGGACAACATAAGATACAGGACATTAAATTGCCGGTTGTTTCTCAGACTGTGCATCACAGGCAATACAGAACCAACCGTGACTCTTTGTTGCCCATTCAGAATCTGATTCGTCAGTTGGAGAGTCAGAAAGCCGTCAGCAAAACTCATTCACCTTTCAACAGTCCAGTGTGGCCTGTGAGAAAGCAGAATGGAGACTGGCGTCTGACGGTAGACTACCGAGCCCTGAACGAAGTGACACCACCTATGAGTGCAGCAGTACCAGACATGATGGAGCTACAGTATGAGCTGGAATCCAAAGAGGCCAAATGGTATGCTACCATAGACATTGCTAATGCATTTTTCTCTATTCCCATAGCAGAGGAATGCAGGCCTCAGTTTGCTTTCACCTGGAGAGGAATCCAGTACACTTTCAACAGACTGCCAATGGGCTGGATCCACAGCTCAAGCATCTGTCGTGCTGTGATCCACGATGCTCTGGAGAAAGGCGGTGCTCCAGAACACATCCAGTTCATCGATGATATCATCGTCTGGGGTAAAACTGCTGAGGAAGTCTTCGAGAAAGGTAACAAAATCATTGACATTCTTCTGAATGCAGGTTATGGCATCAAGTGAGACAAGGTGAAAGGACCTACCACAGAGATTCAGCTTCTGGGAGTGCCGTGGCAGGATGGACGCCGACACATTCCAGTGGATGTGGTAGATAGAGTCTCCACCATGGCAAATCCCACAAACAAGCAAGAGACTCTACGTTTTTTGGGGATAGTGGGATTTTGGAGATTGCACATTCCTGGATACAGTCAGATTGTGAAACCTCTGTATGATGTGACTCGAAAGAGAAACCATTTCCACTGGGGACCTGAACAACAAGCAGCCTTTGACCAGATAAAACGAGGTAGTTCAAGCAATGGGTCTGGGACCTGTCCGAGATGGTCCAGACATTAAGAACATTTTGTACACGGCTGCAAGTGACAATGGTCCAACCTGGTGCTTGTGGCAAAAAGCTCCAGGTGAGACACGTGGACGACCTCTTGGTTTCTGGAGTCGAGGTTACAGAGGTTCAGAGGCTAATTATACTCCAACAGAGAAAGAAATTCTAGCTGCCTATGAAGGAGTAAAAGCATCTTCTGAAGTAACTGGAACTGAATCACAACTTAGCTCCCAGATTACCAGTTTTGAATTGGATGTTCAAAGGCAAAGGCTCCACACCACATCATGCCACAGACTCAACATGGTCTAAGTGGATGGCTCTGATAACACAGAGAGCTCAAATGGGAAATCTTGAAAGGCCTGGTCTAGTGGAGGTGATCTCAAGTTGGCCTGAAGGTATCAACTGTGCTAAACCTCCAGAGGAGAAAGTAACTCGTGCTGAGGAAGCTCCTCCTTACAATGACCTTTCTGATGATGAAAAGAAATATGCTTTGTTCACAGACGGTTCCTGTCGTCTTGTTAGAAACAAGCGAAGGTGGAAGTCTGCAGTGTGGAGTCCAACACGCCGAGTTGCAGAAGCAAAAGATGGAGAAGGAGAATCCAGTCAGTTCGCAGAGGTAAAAGCTGTCCAGCTAGCTCTCGACGTGGCTGAACGTGAGAGATGGCCAAAGCTTTATCTCTACACCGACTCATGGATGGTAGCCAATGCTCTATGGGGTTGGCTAAAGAACTGGAAGAAGAGTGGCTGGCAGAGGAAAGGAAAACCCATTTGGGCAGCCAACCTGTGCCAGGACATTGCTGATCGAATAGTGAGAATTCCAGTGAAAGTGAGACACATCGATGCTCACATTCCTAAGAGCAAAGCTACTGAGGAACAGCAACACAACCATCAGGCAGATCTAGCTGCAAGAGTTTCTCAAGTAGACATGGACTCTAATCTTGATCTTGACTGGACACACCGAGGTGAGATATTCTTAGCTCGGTGGGCTCATGATTCGTCAGGACATCAAGGCAGGGATGCAACATACCAGTGGGCTCGTGACAGATCCATAGACATTTCCATGGATGCTATCATACAAGTCATCCATGACTGTGACATTTGGGCTGCTATTAAGCAGGCAAAACGACTTAAGCCCTTGTGGTATGGTGACAGATGGTCCAAGTACAAGTATGGGGAAGCTTGGCAGATTGACTACATCACTCTACCACGTTCTTGTTCTGATAAGCAATACGTGCTTACTATGGTAGAGGCAAACACTGGATGGTTGGAAACTTATCCAGTTCCACATGCAACTGCACGCAACACCATTCTCGGTCTGGAGAGACAAATCCTGTGGAGACACGGAACTCCAGAGAGGATTGAGTCAGACAACGGAACTCATTTCAAGAACAACCTTGTAAAGAGCTGGGCAAAAGAGCACGGTATTGAGTGGATATTCCATATTCCCTACTATGCACCAGCTTCAGGCAAGATTGAACGCTACAACGGTTTGTTGAAGACCACTCTTAAAGCCATGGGGGGTGGATCTTTGAAAAACTGGGAAAAACATTTAGCACAAGCAACCTGGCTGGTAAATAGTAGAGGTTCAATGAACAGAGCTGGACCTGCACATTCAGATTTGCTACGGAAAGTAGAAGGTGATAGAGTTCCTGTTGTTAGAGAAAAGAATGTGTTAGGTAAAACTGTTTGGGTATTTTCACCCTCAGGAGGGGCTAAACCTGTCCGAGGGGTGGTTTCAGCTGAAGGTCCGGGTCACGCTTATTGGGTAATGCAAGAGAATGGTGAAATTCAGTGTATTCCACAAAGAAATTTAACTTTAGCTGAAAGAGGTTAATTTCAAACTGTTGTACAGCTACACCGCGTCCAAAGGAAGAATCAACGAGGAATCTACGGTGCACGAACCCTGAGATCCCTGAGATCCCTGAGTCAACTAAGAGACCCTGAGAATCCCTGTTTCCCTTTTCTTTACTTCGTCGGCAAAGAAACAAACTGTTTGCCATTTTTTCTCATTTTCTGATTTTCTTGGACTTTTGAATCATCTACATCTGAGCATAGCCGGAATGGACTATGAACTTTACTCACGAACTGTAAATGTCGTCTTGGATTGGATGGACAGTATGAACAGCCAATTAAATTGTTTAGAAGGGGTGGACTGTCACCGGCTGAGGCTGTCCCCTTAAGATGGGAATATGGTGGTCGGATATTTGTAAACGAAAAGACGGATCTAAACTAATTTCATTGGTAGATTGGGAGGAAGCACCTTCTGAACTGGGAGCGCAGCAGAGTTTCCTGGGAATTCCTGCACTTTTCTGGTCAGTTCTGTCTTCCCCTCCTTCGGCAGCAGCAGCTCGCTGTTTCTGGACTTTCGGCCAAGGCTTGACCTTGAAACTGATAAACTGCAAGGCCTATATTAACCGCTTTCCAATTAACACATAACTGCTTCTAACTTTTTTTCTCTTTTCTTCTCATTCTTACCCTCTCTGGGGAAAGGGGGAGAGAAGGGGGAGCAGAGTTGGGGAATTTTCTCAGTAGAGGGGGGGGAACCTCTCATTTCTGTGCTACTTTGTTGTATATTTTTGTATATATTGTAAATATTGTAAATTCTGTAAATTCCCCTGCATATCCTGTATTGCTTTGTAAATATACAGCACCCATTGCTTTGCTAATTCAGCTGTGAGGTTTTTTTCCCTTTCACTTTCCGGGGGGAGGAGAAGGCGCCAGCCTTTCCTTTCCAACCCTTGACAATTTGTTTGTGGTTTTGTTATTGGTTCTCTCAATTTTTTAAAATGGAAATACAGCAAAAGAGACATACTGGAAGCTCCACGACATGAAGACACATTATTCTCTGTAGTCATCTGCCACAGGGGACTCTTGGGAGCCTTTTGGAGAGAAGGATGTGCAGCTACCTGCATGCTGGCATTTTTCTGTGCTGACTGCACTGAATAGTGCATTTCTATCAATGCACTCTTCAATAGAGAGGGCAAGACAAAGAGTGCAAGCACACTTCACCTATTGCTTCATTCTTTAAGCCTAACACAATGCCTCCTCTCTCTCCATTCTCAAACAATGGAAAATTATCATTAATTTTCTTGAAAATGGCAGCCTTTTTGTGAGTGCTCTTCAGCCACTTTAGAGTTTAGAAATAGCATTCCCAAGGGGCAGTCTGTACATTATGGAATCACTAGAGTTGACCTCTTGTGCGAAGATAACCCAATATAATAGGAGGTGTCCCTGCCCACGTCAGGCGATTGGAACCAGATGATCTTTAAGGTCACTTCCATCCCAAACCATTCTGTGATCCTATGATAACTGTTAAAATGGAAGTACAGAGTCAAAATTTCCACATTCAGGCAGTAAGTGAAACACAAAACTCATCTTCTGTTTTTGTCGGAATATGCTCTGGTAAAATGAATAATGCCAAATACTTTAGCTTCTTAGGAGGGAAATACAATGCAATCACGTGCTTCTGAGGTGCCCAGTCTGTTGTTAGGCTGAGCTTGTTGTCTCTCTAGAAAATTTAATGTACATTGTTGGCAGCAGGCATCAATGCCCCAAGGTAGAGGATATACAAGCCTGCCGGAATGTAGATAACTAACTAAATTCTTACTCTGCACGACAACAAAACATAGTGAAAGACTCCAAAACTCTGCCAGGAGGCTCTTCTTCACAGGCACAAGTGCCTTACTTAGACAAGAGCTAACCCTTCTAATTGAAAATACATTATATGTAGTAGATCCAAACACAAATGTGACTCTTAACACACAAAATTGGTAGGGTTTGGTTTGTCTGGGGACAAGGAGGGAGAAATGTATGTCCTTTTTTGATCTGGGGAATGTTTTCTCTGCAGTAATCCATAATGGTTTTATCAGCTGGAATGTACTTAACTTTCAGAACTAAAAATGCAGATAAACAGCTTCTTTGGGTAAACTTTAGTAAGTTGCTGAAAGGAGATATACACCTTATAGGAGCATCTGCAGATTATGGTAACACAACCTAGAGTTCGGTTAGTATAACTGTTAATTGTAAGGGGAAGTAGTATTTTATTATAGACTTTTCTAAACAGTAGGCACTTCATAGAACTGTAGAATGGTTTGGGTTGGAAGGGACCTTTAAGATCATCTAGTTCCAACCACCCTGCCATGGGCAGAGCCACTTCATATTAGACCAGGTGTGACCGTTTGAGGCTATGCCTTTAAGAAAGGGACATTTGCTGGAACACTCTGGCTGAATATTTTGAAAAACATTCAGATATTCTAAATGAATTTCATTGGTGGATTGGTAGAATGCAACTTTAAGTTTTAGTTCAGTTTGAGTCTCACTCTGTTCCAGTCTGTTCTGCCTTTCCAGCCTGTCTGCTTCTGAGCAACTAGCCAGAATGATCTTGGATAACAGATAAGAACTAATCCCTAAGAACTAAGGCCTAAGAAAATTTCATCCTTATTAATTACCTTTTCTCTCTCTCTAGCCCTTTTTGGGGAAAAAAGGGAGGTAGGGGGAGAGAGGGGGTACAGAGGGGGAACCCTCCTCTGTCCGGAGGAGGGAGTTTTGTTCTGATTATTTTCTCTGCTGTGTATTTTTGTATATATATTGTAAATACTGTATATTGTGTATATATATAACCTGCATTCCATATTGCTTATGAATACAGCTCTACCCTTTGCTTCTCCAACTGAGTCAGCCGTGGTTTCTTTCTTTGTGGGGGAGGGAGAGCTAGGCCTTCTCTCACCACCATACCAGGTGTCTCAGTTTCCCATCCAACCTAGCTCTGAACACTTGCAAGCTTGGAAACTTCAAAAATTCTCTGGACAACCTGTACCTCACCACGCTCGTGGGAAAGAATGTCTTCCTAATGTCTACTCTCAATCTAGCTTCTTCTAGTCTGAAGTCATTACCCCTTGTGCTATCACTACATGCCTTTGTAAAAAATCCTTCTCCAACTATGCTTCAGCCCACTTCAAATAGTGAAAGGCTGCTATAGGATATCCCCAGAGGTTTCTCTTCTTTAGGCTGACCAGCCCTAGCTTTCTCTTCCTGTCTTCAAAGGAGAGGTGCACCAGCCCTCTGATCATCCTTATGGCCCTCCTCTGGACCTCCTCTAACAGTTCTGTGTTCTTCTTGTGTTAGTGGCTCCAATGCTGAGCACAGTACTCCAAGTAGGGTTTCATGAGGGGAATAGAGGGAGAGAATCACCTCCCTGAACCTGCTGGCCACACTGTGAGGATTCAGCTGGCCTTCTGGGCTGCAAGCATGTATTGCCAGCTTGTATTGAGTCTGTCATCAATCAGCAACCCCAAGTACCTCACTTCAGGATTGCTCACTATCAATTCTCCACACAGCCTGTATTTGTGCTTGGGCTTGCCCTGACCCAGGTGCAGGATGTTCACTTGACTCTGCTGAACTTCATGAAGTTAGCATTGGCCCACCTCTTAAGACTGTCCAGATCCCTCTGGATAGTATTCCTTTTCTCCAGCATGGTGACTGCAACAGCAGTATTTTAACTGCATGTTTCAGCTACCCTGCTGATGTGGACTTATTTGACAATCTGTGGAATGGAAGAAGCAGGCACTGACAGGAGACAGTTGATCAGATCCTAAAAATAAGTGCCTAAGAGACAAGTGATAAAGACCTTGGAGAGGTGCCATCTTCTTCCTGGTGGTTGCAGAGGGAAATCCCACAACTGGCTCAGACTTTGATGACAGAAGTTTGCTAAAGTGAATCCCATCATTAGAGTAGTTGGAAGAATATTCCTTTTGCCTTTTTGTTCTGTTATTAAAATGTTTTCATTACAAACTAAATCATGTGCATTCTGGGCAGTCTAGAGTCAGATTTAATTCAGTTTTTGGAGATTGCTTCATATGCCCAAAAATGGTACAAGACCTAGACATTGGAAAAAAAGTAATAAAACACTGGCCTATTGTGCTCCTAATTTTAAGGCTTTTAGTGTGAAAGAAGGTAGATCAAAATGTGAGGTCCTGCATTGGACCTTCATTTAAGCTAACTGTGAGAAGTTACTTGATCAAAAAGACAGAGGAGAAAAATCAGAGGAATAATTGGCTGTAACCACTAACATGATGTAGTCACAAAACCAACAAATATGGTTCTCCAGTTTATCAGGAGAGATGTTTTCATTATAGAGGCACAGACCCTTAGCAAGGAGGTCAACTCTCTGCTTTCCTGAGAGGGAAACAAACCAAAACAAAAAAAAACCCTGACAGACTGAAATAAAGGACTGAAAGTTTGTACCAGTTTTGGCTGTTTGGCTGTGATCCCATGACATTAACCAGGTGAGTTACCACCCTGGGCCAGAAAAAGTGCTTTCATAGTGCTATCTGACAGCTGCTGATTAATCTGTGTGGTCAGGCATCAAAGTAATAAGTGCCATACAAAAGCCAGACACTTGAACTATCACCACTTGTGCAAGCTGGTGTCCTGGAGTATCTGTTTCTATGGAGCTGCCAATCCAGCATCTGTCACAAGTGTCTAGTTCATAGTCAGGAAACAAAGGGTAGTCCCAGTGACACATCTTCCAGCTGCAATCCCAAAGAAGTGTCATAGGAGGGCAATAGAATGCCTCTTCTGCAATGAAGGGCTGGGTATCATTACAAGGCACATAAAATATGCACCGGGTTGAATTTCACCTCTATCAAAACCAGCAGACACCCAAATGTGTTTAACTGAAGAAAGTTCTGGAGTTTTGCTCTGCAAGATCCGTGAAGAAAGCTGTAGTAGAAAGTGTCATGGCTGTGTGTGATAAGAGCATTGTACTTAAGACCAGGCTGGATGAGGCTCTGGCCATTCTAAGTCCTCCTTTTTCAGAGGGACATAAATGGTACTTGGGCTCTGTCCAGCCTGATCTAGTGTGGAGTGTCCCTGCCCATGGCAGGGGGGTTGGAACTAGATGATCCTTGTGGTCCCTTCCAACCCTGAATGATACTATGATACTTCCATTAGAAATGATGATGTATGAGATGCAGTGATCTCATCTCTGCTCCCAAGCTGTGTTTGCAGGGACAGAGACAGAAAACAAACAAGAGTCATTATGTCATTTTTATACAGTAACTAATTGTCTTAGTGCCCTATTTTGAGTTAGAACAGAGCTAATTCTGTTGAGTTGATTTTACTTTTCAGCTCAGTGTCTTCTAAGTAACTTCACTTTCTGAAGTTAACAGCATGTTTTTGCAGACAGTGTCTGCTTCTAGCAATGATAACTAGTTTCTAGTTAGCCCCAAGGACTGATGTGCAGGCTAAGGTCACTGATAAATCTTATGTGGTATATGGGGATGCAGAGTAAAAAGCCACACGTGCAAGGAGGTGTGGACAATTCAGGTGACCCTAAACTGACCAATAAGGTGTTTCAGTCCATCTGTGTCATATTTGATATAAAGGCATTATGAGGATCAAGTGTTCCTTTTCTCTTCCCCTGAGGGAAAAAAAGAGGGTGTATCACCTTTGGAAGAGAGGGGAGGCAACCCACAGAATGTTTAAGGATGTTGCTAGGTCTTGTAGGAAGAGAATTAGGGAGGCAAAAGCACACTTGGAGCTTAAACTGGCCTCTACTGTGAAGGACAACAAAAAGTCCTTCTATAAATACATTAATAGTAAGAGGAAGGGGAAGGACAACCTCCACTCCTTGGTGGATACAGAGGGGAACATTGTAACAAAGGATGAGGAAAAGGCAGAGATACTTAACACCTTCTTTGCCTCAGTTTTTACTAGAAGGGCAGAACGTCTTCCTGACAGCTGGCCTGCAGAGCTGAAAGAAGGAGCCAGGGAGCTGCACAGTTTCCCTACGTTCCATGAGGAGGTGGTTGGAACTCTCCTTAGCAGCTTGGATCCCCACAAGTCCATGGGACCAGATGGGATTCATCCTAGGGTGCGGAGAGAGCTGGCAGACGAGCTGGCCAAGCCACTCTCCATAATTTTCCAGCAGTCCTGGCTCACTGGCAAGGTCCCAGAGGACTGGAAGCTGGCCAACGTGGTGCCCATCCATAAGAAGGGCCGGTTGGATGAGCCAGGGAATTACAGGCCTGTCAGCCTGACCTCAGTGCCAGGCAAGATCATGGAACAGGTCATCCTGAATGCAATAACACAACACTTACAGGATGGCCAAGGGATCAGGCCTAGCCAGTATGGATTTAGGAAGGGCAGGTCCTGCCTGACCAACCTGATCTCCTTCTATGATCAGGTGACCCGCCTGGTGGATGTGGGGAGGCCTGTTGATGTAGTCTACCTGGACCTCAGCAAGGCCTTTGACACCATCCCCCATAGCAAACTTCTGGCCAAACTGTCAGCCCATGGCTTGGACGGGAGCACACTGCGATGGGTTAGGAACTGGCTGGAGGGCCGAGCCCAGAGAGTGGTGGTGAATGGCGACCAGTCAGTAGTGGTGTGCCCCAAGGATCAGTGCTGGGCCCTGTGCTCTTTAACATCTTTATTGATGATCTGGATGAGGGCATTGAGTCCATCATCAGTAAATTTGCTGACGACACCAAGCTGGGGGCAAGAGTTGATCTGCTGGAGGGTAGAGAGGCTCTGCAGAGGGACCTCGACAGGCTGGACAGATGGGCAGAGTCCAACGGCATGAGATTTAACACATCCAAGTGCCGGGTTCTGCACATTGGCCACAACAACCCCATGCAGTGCTACAGGCTGGGGTCAGAGTGGCTGGAGAGCAGCCGGGCAGAGAGGGACCTGGGGGTGCTGGTTGATGGTAGGCTGAACATGAGCCTGCAGTGTGCCCAGGCAGCCAAGAGGGCCAATGGCATCCTGGCCTGCATCAAGAACAGTGTGGCCAGCAGGAGCAGGGAGGTCATTCTGCCCCTGTACACTGCACTGGTTAGGCCACACCTCGAGTACTGTGTCCAGTTCTGGGCCCCTCAGTTTAGGAAGGATGTTGACTTGCTGGAACGAGTCCAGAGAAGGCAACAAAGTTGGTGAGGGGTTTGGAACACAAGCCCTATGAGGAGAGGCTGAGGGAGCTGGGGTTGCTCAGCCTGGAGAAGAGGAGAGTCAGGGGTGACCTTATCACTCTCTACAACTACCTGAAGGGAGGTTGTAGACAGGCTGATGATGGTCTCTTCTCCCAGGCAGCCAGTACCAGAACAAGAGGACACAGTCTCAGGCTGCGCCAGGGGAGGTTCAGGTTGGATGTTAGGAAGAAGTTCTATACAGAAAGAGTGATTGCGCTATGGAATGGGTTGCCCGGGGAGGTGGTGGAGTCGCCGTCATTGAAGGTGTTCAGAAGGAGACTTGCTGGGGTGCTTGGTGCCATGGGTTAGCTGTTTGGGTGGGTTGGATTGGTTGATGGGTTGGACACGATGATCTTGAAGGTCTCTTCCAACCTGGTTTGGTTTATTCTAATAAAGGTTTTTTCAGTGGCTGGCATCTGTCCATTCTGCCCTTGATCCCAATCTATGAGTTCCTGAATTCCAGAATTCAGGTGGTAAAGCTTGTTCACGTCTGCCGCTGAGTCCAGTGTGGTACTTCTGCCACAGCACCAGTACAGACAGTGACTAATTGCCATCAGTTTGATTTGATAATGTTTTTGTCTAAATTTGTATATATTTTATTTTTTTTTTATTTCTTTTTTCCCCCCCACTCACTCCTTCTTTAGAAATTCTCCAAGTATGAAAAACTTAAATGGAAACCCAGCATCTTTCAGATGCTTGCTTCAAACATTATCATTAATACATTCCCCTGCTACCAGACTGCAGCTGTTTGATCTCTATTTGCAGATTGTTATCCTTTTAGAGCTTTCTGGATGGGGTTCACCTTCTTAGATCAGAGGGCTGAAGCACCTCTCTTCTGAAGATGGGCTGAGAGAGTTAAGGTTTTTCAGCCTGGAGAAGGCTCCAGGCAGATATTATAGGAGCCATATAGTACTTGAAGGGAGCCTACAAGATAGCTAGAGAGGGACTTACTACAAAGGCATGTGATACGACAAGGGCTTCAGACTGGGAGAAGTTAGATTGAGATTAGACATTAGGAAGAAATTCTTCCCTACAAAGCTGGTGAGGCACTGGAACAGGTTGCCCAAAGAAGTTCTGGAGACTGCAGCCTGTGGAGTGCTCAAAGGCAGGTTGGATGAGACAAGCTGCCTAGTCTAGTAGGAGGTATCCCTGCCCATGGCAGGGGGTTGGAATCAGATATAATGTCTCTTCCAACCCAAACCATTATATGATTCTATGGTTAGATGATTCTTGCAGAGTCCAGTAACATTATTTCCCTACATCAGGGTATCGTTTATCTGACAAAGCTTCTTTTTTGTAGCTGTGCTTTTTCTACCACAGATATTTATAGACATTGCAGTCAAAAGCTGCCAAAAGCACTTCCTGAAAATTACCTAATGTGTCTGTCTCCCTTCCAGTATCACAAGGACTTATTCACAGGCTTCCCATTACTTTTGAGGCCTTTATTTTGCAAGACAGAACAGCTCTGACTGTCACCATACGCTATTCATGTGCTCACAGAAAGTACTGCCGATAGGAGAGGACTGAGGCCAACAGTAACAGGCCAAGAGAAACTCAACTAGTGACTGTGAGTAGTTCACATTGTCAAGGGTGGTTTTGTTGTTGCCTTTTTTCAGATCTTCAAAATGTTTTGTTGAGCAGATTTTTTTTCTGAAGACACTTAATCAGATTCACCAGCACACCCTGTGTTGTGTTGTTGATTTGTCCCAGGGCAGAAGTGCCTGTGACTGTAGCATCTCTAGTATCTATCAAAGTGGTGTAAGTGTCCATCTCACCCAATTTTTTCACAGCAAAGTAACAACTGTGCAACTTTCCATCTTAGATCTGGGCTATATTCACCTTTATGGATGAGAAGATTTATTCCCAGCAAAATTATAGTTTAGAATGCACAGCATTCTGAAATAAAGCTGATTTGCCTGGGTCAATTTGATATCCAACTGAGCAAAAAATGGTTGATTATAGTGTTCAAGAGGAAAACAAGAGATTAAAGAATTGATCAAATCTCCATTGTAATTAGTAAGAAAACATCCACTTATTTTAGGATTAGGCCTAAATGAGCGTGTTTAGGGGTTCAAAGAAAAATAAGATCCAAGCAAAAGGTATAAAAATGTTTAGAGCACAGAGTAAACAATTCCACGAGCTCTGCTGTGCACTTTCTTTGACTGCCATTGAAGCTGGGACTCTCATTCATACAGACTTGATACTGCTGCCTCTGAATTTATCAGAGAGACCTCTCAGAGACTTTGTGCAAAAACTGGCTTGGTGTTCTTACATGGCTTTTGGAGTAATGAAGCATCTTTGCACTTTTATTGTGTGATAGGATCTGAAGCTTCCTCAGTGCAGGAAAAAAGCAGAACCAGGGCTGCATTACTTGCAGTGGCTTTGTGGTCTAGGCAGGCCCAGGGACAGGAGAGGAGATATAAAGGGATGACGGAGATTGGAGTCAATACAGCTGACCAATATGATCGAGTATTGTTCCTTTATTGTTCCAGTATTTCAGGCCTATGTTGCAGGCCTATGGTGCGAGTATAGCACAGTAAAGTGAAGTGTAGAAGAAGAAGGGAAAAGAAAGGCAGAAGTGCGTAGCAAGGGAGCTTCTACAACTTATATAAACTCAGAGTGCCTTGTTTGCATGGCTTCATTGGTTCCCTAGGAGTGACCACACATTGCACTATATAGATTATTGGTCCAACTACTAATGACACGCAAGGTTTGTTGATGCAGGTGCATGTCCTGTTGTCCCAAGATAACTTTCTATGTTTATAGCTACCAGTGCCTTGTTTTAGTTACATGCTGCAGGCACAGCACTGTTTTGCTAAAATGCTAGCTGGCTCTGCATTTATGCTGAGCATAGCCTACCACCATGTCAGGCTCTAGGCCTGCACTGCCAGATTGCTCACACCGTTTGTCGCTGGCATTGCCACAAATTCCCCTTTTTGTTTTTGTGAGCAATCTGGTCATGGGAGTTGTTCTCATCCCATACAAGACACTACTTGCAAACACAGAAGCAAGCAAGGTAAAGCTAAGCTGTATAGCAAAAGCAAGAGTTCTGTAGTGCAGCATGTCTAACAGACTGATGTAACCCATACAAGGCACAAAGCTTAAGTTGAATCAGTTACAATGTTCTAAGAGCTGGCATAATACATGGTCAAAGATAACAAACATTGTAAAGAAGAACTTAGCTATTAATAGTTCCGATCTTTACATTTCACTCCTCTTATTGACAGAGAAGACTTGATTATGCCTGAACACATTGCACACAGAGATTGAGGCACAAATGCAATCCTTAGCACTGTCTTTTACAATCTGCTTAAGGATTATGTTGCATCTTTATTTTCTCTAGGATGGTCAAAAATCATGAATTGTTTAATGGTAGCAAGATTTCTTTAATCTGTAAAGGTTGATCTGGCCAGGCTCTATCTTCACAGACAGAAAACTTGCAGGCAAACAGCAAAAGAGCTCCATTGCTTTGCCCAACATAAAATTAATATAAAATATAAAATTACACATAATAATGAGTTTTTGCTCATCCTAGCAATTCTAATCTCTTAATGTTCACATAACAGTTAAGCAGTCACGACACTCAGTTATAAGTTAGATGCTTTCTGTTGACATCTTGGATTATCATGACCCTACGACACTTGTGATGAGAGGGTTACAGCACTTTGCAAAGTTGATGTTTCCAGGGTTACAACTCTTCTAGGGTTGATGTTTCTAGGGTTACAGCATTGCTAGGGTTACAATGAGCTAATTTTTTTTTGCTATGGGTTATTCTCTCTTTCCCCCTTCTTTTTTTTTTTTTATCTCTAATAAGCAAAATGTAAAGATGAAACTTTATCCTCTAGGATGTCTACATTCAGATACACATTTAGTTAACAAGAGAGAAGACAAAGCTATCAATCAACCGCAATATTCAGTCCTAATTCACATGATGCTGTGGTACATTCTTCTGAGTGATGCTTGTGATCCCAGATTATCATAACAGTTATTGTGATCAATGTTTGACTTGATGAGAAATGTTGTGTCACAGTATCGCAGTGTCACAGTATCGCAGTATCACAGTATAACTAAGGTTGGAAAGGACCTCGAGGATCATCGAGTCCAACCTATCAACACAGACCCCATGACTAGACCATGGCAACAAGTGCCATGTCCAGTCTCCTCTTGAACGCCTCCAGGGACGGGGACTCAACCACCTCCCTGGGCAGCCCGTTCCAATGACGAATGACTCGCTCAGTGAAGAACTTTCTCCTCACCTCGAGTCTAAACCTCCCCTGGTGCAGCTTGAGACTGTGTCCCCTTGTTCTGGTGCTGGTTGCCTGGGAGAAGAGACCAACCCCCTCTCGGCTACAACCACCTTTCAGGTAGTTGTAGAGGGCAATGAGGTCACCCCTGAGCCTCCTCTTCTTCAGACTAGACAATCCCAGCTCCCTCAGCCTCTCCTCATAGGGCTTGTGTTCAAGGCCTCTCACCAGCCTTGTTGCCCTTCTCTGGACACGTTCAAGTGTTTCAATGTCCTTCTTGAACTGAGGGGCCCAGAACTGGACACAGTACTCAAGGTGCGGCCTAACCAAAGCAGAGTACAGGGGCGCAATGACTTCCCTGGCTCCTGCTGGCCACACTATTCCTAATACAGGCCAGGATGCCATTGGCCCTCTTGGCCACCTGGGCACACTGCTGGCTCATATTCAGGTGGCTGCCGATCAGCACCATCAGGTCCCTCTCTGTTTGGGAGCTCTCCAGCCACTCCGATCCCAGCCTGTAGCTCTGCATGGGATTGCCGTAGCCAAAGTGCAGCACTTGGCACTTGGACTTGTTGAATGCCATCCCATTGGACTCTGTCCAGTCTGTCGAGGTCCCTCTGCAGATCCTTTCTACCCTCTAACTGACTAACATCTGCTCCTAACTAATCAAGTCCTCATGGTGTGACCGGTTGACGCTGTCCCCTTAAGAAAGGGAATATGGTGGACGGAAGTTGTTAAACAAAAAGAAGGATCTAAACTAATTTCATTGGTAAAGTGGGAGGAAGCACCTTCTGAACTGGGAGTGCAGGAGGGTATCCTGGGCATTCCAGCACTTTTCTATCAGTCTTTCTTCTGCTCCTCCGCAGGGCAGCAGCTCTCTGTGCTGGGCTTTCTGCCAAGGCTTCGGCCTTGAAACTGATAAGCTACCAGGCCTGTATTAACTGCTTTCCAATTAACACAAAACTGCTTCTAACCTTTTTTTCTCTTTTCTCTCTCTTTCTAACCTGCTCTGGGGAAAGGGAGGAGAGAGGGGAGAGCGGAGGTGGGGAACCCCCTCAGCAGAGGGGGGAACTCTCATTTCTGTGCTACTCTGCTGTATATCTTTGTATATATTGTAAATATTGTAAATTTGTATATATTCCCCTGCATATCCTACATTGCTTTGTAAATATACAGCCCCACTGCTTTGCTACTTCAGCTGTGAGGTTTTTTTTTTCCTTTCCCTTCAATTTTCTTTCCATTTACTTTACAGGGGGGAGGGAGGAGGCTTTTGGGCCTTACCCTTCCAACCCTACGACATTTTTTTTTTTCTTGGCTTACCCAACGTGGGGCAGATAATTAGTTTAATTTATTACTTGATTGATTTAGTGTTTTCTAGCTGAATTAGCAAACATGAAGGTGTTGTGGTTTGTGGAGCGATTATTCTTTTCAATTTTTGGGGCTCTGGTTTACAGATATTGTTTGGGTTTGATTTTGGATTACCTGGGTAAATATTTGGTGCGGACAATTCATATGTGGGTTATGTATAGAGTTAGATTATGGTATGGAAAATGTATTGATTTATTATGGCCAGTGAGATACAGAAATGTTACCTCCACCACTCTCCCAATTGAGATAAAGGGTTTTAAGATTCCGCCTGAGGAGAGAGTAACTTTAGGTGATGGCTGGGATCCAAAGGTGATTTATTTGGTGTCTATAATTCTGCTGCTGGTGATAATTATCGTGTATCTCCTAATTTCTTTGCGGCGAGAGAGAAAGGTGTCCAGAGCTTGTTTTGTTATTAAAACTAGATCAAAAAGAAAACGCTGTGGGTCTGGATCAGTCCCAGAGTCATCTAGTGACGAAGAGTGTGGAGAATCTGTGTCAGTTTGTTGCAGTTTGAGCTGGGTGCCCCCCTGCAATGTTTACTTCCTGTGTCCAGAAGTCCAGCCCAGAGGGGTGGACACAGGAAATTATGTAGTATTTCCTACCACAATCCTTTGCACCACTATAAGATCCAGTGCGGAGTCTAGCACTTTCTCTTTTCTCCCTCCTCCGTCAACCGGTAACTGGGGAAGATGTCTTCTGGCTTTGGGCCTGGTTAGGCCCCAGGCCATGGGGGGATGGGCAGTCTCAGATCTGGCCAGCTGAGACTAGCCTAGCAGTGGGAGGGGGAAGGAGGAGCCCTGGGAGTCTTGGGTGTACCCTCAGGTGGGGATGGGATCTCTCTGGGTCTGTTTTGGGATTTTTCTTTATCACTGTGCTTTTGCTTTTCTGTAAAAGTTCACTGCTTTCTATTTAAACTTTCCATCACTTTTGCAATCCGTTTGTCTGAGTGTTTATTGTTGCCAGGGGTGGGGAAGGGGGCTGCCTCAACCCAGCACACAGTTAAAAAGAGGGCTAAAAAGTTAATTGGAAAGTCTGCTCTAAATGAATTTGCTGCTGATTCCGGCAAGCTGCCAAGGGCGGCGGCTGGTATTAACATGGCAGGACATTGCTGATCGAATCGAGAGAATTCCAGTGAAAGTGAGACACATCGATGCTCACATTCCTAAGAGCAAAGCTACTGAGGAACAGCAACACAACCATCAGGCAGATCTAGCTGCAAGAGTTTCTCAAGTAGACATGGACTCTAATCTTGATCTCGACTGGAAACACCGAGGTGAGGTGTTCTTAGCTCGGTGGGCTCATGATTGGTCAGGACATCAAGGCAGAGATGCAACATACCAATGGGCTCGTGACAGATCCATAGACATTTCCATGGATGCTATCACACAAGTCATCCATGACTGTGACATTTGGGCTGCTATTAAGCAGGCAAAACGACTTAAGCCCTTGTGGTATGGTGACAGATGGTCCAAGTACAAATATGGTGAAGCTTGGCAGATTGACTACATCACTCTACCACGTTCTCGTTCTGGTAAGCAATACGTGCTTACTATGGTAGAGGCAAACACTGGATGGTTGGAAACTTATCCAGTTCCACATGCAACTGCACGCAACACCATTCTTGGTCTGGAGAGACAAATCCTGTGGAGACACGGAACTCCAGAGAGGATTGAGTCAGACAACGGAACTCATTTCAAGAACAACCTTGTAAAGAACTGGGCAAAAGAGCACGGTATTGAGTGGATATTCCATATTCCCTACTATGCACCAGCTTCAGGGAAGATTGAACGCTACAACGGTTTGTTGAAGACCACTCTTAAAGCCATGGGGGGTGGATCTTTGAAAAACTGGGAAAAGCATTTAGCACAAGCAACCTGGCTGGTAAATAGTAGAGGTTCAGTGAACAGAGCTGGACCTGCACATTCAGATTTGCTACGGAAAGTAGAAGGTGATAGAGTTCCTGTTGTTAGAGAAAAGAATGTGTTAGGTAAAACTGTTTGGGTATTTTCACCCTCAGGAGAGGCTAAACCTGTCCGAGGGGTGGTTTCAGCTGAAGGTCCGGGTCACACTTATTGGGTAATGCAAGAGAGTGGTGAAATTCAGTGTAATCCACAAAGAAATTTAACTTTAGCTGAAAGAGGTTAACTTTGAACTGCTGTACATCGCTCCCAAAGGAAGAATCAACGAGGAAATCTACGGTGCACGAACCCTGAGATCCCTGAGAGCCCTGAGTCAACTAAGAGACCCTGAGATTCCCTGTTTCCCTTTTTCTTCGCTTCATCAGCGAAGAAATGAACTGTTCTCCATTTTTCTCATTTTCTGATTTTCTTGGACTTTTGAATCATCTACATCTGAGCATAGCCAGAATGGACTATGAACTTTACTCACGAACTGTAAATATCGTTTTGGATTGGATGGACAGTATGAACAGCCAATGAAATTGTTTAGAAGGGGTGGACTGTGACCGGTTGACGCTGTCCCCTTAAGAAAGGAAATATGGTGGACGGAAGCTGTTAAACAAAAAGAAGGATCTAAACTAATTTCATTTGTAAAGTGGGAGGAAGCACCTTCTGAACTGGGAGTGCAGGAGGGTATCCTGGGCATTCCAGCACTTTTCTATCAGTCCTTCTTCCGCTCCTCCGCAGGGCAGCAGCTCTCTGTGCTGGGCTTTCTGCCAAGGCTTCGGCCTTGAAACTGATAAGCTGCCAGGCCTGTATTAACTGCTTTCCAATTAACACAAAACTGCTTCTAACCTTTTTTTCTCTTTTCTCTCTCTTTCTAACCCGCTCTGGGGAAAGGGAGGAGAGAGGGGAGAGCGGAGGTGGGGAACCCCCTCAGCAGAGGGGGGAACTCTCATTTCTGTGCTACACTGCTGTATATCTTTGTATATATTGTAAATATTGTAAATTTGTATATATTCCCCTGCATATCCTACATTACTTTGTAAATATACAGCCCCACTGCTTTGCTACTTCAGCTGTGAGGTTTTTTTTTTCCTTTCCCTTCAATTTTCTTTCCCTTTACTTTACAGGGGGGAGGGAGGAGGCTTTTGGGCCTTACCCTTCCAACCCTATGACACATGGTCTTGATTCTTCTGCCGTTGTTTCTTGCAATGATTGCAGTTAGCAGAAAAGAAGGCTCGAGGTGACCTTATTGTGGCCATCCGGTATCTGAAGAGCGCCTACAAGAATGTTGGGGAGGGACATCCTAGCATGTGAGGAAGTGACAGGACTAGGGAGAATGGAACAAGGCAGGGGATGGGAAGATTCAGGCTGGACGTGAGGAAGAAATTCTTCACCATGAAAGTGGTGAAGCCCTGGAATGGGTTGTCCAGGGAGGCGGCCGAGGCCCCATGCCTGGAGGTGTTTAAGACCAGGCTGGGCAAGGCCCTAGCCTGCCTGGTCCAGTGTGAGGTGTCCCTGCCCATGGCAGTGATCGCAACTAAATGCTCCTTGTGGTCCTTTCCAACCCTGACTCATTCTGTGAGTCTATGATTCCACATATTTTGTAAGTAATTTTGACTGTTTTTTGTTTGTTTATAATGTGAGCTATTTTTAAGTTTTTAATTAATTTTCTATTTCATTTTTTATTTTATTTTGAATGTATTTATTTTATTATTTATTTTTTGTTACTTTTTTGTTATTTCATTTCATTTTTAGTTATTATTTTCTATTCCAAATTTATTAATTTTTTATGTTTAATGTTTTTACTTTTAATCTATATTTGTTGTTTAATCTCAAATTAATTTTTATTTTTGTTTTAATTATTTTTATGATGTTTTAATGTATATATATTTTTTTCTTCATTGCATTTTTTTTTATCTGCACTTTTAAATTATTTTTTGTTAACTTTGTTTTGTTAATTTTAATCTAATTTTGGTATATTTTTTTCTAATTAATTTTTTGTTATTTCTGTATTTTATTTTAATTTTTCTTTGATCTTTAAATTTTTATTATTACTATTATTTTTAACTTTTTGTCATTTTTTAATTTATTTCTTTTTTACCTTCTTTATTATTATTTTTATTTTGTTATTCTAATAAATTTTTTTTTTCAATTTCTTTTATTTTTTGTAATTTCTATTTTTTTTAATCTAGTGTTTAATCGTTTATTTTTTGATCTTATATTCTTTATTGTAATTATTTTTTATTTTGCATGTTTTTTTATTTAATCTATTTTCTAGTTTAATTTTGTTTTTTTACTTTTTAATTATGTTTTTTAACCTTCTTTTCTATTAATTCTTTTTTATTATAATTTTTAATTTTAACTTTCTTGATTTTTTTTCTTCACTTTGTTGGGGGGAGAAGGCTGGGCCTTCCTCTCAAACCCACAACACACAGAGAGGTGTTTTTTTCATGAAAGTAGCTATTTCACTTCAAAGCATCTGATCTTCCATCTGCTGAAGTTGACAGCTAGTGGAGGAGCCAGACCACTTCACACCAGGGTGGGTTGAACTGGGAACTGTCTGATGATAATAGAATCAACAGATTGCTTCCTAGAGATTTCTTTAGGTTTATGCAACAAAACAGATCACTGTCCCTTCTTGTTTACAGAAACATCCCTCATACACAGCAGCATTTCTGGACATGGTTTTAGTTTAGCTTCTCCTGTTCTTTACATAATTTGGAACAATTTTGCACTAAAAATAGTCTGTCAGGAAAAAAGATAACCAAAACAAATAATTCAAGCAAGTCATAAATCCACATAATTTCCTGCCCAAGGGATAATACTGTGATACAGCAAGAGGCCAGAGCAGTAAATTGCCCCATATCTGCACAGCACACATGCACAGTCTAAAATGAACTACTTGGAGCTCCATGCCAGAGAAAGCTCAGTTAAAATGATAATGTATAAAAATTGAAGACCCTCACTGGCACTGAAGACATCTGAAGTACACAGCCTGCCCCTGAGCTTTTAGTGTTTTCAGTGGAAACATAGCCCGAGTGAATCCCAGGGTTACTCAAATGTTTTACAGTAAACACTTGTCTGGATTAAATTTCTCTGAGCCTAGGTTTTGGCTAAGGGCTACTTAGAATTTAGAAGTTGGGCAACCCTTGGCAGGGATGATTCTCTTTGGCTGTGTAACACGCTGTGATGTTGTGTTTCCCCATACACAGCTGAAGGTAATGCCTGACTTTTTTAAGGACCTCATTGCCCACGCTTCTTGCCCAGGAGAAAAGTTTCATATTTCAGCTGCATTTCTTTTCCTGAAATACTTTTGAATTCCTACCTTACCATACTCTAATTAACTGGATAATCTCAGCAGAGATTCCTCTTCCATGTTTGTTAAGGTAAAGCCCTATGGGCCCTTAAACATACACTAATAGCAACCAAAACACTTTTTCTGACTGGGGCAATCTTTATTTGGGACTGGGGAGCCTTAGGAACTGTCTGCTGGCTTTTTACATGACTCTCTAAAACCACCATTTAGTGAAGAGCAAAGAGACCTTCAGGCAGCTCTTAGCCACACTGAGAGCATGGATGAATTGTCTATATCTCTTCTGAAGTGTTTTCCCTAAACTAAGCACACTTATCCCATCTGCACTTTAGCAATGCTATCTAGATTGGAAAGATCATTTCAACATCTTGCCTGCCATACACAGACTGGTTGAACAAATGGGTTCTTTACAAATCTGCCTTGACTGGTATTAATTAGATATTTTCTCCATTTCCCAAACACTGTTTTAATGCTTTTTTCAGAAAAGGCACTCAGACCAGTCAGTCACAATTTGTATGTAGCTCCCTCCCTTCTTTTACAAAAATATTCACCATGCTTGCTCATCTCCAGTCACTTGAAACCTCATCTGGCCTCACCACATTCTCAGGGATGATCCTGCTTACACCAGCTACTAAAACATTTTAAATAAACTTCCTCTTTCTTAAGTGACTACTGAAGTGTCACCGGCTGAGGCTGTCCCCTTAAGAAAGGGAATATGGTGGACGGAAGTTGGTAAACGGAAAGAATAATCTAAACTAATTTCATTGGTGAAGTGGGAGGAAGCACCTTCTGAACTGGGAGTGAACTGGGCATTTCCAGCACTTCTCTGTCAGTCTTGCTTCCGCCTCTTCTTTGGGTAGCAGCTCTCTCTCTGCTAGGCTTTCTGCCAAGACTTCGGCCTTGAAACCGATAAGATAGAAGGCCTGTATTGACTCCTTTCCAATTAACACAAAACTGCTTTTAACTTCTTTCGTTCCTCTTTCTCCCTTTTTCTGACCTACTCTGGGGAAAGGGGGGGAGAGAGGGGAGAGCGGAGGTAGGGAACCCCCTCTGCCGAGGGGGGTTACTCTCATTTCTGTGTTACTCTGTTGTATATCTTTGTATATATTGTAAATATTGTAAATTTGTATATATTCCCCTGCGTACCCTACATTGCTTTGTAAATATAAAGCTCCTCTGCTTTGCTAATTCAGCTCGTGAGTTTTTTTTTCCCTTTCCCTTCAATTTTCTCATTCACCTTTCAACAGTCCAGTGTGGCCTGTGCGGAAGCAGAATAGAGACTGGCGTCTGAGAGTCGACTACCGAGCCCTAAATGAAGTGAAACCATCTATGAGTGCAGCAGTACCAGACATGATGGAGCTACAGTATGAGCTGGAATCCAAAGAGGCCAAATGGTATGCTACCATAGACATTGCTAATGCATTTTTCTCTATCCCCATAGCAGAGGAATGCAGGCCTCAGTTTGCTTTCACCTGGAGAGGAATCCAGTACACTTTCAACAGACTGCCAATGGGCTGGATCCACAGCTCAAGCATCTGTCATGCAGTGATCCACGATGCTCTGGAGAAAGGCGGTGCTCCAGAACACATCCAGTTCATCGATGACATCATCGTCTGGGGTAAAACTGCTGAGGAAGTCTTCGAAAAAGGTAACAAAATCATTGACATTCTTCTGAATGCAGGTTTTGCCATCAAACGAGACAAGGTGAAAGGACCTACCACAGAGATTCAATTTCTGGAAGTGCGGTGGCAGGATGGACGCTGACACATTCCAGTGGATGTGGTAAATAGAGTCTCTACCATGGCAAATCCCACAAACAAGCAAGAGACCCTACGTTTCTTAGGGATAGTGGGATTTTGGAGACTGCACATTCCTGGATACAGTCAGATTGTGAAACCTCTGTATGATGTGACTCGAAAGAGAAACAGTTTCCCCTGGGGACCTGGACAACAATCAGCCTTTGACCAGATAAAGCAAGAGGTGATTCAAGCGATGGGTCTGGGACCTGTCCGAGATGGTCCAGACATTAAGAACATTTTGTACACGGCTGCAAGTGACAATGGTCCAACCTGGTGCTTGTGGCAAAAAGCTCCAGGTGAGACACGTGGACGACCTCTTGGTTTCTGGAGTCGAGGTTACAGAGGTTCAGAGGCCAATTATACTCCAACAGAGAAAGAAATTTTAGCTGCCTATGAAGGAGTAAAAGCATCTTCTGAAGTGATTGGAACTGAATCACAACTTCTCTTAGCTCCCAGATTACCAGTTTTGAATTGGATGTTCAAAGGCAAAGGCTCCACACCACATCATGCCACAGACTCAACATGGTCTAAGTGGATGGCTCTGATAACACAGAGAGCTCGAATGGGAAATCTTGAAAGGCCTGGTCTAGTGGAGGTGATCTCAAGTTGGCCTGAAGGTATCAACTGTGCTAAACCTCCAGAGGAGAAAGTGACTCGTGCTGAGGAAGCTCCTCCTTACAATGACCTTTCTGATGATGAAAAGAAATATTCTTTGTTCACAGACGGTTCCTGTCGTCTTGTTGGAAACAAGCGAAGGTGGAAGTCTGCAGTGTGGAGTCCAACACGCCGAGTTGCAGAGGCGAAAGATGGAGAAGGAGAATCCAGTCAGTTCGCAGAGGTAAAAGCTGTCCAGCTAGCTCTCGACGTAGCTGAACGTGAGAGATGGCCAAAGCTTTATCTCTACACCGACTCATGGATGGTAGCCAATGCTCTATGGGGTTGGCTAAAGAACTGGAAGAAGAGTGGTTGGCAGAGGAAAGGAAAACCAATTTGGGCAGCCAACCTATGGCAGGACATTGCTGATCGAATCGAGAGAATTCCAGTGAAAGTGAGACACATCGATGCTCACATTCCTAAGAGCAAAGCTACTGAGGAACAACAACACAACCATCAGGCAGATCTAGCTGCAAGAGTTTCTCAAGTAGACATGGACTCTAATCTTGATCTCGACTGGAAACACCAAGGTGAAGTATGGTGAAGCTTGGCAGATTGACTACATCACTCTACCACGTTCTCCTTCTGGTAAGCAATACGTGCTTACTATGGTAGAGGCAAACACTGGATGGTTGGAAACTTATCCAGTTCCACATGCAACTGCACGCAACACCATTCTTGGTCTGGAGAGACAGATCCTGTGGAGACACGGAACTCCAGAGAGGATTGAGTCAGACAACGGAACTCATTTCAAGAACAACCTTGTAAAGAACTGGGCAAAAGAGCACGGTATTGAGTGGATATTCCACATTCCCTACTATGCACCAGCTTCAGGGAAGATTGAACGCTACAACGGTTTGTTGAAGACCACTTTTAAAGCCATGGGGGGTGGATCTTTGAAAAACTGGGAAAAACATTTAGCACAAGCAACCTGGCTGGTAAATAGTAGAGGTTCAGTGAACCGAGCTGGACCTGCACATTCAGATCTGCTACAGAAAGTGAAAGGTGATAGAGTTCCTGTTGTTAGAGAAAAGAATCTGTTAGGTAAAACTGTTTGGGTATTTTCACCCTCAGGAGAGGCTAAACCTGTCCGAGGGGTGGTTTCAGCTGACGGTCCGGGTCACACTTATTGGGTAATGCAAGAGAATGGTGAAATTCAGTGTATTCCACAAAGAAATTTAACTTTTGCTGAAAGAGGTTAATTTCGAACTGTTGTACAGCTACATCGCGTCCAAAGGAGGAATCAACGAGGAATCTACGGTGCACGAACCCTGAGATCCCTGAGAGCCCTGAGTCAACTAAGAGACCCTGAGAATCCCTGTTTCCCTTTTCTTCGCTACATCAGTGAAGAAATGAACTGTTTTCCATTTTTCTCACTTTCTGATTTTCTTGGACTTTTGAATCATCTACATCTGAGCATAGCCGGAATGGACTATGAACTTTGCTCATGAACTGTAAATATCATTTTGGATTGGATGGACAGTATGGACGGCCAATGAAATTGTTTAGAAGGGGTGGACTGTCACCGGCTGAGGCTGTCCCCTTAAGAAAGGGAATATGGTGGACGGAAGTTGGGAAACGGAAAGAATAATCTAAGCTAATTTCATTGGTGAAGTGGGAGGAAGCACCTTCTGAACTGGGAGTGAACTGGGCATTTCCAGCACTTCTCTGTCAGTCTTGCTTCCGCCTCTTCTTTGGGTAGCAGCTCTCTCTCTGCTGGGCTTTCTGCCAAGACTTTGGCCTTGAAACCGATAAGATAGAAGGCCTGTATTGACTCCTTTCCAATTAACACGAAACTGCTTTTAACTTCTTTCTTTCTTCTTTCTCCCTTTTTGTGACCTACTCTGGGGAAAGGGGGGGAGAGAGGGGAGGGCAGAGGTAGGGAACCCCCTCTGCCGAGGGGGGTTACTCTCATTTCTGTGTTACTCTGTTGTATATCTTTTTATATATTGTAAATATTGTAAATTTGTATATATTCCCCTGCGTACCCTACATTGCTTTGTAAATATAAAGCTCCTCTGCTTTGCTAATTCAGCTTGTGAGTTTTTTTTTCCCTTTCCCTTCAATTTTCTTTCCCTTTGCCTTACAAGGGGGAAGGGAGGAGGCTTCTTGGCCTTACCCTTCCAACCCACCACATGAAGGGAGTCATTAGACCTATCTTGGTTTGAGTTAGAACAGAGCTAATTCTGTTAGGTGATTTACTTTTCAGCTCAGTCTCTTCTAAATAACTACGCTTTCTGAAGTTAATAGCATGTTTTTACAGGCAGTGTCCTAATGCTCAGAGTTTCTAGTCAGTACCGAGGACTGGTGTGCAGACCAATGTCACTGATGAATCTTCTGTACTACATTGAGGGTGCAGAGAAAAGGACACGCCTTCAGGAAGGAGCACACAGTTCAGGTGACCCTAAACTAACCAACAAGGGATTCCATTCCATGTACATCATGTTTGTTATAATGATGGGGGATTATGAGGGTAAAGTTTATATTTATTTTCCCTTAACTCTCTTTTTCAATGGCCAGTGTCTGAGGAGCACTCTATCTATTCTGCCCATGATCTTGATCCATGAGTACTTGGGTCCAGCTTCCAGAATCCAGGTCCTGAATCTAGTTCCCATCCACCACTGAGTCCAGTTTGGGACTTCTGCCACACCACCACTGGTGACAATAACTAATTGCCATCAGGGGATTAGGTTTGACACTAGGTTTGTATATATTTGTATATAGTTCATTTTATTGTTACTGTTTTCATTAAAGTAGTTTTAGTTTTCTTTTCAATTAATAGAATCAAAGAATGATAGAATCATTTTGGTTGGAAAAAGACCTTTAAGTTCACTGAGTCAAACCATTATCTAACTCTGACAAGTCTGGTGCTAAACCATGTCCCTTAACACCACATCTCTGTGTCTCTGAAACGCCTCCAGGGAAGGGGATTCAAGCACCTCTCTGGGGAGCCTGTTTCAGTGTTTGAAATGCTTAAATTTCTCTCCATTATTCCCTTTTTCTTCCCTTTGAGAAGGGAGAGGGGCTGCAAAGAGCACCTGTCACTTATTTAATGGCTGGCATGCCCTAACCTTTGACAACCTGTCATCCCTTGTTATTTGTCCTTTCCTATCACATGTTGGACTAAATTTCATATTTCATATATTTGGAGAATGACCTCACATTATTCCTTATTCCATTTCCTTGTTGTGTCTTATTCCACTCTTCATTTTTGTCCTCATGATTATACAGGCTGTGGGAATTCAACTAGTATCTACATTATGCCAAAATCCATTTGATACAGGACTTCTGCCACATAGTACAGTAGCTTAACTTTTGTCTGTGAGGTAACAGGAAGCAAATAATATTGAAGAAAAATACCACAGACGTTTTGCACTTTACATCCTTTCTATATTCTTTATCAAGGCTACAACTAGTCCTGTTCCCCTTGAGCTCCTATGAAACTCCTCTTTACATCCGAGGAGGTGAAGGTGCTATCCTGAGCCTCAGTAAAATAAGATGTTTCTCTCTCACACACTCACTATTTTCAGTGTGTGCAAAATCAGCAGGGAAGTGTAGTAAAAGGAGAAAGATGTAATGGCAACTTAGTTGTTGAAAGAAAATACAAGCCTTGGGGTTAATTGCAGATGATTAAAGTCATGCATTGCTCCAGGATAATTAATGAATGTAAGAGATTAATATTTTAACCATTAAAAGCTTATGTTTTAATCTATTTGAATACCTGAGGACTAACAGTATGAGCAAACAACTCTGGTTAGGATTGCATAAACTCAAACCCAGTGTTTTCCCATTGTTTACTTGTTTCTCACACTAACCAGGAAACAGTATTTTGACAGTTCTGAAGTGTTTCTTTAATACTGTTTCTTTCTGTTATTTTTCATGTCAAGCTTGGGAAAGAGTGCCAAAAACCTGTGGGTGTTGATCAACAGCCCACTCAGTATGCACCAGCAATGTGCCCAGGTGGCTAAGAAGGACAACAGTTCTTGGCCTGTATCAGGAACGATGTGACCAGCAGGAGCAGGGAAGTGATTGTCCCCCTGTGCTCATCAATGATGAATACATACCTAGACTATTGTGTTTATTCTGAGGTGCTCACTACAAGGAAGACATTGAGGTGCTAGAGTGTGTTCAGAGAGGGGGCAACAAAGCTGGTGAAGGGTCTGAAGAACAGGTCTTGAGAGGAGCAGTTGAGGGAACTGGGGTTGTTTAGCCTGGAAAAAAAGGAGGCTGAAGGGAGCTCTTTACAACTGTCAGGAAGGAGGTTGGAGCCATGTGGGTGTCAGTTTCTTCTACCAAGTAACAAGTGATAGGACAAGAGAAAATGGCTTCAAGTTGCACCAAGGGAGATTTAAATTGGAGATTAGAAGAAAGCTCTTGACTAAAAGGGTTCTCAACCATTGAAATATACTCCCCAGGGAGGTGCTTCAATCCCCATCCCTGGAGGTGTTTCAAAGATGCAGAGATGTGGTGCTAAGGGACATGGTTTAGCACCAGACTGGTAGAGTTAGATATTGGCTGGACATGATGATCTTAACAGTCTTTTCCAATTGAAATAGTTCTATGGTTCTATGATTTCTACTGCTTAAAATTATTTTGTTTGAGAAGAACTGAGAGTTTTGACAGTCATTTTTGTAATGCTTCTCTAAGTGTGATTCAGAACAGAAAGAGATACTGTTCTCAAATATTTTTACTAATGAGATTTTTACTAACTTTTGCTAATAGACAATGCCCAGATGTTTGGCTGCCTCTGTGAGCTAAGGTCAAAGTTTCAGTCACCTAGTATTTACCCAGGACCAGTTTTTATGCTGCACACTTCCATCTTTAAAATCTCCATCAATCATTAACTGTTTTTCCACAGTTCAGCAATGCAGGTAGATTTCTTTCTTCCTGTCTTGCAGACAATAAACAGAGACAGGACAGTACAGTGAAGAGCCACAGAGGGAGTTGCTGTCAGTGCCATGCCAAAAATGGCTGCATCTTCCCTTTCACTCAATGTGCCATCCACCTCTTTTCACATTCTCTCATCTATGTTACACATCTTTCTCCTCTGATTTCTACAAAAGAAATTCAGTTTCTTTTTTCTATCTGCTCGGTCTCTTTTTTCCCTGTGAAAGCTCTGGCCCAAGGAAAAATGATCCTGTGTCTTGATTTTTTGGATAATCATTTCTTGGCAGACGGTCAGGTAGATGGCAAAGCAGAGAGCTTTGGGGAAAAAGAGGAGCTGAGTGTTTTGCTGTTTGGGGATTTATTTTTATTTCTTTTTAATTGTTTCTAGGGATATTTTTTTTTCCCATTTCTTCTTGGAATAAGAAACTTATTTGTAAAATTCCCTGGGTAGCAGCCCTCAAGAACCATGGGGTCCAGGAGGGTTGGACCTACTTCAAAGAGGAGCTCGTGAAGGCACAGGAACTGGCAGTTCCCATGTGCCGAAAGATGAGCCGGCGGAGAAGGCGACCGGCCTAGATGAGCAAGCAGCTCCTGGAGGATTTAAGGGGAGAAAAGAGGCTGCATCACCTTTGGAAGGAGGGGAAGGCTTCTCGAGGTATGTTTAAGGGAGCTGTTAGATTATGAAGGAAAAAAATTAGAGAGGCAAAGGCCCAGTTGGAACTTAAGCTGGCCACCTCTGTGAAAGATAATAAAAAGCATTTTTACAAATACATTAACACTAAAAAGAAGGGCAAGAAGAACCTCCACTCCTTATTGGACCTGGAGGGGAACACAGTGACTGAAGATGAGGAAAAGGATGAGGTCCTGAACACCTTCTTTGCCTCAATTTTTAACAGCAAGGCAGGAGTTCAGGACGAGTGGCCTCCTGAGCTGGGTGACGGGGTCAGGGAGCAGTGTAATGCCCCAGAAGTCCATGAGGAATTAGTTTGGGACCTGCTGAGCCACTTGGACACTCACAAGTCCATGGGACTGGATGGGATCCATCCTAGGGTGCTGAGAGAGCTGGCAGATGAGCTGGCCAATCCGCTCTCCATCATTTTCCTCCAGTCCTGGCTCACCGGTGAGGTCCCTGATGATTGGAAACTGGCCAATGTGGTCCCCATCCATAAGAAGGGTTGGATGGAGGAACCTGGAAACTACAGGCCAGTCAGCCTGACCTCAGTGCCAGGGAAAGTGATGGAGCAGATTATCCTGGCAGCAATAACTGCGCACCTGAAGGACGGCCAAGGGCTCGGGTCCAGCCAACATGGATTTAGGAAGGGCAGGTCTTCCCTCTCCATAGGCCTGCACTCGCACCATAGGCCTGCAATACTGGAACAATAAAGGAACAATACTTGATCATAGTGGTCAGCCGTATTGATTCCAATCTCCGTCGCCCCCATATGTTATTGCTGTTATTGCTGCTCCTGAGGTGACTGAATGGAGTGGGTGCATACATTCCGTGTCAAGTATTGTTATTGCATGGGTTATTGTAACCATAACAAATTGTGTGCACGTGCAATTATAGAACTGCTTCTCCCAGAAGGCTGCTGAGCTTCTAAAAATGATTGCAGAATGATCCCAGTGCCTGGAAACTGGAACCTGGAAACTAAAGGCCAGTCAGCCTGACCTCAGTGCCAGGGAAAATTATGGAGCAGATTATCCTAGCGGCAATAACTGTGCACATGAAGGATGGCCAAGGGCTCGGGTCCAGCCAACATGGATTTAGGAGGGGCAGGTCCTGCCTCTCCAACCTGATCTCCTTCTGTGATCACGTGACCCGTCTGGTGGATGTGGGGAGGCCTGTGGATGTGGTCTACCTGGACTTCAGCAAGGCCTTTGACACTGTCCCCCACAGCAAACTGCTGTCTAAGCTGTCAGCTCGTGTCTTGGTCCGCAACACTCTGTGCTGGGTTAGGAACTGGCTGGAGGGTCGAGCCCAGAGAGTGGTGGTGAATGGTGCCACATCCAACTGGCGGCCAGTCACCAGTGGCGTCCCCCAGGGATCAGTGCTGGGCCCTGTCCTCTTCAACATATTCATCGATGATCTGGATGAAGGGGTAGAGTCAGTCATCAGCAAATTTGCAGATGACACCAAGCTAGGAGCAGATGTTAGTCAGTTAGAGGGTAGAAAGGCTCTGCAGAGGGACCTCGACCGAATGGACAGATGGGCAGAGTCCAATGGGATGTCATTCAAGAAGTCCAAGTGCCAGGTGCTGCACTTTGGCCACGGCAACCCCATGCAGAGCTACAGACTGGGGTCAGAGTGGCTGGAGAGCTGCCAAACAGAGAGGGACCTGGGTGTGCTGATCGGCAGCCGCCTGAATATGAGCCAGCAGTGTGCCCAGGTGGCCAAAAGGGCCAATGGCATCCTGGCCTGTATTAGGAATAGTGTGGCCAGCAGGAGCAGGGAGGTCATTGTGCCTCTGTACTCTGCTTTGGTTAGGCCGCACCTTGAGTACTGTGTCCAGTTCTGGGCCCCTCAGTTCAAGAAGGACATTGAGATACTTGAACATGTCCAGAGAAGGGCAACAAGGCTGGTGAGAGACCTTGAGCAAGCCCTATGAGGAGAGGCTGAGGGAGCTGGGATTGTTTAGCCTGGAGAAGAGGAGGCTCAGGGGTGACCCCATTGCCCTCTACAACTACCTGAAAGGTGGTTGTAGCCAGGAAGGGGTTGGTCTCTTCTCCCAGGCAACCAGCACCAGAACAAGGGGACACAGTCTCAAGCTGCGCCAGGGGAAGTTTAGGCTAGAGGTGAGGAGAAAGTTCTTCACCGAGCAAGTCATTCATCATTGGAATGGGCTGCCCAGGGAGGTGGTGGAGTCACCATCCCTTGAGGTGTTCAAGGTGAGATTGGACATGGCACTTGGTGCCATGGTCTAGTCATGGGGTCTGTGTTGATAGGTTGGACTCAATGATCCTTGAGGTCTCTTCCAACTTTGGCGATACTGTGATACTGTGATACTGTGAAATGTTTCACTTAGCCTGGCCTTTATTCCAGGGAGAGTATAGGAACCCATTATATTAAAGACCAAGGTTTGATGTTACAACTGTACACAGGAAAGTGGTACTTTCCTTTTATTGTCCACAACAAATGTGTGACCATTTGTGGCTGTCCCTTTAAGAAAGGGACAGTGCTGGGACACTCTGACTGAATATTTTGTAAACAAAGACAGGTCTAAACGAATTTCATTGGTAGATTGGTAGAACGCAGCTTTAAGTTTTAGCACAGCTGGAATTTTTCTCAGTTCGTTCCTTTCCTTCTCCCTTTTCCATCTTGCCTGCTTCTGGGCACCTAGCCAGAGCGACTTTGGATAAGATAAGCACTAATCCTGCATCAATTCACATGAGGCCTACTAAAACCATTCTTCCTTAATAACTGCCTTTTTCTCTCTCTAACCCTTTTTGGGAAAAAAGGGAGGTAGGGGGAGAGAGTGGGTGTACAGGGGGGGGAAACCCTCCCCTGTCTGGAGGAGAGAATTTCGTTCCTGTATTCTTTTTTTTCCTTGCTGTATATTTCTGTATATATATTGTAAATACTGTATGTATTGTGTATATATACAACCTGCATTTTCACATTACTTGTAAATATAGCATCCCTTTTGCTTCTCCGACTGAGTTAGCTGTGGTTTTTTTCCTCTTTGTGGGGGAGGGAAAGCTAGGCCTTCTCTCTCAACCCACTACAAAATGTTTTCCTTTATGAGAAGCATAATAGAAAGGCAGGTCTGAAGTTAGGGAAAAAGAAGTTTTGCCCAACTTTAATCAGATATGAATTGCTTAGGAAGTTTTACAAGAGGTATATTGTTTGAGCTAAAGAGCACCAGCTGATACTTCCTTTTCTTTTTGGATGAGTCATTAAAAAACAAATATGGGAAAAGATAAAGTGCAAGTATTATAATGTTTCACCAAAAAGAGAGAAAAATCCTGTTGAAAGTAATCTTTCGGTGCTGCATCTCTGCGTATGGCTTGTCTCTGCCCTGGGTGAGCTTGACTGTTCCCGAGTCTGCAGCACCTCCACGTGGGCTGAGCCAGTGTGCCCCGCAGCTGGCAAAGCTTCAATACTGCTGTAGTCCGTCCTCCTCCCCCAGCCCACCCTGAGGAGCCCGTAGGGCCTCTTCCTCACTTCAGCTGGACACGTCCCAACTTCTCCAGATAAGCAGTCCTGGCCTCAACAGCAAATGACCTGATCCTGCCTGTTCTGTGCCCCAAGGCGTGACCAAGAAGCCCAGGTGGTGGCCACGGCCTTGCTCACACCCTGCAGACAGTACTTCCCCATGGGCTTCCACTAAACCAGGTTATATCCTTGAACACTTGCACATATGAGGTATCCACAACTTCTCATGGCAACCTGTTCCAGTATCTCACTACACTCATTGTGGAGAATTTTTTCCTTACACTTAAATCTCCCCTTTCAGTTTAGAACCATTACCCATCATCCCGTCACTACATTCACAGATCAAGAGTGCCTCCTCATCTTTCCTGAAGGCCCCTTTTAAGTACTGAAAGGCTGCAGGAAGGTCTTCTGGGAGTCTTGTCTTGCCGAGGTTGAAAGGCCCCAATGCTCTGAACCTGTCCTCATAGGAGAGGTGCTCCAGCCCACTGCTAATCTTCACAGCTGTGACCGGTTGACGTTGTCCCCTTAAGAAAGGGAACATGGTGGACGGAAGTTGGTAAACGGAAAGAATAATCTAAACTATTTCATTGGTGAAGTGGGAGGAAGCACCTTCTGAACTGGGAGTGAACTGGGCATTCTAGCACTTCTCTGTCAGTCTTGCTTCCGCCTCTTCTTTGGGCAGCAGCTCTGTCTGTGCTGGGCTTTCTGCCAAGACTTCAGCCTTGAAACCGATAAGATACCAGGCCTGTATTAACTGCTTTCCAATTAACACAAAACTGCTTTTAACTTCTTTCTTTCTCTTCCTCTCCTTTCTGACCTACTCTGGGGAAAGGAGGGGAGAGAGGGGAGAGCGGAGGTGGGGAACCCCTCGGCAAGGGGGGTTACTCTCATTTCTGTGTTACTTTATTGTATATCTTTGTATATATTGTAGATATTGTAAATTTGTATATATTCCCCTGCATACCCTACATTGCTTTGTAAATATAAAGCTCCACTGCTTTGCTAATTCAGCTTGTGAGGTTTTTTTTTCCCTTTCCCTTCAATTTTCTTTCCCTTTACCTTACAGGGGGGAGGGAAGAGGCTTCTTGGCCTTACCCTTCCAACCCACCACAACAGCCTTCCTTTGAACCCTCACAGCATGTTGGCATCCCAGGAAAGTGCACAAAATTTCCAGATTTCTTCTATAATTTGCACATGGCCAGATGCTACTAAACCCTGCAATCTCAAATGCCCTTCACTTAGTCAGTATACACAGAAACAATGAAGAAAAAAAAATAAGATAGAACCTATAAACTTTATTTAAAAACAGTAAAATAAGTGAACAGAGTTCTGCAGTTTTTTTAATTCTATTTTTTCAGACTTTGGTTTTCTAACATTCTAATTCAAATTCTGCTTCTACTGAGTCTACATCAATTTCTTTCTGATCTCCTTCAAGGGCTGCCAGATCTTCCCAAGCTGCAGAAAATTCTCCTTCCTCCATTTCTTCCCAAACACACCAATAAACAAAAGCATTTATTTAAAAACAATTAAACAAGTGAACAAGGTTCTGCAATTTTTTCTTAAATAAATATTTTCAAACTTCAGTTTTCTAGTATTAATTTTCTTCTTCAGCCTCTGCTTCTACCGAGTCTATGCCAACTTCTTCATAATCTTTCTCAAGTGCAGCCAGATCTTCTCGAGCTTCAGAAAATTCTCCTTCCTCCATCCCTTCCCCAACATACCAGTGCACAAAGGCACGCTTTGCATACATGAGATAGAATTTGTGGTCAAGGTGAGCCCACGCTTCAGCAATGGCAGTGGTGTTACTCAGCATGCACACAGCCTTCTGCGCCTTTGTGAGGTCACCACCTGGCACCACATTTGGAGGCTGGTAGTTAATGCCCACCTTCAAGAAAACAGATTAAAATTTTCTTTAGGAGCGCTAAGGCTGAAAGATTTATTTCTGTTAACAATCAAAAAATCTCCCTGGTTATGAAGAGATAAAACAGTTCATGGTTATTTTACACTTCAACAAAATCTCCCCGTACTCAGAAGTGGTGAGGCCACACCTAAAGTACTGGATTCAGTTTTGGGGCTCTCACTCAAGAAAGACATTAAAAAGGGCAACAAAGCTAGTGAAGGCTCTGGAGAACAGGTCGTGTGAAGAGTGGGTGAGGGAATTGGGCTTAGTTTGGAGAAAGGGAAGCTGAGGGTAGACCTTCATGCTCTATACAACTAACTGAAATGGGATTTGAGCCAGGTGGGGGCTGGTCTCTTCCCCCAGTAACAAGTGATAGGATGAAAAGAAATGGCAGTAAATTGCAGCAGGGGAGATTTAGATCGGATATTAGATGAAAGACCCTCACTGAAAGTGTTATCCACTGGTATATGCTCCCCAGGGAGGCAGTCGTATCCCGATCCCTGGAGGTATTTACCATGCATAGATGTGGTACTAGGACATGATTTAGCACCTGTGGTGGGTTTGAGAGAAGGGCTCAGCCTTCTCCCCACCACAAAGAGGAAGGAAAAAAAAACCACAGCTAACCAGCCAGAGAAGCAAAAGGAAAAAAGCTATATTTACAAGCAATTTTGAGGAATGCAGCATATATACACAATTTACAGTATTTACAATATATACACAGAAATATACAGTAAAGTAAAAAAAAAAAAAAAAATACAGGAACGAAATTCTCCCCCCCTGTACCCCCTTCTCTCCCCTTTTTCCCCAAAAAGGGTTAGAAAGAGAGAAAAAAGAGCAGCTATTAATAAAGCAGAATATTAGTAGGCCTTAGTTGCTTATCTGTTCAAGGTCGCTCTGGCAGAGAGCCCAGAAGCAGACGAGCTGGAAAGGGAGAAGGGAAGGAGCGAACTGAGGAAAGTCCTAGCTGCACCTAAACTTAAAACTGCATTCTACCAATCCACCAACGAAATTAGTTTAGAATATCTGATTGTTTTCGTTAATATTCCAAAACATTCAGCCAGAGTGTCCCAGCACTGTCTCTTTTTCTGAAAGGCACAGCCTCAAACGGTCACAGTCCACCCCTTCTAAACAATTTCATTGGCTGTTCATACTGTCCATCCAATCCAAAACAATATTTACAGTTCATGAGTAAAGTTCATAGTCCATTCCGGCTATGCTCAGATGTAGATGATTCAAAAGTCCAAGAAAATCAGAGAATGAGAAAAATGGAAAACAGTTCATCTCTTCGCCGACAAAGCCAAGAAAAGGAAAACAGGGATTCTCAGGGTCTCTTAGTTGACTCAGGACTCTCAGGGTTCTCAGGGATCGTGCACCGTAGATTCCTCGCAGATTCTTCCTTTGGACGCGATGTAGCTGTACAACAGTTGAAAATTAAACTCTTTCAGCTAAAGTTAAATTTCTTTGTGGAATACACTGAATTTCACCATTCTCTTGCATTGCCCAATAAGTGTGACCCGGACCGTCAGCTGAAACCACCCCTCGGACAGGTTTAGCCTCTCCTGAGGGAGAAAATACCCAAACAGTTTTACCCAGCAGATTTTTTTCTCTAACAACAGGAACTCTATCACCTTCTACTTTCTGTAGCAGATCTGAATGTGCAGGTCCAGCTCGGTTCATAGTTTCATAGTTTCATAGTTTCATTCAGGGTTGGAAGGGACCACAAGGATCATCTAGTTCCAACCCCCCTGCCATGGGCAGGGACACCCCACACTAGATCAGGCTGGACAGAGCCTCACCCAGCCTGGTCTTAAACACCTCCAGGGACGGGGCCTCGACCACCTCCCTGGACAACCCATTCCAGGGTTTCACCACTCTCATGGTGAAGAACCTCCTCCTCACATCTAGCCTGAATCTCCCCACCTCCAGCTTCATTCCATTCCCCCTAGTCCTATCACTACCTGATATCCTGAGAAGTCCTTCCCCAGCCTTCCTGTAGGCCCCTTTCAGATACTGGAAGGCGACAATTAGGTCACCTCGGAGCCTTCTCTTCTGCAGACTGAACAGCCCCAACTCCTTCAGTCTGTCCTCATAGGAGAGGTGCTCCAGCCCTCTGATCATCCTTGTGGCCCTTCTCTGGACACGTTCCAGCACCTCCACATCCCTCTTGTAATAGGGGCTCCAGAACTGGACACAGTACTCCAGGTGGGGTCTCACCAGGGCTGAGTAGAGGGGGAGGATCACCTCCCTCGACCTGCTAGCCACACTTCTCCTGATGCAGCCCAGGATCTGATTGGCTTTGCGGGCTGCAAGTGCACATTGAGAGCTCATGTTGAGCTTTTTGTCCACCAGCACCCCCAAGTCTCTCTCTTCAGGGCTACTTTCCAGCCAGTCACTGCCCAGCCTGTATTTGTGCCTGGGATTGCCTCGACCCAGATGCAGGACCCTGCACTTGCTCTTATTGAACTTCATGAGGTTGGCCTGTGCCCACCTCTCCAGCCTGTCAAGGTCCCTCTGGATGGCCTCCCTTCCCTCCAGCGTGTCTGCTGCACCACACAGCTTGGTGTCATCAGCAAACTTGCTGAGGGTGCACTCAATGCCACTGTCCATGTCCCCCACAAAGATGTTGAATAAGACAGGTCCCAGGACTGATCCCTGAGGGACTCCGCTTGTCACTGGCCTCCACTGGGACATGGAGCCATTGACAGCCACTCTTTGGGTGCGGCCATCAAGCCAGTTCCTTATCCACCTAGTGGTCCACCCATCAAACCCATGTGTCACCAGTTTGGAGACCAGGATGTGGTGCGGGACAGTGTCAAAGGCTTTGCTCAGGTCAGGGAAACAACATCAGTTGCTCGCCCCTCATCTATTAATTTTGTCACCTGCTCATAGAAGGCCACCAGGTTGGTCAGGCAGGATTTGCCCTTGACAAAGCCATGCTGACTGTTCCCAATCACCTCTTCACTATTCTTTTGAGCGAGTAGTGACTCCAGGAGGATCTGCTCCATGATCTTTCCAGGCACAGAGGTGAGACTGACTGGCCTGCAGTTCCCTGGTTCCTCCTTCTTGCCCTTTTTGAAGATGGGGGCAATGTTTCCCCTTTTCCAGTCTGTGGGGACTTCACCAGATTGCCATGACTTTTCACTGAACCTCTACTATTTACCAGTTGCTTGTGCTAAATGTTTTTCCCAGTTTTTCGAAGATCCACCCCCCATGGCTTTAAGAGTGGTCTTCAACAAACTGTTGTAGCGTTCAATCTTCCCTGAAGCTGGTGCATAGTAAGGAATGTGGAATATCCAGTCAATACCACGCACTTTTGCCCATTTCTTTACAACATTGTTCTTAAAATGAGTTCCGTTGTCTGACTCAATCCTCACCGGAGTTCCGTGTCTCCACAGGATTTGTCTCTCCAGACCGAGAATGGTGTTGCTTGCAGTTGCATGTGGAACTGGATAAGTTTCCAACCATCCAGTGTTTGCCTCTACCATAGTAAGCACGTATTGCTTACCAGGACGAGAACGTGATAGTGTGATGTAGTCAATCTGCCAAGCTTCACCATATTTGTACTTGGACCATCTGTCACCATACCACAAGGGCTTAATTTGTTTTGCCTGCTTAATGGCAGCACAAATGTCACAGTCATGCATGACTTGTATGATAGCATCCATGGAAATGTCTATGGATCTGTCACGAGCCCACTGGTATGTTGCATCCCTGCCTTGATGTCCTGATGAATCATGAGCCCACCGAGCTAAGAATATCTCACCTCGCTGTTTCCAGTCAAGATCAAGATTAGAGTCCATGTCTACTTGAGAAACTCTTGCAGCCAGATCTGCCTGATGGTTGTGTTGCTGTTCCTCAGTAGCTTTGCTCTTAGGAATGTGAGCATCAATGTGTCTCACCTTCACTGGAATTCTCTCGACTCGATCAGCAATGTCCTGCCATAGGTCGGCTGCCCAAATGGGTTTTCCTTTTCTCTGCCAACCATTCTTTTTCCAGTTCTTTAGCCGAACCCATTGAACATTGGCTACCATCCATGAGTCGGTGTAGAGATAAAGCTTTGGCCATCTCTCACATTCAGCTACATCGAGAGCTAGCTGGAAAGCTTTTACCTCTGCGAACTGACTGGATT
The DNA here is from genome assembly GCF_026170545.1 of Melanerpes formicivorus. Classification (NCBI taxonomy): domain Eukaryota; kingdom Metazoa; phylum Chordata; class Aves; order Piciformes; family Picidae; genus Melanerpes; species Melanerpes formicivorus. The sequence continues at coordinate 419,079 of NW_027142485.1, read as the reverse complement.
CTCCTTCTCCATCCTTTGCCTCTGCAACTCGTCATGTTGGACTCCACACTGCAGACTTCCACCTTCGCTTGTTTCCAACAACATGACAGGAACCGTCTGTGAACAAAGCATATTTCTTTTCATCATCCGAAAGGTCATTGTAAGGAGGAGCTTCCTCAGCACGAGTTACTTGCTCCTCTGGAGGTTTGGCACAGTTGGTACCTTCAGGCCAACTTGAGATCACCTCCACTAGACCAGGCCTTTCAAGATTTCCCATTTGAGCTCTCTGTGTTATCAGAGCCATCCACTTGGACCAGGTTGAGTCTGTGGCATGATGTGGTGTGGAGCCTTTGCCTTTGAACATCCAATTCAAAACTGGTAATCTGGGAGCCAAGAGAAGTTGTGATTCAGTTCCATTTACTTCAGAAGCTGCTTTTTGCTCCTTCATAGGCAGCTAGAATCTCTTTCTCTGTTGGAGTATAATTAGCCTCTGAACCTCTGTAACCTCGACTCCAGAAACCAAGAGGTCGTCCACGTGTCTCACCTGGTGCTTTTTGCCACAAGCACCAGGTTGGACCATTGTCACTTGCAGCCGTGTACAAAATGTTCTTAATGTCTGGACCATCTCGGACAGGTCCCAGACCCATCGCTTGAATCACCTCTTGCTTTATCTGGTCAAAGGCTGATTGTTGTCCAGGTCCCCAGGGGAAACTGTTTCTCTTTCGAGTCACTTCATACAGAGGTTTCACAATCTGACTGTATCCAGGAATGTGCAGTCTCCAAAATCCCACTATCCCCAAGAAACGTAGGGTTTCTTGCTTATTCATGGGATTTGCCATGGTAGAGACTCTATTTGCCACATCCACTGGAATGTGTCGGCGTCCATCCTGCCACCGCACTCCCAGAAACTGAATCTCTGTGGTAGGCCCTTTCACCTTGTCTCGTTTGATGGCAAAACCTGCATTCAGAAGAATATCAATGATTTCGTTACCTTTCTCGAAGACTTCCTCAGCAGTTTTACCCCAGAAAATGATATAATCGATGAACTGGATGCGTTCTGGAGCACCACCTTTCTCCAGAGCATCGTGGATTACTGCATAATCGATGCTTGAGCTGTGGATCCAGCCCATTGGCAGCCTGTTGAAAGTGTACTGGATTCCTCTCCAGGGGAAAGCAAATTGAGGCATGCATTCCTCTGCTGTGGGAATAGAGAAAAATGCATTAGCAATGTCTATGGTAGCATACCATTTGGCCTCTTTGGATTCCAGCTCATACTGTAGCTCCATCATGTCTGGCACTGCTGCACTCATTGGTGGCGTTACTTCATTTAGGGCTCGGTAGTCTACTGTCAGACGCCAGTCTCCATTTTGCTTTCTCACAGGCCACATTGGACTGTTGAAAGGTAAATGAGTTTTGATGACGACTTTCTGACTCTCCAACTGACGAACCAGATTCTGAATGGGCAACAAAGAGTCACGGATGGTTCTGTATTGTCTGTGATGCACAGTCTGAGAAGCAACCGGCAATTTAATGTCCTGTATCTTATGTTGTCCCACAACTGCAGATTCATCAGAAAGCTCAGGTCTGGCAGATAGCTTCAATTTTTGTCCATCAATTTCTATAGAAGCTACTCCAAAAGCCCATTTGTACCCTCTGAGGTCTTTGAAACGCCCTTCTCTCTGAAAATCAACTCCGAAAATACAAGGTGTGTCAGGTCTGGTCACAACTGTATGCTTCCTCCATTGTTTACCAGTCAAACTTATATTAACCTCCTTCTTACTTAACTCTTGAGATCCACCAGTGACTCCCAGAATAGTTATAGACTCTGATCCCTGATAATTTGATGGCATTATGGTGCACTGAGCTCCTGTGTCAACCAAGGCCCTGTACTTCCAAAATTGCGAAGTGCCAGGCCACTGGATGTACACATCCCAATAAATTGTTATCTGTATAATCCCTCACCTCCCCCAGGTGGGCGGCAGGGCACCCCTAGTTATGGGGGAACATGCCCACATGTGCATTGAGCACAGTGTGCAGTGTTAGAGCTGGAGCCACTGTTGGAGCTACTAGAGTTGCTCTGGGGAACTGTGGAAGTAACAGCTACCCTTCTGGTATTGCTACCTCAGGTTCTGCCACTTTGCGGTTCCCTCAGTCTCCTGAAAAGATTGGAAGTTGGTTGGCCATCCCACCTGTTCATGTTCTCACCAAACTGATCACACAGAGTTATCCAAATAATCCTACATGACTGCCTTGGTGATCTGTTCTGTTTTGGAATGACCTCCTTGGAGGACGTGTATTCCTCACAGATGAAACTTGTATCCACCTGGAGGAAGAATTGAAATTATCCCTTTGTGCCATTTGGGATATGGAATCTTTCCACTCTTTCATGCAATTCTCAATTTTTCCAGACAGAGTTACAATGGCTGAAACCAAAGAAACACGTGTCATGCTATCCTCCAATTGTCTCATTTGATCACTGAATTGGCCAACCGTAGGAGGAGCTCCACTATAATTTCTTGACACAATTCTGCTTGCCAGAATGTTTGCATAATTAGAAGGAGCAAGTTTGATGAGCTTTTTAGCAAGACCAGTTCCTACAGGAACGTCATCAGGATTCATAGTTTCATGTTCACCATAGAGTATCTCTCTAGCAGCAAATTCTCTCAGGTGCTTAATTCCGTCATCTATGGTAGTCCAGGGTTTAGGATTCCATGGAAGATCGTCTCAGGAAGGGCATCCCAGGGCAACTGCCATTAAAAGGCGTATCCACAGATTAACCTTACCGAGAGCTCTGCCTAGATGTCTATCTATTCCATTATCCCTCAAGAGAGTTCCTAAGTGAGTTGCCGACTTGTCTCCCACCATTAGCGCTGGAGCACCTGTATCATAACATCTACTAAGCCAAGCTAGAACTGGCTCCTTATCTGCTCTGGTGTAACCTTTACGGACATTTCTCAACTCTTCACGAGGTGAAGAACGTTCGGAAATATCATCCCCCTCTTCCTTTGCCTCCCCTTCCTCAACTTGTTGTCCAAATAATCCTGCTGTCACTATCTTAAGCATCCCTTTAAGATGAGAACCACCACTGCTAGCTGCTGTCCTAGCTGCATCTCTATCCAGTGTTGATCTCAATAATTCAGCTAGATCTTTAAAACAAACCTTCTCTTCCTCCTCAGCAGGATCTTTTCTAGTAGAGGGTCCCTCACTAGGATCAGTCTCCTGCTCTTCTCCTCCATTAGCTCCTGGATCATCTTTGGTATTTGCACTTCTAATCTTTAAAACTGCTACTTGCTTAGTTAGACCTGTGTTTGAATTTACAGCCACCTTGACAGATGCTGACAGGTTTTGAGACAGATCAGCTGCTGTGGAAGTGGCTTCCGGTCCTGTCGAGAGGATGGGCGGAAATGACCTTGCCTCGTTAATGGTGGCTACAGGCGAAACCGGGGGAGCCGCCATGTTGGGAGCTGCTGCCACCCCGGCTGCTTGCCAGAATCACCAACAGAACCGTTCAAAGCAGCCTTTCCAATAGACTTTTTAACTTTATCTTTAACTGAGACAGATTCTGCACACTCCTCATCACTGGATGTCTCTGGGGCTGACCCAGAGGTACTCCTCCTCCTCTTTGATCTATACTTAATAATAAAACATGCCCTGGACACCTTTTTCTCCCGATGCAAGGAAAATAGCAAATAGGTAATCACTATGATTAGCAGCAGGATTACACACATCAAATAAATCACCTTTTGATCCCAGCTGTCACTTAAAATTACTCTTTCACCTACTGGAATATTAAACTGCCTTATCTCAATCGGGAGAGTGCTAGAGGTCACATTCCTGTATCTGTTAAGCCAGAGAAATCCCAAACAGCGATTGTATAAAAGCCGGATCTTGTACAGAAACCACAAATAAATTTTCTGCATCAAATATTTACCTAGGTAATCCAGAATCAAACCCAAACAATATCTGTGGATCAGAACCCCAAAAATTGAGAAGAACAGACGCTCCAAAATCCAAAACACCTTCATGTTTGCTGGTCCGGCTCAAGCAAGCAATAAACCAAGCTAATTATCTGCCCCACGTTGGGCGCCAGAAAGAGAAATGTGGTGGGTTTGAGAGAAGGGCTCAGCCTTCTTCCCCCCACAAAGAGGAAGGAAAAAAAAAACACAGTTAGCCATCCAGAGAAGCAAAAGGGAAAATGCTTGTAGTGGTTTGAGCCTTAACTGAGAGTTAAAAGCTCAAATGGTGAAAAGGCTGAGAATCTCTTCCCCACTCCCCCCACCTCCTCCCTCCAAACAGGGAGAGGAAAAAAAAAAGGGTAAGGAGCAAATCCACTAAACAACAACCTGGAGTCAGCTTGGAAGTAGAGAGGCAAATAATTTTTTTCTTCAAATTATATATATGACAATAACAGGGTAAAAAAAAGTTCACAAGGACAAGGAACAAGAATGGATGGGATGGGGACAGAAAAGAATAATACAAAACCAGTCTTTCTCTGAGGAGGTGCAGAGGCAGCAGGGAGAAGGATCAGGTCTGGCCACGTGGCTGAGGAGCAGGAGGGCAGCTGCAGTAGCTCTCATCCAGCAGAGGCAGGAGCCAAAAAGGAGATCCAACAGCTATGATGTCCTGCTTTTTATACCCTAGCTGGGCAAGGAGGGGGGAGTGGAACAGACTCAGCCTTCCCAGGGGGGAAACGCCCTTCAGGGAGGGTAATGTACCCGCAAGCCCTCCACCCTGCTTTCTTCTTTTGTTTTCAGAAAAAGGCATTAACCCACCACAATGCTATATTTACAAGTAATTTTGGGGAATGCAGCATATATACACAATTTACAGTATTTACAATATATACACAGAAATATACAGCAAAGTAAAAAAAAAATAAAAAAAAAGACAGGAACGAAATTCCCTCCTCTGGAGGAGGGTTCCCCCCCTGTACCCCCTTCTCTCCCCTTTTTCCCCAAAAAGGGTTAGAAAGAGAGAAAAAAGAGCAGCTATTAATAAAGCAGAATATTAGTAGGCCTTAGTTGCTTATCTGTTCAAGTTCACTCTGGCAGAGAGCCCAGAAGCAGACGAGCTGGAAAGGGAGAAGGGAAGGAGCGAACTGAGGAAAGTCCTAGCTGCACCTAAACTTAAAACTGCATTCTACCAATCCACCAATGAAATTAGTTTAGAATATCTGATTGTTTTCGTTAATATTCCAAAACATTCAGCCAGAGTGTCCCAGCACTGTCTCTTTTTCTGAAAGGCACAGCCTCAAACGGTCACAGCACCAGACCTGGTAGAGTTAGATAATGGTTGGACTTGTTCTTAAAGGTCTTTTCCAACCCAAACAGTTGTAGGATTCCATTCTATGAAAATGTCTGCTGGGGACATTGTGGCACTGTAGGATGACTGCTGCCTCTGAGTACTGCACAATCTCTGGTAATTCAAACATCAGGCACTGCATAAGCACTGTAAGTACCTTGAATTCAGTTGGGCACCAATCCACAAACTGAATAGTAGGTTTAGTTTTGATGGTTGCAATAGCTGTGTTGATGTCTTTGGGAACAACATCACCTCCATACAGAATGCAGCAGGCCATGTACTTGCCATGGCGAGTGTCGCATTTCACCATCTGGTTGGCTGGTTCGAAACAAGCATTGGTGATTTCAGCCACAGATAACTGCTTGTGGTGGGTTGGAAGGGTAAGGCCAAGAAGCCTCCTCCCTTCCCCCTTGTAAGGTAAAGGGAAAGAAAATTGAAGGGAAAGGGAAAAAAAAACCCTCAAAAGCTGAATTAGCAAAGCAGTGGAGCTTTATATTTACAAAGCAATGTAGGATATGCAGGGGAATATATACAAATTTACAATATTTACAATATATACAAAGATATACAACAGAGTAACACAGAAATGAGAGTTCCCCCCCCCTTGCTGAGGGGGTTCCCCACCTCCGCTTTCCCCCTCTCTCCCCCTCTTCCCCAGAGCAGGTTAGAAAAGAGAGAGAAAGAGGAAAAAAAAATTAGAAACAGTTTGTGTTAATTGGAAAGGAGTTAATACAGGCCTTATCAGGTTTGTCAGCTTGAAGGCCGAAGCCTTGGCAGAAAGCCCAGCACAGAGAGAGCTGCTGCCCAAAGAAGAGGCGGAAGCAAGACTGATAGAAAAGTGCTGGAAGGCCCAGTTCACTCCCAGTTCAGAATGTGCTTCCTCCCACTTCACCAATGAAATAGTTTAGATTATTCCTTCCGTTTACCAACTTCTATCCACCATATTCCCTTTCTTAAGGGGACAACGTCAACCGTTGACAGTCCACCCCTTCTAAACAATTTCATTGGCCATTCATACTGTCCATCCAATCCAAAACGACATTTACAGTTCGTGAGTAAAGTTCATAGTCCATTCCGGCTATGCTCAGATGTAGATGATTCAAAAGTCCAAGAAAATCAGAAAATGAGAAAAATGGAAAACAGTTCATTTCTTCGCCAACGAAGCGAAGAAAAGGGAAACAGGGATTATCAGGGTCTCTTAGTTGACTCAGGGCTCTCAGGGATCTCAGGGTTCGTGCACCATAGATTCCTCGTTGATTCTTCCTCTGGACGCGATGTAGCTGTACAACAGTTTGAAATTAACCTCTTTCAGCTAAAGTTAAATTTCTTTGTGGATTACACTGAATTTCACCATTCTCTTGCATTACCCAATAAGTGTGACCCGGACCTTCAGCTGAAACCACCCCTCGGACAGGCCTAGCCTCTCCTGAGGGTGAAAATACCCAAACAGTTTTACCTAACAGATTCTTTTCTCTAACAACAGGAACTCTATCACCACCTACTTTCCGTAGCAAACCTGAATGTGCAGGTCCAGCTCGGTTCACTGAACCTCTACTATTTACCAGCCAGGTTGCTTGTGCTAAATGTTTTTCCCAGTTTTTCAAAGATCCACCCCCCATGGCTTTAAAAGTGGTCTTCAACAAACCATTGTAGCGTTCAATCTTCCCTGAAGCTGGTGCATAGTAGGGAATGTGGAATATTCACTCAATACCGTGCTCTTTTGCCCAGCTCTTTACAAGGTTGTTCTTGAAATGAGTCCTGTTGTCTGACTCAATCCTCTCCGGAGTTCCGTGTCTCCACAGGATCTGTCTCTCCAGACCGAGAATGGTGTTGCGTGCAGTTGCATGTGGAACTGGATAAGTTTCCAACCATCCAGTGTTTGCCTCTACCATAGTAAGCACGTATTGCTTACCAGAATGAGAACGTGGTAGAGTGATGTAGTGAATCTGCCAAGCTTCACCATACTTGTACTTGGACCACCTATCACCATACCACAAGGGCTTAAGTTGTTTTGCCTGCTTAATAGCCGCACAAATGTCACAGTCATGGATGACTTGCGTGATAGCATCCATGGAAATGTCTATGGATCTGTCACGAGCCCATTGGTATGTTGCATCTCTGCCTTGATGTCCTGACGAATCATGAGCCCACCGAGCTAAGAATATCTCACCTCGGTGTTTCCAGTCGAGATCATGATTAGAGTCCATGTCTACTTGAGAAAATCTTGCAGCCAGATCTGCCTGATGGTTGTGTTGCTGTTCCTCAGTAGCTTTGCTCCTAGGAATGTGAGCATCGATGTGTCTCACTTTCACTGGAATTCTCTCGATTCGATCAGCAATGTCCTGCCACAGGTTGGCAGCCCAAATGGGTTTTCCTTTCCTCTGCCAATCACTCTTCTTCCAGTTCTTTAGCCAACCCCATAGAGCATTGGCTACCATCCATGAGTCGGTGTAGAGATAAAGCTTTGGCCATCTCTCACGTTCAGCTACGTCGAGAGCTAGCTGGACAGCTTTTACCTCTGCGAACGGACTGGATTCTCCTTCTCCATCTTTCGCCTCTGCAACTCGGCGTGTTGGACTCCACACTGCAGACTTCCACCTTCGCTTGTTTCCAACAAGACGACAGGAACCGTCTGTGAACAAAGCATATTTCTTTTCATCATCAGAAAGGTCATTATAAGGAGGAGCTTCCTCAGCACGAGTTACTTTCTCCCCTGGAGGTTTAGCACAGTTGATACCTTCAGGCCAACTTGAGATCACCTCCACTAGACCAGGTCTTTCAAGATTTCCCATTCTAGCTCTCTGTGTTATCAGAGACATCCACCTAGACCATGTTGAGTCTGTGGCATGATGTGGTGTGGAGCCTTTGCCTTTGAACATCCAATTCAAAACTGGTAATCTGGGAGCCAAGAGAAGTTGTGATTCAGTTCCATTTACTTCAGAAGCTGCTTTTTGCTCCTTCATAGGCAGCTAGAATCTCTTTCTCTGTTGGAGTATAATTAGCCTCTGAACCTCTGTAACCTCGACTCCAGAAACCAAGAGGTCGTCCACGTGTCTCACCTGGTGCTTTTTGCCACAAGCACCAGGTTGGACCATTGTCACTTGCAGCCGTGTACAAAATGTTCTTAATGTCTGGACCATCTCGGACAGGTCCCAGACCCATTGCTCGAATCACCTCTTGCTTTATCTAGTCAAAGGCTGCTTGTTGTTCAGGTCCCCAGTGGAAATGGTTTCTCTTTCTAGTCACATCATACAGAGGTTTCACAATTTTACTGAATCCAGGAATGTGCAGTCTCCAAAATCCCACTATCCCCAAGAAACATAAGGTCTCTTGCTTGTTTGTGGGATTTGCCATGGTGGAGACTCTATTTACCACATCCACTGGAATGTGTCGGCGTCCATCCTGCCACCGCACTCCCAGAAACTGAATCTCTGTGGTAGGCCCTTTCACCTTGTCTCGTTTGATGGCAAAACCTGCATTCAGAAGAATGTCAATGATTTTGTTACCTTTCTCAAAGACTTCTTCAGCAGTTTTACCCCAGATGATGATATCATCGATGAACTGGATGTGGTCTGGAGCACCGCCTTTCTCCAGAGCATCGTGGATCACCGCATGACAGATGCTTGAGCTGTGGATCCAGCCCATTGGCAGTCTGTTGAAAGTGTACTGGATTCCTCTCCAGGGGAAAGCAAACTGAGGCCTGCATTCCTCTGCTATGGGAATAGAAAAATGCATTAGCAATGTCTATGGTAGCATACCATTTGGCCTCTTTGGATTCCAGCTCATACTGTAGCTCCATCATGTCTGGTACTGCTGCACTCATAGGTGGTGTCACTTCGTTCAGGGCTCGGTACTCTACCGTCAGACGCCAGTCTCCATTCTGCTTTCGCACAGGCCACACTGGACTGTTGAAAGGTGAATGAGTTTTGCTGACGACTTTCTGACTCTCCAACTGACGAATCAGATTCTGAATGGGCAACAAAGAGTCACGGTTGGGTCTGTATTGCCTGTGATGCACAGTCTGAGAAGCAACCGGCAATTTAATGTCCTGTATCTTATGTTGTCCCAGAACTGCAGATTCATCAGAAAGTTCAGGTCTGGCAGATAGCTTCAATTTTTGTCCATCAATTTCTACAGAAGCTACTCCAAAAGCCCATTTGTAACCTCTAGGGTCCTTGAAATGCCCTTCTCTTAGAAAATCAGTTCCTAAAATACAAGGTGCCTCAGGTCCGTTCACAACGGTATGCTTCCTCCATTGTTTACCAGTCAAACTTATATTAACCTCTACCTTACTTAACTCTTGAGATCCACCAGTGACTCCCAGAATAGTTATAGACTCTGATCCCTGATAATTTGATGGTATTATGGTGCACTGAGCTCCTGTGTCAACCAAGGCCCTGTACTTCCGAAATTGTGAAGTGCCAGGCCACTGGATGTACACATCCCAATAGATTCTGTTATCTCTGTTATCCCTCTCCTCCCCCTGGCGGGAGGCAGGGCACCCCTAGTTATGGGGAACATGCGCACATGTGCATTGCACATAGTGTGCAGGGTTATAACTTTGCATGTTATAACTGGAGCCACTGTTGGAGCCATAAGAGTCATTCTGGGGAACTGTGGAAGTAACAGCTACCCTTCTGGCATTGCTACCTCGGGTTCTGCCACTTTGCAATTCCCTCAGTCTCCTGAAAAGATTAGAAGTTGGTTGGCCATCCCAGCGGTTCATGTTCTCACCAAACTGATCACGCAGAGTTATCCAAATAGTTCTACGTGATTGCCTTGGTGGTCTGTTTTGATTTGATCTGTTTTGGAATGACCTGTTTTGGAATGACCTCCTTGGAGGACGTGTATTCCTCACAGATGAAACTTGTACCCACCTGGAGGGAGAATTGAAATTATCCTTCTGTGCCAATTGGTATATGGAATCTTTCAGATCCTTCATGCAATTCTCAATTTTTCCAGACAGAGTTTCAATGGCTGAAACCAAAGAACCACGTGTCATGCTATCCTCCAATTGTCTCATTTGATCACTGAATTGGCCAACCGTAGGAGAAGCTCCACCATAACTTCTTGACACAATTCTGCTTGCCAGAATGTTTGCATAATTGGAAGGAGCAAGTTTGATGATCTTTTTAGCAAGACCAATACCCACAGGAATGTCATCAGGATTCAGAGTTTCATGTTCACCATAGAGTAGCTCTCTAACAGCAAATTCTCTCAAGCGCTTAATTCCCTCATCTATGGTAGTCCAGGGTTTAGGATTCCAGGGAAGATCATCTCGGGAAGGGTATCTCAGGGCAACCGCTATTAATCCTGCTGTCATTCTCCTAAGGGTCTCTTTAAGCTGAGAACCACCTTTGCCAGCTCCTTTCCTAACTTCATCTGTATCCTATTTTGATCTCACTAGGTTTGCTAGATCTTTAAAACAAACCTTCTCTTCCTCCTCAGCAGGATCTTTTAGAGTAGAGGGCCCCTCACCAGGATCAGTCTCCACCTCTTCTTCTCCATCTTTGGCCTTTCCACTTCAAGTCTTTAAAGTAGCCACCTTAACTGGAGCTGTGTTTGAATTTACAGCCACCTTAATGGAAGCTGACAGGTCCTGAGATAAATCAGCTGCTGGGGCAGTGACTTCCGGTCCCACTGAGGGAGTGGGCGGAAGTGACGTTGCTCCATTAATGGCCGATGGAGAAGAAGAAGAAGGAGAAGGAGTAGGCGCCATGTTGATACCAGTCGATGCCCTTGGCAGCTTGCCAGAATCAGCAGAGTCATTTAGAGCTGCTTTACCAATTAACTTTTTAGCCTTCTTTTTAACTGACACGGGTTCTCCACAGTCCTCGTCACTAGATGACTCTGGGACTGATCCAGAGCCACGGCATTTTCTTTTTGATCTAGTTTTAATAACAAAACAAGCTCTGGACACCTTCTTCTCCCGACGCCAGGAATACAGAGAATACACATTAGTTATCACCAGCAGCAGAATTATACACATCAAATAAATCACTTTTGGATCCCAGGCATCACTTAAAGTTACTCTCTCCTCAGGCGGAATCTTAAAACCCTTTATCTCAATTGGGAGAGTGGTGGAGGTAACATTCCTGTATCTCACTGGCCATAAGAAATTAATACATTTTCCATACCATAGTCTAACTCTATACATAACCCACATGTAAATTGTCCGCACCAAATATTTACCCAGGTAATCCAAAATCAAACCCAAACAATATCTGTAAACCAGAGCCCCAAAAATTGAAAAGAATAATCGCTCCACAAACCACAATACCTTCATGTTTGCTAATTCAGCTAGAAAACACTAAATCATTCAAGTAATAAATTAAACTAGTTATCTGCCGCACGTTGGGTACGCCAAGAAAAAAATGTGGTGGGTTGGAAGGGTAAGGCCAAGAAGCCTCCTCCCTTTCCCCTTGTAAGGTCAAGGGAAAGAAAATTGAAGGGAAAGGGAAAAAAAAACTCACAAGCTGAATTAGCAAAGCAGAGGAGCTTTATATTTACAAAGCAATGTAGGGTATGCAGGGGAATATATACAAATTTACAATATTTACAATATATACAAAGATATACAACAGAGTAACACAGAAATGAGAGTTCCCCCCCCCCTTGCAGAGGGGGTTCCCCACCTACGCTTTCCACCTCTCTCCCCCTCTTCCCCAGAGCAGGTTAGAAAAGAGAGAGAAAGAGGAAAAGAAAATTAGAAGAATGTGTTAATTGGAACCAGGGAACTACAGGCCAGTCAGTCTCACCTCTGTGCCTGGAAAGATCATGGAGCAGATCCTCCTGGAGTCACTACTCGCTCAAAAGAATAGTGAAGAGGTGATTGGGAACAGTCAGCATGGCTTTGCCAAGGGCAAATCCTGCCTGACCAACCTGGTGGCCTTCTATGAGCAGGTGACAAAATTAATAGATGAGGGGCGAGCAACTGATGTCATTTACCTGGACCTGAGCAAAGCCTTCGACACTGCCCCGCACCACATCCTGGTCTCCAAACTGGTGACACATGGGTTTGATGGGTGGACCACTAGGTGGATAAGGAACTGGCTTGATGGCCGCACCCAAAGAGTGGCTGTCAATGGCTCCATGTCCCAGTGGAGGCCAGTGACAAGCGGAGTCCCTCAGGGATCAGTCCTGGGACCTGTCTTGTTCAGCATCTTTGTGGGTGACATGGACAGTGGCATTGAGTGCACCCTCAGCAAGTTTGCTGATGACACCAAGCTGTGTGGTGCAGCAGACACGCTGGAGGGAAGGGAGGCCATCCAGAGTGACCTTGACAGGCTGGAGAGGTGGGCACAGGCCAACCTCATGAAGTTCAATAAGAGCAAGTGCAGGGTCCTGCATCTGGGTCGAGGCAATCCCAGGCACAAATACAGGCTGGGCAGTGACTGGCTGGAAAGTAGCCCTGAGGAGAGAGACTTGGGGGTGCTGGTGGACAAAAAGCTCAACATGAGCTCTCAATGTGCACTTGCAGCCCGCAAAGCCAATCAGATCCTGGGCTGCATCAGGAGAAGTGTGGCTAGCAGGTCGAGGGAGGTGATCCTCCCCCTCTACTCAGCCCTGGTGAGACCCCACCTGGAGTACTGTGTCCAGTTCTGGAGCCCCTATTACAAGAGGGATGTGGAGGTGCTGGAACGTGTCCAGAGAAGGGCCACAAGGATGATCAGAGGGCTGGAGCACCTCTCCTATGAGGACAGACTGAGGGAGTTGGAGCTGTTCAGTCTGCAGAAGGGAAGGCTCCGAGTTGACCTAATTGTGGCCTTCCAGTATCTGAAGGGGGCCTACAGGAAGGCTGGGGAAGGACTTCTCAGGATCTCGGGTAGTGATAGGACTAGGGGGAATGGAATGAAGCTGGAGGTGGGGAGATTCAGGCTAGATGTGAGGAGGAGGTTCTTCACCATGAGAGTGGTGAAACCCTGGAATGGGTTGTCCAGGGAGGTGGTCGAGGCCCCGTCCCTGGAGGTGTTTAAGAGCAGGCTGGATGAGGCTCTGTCCAGACTGATCTAGTGTGGGGTGTCCCTGCCCATGGCAGGGGGGTTGGAACTAGATGATCCTTGTGGTCCCTTCCAACCCTGAATGAAACTATGAAACTAAGATTTAAAAAGCATCTACAGGACTAAGATAAATTGCAAAGCATTCAACCAAAACCTGAGGTTTGGGGTACTAGAAATATTTTGCCTGACACACAATGAGGTAATTCAAACTAAAAATAACAAACCAAAAAGTATAACAGCATTGTTACATTTCTTTAAGGCCTTCAGAATATGTTTTAGGTATCCTTCAAATGCTTTCAAATAATCACAGTATCATAGTATCGCCAAGGTTGGAAGAGACCTTGAGGATTGAGTCCAAGCTGTAACCATAGACCTCATGACTAGACCATGGCACCAAGTGCCATGTCCAATCTCCTCTTGAACATCTCGAGGGATGGTGACTCCATCACCTCCCCGGGCAGCCCATTCCAATGACTAATGACTCTCTCGGTGAAGAACTTTCTCCTCACCTCGAGCCTAAACTTCCCCTGGCGCAGCTTGAGACTGTGTCCCCTTGTTCTGGTGCCGGTTGCCTGGGAGAAGAGACCAACCCCTTCCTGGCTACAACCACCTGTCAGGTAGTTGTAGAGGGCATGATGGTATTTCAGAGCCAAAAAAATGTTTAAGTTTTACTGACTGTATTTTTATTCAACTTGATGGGGAGCAAGGATGCAAAACTTTTGGTTTAAATTAACAATCAAGTATGCACAAAAATCTTACGGAAAGCCACAGCAAACCATCACCATTGGTGGCTGTAGAGCCCTATCAATTATTCTTACTACCAACTGGCAGTATAGATTCTTACCACTTTGCGAGTGCGGTCTAGCACCAGATCAACAATCTCTTTTCCAATGGCATAATGGCCTCTGGCATAATTATTGGCTGCATCTTCTTTCCCAGTAATGCGTTGCTCAGGATGGAACAACTGCCTGTATGTGCCTGTACGTATTTCATCTACAACAAAAAAACAAAACACCACAACATAAATTTGATCTGTTCAGATCCCATGTGCTGCCTTGTGACTATACACCAAGTGCACATGTCAAAAGAGTGCACAGAGCATACCTGACTATAAGCAGCTTGTCTGACTAGCCTAAAGAGATGGCACAACTTCAGTCGTTTGTTTAAGAGGAAACACCAGGAACTCAGAAAGCAGTATTTATACTGAGGAACAAAGCGGTCATTCAGACAATGACATGACAGGTATAGACAAGATTCTGGGTAGCAATTAAACAAAGCTCTGGATGCTGCACAGCAATTTAGAAAGGTTATCTAGACCGCAAAAAAAAAAAGTTCTGTTATTTTCCAAATATTACCAGTAGACTGTTATTTAATTTTGTTCACATAACTGTGGCAATGCCAGCGACGAGCAGTGTGAGCAATCTGGCAGTGCAGGCCTAGAGCCTGACATGATGGTAGGCCATGCTCAGCATAAATGCAGAGTCAGCTAGCAGTGGAGCAAAACAGTGCTGTGCCTGCAGCATGTAACTAAAACAAGACACTGGTAGCTATAAACATGGACAGTTATCTTGGGACAACAGGACATGCACCTGCATCAACAACCTCATTGTGTCATTAGTAGTTGGACCAATAATCTGTAATAGTGCAATGTGTGGTCACTCATAGAGAACCAATGGAGCTATGCCAACAGGGCACTCCAAGTTTATATAAGTTGTAGCAGTTGCCTTGCTATGCACTTCTGCCTTTCCTGTCTCCTGTTTCTTCTACACTTTACAGTGCTATACTTGCACTACAGGCCTGCTCCATAGGCCTGCACCTCAGGCCTGCACCATCGGCCTGCAACACTGGAACAATAAGGGAACAATACTCGATCACATTGGTCAGCCGTATTGATTCCCAATCTCCGTCGTTTACATCTGGCGCCCAAATAAACCTGAACTCATGGACAAGGGATCCTCGGACTACAATACTGATCGACTCAGCACACAGAGGTACGTCCAAGCGATACGGAAAACCGGTCAGACAGCACTGCCCCGGTGCTGGAAAAATTAGCAGCGCGCGCTCAAAAAGGAAGTGAATCTCACCCTGGCCCGGTGAGCGACCGGAGGAGGGGCAAGGGGAAGCACGCCACCACAGAAGAGGCTGTGCTAAACGCTCTCCACCTATCCTCTCTGTGAGAGATATTACTGGCAATTCTAGGATCGTAAAAGGGCTATTAGCCTGTGCCCAGAGTCATCCCCACGGCAATAAGCTTTTACTTCCAAAGCATGGGACAAAATTGCAGCCCAGCTGTGGGATGAGGTGCTAAATGCTTAAAAAAGCAGCTTTTCGCTATAGCACCGTGTGACGGATCGTCACGGACATTGCAATCGAAAAAAGCAGAGCAGGCTACTCCCGATTCAGCTGCTGCGACGTTTGGTTCTAACCAAGACGAGAAAGAGAGACTCGGAAGGCACTCCCCGCCCTCCGCGCCCCCCCCCCCTCCTTGCACATCGTCTGCCGCTCCGTCAGCATCCTCCTCAATTTCAATTGCCCGCTACTCCTTCTACACGAATCGTGGCTCTCTATTACCGTCCTTTTGCGCGGAAAAATCTGCTCTGCCATGTCAATAGCGGCAGAAGCGAATCCTGATCGAACTGATAAGGCGCGCGAAATCAAAATGGAAGTCGCTACGCATTAAGAATTAGACAAAGGAGACGCCACCTCCGCCATCTTGGCCAGCATGCCGTGTTTATTAACACACCGCCACAGCCGCCCGCGCCCAGTGGAGAAGCCCATTAAAAAAAAAAAAAAAAAAGTGGCGAAACCTGTGGCTCGGCGTTTTCGATCCCTTTCATCAACATCTTCCTGATACCGCCAGCAATGGCTTGGCCTTGGGCGCCGGACAGCGCGAACTCTGTGGTAATGGGGCGACGGAGATAGGAATCAATACGGCTGACCAATGTGATCGAGTATTGTTCCTTTATTGTTCCAGTGTTGCAGGCCTATGGAGCAGGCCTGTAGTGCAAGTATAGCACTGTAAAGTGTAGAAGAAACAGGAGACAGGAAAGGCAGAAGAAGTGCGTAACAAGGCAACTGCTACAACTTATATAGGCTCGGAGAGCCTCGTTGGCATGGCTCCATTGGTTCCCTATGAGTGACCACACATTGCACTATTAGAGATTATTGGTCCAACTACTAATGACACAACGAGGTTGTTGATGCAGGTGCATGTCCTGTTGTCCCAAGATAACTGTCCATGTTTATAGCTACCAGTGTCTTGTTTTAGTTACATGCTGCAGGCACAGCACTGTTTTGCTCCACTGCTAGCTGACTCTGCATTTATGCTGAGCATGGCCTACCATCATGTCAGGCTCTAGGCCTGCACTGCCAGATTGCTCACACTGCTTGTCGCTGGCATTGCCACAAATCCCCCTTTTTGTTTTTGTGAGCAATCTGGTCATGGGAGTTCTTCTCATCCCATACAAGATGCTACTGCAAACACAGAAGCAAGCAAGGTAAAGCTAAGCTGTGCAGCAAAAGCAAGAGTTCTGTAGTGCAGCATGTCTAACAGACTGATGTAACCCGCACAAAGCACAAAGCTTAAGTTGAACTAGTTACAATGCTCTACAGAGCTGGCATAATACATGGTCAAAGATAACAAACATTGTAAAGAAGAACTTAGATCTTAACAGTTCCGATCTTTACATTTCACTCCTCTTGTTGACAGAGAAGACTTGATTATGCCTGAATGCATTGAACACAGAGATTGAGGCACAAATGCAATCCTTAGCACTGTCTTTTGCGATCTGCTTTAGGATTATGTTGCTGGGCTGGGTTGAGGCAGCCCCCTTCCCCACCCCTGGCAACAATAAACACTCAGACAAACGGATTGCAAAAGTGATGGAAAGTTTAAATAGAAAGCAGCGAACCTTTACAGAAAAGCAAAAGCACAGTGACAAAGAAAAATTCCCAAAGGAGACCCAGAGAGATCCCATCCCTACCTGAGGGTACACCCGAGACCCCCAGGGCTCCTTCTTCCCCCTCCCACTGCTAGGCTAGTCTCAGCTGGCCAGATCTGAGACTGCCCATCCCCCCGTGGCCTTGGGCCTAGCCAGGCCCAAAGCCAGGAGACATCTCCCCAGTTACCGGCTGACAGAGGAGGAAGAAAAGAGATAGTGCTAGACTCTGCACTGCATCTTATAGTGGTGCAAAGGATTGTGGTATGAAATACTACATAATTTCCTGTATCCACCCCTGGGCTGGACTTCTGGACACAGGAAGTAAACACTGCCGGGGGGGCACCCAGCTCAAACTGTAACATACCACCCCTTATTTCATAACACAATCTTAGCACCCAAACACATCATTAAATCAGAAATCTTCCAATGACATGTTCGGCGAAGTCCATATCTTCATCTGGGCATCCACCCAAACAGTCTCTCATTCAGGCTCTAGTGTCCATCCATTCCAGTTCTTCTTCCCTCATCTAGTAGAACCTCTCGGCGATGCAGAGTTCACTCTTCTGCGGTGCAAGCTCATCATGGATCCGTTGGACATCCTGGTCACCTGGAAAGAACCTCACAACTTCTCAACCAAACCTTTATTCCCATCTCTATTTACTCAGCAGCATGTTTCCACCCCTGGGGCAAGCCAGTCAGAACAATCAGGCTCTAACTGCTTCTCCACCCCTCCAGGAAAAAACAGCACACTGAGCCTTTCACAACCCTGCTCGGACCTATCCCAAGCCCAGTGCTGACCGCTTCCAGCCACGGCCCGAGGCTCTACAGATGCGTGTCACGGTACACCGCCTTCCCGCTAGGCGTTCGCGTACCAAGACATGACAGCATCCAAAAACTTAACCCTCCCCTGGCGGAGGGAGGGGCTGCACCACAACCGAGTGAGAAGAAGGGAGGTGGAGCCAGGTGCTCAGTGCCATTCTCGGAACTCATCCGAAAAAGTTGGGGAAGAGACTAGGGCCGGCCCCGCTGCAGCCCGAGCGCACGGCCGTGCTCACCGCCGCCGCTGCTCCGAGCGCACGGCTGTGCTCACCGCCGCCGCAGCCTGAGTGCACGGCCAGGACCGCCGTCGCCGCAGCTCAAGTGGACGGCCGGGGACCGCCGCCGCCGCTCCGAGTGCACGGCCGGTCCCGCCGCCACCACAGCTCAAGTGGACGGCCGGGGACCGCCGCCGCCCAATACAATCTCCACCCCTTATTCCATACCATTTGCATCAAGCTCAGGTTTTATACATTTCGATACATTTAACCATCTCATTTGATTCTTACACCAAAATAACAAGAGAACACAAAAATAACTTCTTGCTTACATTCACAACCTGATCTACATACTTAAGCTATCTCAATACTTCAACATATAGAGACTTATATCAATATCTCAGTCCTCTCTTAAAGTTTTCTTTCTGCTCCTGTAGATGTCATTTGGGAATATTCAAGACAGAAGCAGGATATTCTGTTCTTGGGCACCAACTCCAGATGGTCTCAACCACTGTGTCATTCTTGATCCTTGGAAAACTTCATCAATCTGTGTTCTTCTTGCTTCATTACTTTCTGCAACATGCAATTCACATTGTTCACATTCTAAATTACCTTTCCCCCAGTGTTAGGTCCCTTTGTGGCACACACTGAGTCTCCCCATTTCTTTTCATTACCCACCATGTACATCCAGGCCCCTGAGCAAAGACAATCCCACGAATGGGTTTGCCTTTCCCCATGGGAGGAGCAACCCACACTGCCTTTCCTAGCCACTTTCCCATGTGTACTACAGGGACTTTATCTCCCCCAACAGTGTGCAAGGGTTCTGTTTGGGCAGGACCAGGACGGTTAGCAGATCCTCGAGAATTAACCAGCCAAGTGGCTTCTGCTAAATTTACATCCCAGTGCCTCCATGCTCCATTACCCAATGCTTTCAGCATAGTCTTTAACAGTCCATTATATCTTTCAACCTTCCCAGAGGCTTGTGGGTGATAGGGAATGTGATACACCCATTCGATGCCATGTTTCTTGGCCCAGGAGCTGATGGCATTGTTCCTGAAGTGAGTCCCGTTGTCAGACTCGATCCGTCCAGGGGTACCGTGCCGGCACAGGATTTGCCTTTCAAGGCCTAAGATAGTGTTCCGGGCAGTAGCATGATTTACAGGGTATGTTTCTAACCAGCCTGTAGTTGCTTCCACCATGGTGAGGATGTAGCGCTTGCCTTGGCGTGTTCGTGGCAGTGGTCCAATATAGTCAATCTGCCAGGCCTCGCCATAGTGAAAACCCAGCCACCGCCCTCTGTTCCAGGGAGACTTGGCTCTGGTGGCCCTCTTGATGGCAGCACAGGTTTCACAGTCATGTGTGACCTGTGCGATGGCTTCCATGGTCAAGTCCACCCCTCGGTCACGAGCCCACCTGTACGTAGCATCTCTCCCTAGATGTCCTGATGTTTCATGGGCCCATCGAGCTACAAACAGTTCACCTTTTCACTCCCAGTCTAGATCCACTTGAGCTATATCAATCCTGGCAGCCTTGTCTGCATGCTCATTGTTTTGATGTTCTTCATTAGCATAATTCTTAGGTACATGAGCATCAACATGACGTCCCCTCAGAGGCATGTTCTCCACCCGAGCAGCAATGTCCTGCCACAGTGAGGCAGCCCAAATAGGCTTGCCCCTGCGTTGCCAATTGGTCTTCTTCCGCTGCTGTAGCCATCCCCACAAGGCATTAGCCACCATCCAAGAATCTGTGTAAAGATAAAGTACTGGCCACTTTTCTCTTTCAGCAATTTCTAGAGCAAGTTGGATGGCTTTCACCTCTGCATATTGACTTGATTCACCTTCTCCTTCAGTAGTCTCAACAACTTGTCGTGTAGGACTCCATACAGCAGCTTTCCACTTCCGATGGCTTCCTACTACACGACATGATCCATCAGTAAACAGAGCATAAGGCCTTTCATCTTCAGGTAACTCGTTGTATGGTGGTGCCTCTTGGGCACGAACCACTTCCTCAGGCGATGCTCCAAAATCCCTACCTTCTGGCCAGTCCATAATCTCTTCCAGAATTCCTGGGTGGTTTGGTTTTCCCAGTTGAGCTCGCTGTGTAATCAGTGCTACCCACTTACTCCATGTAGCACTGGTGGCATGGTGTGTACAAGGGATGTTTCTTCTGAACATCCAATGCATCACAGGCAGCCTTGGTGCTAAGAGGAGAGTTGCTTCTGTACCCACTACTTCTGATGCAGCTCGAACTCCCTCATAGGCTGCTAAGATCTCCTTCTCAGTTGGTGTATAGTGGGCTTCTGATCCTCAATATCCTCTACTCCAAAATCCCAACGGCCGACCTCGGGTTTCACCTGGTGTCTTCTGCCAGAGGCTCCAAGTAAGACCATGCTCCCCAGCTGCGGTGTAAAGGATATTCTGCACCGATGGTCCTGTGCGAATGGGCCCAAGTGCCACTGCACGAGCTATCTCTTGTTTGATCTGTTCAAAAGCTTGTTGCTGCTCACTACCCCATTCAAATTGATTCTTCTTTCGAGTTACTCGATAGAGAGGGCTGACAAGCTGACTGTAGCCTGGAACATGCATTTTCCAGAACCCTACAAGGCCTAGAAAGGATTGTGTCTCTTTCTTGTTGGACGGTGGAGACATGGCTGTTATCTTGTTGACCACGTCCATAGGTACATGACGGCGTCCATCCTGCCACTTTATTCCCAAGAACTGAATTTCTTGCGCAGGTCCTTTGACTTTGCTTTTCTTTATAGCAAACCCAGCCTTTAAGAGTATTTGAATGATTTTTTCTCCCTTCTTGAACACTTCCTTTGCTTTATCGCCCCACACAATGATGTCATCAATATACTGGAGATGTTCAGGGGCCTCACCCTTTTCCAGTTCACTCTGAATTAGTCCATGACAAATGGTGGAGCTATGCTTCCACCCCTGGGGCAATCGATTCCACGTGTATTGAACACCCCTCCAGGTGAAAGCAAATTGTGGCCTGCACTCTGCTGCCAATGGGATTGAGAAGAACGCATTGGCGATGTCAATAGTAGCGTACCATTTAGCTGCCTTTGACTCCAGCTCATACTGGAGCTCTAGCATGTCTGGTACAGCAGCACTCAGTGGTGGCGTCACTTCATTCAGGCCACGATAGTCCACAGTTAATCTCCATCCTCCATCAGATTTTGGCACTGGCCATATGGGGCTGTTAAAAGGTGAGTGTGTTTTGCTGATCACTCCCTGGATCTCCAGCTGGTGAATCAGTTCATGAATGGGACCCAGGGAGTCTCGGTTTGTACGATACTGCCGTCGGTGCACTGTTCTAGTAGCAATTGGCACCTGTTGTTCTTCAACCTGCAGCAATCCCACAACGAAAGGACTTTCTGAAAGGCCAGGCAGGGTAGACAGCTGTCTGATCTTCTCTGTATTCACCGTGGCCACACCAAAAAAACATCTATAACCCTTTGAATCCTTGAAGTACCCTCTCTTGAGGTAATCAATACCAAGAATGCAAGGGGCTTCTGGTCCAGTCACAATGGGATGTCTTTCCCACTTGTCCCCTGTTAGGCTCACATCAGCTTCTAATACAGACAGCTCTTGGCAGCCTCCTGTCACTCCAGAAATCCAAAGAGATTCAGCACCTCTATGCCCTGATGGCATCAATGTACACTGTGCCCCTGTGTCTACCAGCGCCTTGTATTTCTGTGGCTTTGATGTGCCAGGCCATCGAATCCACACAGTCCAATATACTCTGTCATCCCTCTCCTCCTCCTGGCCGAAGGCAGGGACCCTCTACTCCTGGTCCTCATCAGAGCATTCACTGTCTGATCTGGGTAGTACCTGGCCAGAGGTCCCCTCATCGGGATCAAGGGGTGTAACCTCAATTCTTCTCCTGAGGGATTGTTGATTACTTTCCTGGCTCTTTACAGCAGATACCTTTGCTGTTTTCTTAAATGATCCCTTTTTAGTTGTTGTTTTCCCTTTCAGTTCACGTACCCGAGCTTCCAGTTTATAAGTGGGTTCACCATCCCTCTTCCTCATGTCCTCTCCCTGGTCACGAAGGAAAAACCAGAGTATTCCACGTGGTGTGCGTCTGGGGCTCCCTTTCCCTCCGATTGAGGCAGGAGGGGACAGATTTCTTGGAGTAGACCTGGTCAATGAGGCACTGGCGCGTGGAAATGTGTTAGTACAGAGGTTATCTTCAAAATTCTGGAGCCAGGCTGACACAATCTCCACAGACCGTGCGTCCTCATCCAAATAGTACATCATTGCTAGGCTGTTAGAATACGATGCTGGAGCGCCTTGGATCACTTTCCTCCACATGGCCCGTGTGCATGGGACATCTTCTGGATCTGTGGAGACACTTTGATCATCTAAATCACTATAGATAACTTCCAACACTGCTAATTCTCTTAAGTATTGGATTCCTTCATCTGCAGTATTCCACTTCCCTGGAGAACTCATAAGGTCCTCCTTGCATGGGTACCTGGCCCTCACACTTAGCAGGAGTCGTCTCCAGAGGCTGCATATGCCTGTCTCCTTTGCAATGCCTTTCTCAATACCTCTGTTTCTAGCAATGGGTCCCAATTGTTGGGCCTCTTTGCCTTCCAGCAGTTGGCTGTCAGCCCCATTATCCCAGCACCGGAGCAGCCAAGCAGCAATTCGCTCTCCTGGCTGGCGACTATAATCCTTGCGTATGTCTCTCAGATCTGCTGAGGTCAAGGACCGAGTAGTCTCTGCTTCTTGTCTAATCTCACTCACATCCTCTGATCTCCCACTTGATGGACCAGCCTCTTGATCATAATCTTCCTCATCCCTTATCAATCGATGAGAGGGACCTGTTGACCTCCTTGTCCACTGCTTCTTTTTTACAACTGGGGCAATCTCTCTGGTTGCTGTCTGGGTCCCCATCTCCACCATGGTGTCCTCAGGTAGTGTTTGGGTGCCTGCCTCAGCCATAGTCCTTATAGAGTATTGAACTGTGGCTCGGTAAGCACAGGCCAGGCCCCAGTAAAGTGCAAGAAGTTGTTTGTTCTCATTGGGATAAGCGAGGCACCCTTCTATCAGATGGCGAGTTAGTTTAGTAGGATCGCTCGCCTCTTCTGGGGTAAAGTCCCAGGCTATGGGAGGTGATAACCGTCCTAGGAATCTGCCCAAATCCTTCCACACACCCTGCCACCCAGGGACTGACCGCTTCAAGTCACACTTCAATATATCCCCACCCGAAGACTGTCTCTTCTCATGCCATGATGGAATCAAACTCCACAAAACCCGCAACATGCCAGTAATGTTGATTAACAGTACTAGGGAGCTCACATATGGATGGATCAAAATCTTGGAGGCCTGCATAATAAAATTCTCTACACTCATTTCAGGTGGGGAGACAGAAATGATGATCTCTCTAGCATAGCTCCCACAGAACAGCAGCCCTACAAACAGGAGAAAGAGACACATGGCCATTATTTGCTTCGGCATGTTCCTAAACAAATGAAGTATTTCCAAAACAAAGCAGAAATTATCAGCAAGCCACGTGACCAGCACAGAAGCCTGTATCATAAGCAAGCTTATATAAAAAAAAAACCTGCAGAATCTACAGCTATATTTTCGTTTCCCGGCCAACGCACCAAAAAGGACTGTGGTGGTTTGGCTCTGGCCCGGAGGCCAGATACCCACCAAGCCGCTCTATCACTCCCCCTCTTAAGTGAACAGGGGAAGAAGGGAAAGAAAATATAACAGAAGCCGGGGATAAGATAGGAGCAATTTAATAACACTAATAAGCAAACAGCAAATAGACCGCACGGAAGCAAAGAAAGCAGAGAGAGAGATGTTAGTCTCTACTTCCCATCAGCAGGACGGTGGTCGGTCTCGGGAAGCAGGGCTCTCTAAGCTTGGTGGTTCCTTGGGAGGATGAACGCCATGGACGAATCCCCAACACTTCCTTCTTTCACGTCCTTCTTATACCTGAGCTGACGTCATATGGTATGGAATACCTTTTTGGCCAGTCTGAGTCAGCTGGCTCAGTTGTGTCCCCTCCCAAGATCCTGCCCACCCCTCAATGTACTCCTGGGGCAGGGAAATGTTGAAAGGACACAGCTCGGATACCGAATTCAGCCGTAGCCAAAACACTGCTGTGTTATCAACTGCTGCTGCAAAAAACCACAGCACTAAAATGATGCTGTGAGGAGAATTAACTCCACCTCAGTTCAACCCAAAACAGTTGCATCTTTATTTTCTCTAGGATGGTCAAAAATCATGAATTGTTTAATGGTAGCAAGATTTCTTTAATCTGTAAAGGTAGATCTGGCCAGGCTCTAGCTTCACAGACAGAAAACTTGCAGGCAAGCAGCAAGAGCAAAAAGAGCTTCATTGCATTGCCCTATATAAAATTACACAGAATAACGTGTTTTTGCTCATCCTAGTAATTCTGATCTCTTAATGTTCACACAACAGTAAAGCAGTCATGACACTCAGTTATAAGTTAGATGCTTTCTGTTGACATCTAGGATTATCGTGACCGTCATTCTGGTCAGTGCTAAGCAGGTTTGCTGATTGTCATTTTCATGACAGTTGTGCCGTGTTCATGCAGTCTTGCAGTGAGAGGGTTACAGCACATTGCAAAGTTGATGTTTCTAGGGTTACAGCATTTTCTAGGGTTGATGTTTCTAGGGTTACAGCATTTCTAGGGTTGCCATGAGATAATTTTTTGCTATGGCGTATTCTCTCTTTTTCCCCTTTTTTTTTTTTTTTTTTTTTTTAATAATCTCTACTAAGCAAAATGTAAAGATGAAACTGCATCCTCTAGGATGTCTACATTCAGAGGCACACTTAGTTAACAAGAGAGAATACAAAGTTATCAAGCAACCACAATATTCAGTCCTAATTCACATAATGCTGTGGTACATTATTCTGAGTGATGCTGTTTGATCCCAGATGATCATAGCAGTTATTGTGATCGATGTTCGACTGCATGGGAAATGCTGTGTCCTCGTGGTCTTGATTCTTCCGCCATTGCTTGTTGCGATGATTGCAGTTAGCAGAAAAGAAGGCTCGAGGTGACCTGTTCGTGGCCATCCAGTATCTGAAGACAGCCTACAAGAATGCTGGGGAGGGACATCCTAGCATGTCAGGAAATTACAGGACTAGGGAGAATGGAACAAGGCTGGGGATGGGAAGATTCAGGCTGGATGTGAAGAAGAAATTCTTCACTGTGAAAGTGGTGAAGCCCTGGAATGGGTTGCCCAAGGAGATGGCCGAGGCCCTATGCCTGGAGGTGTTTAAGACCAGGCTGGAAGAGGCTCTGGCCTGCCTGATCCAGTGTGAGGTGTCCCTGCCTATGGCAGTGGTTGGAACTAAATGATCCTTGTGGTCCTTTCCAACCTTGACTCATTCCACGAGTCTATGATTCCACAGATTTTCTAACTAATTTTGAGTGTTTTTTGGTTTTACTGTGAGCTATTTTAAAATTTGTAATTAATTTTTTGCTTCATTTCTTTAATATTTTGAAATCTACTTTCAATAAATCTATTTCATTTTTGTTTGATTTCATTATATGGATTTATGGGGTTTTTTATTATTTTTACATGTTTGCAATTGTTTTTATTTAATTTTTTAATTTATTTTCATTTCAATTTTGATTTTGTAAATTATTTTTATAGTTTTTTCTTTTTAATTCTAACTTGAGTTGTTTCACGCTTTATGTTGGATGTATCTCTTTTTATTATTTATTTTGTTTCTTTTTGTTATTTTATTTAATTTTTAGTTATTATTTTCTATTGTGAATTTATTATTTTGATATGTTTAATATTTTGACTTTTAATCTAGTTCTTTTGTCTAATATTTAATTAATTTCAAATTTTGTTTTTAATTTTATTTCTATACTGTTTTAATGTGGTTTTTTCTTCATTGCATTTTATTTTTTTTTATCTGCACTTTTTAATTATTTTTTATTAACTTTTTTAGTTTGTTAATTTTAATCTAATTTTTATATAATTTTATTCAATTAATTTTTGTTATTTTGTATTTTAATTTTTCTTCTTTAAATTTTTATTATTATTATTTTTAACTTACTTTTTGTCATTTTTAATTCATTTCTTTTTTACCTTCTTTATTATAATTTTTATTTTCTTATTGTAATTTTTTAATCTGTATTTTAATTTATTCCAATCAATTTTTTCTTTCAATTTATTTTATTTTTGTAATTTCTATTTTTTTCTTTTTATCTAGTGTTTAATCTTTTATTTTTTATCTTATATTATTTATTGTAATTATTTTTTATTTTCCATGTTTAATTTATCTAATCTAATTTCTGTTCTAATTTTAATTTTTACTTTTTTATTATATTTTT
The DNA here is from genome assembly GCF_026170545.1 of Melanerpes formicivorus. Taxonomy (NCBI): domain Eukaryota; kingdom Metazoa; phylum Chordata; class Aves; order Piciformes; family Picidae; genus Melanerpes; species Melanerpes formicivorus. Next base: position 392,484 of record NW_027142485.1, on the reverse strand, counting down.
AAAACTTTTCTATTAATTCTTTTTTATTATCATTTTCCATTTTAATTTTCTTGATTTTTTTCTTTGTATAATTTTTTGTTTGTTTTAATCTAGTAGTCTTGATAATCCTTATTTTCATTTTTTTGCTAACAATTCTTATGTCTTTTTCTGTTAATATCTATTCTGTGTTAGTAATCTTTATGATTTTTCAATGTGTAATATTTGTTTTTAATATTTTATTTTTGTTGTTGTTGTTGTTGTTTTTTTTATTACTATTCTGTTATTTAGCACTCTGTGCTTTGTATCCAGAGTTTTTGTGCTTTTGTTATATATTTCTATGTTTTTTTTGTTTACCTTTTTTTTTTTTTTACATTTTTTTCTATTTTTTTTTCTAGTCTATGTCTAAGAAGGAAATATAAAGACATTACCTTAGCTAAGGAATACTTTTTAAAATGAATACCTATTTACTACAAGTCTTAACTATATTACATGGAGCTCCTTTGAAATGCCATGGCACACAACTAAGAAGGTTCGAACCAAAAGAAATCTTACAATGTGAACTCATTACTAAGTACTTACACCTTACTACAATTACTATGTACTAGGTATCTGTAAAAACCAAATGCTTACCATTCATTATGCTTACCAGGAAAACTTAGCAAAACTCTAAATAACAAATCTCTTAAGGACATTGCAATCAGAAATGAAGAAATTATCACTGTAACTTTAAATCAGAGCAGAGCTTTGGTTGGCAAGAGTAGTTCTAGAAAATCCTCCCTTTTCTGGGGGTGGGGGTAGGGGTGGGTGGCTAGCAAGGTGTGACCCAGTTGCTATTGTTTCTGTATTAGGATCTTAACGACTTGCAGCCTATCGTGTCTGAACGACCATTGTTCCACCCATACTGGATTATGTGTTTTCCATTTTAATTTGAGGGTTGGTTGCTGACTAGAAGCCACTACAGAAATAGAACGGTAACAAGTTTTGCTCCTAGTTGACTTAAGGCATATCAGGCCAATAGAGCGACTGGAAGGGTTAACATGTATGGTCTTACAGTAATTGATTTGCTGTAGTTAAAAGCTAATTGCACTGGCTCTTTGCTAACCCAGGTTGTTTGGATACCTTTTAAACACATGACTTCAACATTTGCCATGAGCAATGACTAGTGACCACTCCATTTATGACTAGGTATAATGATGACATCGTCTCCAATATCCATAATAATTGAAAATTGTATAATTTGTCCACAAGGGTGTCTGACAGATAAAATCTGTTCCAGTTTTCTCTTTTGGATTTTTAGGGCTAATGAGGTATTAGGCATATTGGTGGAACCTGAGCCTTCTTGCCCTTGGATCCTGTTAGAAGTTTTAGGCACTCGGGACTCAGATGGTATTAGCTGAGCAATTTCTGTCCCAACAAGAGTGCTAACAGGAGAGGCAATGGTATAGAGCATAATTTTCATAGCCCAGTCATAATCAGAATGTATTGAACCAGGAATTATAAGAATGCCCTGTCTAAAGATAGACTGTCGTCTGCCAATTAACAGAACACAGGGTCTGTGACCCAAAGGACCATGCCAGTTAAACTCGACAACGCTTTGTGGATTCAAAAAAAGATAGGTGATTGGGAACAGTCAGCATGGCTTTGCCAAGGGCAAATCCTGCCTGACCAACCTGGTGGCCTTCTATGAGCAGGTGACAAAATTAATAGATGAGGGGCGAGCAACTGATGTCGTTTACCTGGACCTGAGCAAAGCCTTCGACACTGTCCCGCACCACATCCTGGTCTCCAAACTGGTGACACATGGGTTTGATTGGTGGACCACTAGATGGATAAGGAACTGGCTTGATGGCCGCACCCAAAGAGTGGCTGTCAATGGCTCCATGTCCCAGTGGAGGCCAGTGACAAGTGGAGTCCCTCAGGGATCAGTCCTGGGACCTATCTTATTCAACATCTTTGTGGGGGACATGGACAGTGGCATTGAGTGCACCCTCAGCAAGTTTGCTGATGACACCAAGCTGTGTGGTGCAGCAGACACGCTGGAGGGAAGGGAGGCCATCCAGAGGGACCTTGACAGGCTGGAGAGGTGGGCACAGGCCAACCTCATGAAGTTCAATAAGAGCAAGTGCAGGGTCCTGCATCTGGGTCGAGGCAATCCCAGGCACAAATACAGGCTAGGCAGTGACTGGCTGGAGGATAGCCCTGAGGAGAGAGACTTGGGGGTGCTGGTGGACAAAAAGCTCAACATGAGCTCTCAGTGTGCACTTGCAGCCCGCAAAGCCAATCAGATCCTGGGCTGCATCAGGAGAAGTGTGGCTAGCAGGTCGAGGGAGGTGATCCTCCCCCTCTACTCAGCCCTGGTGAGACCCCACCTGGAGTACTGTGTCCAGTTCTGGAGCCCCTATTACAAGAGGGATGTGGAGGTGCTGGAACGTGTCCAGAGAAGGGCCACAAGGATGATCAGAGGGCTGGAGCACCTCTCCTATGAGGACAGACTGAAGGAGTTGGGGCTGTACAGTCTGCAGAAGAGAAGGCTCCGAGGTGACCTAATTGTCGCCTTCCAGTATCTGAAGGGGGCCTACAGGAAGGCAGGGGAAGGACTTCTCAGGATATCAGGTAGTGATAGGACTAGGGGGAATGGAATGAAGCTGGAGGTGGGGAGATTCAGGCTGGATGTGAGGAGGAGGTTCTTCACCATGAGAGTGGTGAAACCCTGGAATGGGTTGTCCAGGGAGGTGGTCGAGGCCCCGTCCCTGGGGGTGTTTAAGAGCAGGCTGGATGAGGCTCTGTCCAGCCTGATCTAGTGTGGGGTGTCCCTGCCCGTGGCAGGGGGGTTGGAACTAGATGATCCTTGTGGTCCCTTCCAACCCTGAATGAAACTATGAAACTATGAAACTATATGCGGCTGTTGTCAGGTCCGCTGTGCGCTGCCAGAGGGGGCTGGGGGGGGGGGAAGGGGGAGGGGAAGGTGGGTGGCGCGGTCCAAGGACCCTGGTGTGGTGTTGTCGTGCGGGGTATATTCACGCTGCAGGAGCAGCTTCTGCGACGATCTCGAGTAAAATGATTAGATTTGTGACCCTTTCGAGTCTGTCCAACAGTCAGACACTTTAAGGTACCTAGGTTTCTCAGAGGCACGATGATTTCAGGACTGCTTCTATGGCCGTGGCTAGATACATTGCTGCTTGTCGATGCCTTCATTCGTTGTGGTTCTGCAGTAATGAGGCAGTGGCACCTGTTGATAAAATGCTGAGAACCTGTTTAGTTTCTTCATTAGCATTGTCAAATGCCAAAATATCCACATTTCTACCTTCATATCATGAGTCAGGTCTGAATTAGTATTGAATGCCGTATGTAAGGGATGGTATTGACAAAGAAACCAAGTGTCCCTGTTAGACCCTGCTCAGTAATAAGAAACACAGGATCAGAGTTATTGTCCTGGATGGTGGACCACCCTTTGATCACTACATCCTGACTTAATTGCAAAGCCTTCTCAGGAAGCTGCAATTGCTGATAAGATCTGGCAAAGATCTCACCCCAATGAGATGGCTAATGGTGACATCTCGTAGAGTGTGACTTTCAAGTCTGCTTGCTGCTGAAACTCAGACAGCACTGTCTTACGATGTAACTTTTTTGTTGCAATCAGAATACCATCCATAGTCTTATAGATGTCACAAGTCTATGTCACAATGAGTCTGTTTGAGTGGGAAGAGAGTGCCTTCGGGCTACCCGTTGATATCGGTGGGTGGAGTCTGCCTTAATCGATGACTCAGTAGATGCAGACTTTGTTAAGTCCTCTGAGTGTGAGCAAATTGTAAAGAAAACGATCCTTCAAATGAATAATAATCAGGTCCCAATTTGTGGGGACTGGGAGTTGGGAGGCCAGGTTATAAGGCACCCATCTCCTCCATGATCTCTCTCAGACCTCGTAATAAACACCATTTGCTGACATACATGTGTCAGAAAGGATTAACAAATGTGTTGGAAACAACTGATTGATTACAGCAGTTGTGTATCCTGACTGTAGCCCATAGGTAGCTATGGCTTGTCTAGCTTCTGTTAAAGAACATTAGTCAGTTCAGAGTACCATAGTCATTGTTAACCTTCTCCATCTGTGACTACATTTCCCACAATACCTTTCCACCAGCTCAGCAGGACAGTTCCGTGTCCCTCGCACCTCCCGATCGCCCCATCGGGACTCAATTGAAATCTCCGTCCGAGGCTATACTCTGCTGATAATGAGTGGAAAGTAGGAGGCAGGGGGTTGTAGCGCAGCTGAAACCGCTGGGGGGAAGGGGCCACTGGGGCCGTTCCTACCGCTGCTGTGGGGGTGGCTGTTGCCGGGGCCGCTGTTGTCGGCGGTGCGTCAGTCGATGCCGCTTGATCGGAGCCGCTGGTACTCGCGGGGGCCATGGGGGGTCGCGGGAGGCGTCGCCAGGAGAGCTGCCAGAGTGTGGGGCGCTGTTGGGGTGGGCGCCGCCGGGCTGAGGGCTGCGGGCTACCGAAGTGAGCGCTGCCGGGGTGGTGGGGGCCACCATCGGGGCGGCCGGGACTCGCGGCGGGGCGGGGGTGCAAAAATGCCGTGATCGCGAGCCTGCAAGCGCTCCAGGAGTTCTAGGGCAGAGATCGCACTGTCCGGCTTCCAAGCCCAAGCCATCGCTGGCGGTATCAGGAAGATGTTCTTGAAGGGGATCGAAAACGCCGAGCCGCAGGTTTCGCCGCTTTTTTTTTTTTTTTTTTAAAGGGTTTCTCCACTGGGCGCGGGCGGCTGTAGCGGTGTGTTTATAAACACGGTGTGCTTGCCAAGATGGTAGAGGTGGCGTCTCCTTTGTCTAATTCCTAATGCGTAGCGACCTCCATTTTGATTTCACACTCCTTATCAGTTCGATCAGGATTCGCTTCTGCCGCTATTGACGTGGCAGCAGCAGATTTTTCTGCGCAAAAGGACGGTAATAGAGAGCCACGATTCGTGTAGAAGGAGTAGCGGGCAATTGAAATTGAGGAGGATGCTGACGGAGCGGCAGACGATGTGCAAGGAGGGGGGGGGGGGCGCGGAGGGCGGGGAGTGCCTTCCGAGTGTCTCTTTCTCGTCTCGGTTAGAACCAAACGCCGCAGCAGCTGAATCGGGAGTAGCCCGCTCTGCTTTTTTTGATTGCAATGTCCGTGACGATCCATCACACGGTGCTATAGCGAAAAGCTGCTTTTTTAAGCATTTAGCACCTCATCCCACAGCTGGGCTGCAATTTTGTCCCGCGCTTCGGAAGTAAAAGCTTTTTGCCGTGGGGATGATTCTGGGCACAGGCTAATAGCCCTTTTACGATCCCAGAATTGCCAGTAATACCTCTCACAGAGAGGATAGGTGGAAGGCGTTTAGCACTGCCTCTTCTGTGGTGGTGTGCTTCCCCTTGCCCCTCCTCCGGTCGCTCACCGGGCCAGGGTGAGATTCACTTCCTTTTTGAGCGCGCGCTGCTAATTTTTCCAGCACCGGGGCAGTGCTGTTCGACCGGCTTTCCGTATCGCTCGGACGTACCTCTCTCTGCTCAGTCGATCAGTATTGTAGTCCGAGGATCCCTTGTCCATGAGTTCAGGTTTATTCGGGCGCCAGTTAATGGGGCGACAGAGACAGGAATCAATACGGCTGACCAATGTGATCGAGTATTGTTCCTTTATTGTTCCAGTGTTGCAGGCCTATGGAGCAGGCCTGTAGTGCAAGTATAGCACTGTAAAGTGTAGAAGAAACAGGAGACAGGAAAGGCAGAAGAAGTGCGTAGCAAGGCAACTGCTACAACTTATATAGGCTCGGAGAGCCTCGTTGGCATGGCTCCATTGGTTCCCTATGAGTGACCACACATTGCACTATTACAGATTATTGGTCCAACTACTAATGACACAACGAGGTTGTTGATGCAGGTGCATGTCCTGTTGTCCCAAGATAACTGTCCATGTTTATAGCTACCAGTGTCTTGTTTTAGTTACATGCTGCAGGCACAGCACTGTTTTGCTCCGCTGCTAGTTAACTCTGCATTTATGCTGAACATGGCCTACCACCATGTCAGGCTCTAGGCCTGGACTGCCAGATTGCTCACACTGCTCGTCGCTGGCATTGCCACACTGTGGTAATGGTTGTGACAAGCAGTGTGAGCAATCTGGCAGTGTAGGCCTAGAGCCTGACATGGTGGTAGGCCATGCCCAGCATGAGTGCGGAAGTGGCTAGCAGTATAGCAGAACAGTGCTGTGCCCGCACTGTGTAACCAAAGCAGGGCACTGGTAGCCATAAACATAGAGAGTTATCTTGGAATGACAGGACACACACGTATATCAACAATCCCGCGTGTTAACCAATAATCCACAGTAGTACAGTGTGTGGTCACTCGTGAGGGGCCAATGAAGCCATGCCAGCAATGCCCCCCGAGCTTATATAAGTTGTAAAGTTTTTCTTAATACGCACTTCTTCTGTGCACTCCTTACTAGCCTGTCAGCTCTACTGTCTGCTTTGCACTATGCTTGCTTTATAACAGAACAATGATGAAGCAATAAAGGAACAATACTAGATCATATTGATCAGCCGTATTGATTCCAATCTCCGTCATCCCCAGAACTGGCGCCCGAACTCGTGATTTGGGATCCTCGGCCTACAATGTTGATCGGTTTAGCATAAAGAGGTACGTCCGAGCGATACGGAAAGCCGGCCGAACAGCACTGCCCCGGTGCTGAAAAAATTAGCAGCGCGCGCTCAAAAAGGAAGTGAATCTCACCAGGATCCGGTGAGCGGCCGGGGGAGGACATGGGGTCAGCACTTAGTAAAGAAGAAGAGGCTGTGCTGAAAGTCCTCCAAGATATCCTCTCTATGAGAAGTATTACTTATGATTCTGGGACTTTGAAAGGGCTATTAGCCTGGGCCCGGGATCACGGTCTAATCCCCACAGTACATGAAGCTTTTACTTCTGAAGCATGGGACAAAATTGGAGCCCGGCTGTGGGATGAGGTGTCTCAGGGCTCGAAAAGGACCTTTCGTTATGGCACCTTGTGGCGAACGGTTACAGATACACTGCAATCGTTAAAAGCAGAAAAATCTGCTCTCGATTCAGCTGCAGCGGCGTTAGTTGAAGCCAGGACGAAAAAGGGAGACGCGGAACTTTCCGCACCCCCCCCCACCCCCCCTCCCTACATCGTCCGCCGCCCCGACAGCCCTCTCGCCACAATCGCAAAATAAATTACCGGCTACGCGTTCTTCTGCACAAACTACTACTCCTTTATTACCTGCTTCTTGCAAAGAAAGATCTTTTACCACTGCGTCAGTAGCAACAGCTAAAAATTCCGACCCGACCGAGGAAACGCCCACAGACAAGATGGAGGTTGTTGCGCGCCAAAAAATGCAGAAAGAAGACGCCACGTCCGCCATCTTGGTGCACGCATTGCGTTCAGCAGACGCCACACCTACCGTCCGTCCAAAGCAGCAAAAAAGCAACAAAAAGGCAGTAAAGTCTGTGGCTCAGCGTGCTCGATCCTCATCATCGTCATCTTCCTCCAATGCTGCCAGCAACAGCTCAGATTCAGAAGACGAATGCACCAATAGCAGGAAGCCGAACAGCGTCAGCGCCATTCTGCAGCTTCTCCTGGACAGGATGGATCGCTTGGAGGCTCGTGGTTGCGGCACTTCTGCAACTGCGCCCGCCCCGGCCCCGGCCCCGGCCTCGGCCCCGGCCGTAGTCCCGGCCTCGGCTTTGGCCCCGGCCCCGGCGCCCCCCGCAGTCCCGGCCCCAGCGGTCCCGCCAGTCTCGGATGCCCCTGCGACCCCAGCGGTCCCACCAGTCTCGGCTGCCCTTGTGGTCCCAGCGGTCCCGACCAACGCGACCCGGACCGACGCACCACCGATACCACCACCGACCGTGGCGGCGGCGCCGGCGGCGTCAGCAACAATTTCCGCCCCGGCAGCCCTGACAGCCGGCCCCGCCCCGGTAGCAGTCACCGCAGCAGCGACTTTGGCAGCCCCAACAGCCCTAGCGGCGCTCCCTCCTGCAACGGCTCCTCCAGCAGCGGCCCCCCCAGCGCCTTTGGCCGTTGTACCCTTCTCGCCTCGTTCATCTCAGTCATTATCCGGGGACGACACCATCACGACCGAAAACCAGCTCGTATTACGACGGGCCGATAATGTACGGGATGGAGAGGTGGGAGGATCGGGAATCGACCCAATATTGGGTCAGTGGAGAGCTATTGTGCAAAATGCAGCTACAGAGGGATTGATTGTAGATTTTCCTGTATGTGCATATCCAGTAGTACTGCAAGGTCAAGACAGAGTATGGCAATCTCTGGATTGGAAACTACTAAAAGAAGCTAGGCAGGCTATAACTACTTATGGTCTGAAGTCAGGCTATACCTCTGCCATAATCAATCAGTTGTTCTCAACACATTTGTTAACGCCCTTCGATACATGCATGTTGGCAAATACCTTATTAACACCACATCAGCGCTTACAATTTCTCGATAAGTGGCAAACTGCCTGCACTGCTGCGGAAGCCACACCCCGGCAGCCAACAGACCCCTTACATGGTGTCACTCTTAATCAACTCATTGGGACAGGAGACTTCATTAGAACAGATCGACAAATACGACTCCCTGATCAGGTCCTGCAGTTAAGCCAGGATCTAGCGATCAGAGCTTGGTGGAAAATCCAGGACGATAAGTCCGGCCCTACATTTTTCTCCATTCGGCAGGGCCCCACAGAGTTGTTCGGTTCCTTCATAGATAGGTTGCACACAGCAGTAAACTCTAATCCAGATTTGAGTGCCGACATGAAGGCTAAAATGATGGACATTCTGGCATTTGATAATGCTAACGACAAAACTAAGCAGGCTCTAAGCACTGTACCGAGAGGTGCTTCTACCACACAGCTGCTGGATGCAGCAGAACGAATGATGCACCAGCACACGGCTACCTATTTGGCCACAGCCGTACAGGCAGTCGCAAAATCAGCACCAAAACCACTCAAAAAAGGCAAATACCACGTTGGTAAACGACATAATCCTGGGAAATTTCGGCAGCCTAAATCTAGTTACTCGACTGCTGTGCAGTCACGAAGGTTCTGAGCTCATTGCCAAAGTCCTACTCATTCTACCCAAGATTGTCGCAGGCAGGGAAACTTCTCTCGCAGCGCGAATGCACCCCGCGCGACAACACCAAATCAGGGTGCTTGGACCACCACCCCGCGGCCACCTCCGGCAGCAGCGGAATGGACCTGGCAACAGCAGTAGACGTTACCCTTGAGTCCACAGATGTTGCTGTTGTCGAGTCAGATCAACATGGTCCTTTGGGTCATGGACTTTGTGCTCTGTTAATTGGCAGATCGTCTACCTCTAGACAGGGTATCTTTATAGTTCCTGGCCTAATAGATTCTGACTATGAAGGTGTTATAAAAATTATGCTTTACACTATTGCCCCTCCTGTTAGTATTCCTGCTGGAACAAAAATTGCTCAACTAATTCAATTTGAATCTCAAGTGCCTGTAGCTTCAGACAGGGTTCGAGGACAAGGAGGCTTTGGTTCCACTGGCATGCCTAATATTTTATGGGCTTTAGATATCCAAAAGGGTAAACCTGAAGAGGTTGTAACCATCAGACACCCTTATGGGCAAACTGTACAGCTTTCAATGCTTGTGGATACTGGAGCTGATGTTACCATCATACCTCGTCATAGGTGGAATACTCAGTGGCCATTACTCATGGCAAATTCTGGAGTTATGGGTGTAGGAGGTGTGCAAACAACTTGGGTCAGCAAAGAGCCTCTGCAACTTACTTTTCAGGATGGCAAGTCAATTACTTTAAGACCATATGTGCTAACCCTACCAGTCACTTTATTGGGCAGAGATGCCTTAAGTCAGCTGGGAGCACGACTTGTTACTGATCCTTTTTTGTAGCGGCCGCTGGTCAGCAGCCAACCCTCAAATTAAAATGGAAAACAGATGAACCAGTATGGGTGGAGCAGTGGCTGCTCAGACAGGATAGCCTGCAAATTGTCAAGACCCTAGTGCAGGAACAATTGCAATTAGGGCACATAATTCCATCCACCAGTCCATGGAACACCCCAATTTTTACCATTCCAAAAAAATCTGGTAAATGGCGTTTACTACATGATCTGAGAGCAATCAATTCGATCATGGAGGAGATGGGTGCCTTACAACCTGGCGTCCCTACTCCTACCATGATCCCCCAAAATTGGGATTTGATCATCATTGATCTAAAGGATTGCTTCTTCACAATTTATTTACATCCGGAGGATTCAGAAAGGTTTGCATTCACTGTTCCATCAGTTAATAAGTCAGAGCCCGCCCAACGATATCAATGGGTAACCTTGCCTCAAGGCATGAAGAATTCTCCCACCCTGTGCCAAATGTATGTGGCCTGGGCCTTGTCCCCATTTAGACGGATTCATCATGACTTTCTCATTTACCACTACATGGATGACATCCTAATCTCAGGAAAAGAGTTAGATCCTAAGACGATATTGTCTGAGCTTCAACCCATGTTGGAAACTAGAGGCTTGAAGATAGCACCTGAAAAAATTCAGCAATCAGCCCCCTGGAAATATCTGGGGTGGATAATTAATCAAGCCACCATTCGGCTGCAAAAAGTTACACTAACTACTAAAATCTCTACTCTAGCAGATGTTCAGAAACTGTCAGGCGACATTCAGTGGCTGCGACCTGTCTGTGGTATAACCATTGATGACATAGCACCTTTAATGCCTCTTTTGGGATCTTCAGTGCATGCAAATGACAGCAGACACCTTGATGAGTGTCAGCAAAATGCACTGCAAAAAATACTTGATAAAGTGCTTCATGCTTCTACTTGTCGTATCCTAGAAGACGAGGCATTATCCCTCTTAATAATTAACCGTAGCAATGGACAAAAACATATGGCAGGAGTTATTTGTCAACCCTGCAAGGAATCATTGAACATCATCGAATGGATATTTTTGTCATATACACCAGACAAAACTGTACTTTCTCAAGATGAAATTTTTGCTCGGTTGGTTATTAAGGGCAGGCGTCGTATTATTGAGATCAGTGGAAATGATCCTGATTCAATCTTCCTGCCAGTAGCTCAAGAATACCTTTGTTGGAAACATCCACTCCCTTTCAAATCGCAATTTCTGATTATTTGGGTCGCATTAGTGTACATCCACCCGCTAGTAAGTTATTACCCTTTTTGCAGAACCAAGAAATTTCTTGCAAACCGCTAATATCTGCAAGACCTGTAGATGGTGATACGGTATTCACAGACGCGGGCCGGAAGTCTCATCGTGCCGCAATCATAGTTTCATAGTTTCATAGTTTCATTCAGGGTTGGAAGGGACCACAAGGATCATCTAGTTCCAACCCCCCTGCCATGGGCAGGGACACCCCACACTAGACCAGGCTGGACAGAGCCTCATCCAGCCTGCTCTTAAACACTCCCAGGGACAGGGCCCTGGACAACCCATTCCAGGGTTTCACCACTCTCATGGTGAAGAACCTCCTCCTCACATCTAGCCTGAATCTCCCCACCTCCAGCTTCATTCCATTCCCCCTAGTCCTGTCACTACCTGAGATCCTGAGAAGTCCTTCCCCAGCCTTCCTGTAGGCCCCCTTCAGATACTGGAAGGCCACAATTAGGTCACCTCGGAGCCTTCTCTTCTCCAGACTGAACAGCCCCAACTCCTTCAGTCTGTCCTCATAGGAGAGGTGCTCCAGCCCTCTGATCATCCTTGTGGCCCTTCTCTGGACACGCTCCAGCACCTCCACGTCCCTCTTGTAATAGGGGCTCCAGAACTGGACACAGTACTCCAGGTGGGTGGAAGGGTAAGGCCGAGAAGCCTCCTCCCTTCCCCCTTGTAAGGTAAAAGGGAAAAAAAAATTGAAGGGAAAGGAAAAAAAACTCACAAGCTGAATTAGCAAAGCAGTGGAGCTATATTTACAAAGCAATGTAGGGAATGCAGGGGAATATTTACAAATTTACAATATCTACAATATATACAAAGATATACAACAGAGCAACACAGAAATGAGAGTAACCCCCCTCGGCAGAGAGGGGGGTTCCCCACCTCCCCTCTCCCCTCTCTTCCCCCCCTTTCCCCAGAATGGGATAGAAAGAGAAAGAAAAGAGAGGAAAAAAATGTTAGAAGCAGTTTGTGTTAATTGGAAAGGAGTTAATACAGGCCTTATCAGTTTTTCAAGGCCGGAGCCTTGGCAGAAAGCCCAGCACAAGACAGAGCTGCTGCACGAAGAAAAGGCGGAAGCAAGACTGATAGAAAAGTCCTGGAAATGTCCAGTTCACTCCCAGTTCCGAAGGTGCTTCCTCCCACTCTCCCAATGAAATTAGTTTAGATTATTCCTTCCGTTTACCAACTTCCGTCCACCATATTCCCTTTCTTAAGGGTACAGCCTCAAACGGTCACACCAGGGCTGAGTAGAGGGGGAGAATCACCTCCCTCGACCTGCTAGCCACACTTCTCCTGATGCAGCCCAGGATCTGATTGGCTTTGGCGGCTGCAAGTGCACATTGAGAGCTCATGTTGAGCTTTTTGTCCACCAGCACCCCCAAGTCCCTCTCCTCAGGGCTACTTTCCAGCCAGTCACTGCCCAGCCTGTATTTGTGCCTGGGATTGCCTCGACCCAGATGCAGGACCCTGCACTTGCTCTTATTGAACTTCATGAGGTTGGCTTGTGCCCACCTCTCCAGCCTGTCAAGGTCCCTCTGGATGGCCTCCCTTCCCTCCAGCGTGTCTGCTGCACCACACAGCTTGGTGTCATCAGCAAACTTGCTGAGGGTGCACTCAATGCCACTGTCCATGTCCCCCACAAAGATGTTGAACAAGACAGGTCCCAGGACTGATCCCTGAGGGAAATCACCTGGAATACATCAGGTCAATGGCATTCACGGCTTATACAAGGCCAGCCAGGAGATTCTCTCCAAACCTTTGAGTTAGCAGCCGTTTTTTTCAGGTATTTCATGACTGGAAATCACAACCAGTCAACATTGTTTCTGATTCTCTTTACGTGGTAGGGATTGTTACTAGGCTAGAAGGTGGTATGGTGAAATCCTTAAAAAACGAACGCCTGTATCACCTGTTAATACAACTCCTATCAGTGTTGAATCATCGTGCGCACTCATATTTCATCACGCATATCCGCAGTCACCAGCAATGTGGTGGCTTAGCCATTGGGAATAATAGAGCGGATATGCTGGTGGCTCCGGCCTGGGCTGGTCCACCCACCAACATTTTTCAACAGGCAGCGTTATCTCATGGATTTTTTCATCAGTCCACTAAGATGCTAGTGCGTCAATTTGGCATTCCTCAGTCTGATGCGCAAGGCATTGTTCAATCTTGTTCGTCTTGCCAACAGGCCACCTGTGGTATGGTCCTTGGAGTGAATCCAAGAGGACTACAAGCCCTCGAATTATGGCAAATGGATGTCACTCATCTTTCAGAATTTGGTCGTCTACGCTTTGTGCATGTGGCTATAGATACCTTTTCTCATGCCATGTGGGCCACAGCACAGTCTGGGGAATCTGCTAAGCATGTTATTAAGCATATGCATACAGCTATTGCAGCCTTGGGGGTACCACAAACCCTTAAGACTGACAATGGTCCTGGCTACACCTCTCGCCGCTTCAATCGTTTTTGTGCAAATTGGGGCATCCAGGGAATCGCAGGCATCCCACACTCCCCTACTGGACAGGCCATTGTTGAGCGTGTTCATGGAGTGTTGAAATCGCTGTTGCAGAAACAGAAAGGTGGAGAGGAACTTGACAGCCCTCATGAACGCTTAGCAAAAGCAGTATATGTTATGAATTTCTTACGGCTCACACAAAACCGACAAGAGCCCCCCATAGTGATTCATAACAATTCCCTTCACTCAGGCTGTAAACCTTTATCATCAAAGGTTCTGGTTTGATACCGCAATCCAGCGACAGGAACCTGGGAAGGTCCAGTAGAACTCTTAACAATGGGCCGTGGTTATGCTTGTGTTCTGACAGATGCTGGTAGCCAGTGGATCCCCAGCAGGTGGATTCGACCATGGAAGGAGGAATTGCCAGAAGCAGCTCATACCTCTGCCACTTGAGTGCAATTATAGTATTAGTTGGTTCAAATTCATTTTTTCCTTTTTATGTTTGTGTGGATTGATGTTTGGCTAATTTAGGCTGATTCATTAGGCATTAGGATAATGACCTTAGGTCTTCCAAAGATTTTCCTTTGGTTTATGGTTTTCTTTTCCCTTATAGTCCTTTTCTGCGCGCCATGGCATTTTAGGAGATCTCCATAGAATATAGGACATAGATGAATATTGTGTTAAATGATTTTTTCATGTTAAGGATTTTGTTTTTAGTTAGCATACCATTCCTTTTATTGTCCTTTTAGGTATTGAAGTTTTAAGGATTTTTGGTAGTAGCATAAGTTAAGTTAAGAGGTTAATATAGGGATATCATAGAATATAAGTGTTCCTTTGTGTTCATAGTAATTAAAAAATAAGGATTACTAAGTATTATTTAAAAAACAACAAAGAAAAAGAGTTATTAATAGACACGTAAGGATTAGTAATATAAGAAATGTAGCTAACCGTAAGGATTATTAGCAAACATAGATAAGATTGTTAAGATAATAAGATTGTTAAGATAATAAGATTGTTAAGATACGTATGATTAAGTAAAATATAACATAGATAAGGATTGTTAGAATAAGTATGACTAAATAGAATACAAAATAGAAAAATAAGAATAACAAATAATATACAAAAACAAACAAAAAAATTGAAAAAATAAAAGAGAAATTAACAAAAATAAAGAAAAAATTAACAAAAAATAGATAAAGATAAGTTAACAAAACATGTATATAGTAGAGTTGACAACAAAATGTATAGTGAAGTTTAGAAATGAACAAATATATGATAAAAAATACAAACAAAACAACAATGACAAAATGAATAAAGAGTAACAAATAATATAGAAAATCTAATGAAGAAACATGATACAAATAAGCAGTTACAAAAATTGAAATAACAAGCAATTAAATAATACCAACTAATATAACTAAGTACCATCAAGATTATAATGAAACAAAAATACATGCAGCAAAACAACAAATATGCAACAGACAAGCACAAAACCTTAACAGAGCCAATAACAAAATGAACTGCAAACTAAGTCCGAACACGAGAAATTATACATAAAAAAAAAAAAAAAAAAAAAAAGGGGGGGGAAGGAGAGAATACCCCATAGCAAAAAAAAGATTATGATGGTAACCCTAGAAATGTTCTAACCCTAGAAATGCTCTAACCCTAGAAATGCTCTAACCCTAGAAACATCAATTCTCTCACCACAAGATAGCACAACCATCATGAAAATGACAAGCAGCAAACCTACCTAGTACTGACCTCAACAACTCCTACAATAATCCAAGATGTCAGCAGGAAGCATCTAGCTTAGATTTGAGTGTAACACCTAAGAGATTCATATCATCAGGATGAGTAGAAAGGCATCATTGTGGTTAGTTTAGCTTAAAATAATGAGTACTCAGAATGTCATCTACGACCCACTGATGGAGCCTTTTTCACTCTCACTGCTTGCCTGCAAAACAGTTTTCCCCTATCTGTGAAGAAGAAGTCTGGCCAACTTCATCTTCGTGGATTGAGGAGAGTCTTGCTAACCCTAAACAGCTTGTGACTCTCAAGCATCTTGGAAAAGTAAAGATGTGACTTGCCCATAAAGTAGATTGCAGAGGATCGTGCTGAGGATTAACATGCTGTATTTGTGAACCGTTTGTGCCTTGATCTTTGTACACAACATGCTCAGACCTGACTGGGTCTTTACTGCTGATGTTTCTTTTGTTTTCATTGCTTTTGTGCCTTATAGCTTGTTATAAAAGATTCACAAAAGCCAATTTAAATTTGATTTGATTTAATGCAAAGTATGCAAGGCAATGAACAATGAAGCAAATGCAGCGCTGGACGACAGGGGAGTCTCCGCTCCACCAACTGCCGTAACCCCACCCTGGAGTCCATCGGTCTTTTATGTGGTAGCGCTGGACAGCCGGGGAGTCTCCTGTCTTCTGGTGGTTGTTGATAGTGCTGGACAACAAGGGAGTCTCCTGTCTTCTGGTGGTTGATGATAGCGCTGGACAACAGGGGAGTCTCCGCTAACTGCCGTCCCCACCCTGGCTATACATTATCATATATAGGCAGTCTTTGGCTTAAAGTTAATACGTTACACAACATCCTCGTATTCCCTTGCACAAACTCTTAGCACGACCACAATACTGTGGTTTGACATTTGACAGTACATCAGGTCCCTGCATACAATAAAGCTATAACAAACATTTCCCTTAACCCCTTTAACAATTAACAAACATTTCCCTTAACCCCTTTAACAATTCCCCCCTTCTTCTTGTTACTCTTAAATGTTTGTTCTTTATTTACAACATCTCTTCTTCATATACATTATGATCTTTTTGTTCAATTTCGTGCCTTCCACTTTGTGGCATAGTTAAGATCAATAATTTTGTAGTTTCAAACCTTTTCTCAACAAACTGTATGAGTCTTCTAATTATACATGGTCCCAACATCAACCCTAAAAATATCAAAATCACCGGACCTGCTACAGCAGATAACAATGTAGTTAACCAAGGTGACACATTAAACCAACCTTCATACCAAGTTCTCCCAGATTCCCTTTCTTTCTTGCGTTTTTCCAATCTTTTCCGTAATTCAGCCATTGAGTCCCTAACCATTCCCGTATGGTCTATAAAGGAACGGCATTCTTCCTGTAAGGCTACACACAAACCTCCTTTTTCCAATAATAATAGATCTAAACCTCTCCTATTTTGTAAAGCCACTTCAGATAAGGATTTAACAGAAATCGCTAAATTATCAATCGATTGCTCAATTCTTTGTAAATCCTCATCTACCGCCCTTTGTAAAGTTCGTATTTCGTCGCTTTTAACCAATGAGGCTATTCCTGTCCCGGCACCCACTCCTCCAATGGCTAATAGTGTTGCTATCGTTATTGCTGTAACTGGTTCCCGCTTGGATCGAGTCCAATCATGTTCATATTGATGTATTACTTCTTCCATTGGATGGTACATAAGTCGAGGAATTGTTACTACTTGTATACAAAACTCAGAAACATTAAAAACCTTTAGTGATAAACATGGTGTTATCCCAATATCCGAACACAGCCACTTGGTACCTTGAGCTGGTATTACGCATTGAATTGTTTAGTTTTGTTTTCGTTGCACTCTGTCCTTAGATATTATATTTGCACAAAGTCTGCTATATCGTTTTGGAACTGTACCAATACATTTTCCAAGACCAGAAACATACTGCATGGTGATTCCTTGGGTAACATTTTGATTCCACGGGCACTCAGGTGGGTTGGTCCCGTTCTTCCATTGTACCTTTCCCTTGTGACCAATAGCCTCGTAATAAGGTGGTCTCATATTATAACATAGCCAACACTCAGTGGTTAAATTTGGATGCGTCTTATTTAAAGTAACATAAGCTGCGTACATAATTCCTAATAATGGATCATTCAGCTCAGGCTTAGGCGAGTCATTTTCCTGTATTTTAGGATAAACATAGGTCCACGCATCCATGGCTGTACCCGTAACATCTATTGCTTGATCAGACGTGACGGATAAAATTGGACCGGGAGTGGTAATTAATGTTTCTTGTTTTGTATCCAAAGAGGTTAACACTTTATTAGGGCCAATTGCTAGGGGAGGATCATACGGCATGGGCTTACGTCGTATTTGAAAAATACTGCCTCTATCAGCTCCGTCCTCCCAAAGTCTAATGCCCCATGTTCATCCTAATTCCCAAGAAGGATCCTCCATCTTCTGTATCCACATCGTTATATTCGCACATCTCGATGTTAAGCCACCCACAGGGTTCCATCCGTCAGATTTAGGCTTTTGGCATCCTTTAGGTCCCCATTGTGCCTTTAAAAAGGGGTCACCTTTGGTCTTCCAATTTGATGCAATCGTTTCACATCCCCAGTATGAACAATAATATTGGTTTGGAGCATTACAGTAACCCTTCCCAGGATTTGAAGCTGGACATATATAAAAGGGTTTGGGGAGGCCAGGATGTCGGGATGTAAAACTCTTTTTCTCAAATCCCATCAATGTTGACTGAGGTATTGTAAAATTCCAGTCTCTTCCTGTTCCTTTATATGTATCTATCACCTTTGATTGTTTGAAATTAATCAATTCCCAAATCATAGGTTGGTGTGGATTATAATTCTTAAGAGTCCAGACCATAGGCATTTGATTGATACAATATAGCATCATGAACCACCAGCTCAACTGGGGTTTATGGATTTCCCTTACAAGGTTCCCTCTGCCTCGCTCGTCAACTTGGGTGCAGCAAGCTACGAGGTATATTTTTCTTCTCGGCAGCAGGTTACCCATTACAGGGAATGTTCAGGAGAAGTTATTACAGATATTGGTCTGTCTCTACAGGATGTTTCAGTCACTACAAATTCCTTTTCCACACTTTAAGATTTTCCACATCCAATACACGATTAATGAGCCTATGATTGCTATAATAAATCCTATGATATACTGTACAACAAGGGGTAATTGCTCAAACCAAACCCAATTCATGTAGAAAACCCAGCTTTTTATCCAAACAGGTCTGTCTTCTTATCTAAAAAAGAAACATCAGATTTTAAGGCTAGTTGAAAACTTTTTACATATAGTATCCCAGTTTTTAGATGAAACTTGCAACGCATGATGCAAAGGCACCTGCGGACCACAAATTGATTGTAAAATTTTTGTCTTACGATCAGCAATTGCAAGTCTCACAGCTTGATTTAGCCTCCAATACAATAACCTAAGTTCAATATCTTCTTGATTTTCTACTAATTCCTTCACTCTTTGATAGTCCATCTCTCCTGTTTCTTCAGAAAGAGCATCATGATAACTTGGCATATCTAATTCACGTGAACATGTTCTACATTTGTGACCCAAGGCAAAATGATGTTGATACACCCAACAAGCATCCCCACAACCCCCACAGATTATTTCAACCCATGCTAAATGGAAATGTGACCCACAACACAGACAGGCAGGATCTCTACTTGGATAATTTACAAAGTTTCTGCGGATCCATGGAATAATAAATTCGAGATCTTCCTCATGTCTCACAGTAAGTTTTGTTCCAAATACCAGTTCTATGTTATACAGCAGTGGGGCAATCTTGCGCTGCAGCCGCCAAATTCGTCTCTGCAAGGGACTATTCTCCTCGTCTTGAACAATCTTTAAGAAGTCTCCTTTGGCCTTCGAGCTAGTTTTAGTTTTAGGTCTCCTTCGGGACTGACAACCTTCCATTCCTTGTGAACTATGGGTCCTTTAACTCTGTTGGCGTGCATCCAACCTTTCTCTGCAGTTCTGACAGATGTGTTAGTAGTAAGGAGGACTAAATAAGGACCCTCCCAGCGGGGCTGCAGAGTGGATTCTTTCCAGGATCGTATCAGGACCCAATCACCAGGCTTTATCTGATGTAAAACAATGTTTAAAGGGGGTCTTTGAGTTATTTGTCCTTTCTCACAAAGTTTTTGTCTAAACCTCATTAATTCACTAATATAAGTGGCAAGGTGTGTTTCTACTATCTTGGGGTGATCTGCTGGAATCCCTGCATCATAAGGCATACCATACAACATTTCAAAGGGGGAAATTCCTATGTCCGTCCTGGGTTGGGCTCTAATGTTTAAAAGGGCCAATGGTAAACATTTTATCCATGACATTTTGGTTTCCAAAGTCAGTTTTGCTAATTGCTTCTTCAATTCCCCATTCATACGCTCAACCCGTCCTGAACTTTGTGGATGCCATGGGGTGTGGTTTTCCCATTTAATTCCCAGTGCTTCCGTCAGATTTTTAATTATTTTGGAGGTAAAGTGCAGCCCCTGGTCTGAATCAATGACCTCCGTTACCCCATAACGCGGAATAATGTGTTCCAACAAAACCTTTGCTACTGCTTGCGCAGTAGCTCTTGGAGTGGGAAAGGCTTCTACATAATGCGTAAGGTGATCTACTATAACCAATACATATTTATATCTTCCTATTTTTGGGAATTCTGTAAAGTCAATTTGTATGTTTGAAAAGGGTCTAACGGCCATGGGCTGTCCCCCCATAGGTAGTTTTCTTGCGGATGTCTTATTAATTTTGAGGCACGTTAGGCATCCCTGTACAATTTGTTTTGCCAAATCGTGCAAACCAATTGTCATGAATTTCGTACTAAAATGATCTACTAATCCTTGAGTTCCCCAGTGAGTCTGATTGTGCATGGTTGTCAATATTTGAAGGGCAACTGATTTTGGCAGTACCTTTCTGCCATCTGGTAAATACCACCCATCGTCCCTCCTTTGAACACCCAACTCCGTTAACTTTTTTTCTTCTCGAGGGGAAAAGATCAGAGAAGTGTCTGACTTCTTCTGGGATGGGTTTCTCTGCTCATCTATTAGCATGTATTCATGGACAACTTTTATTGCTGCCCGTTTTGCCTCTAAATCTGCCATATTATTCCCTCGTGTACGAAGGTCCATCCCTTTTTGGTGACCTTTAAGGTGCACTACAGCCAATTTATAGGGCCCTCGTAGGGCTCTTAAAACCTGAACAACTAATTCCTGATGTATCAGATCTTTCCCTTGAGAATTCATAAGACCCCTTTCCTCCCATATTTTCCCAAAGGTGTGAATTACCCCATAACTATATCGAGAATCCGTATATATAGTCCCTATCTTTCCTTTTAATCGTTTCAAGGCTTGTAATAATGCATAGAGTTCGCAAGCCTGGGCTGACCAGGTGGAGCTCAGAGGTCCTGATTCTAATGTTCTTAATGTTTTCCCATCAATTACTGCATATCCTGATTTCCTTTTCCCATCTATAACTCGAGATGAACCATCCACAAAAAGCTTTTCTCCTTCATCTAATTCCTCCTCTTCTAAATCGGGTCGTATCTTAGTCTGTGTTTCAATTGTTGCAAGGCAATCATGTGTAAGTCTTCCTTCCTCCGGTTGGCCATACAGAAATTCTGCCAGATTCTGTAAGTTAGTAGTTTCTAAAGATAAATCGGGAGATTCTAACAGAGTACTTTCATATTTTAACAACCTGGAATCCGAAATCCATTTCTCAGCTTTTTGTTGCAATACATTTCGGATATTATGTGGGGAAAATACTCTAATGTTACTACTAAAAGTTATCTTCCGTGCTTCCCCAACTAACTGAGCACACCCTACTACCGCTTGTAGACAGGTAGGCCAGCCCCTACTTACAGGGTCTAGTATTTTTGAAAAATATCCTACCGGTTTCTTTTTCCCTGCCCACTCTTGGGTTAAAACCCCATATGCGGTACCATCTTCAATATTAACAAAAAGGAAAAATTGTCTTTTTAAATCTGGGAGACTAAGAACTGGGGCATTAACTAGATCTTCCTGCAGAGCATGCCATTTTCTCTCATCCTCCTTATTCCATGTCACAACCCCATCTGAGGTAAGTTTTTGATACAAGAACTTCACCTTATTGCTATAATTCTCTATCCATTGTCTACAGTACCCTACCAATCCCAAAATTTGGCGTATCTGTCTCTTGTTCCTGGGTGTTGGTAATGCAAGTATTCCGTTAACACGCTCAGGATCTATCCTCTTCTCCCCTTTGCTAATATAATGGCCCAAATACCTTACTTCTTCTTCTACAAATTGTAACTTTTGTCTTGAAACTTTAAGGCCTTTCAAGCCCAGAAAATTCAAAAGTCTAATGGTCTCTGCCCTAACTTCCTCTTCGTTTTCCCCAGCAACCAATAGATCGTCCACATATTGCAAGAGAGTAATCCCAGGGGTTGGTTGATATTCTTGTAATATTTGCTCTAAAGCTTGTCCAAATAAATTGGGAGATTCTGTAAACCCTTGGGGTAAAACTGTCCACCTCAGCTGCTGTCTTCTTCCAGTATCCGGGTCCTCCCATTCAAAGGCAAAATAGTTCCTACAAAATTCATCCAATGGACAGGCCCAAAACGCATCCTTCAGGTCAATCACACTATACCATAAGTTTTCAGGGCCTAATTTACTTAATAAAGTATAGAGGTTGGTTACTACGGGAAAGCGAGGCACCGTCCTTTTGTTTATTGCTCTCAAATCATGCACCAATCGATAAGTCCCATCTGCCTTTTTTACTGGCAGTATTGGGGTGTTAAAGGGTGACATACAAGGTTCTAAAAGTCCCTGCTTAATTAATCTATCAATTTCAGGTTTTAATCCTCTTCGACCCTCAAGTGAAATGGGGTATTGTTTTATTACAATCGGCCTTTCTGGATTCTGAATTGTGACGGTAAATGGTGGTATCCGCAAACGCCCAACACTTTCAGGGGTATACCAGACATCGGGATTTATTTTCTCTTCATCTTCAGTCCGTAAAGGACAAAGCTTAATTTGGATGGCTTTATTTTTTACTTCTAAAGAAATTCCTAATTCAATAATCAAATCTCGGCCCAATAAATTGAATTCCGCCTCTGGCACCACCAAAAAATCTCCTAAGCTTATCTTTGAATCTGTTTCAATTTCCACATCTTTTACTATTCCTACTCTAAAAGGTTCACCTTTTGCACCTACCACCATTGTGGTATCTGAGGATAATTTACACCCTCCGGGCAGACGCTGAATGGTGGACCTTTCAGCACCCGAGTCTACCAAAAATTGAAAGTTCTCCTGTAAGGGACCTATTTTCAAAGTTATCAAGGGCTCACGATGTTTCTGGGTCCCTAATAAATAGAGCCCCTGACCCCCCTAGTCTTCCTTGAACATTTTTTCATCCTGAATCCTGCTTCTACAATTCCGCTTCAAATGTCCCTTCTTCCCACAATAAAAACAAGTTCTCTCTTCCCTTTTGCCTTCCATGTTCACCCTTTGGTTGTCTAATAATCGAGGTGGAGGCTTATTTTCTCTTTTTCCTATTCCTTGGCTTTCTCTGACTGCTGCCACCATCATCCGAACTTGTTTCTTATGATTTTCATCATCCCTTCTTACATATACTTTCTGAGCTTCTCTTAATAATTCATCTAACCCTCTATCCTGCCAATTCTCAATCTTTTCCAACTTTTTTCTGATATCTTCCCAGGATTTTGCAACAAATTGTGTTTTAAGTAACACTTGCCCAGGGGGGGGCTTCGGTATCCAAGCCTGAATACATTTGCATACTTTTTCGTAGCCTTTCGAGCCAATCATTTGGAGATTCATCCTTCCCTTGTCTTTCATTAAAGGCTCTATTTATATTTTGTCCCCGTGGGACTGCATCACGAATCCCTTGGATTATTATGTTCCGTAAGTCCTGCATATGGACTCGATGATTATTATTCTGGTGGTCCCATTGAGGTCTTTGTAATGGCCATTTTATATCGGCCTGTGGACCTTGTGCATGTTGAGCATCCCAAGCTCGCATGCCAGCCGTCCTTATCATGTTTTTCTCTTCTGTTGTAAAAAGAATGCCCAAAATAGATTGCAATTCGTCCCAAGTGTATATACTAGGACCCAAAAATTGATCTACTCGCTCAGCTACCCCGTGTGGGTCTTCTAAAAGCTTTCCCATATCTTTTTTAAATTCCCTGACATCACTAGAACTGAGGGGTACTGATATAAATCCCATTTGCGGGTTTGGTCCCCCCATGGGAACTTCTCTTAACGGAAATAAGTTCTGCTGACGTGTCCTCCGTCTTGTCTGAGGCCCTAGGTTAGGTCCCTCATCCTCGATTTTATTTATAGATGTCGAGGATGCATCAGCGGGAGGAGCTGTAGGGGGTACAGGTATAGTATAAGGTGGCGGTCCTATGAGTATATCATCCTCCTCCTTAGATTTTAACTTCTTTTGTATATCAAGAGTGGAAAGGGAAAAGAGAGACACCCCTGATCCCCCTGGTCGGGTGACCCATACTGCTGCGTATTCACTCTCTTCCTGGCTAAAGGAAACTTTATCATTTACCCAAAGATTTAATTGTTGTTGGACCCAATCTTCACTGGATCCATATTTAGGCCACCAAACGGCTGACCCAATCTTTTGGTCTCCCCATTTATTAACACAATAGTCAATCATCTTATCTTTAGATTTATTCCCTGTACCTGGGTAATATTTCCACATAGTTAACATAAAATATAAGGGTGAGTCCTTTGGTATATTAGGACGTTTAACGGGAACAGGCACCCTACTTTTCCCCTGTCCCATCTTCCAGAGTGTTCACGCACAACTTCTTATACACTCACTTCCCCTTGTTCGTGGCTCACGCTTGGGGTAGCAATGAGAACCGCACTACTTAAGGGTCCACACTCGCTTGGGTTGGTCCGAGCTGCCGGCCCCCTCTCATGCACACACCACACACTCCACTCTGGGAAACCCGACCCCGACCGCACGGAACCCTGCGCAAAAAAAGGCAGATACTCACGCGTCCCGCGTCTTCGTCCGGACTTTTGTGCACAAAATTTATGGGGTCAACCGGTTATTCCTTTACTTTATTGTTCAAAATTTCGGATCGTCGGTAAGGATAGGTAGGAATGAGAACAGCGGAGCCGCTGGTGACAGCGGGGCGCCTCTCCGTTGTTCTTATTCCACTCCCTATTCCTTATCCGAGTCACGGCACCAAAATTGTTATAAAAGATTCACAAAAGCCAATTTAAATTTGATTTGATTTAATGCAAAGTATGCAAGGCAATGAACAATGAAGCAAATGCAGCGCTGGACGACAGGGGAGTCTCCGCTCCACCAACTGCCGTAACCCCACCCTGGAGTCCATCGGTCTTTTATGTGGTAGCGCTGGACAGCCGGGGAGTCTCCTGTCTTCTGGTGGTTGATGATAGCGCTGGACAACAGGGGAGTCTCCTGTCTTCTGGTGGTTGATGATAGCGCTGGACAACAGGGGAGTCTCCTGTCTTCTGGTGGTTGATGATAGCGCTGGACAACAGGGGAGTCTCCGCTAACTGCCGTCCCCACCCTGGCTATACATTATCATATATAGGCAGTCTTTGGCTTAAAGTTAATATGTTACACAACATCCTCGTATTCCCTTGCACAAACTCTTAGCACGACCACAATACTGTGGTTTGACATTTGACAGTACATCAGGTCCCTGCATACAATAAAGCTATAACAAACATTTCCCTTAACCCCTTTAACAATTAACAAACATTTCCCTTAACCCCTTTAACATAGCTGACAATGCTGTTAATGCTGTTTCCTTTAATGTATGCAATGATTGACCTATGCTGTATGGGATGGGAATAGTTCCCGTGACCAGATTGCTCACAAAAACAAAAAGGGGGATTTGTGGTAATGGTTGTGACAAGCAATGTGAACAATCTGGCAGTGTAGGCCTAGAGCCTGACATGGTGGTAGGCCGTGCCCAGCATGAGTGCGGAAGTGGCTAGCAGTATAGCAGAACAGTGCTGTGCCTGCACTGTGTAACAAAAGCAGGGCACTGGTAGCCATAAACATAGAGAGTTATCTTGGAATGACAGGACACACACGTATATCAACAATCCCACGTGTTAACCAATAATCCACAGTAGTACAGTGTGTGGTCACTCGTGAGGGGCCAATGAAGCCATGCCAGCAATGCCCCCCGAGCTTATATAAGTTGTAAAGTTTTTCTTAATACGCACTTCTGTGCACTCCTTACTAGCCTGTCAGCTCTACTGTCTGCTTTGCACTATGCTTGCTTTATAACGTAACAATGATGAAGCAATAAAGGAACAATACTAGATCATATTGATCAGCCGTATTGATTCCAATCTCCGTCGTCCCCAGAGAACTCTGCCCTAGAACTCCTGGAGAGCTTGCAGTCTCGCGATCACGGCATTTTTGCCTCGCCCCGAGCCCCGGCCGCCCCAATGGTGGCCCCACCACCCCGGCAGCGCTCACCTCGGCAGCCCGCAGCCCTCAGCCCGGCGGCGCCCATCCCAACGGTGCCCCACCCTCCGGCAGCTCTCCTGGCGACGCCTCCCGCGACCCCCCATGGCCCCTGCGAGTACCAGCAGCTCCGATCAAGCGGCATCGACCGACGCACCGCCGACAACAGCGGCCCCGGCAACAGCCACCCCCACGGCAGCGGCAGGAACGGCCCCAGCGGCCCCTTCCCCCCAGCGGTTTCAGCTGCGCTACACCCCGCCGCCTCCTACATTCCACACGTTATTAGCACTCAGACGGAGATTTCAATTGAGTCCCGATGGGGCGATCGGGAGGTGCGAGGGACACGGAACTGTCCCGCTGCGCTGGTGGAAAGGGATTGTGGGTGGGTAGATATATGAATAAAGGGTAGATATTCATTGTTATTCTCCTGGACTTTTCTGCTGTCATTGAACATTGTTGTCTGTAAGATAAATTCTCCACAAGCAGTTGCAGAGAGCAGTGTATCCACTGAGAAGTGATTTAAAATTGCTGTTCAACTGCTGGATACCTTGTTTGTAGAGTCCCACAAAAATAAATTCTCTTGCCGGTCCTCCTCAGCAGTTTCGTGCAGTTACAAGCTGACTCCTCTGTTGAAGTGGCTTCAAGTGGCTTTCTGATAGGGGTAAGATGTGGCTTCTTCCCTGGAACTAGGCCAAGGCTGAGCACTTAGTAAACGCTCAGGAAATAACAGGTTTCATGACTTTATGGTCCAAAAGGCTTGTTTTGATTTGTGTGTTCGTTGGTTGTTGGGTTTTTTTCTTCCTTTTTTAAACTTTGCTTTTCACTAACAGTGATGTACATATTAAAAAGAGCTATTATAGATTTGAAACATATTAAAATCTTTATTCTTTTGCCCTCTCAAAACAAAATACTTCACAGAGCACAATTCTCTCCCTGCAGAGAAAATGAGAGGACAGACAATACATGACAGATTATTCATATTCCTTGGGTACTGTGATGATAAACATGGTACATGCTGAAGAACTTGTATTACACTGGAATAAAAAGTGGAAGTAAAGATTGTCCAATATGTTTCTTTATTCCCAGAATTAGACTTCCCTTTGTTACTTTCATACATGAAAATGTGCTTTTATAACTGAAGACAAGTCTGCAGAGTCTCTTAAATCAGTTACAGACATTCTTAGAGTGAGTCCAAGTACTGTTTGAAGACTGCCATGGAGTATGAGTGGACACGTTCCTACAAAGCCACAACTCTTCTAAACAGAAACCAGAATATTCTGCAAACTTATATTTGGAAAAGTGCTCATATATTTATGATTCAAAGTTATTTATAATAATGGTATATGCACAAACAATTGTCCATAGGGAGTGTGGATGCTATTCTATAGCTCTGTGCAATTTTTGAATTTGTCTTTAAATTATCCTTAAGTGTGAACAAAAAGCCAGAGTAGGTGAAAATCACAAAAGAATTAATCTGACAGAATGCCATTACAAGCAAACCAAGTCCTACCTACTTACCTCTTTCCACTGCAAGAGGAGGCTTACAGGAGCCATCTTCCTAATGAGGGAACTCCTAGTGGCCATGACTGGGATCTGTAGACTAGACATTTCTGCCTTTTGGGATCTGACCCTCAGGAGAGCATCTGAGCTGTGACTTCTTGTCTTCATGTGGGCTGGGGATGAGTATGTCCAGATCAGAGTTTCTAAAACTGATTCCAGGCCTGTAGTCTGGCCTGGTTTGCATGTATTGGAAACAGGGGAGTATGGCAGTTACAAGTTTTTTCTTACTCCCTATTGATGTATTTCTGGAAACAGCTGATTTCTAGCATTTGAATGTTTCTGTTTCCACTAGAATTAAAAAAGTAAGAAATGAGAAATTCAGTGAAGCCTGAATTGGTGCTTACTGCAGCTGATGAAAAGATTCTCTGGTTTGGAGATGTACTAGAGCAATGTATCTTGAACGCATTCAGCCCATGAGTAAGGACTGGTGCCACAGAGCAAGGCTAAGTCATGTCTGTTTGGTTCTGGAAGTATCTTAGGAATAACTGGTTTACTCATCAGAGATAAATAGCGTTGATAAGATCAGTGGGTTTTGACTACTAAGTCAGTAATTGCTTATAAGCTCAGAATCTGGAGGTGGGGAGATTCAGGCTAGATGTGAGGAGGAGCTTCTTCACCATGAGAGTGGTGAGACCCTGGAATGGGTTGTCCAGGAAGGTGGTCAAGGCCCAGTCCCTGGAGGTGTTTAAGACCAGGCTGGATGAGGCTCTGTCCAGCCTGATCTAGTGTGGGGTGTCCCTGCCCATGGCAGGGGGGTTGGAACTAGATGATCCTTGTGGTCCCTTCCAACCCTGAATGATACTATGATACTATGATACTATGAAATGTAGTCACAGATGGAGAAGGTTAACAATGACTATGGTAATCTGAACTGACTAATGTTCTTTAACAGAAGCTAGACAAGCCATAGCTACCTATGGGCTATAGTCAGGATTTAGTGATCAAAGTGGTCCACAATCCAGGACAATAACTCTGATCCTGTGTTTCTTATTACTGAGCAGGGTCTAACAGGGACACTTGGTTCCTTTGTCAATACCATCCTTTACATACAGCATTCAATACTAATTCAGACCTGACTCACGATATGAAGGTAGAAATGTGGATATTTTGGCATTTGACAATGCTAATGAAGAAACTAAACAGGTTCTCAGCATTTTATCAACAGGTGCCACTGCCTCATGACTGCAGGATTACAACGAATGAAGGCATCGACAAGCAGCAATTTATCTATCTACGGCTATAGAAAGCAGTCCTGAAATCATCATGCCTCTGAGAAACCTAGGTACCTTAAAGTGTCTGACTGTTGGACAGACTCGAAAGGGTCACAAATCTAATCATTTTACTCGAGATCGTCGCAGAAGCTGCTCCTGCAGCATGAATATACCCCACACGACGACACCACACCAGGGTCCTTGGACCGCACCCCCCCCTTCCCCCCCCCCTCCCCCAGCCCCCTCTGGCAGCGCACAGCGGACCTGACAACAGCCGCATATCTCCTTTTTAATCCACAAAGCGCTGTCGAGTTTAACTGGCATGGTCCTTTGGGTCACAGACCCTGTGCTCTGTTAATTGGCAGACGACAGTCTGTCTTTAGACAGGGCATTCTTATAATTCCTGGTTCAATACATTCTGATTATGACTGGGCTATGAAAATTATGCTCTATACCATTGCCTCTCCTGTTAGCACTCTTGTTGGGACAGAAATTGCTTAGTTAATACCATCTGAGTCCCGAGTGCCTAAAACTTCTAACAGGATCCGAGGGCAAGAAGGCTCAGGTTCCACTGATATGCCTAATACCTTATTAGCCCTAAAAATCCAAAAGAGAAAACTGGAACAGATTTTATCTGTCAGACATCCTTGTGGACAAATTATACAATTTTCAATTATTATGGATACTGGAGACGATGTCATCATTATACCTAGTCATAAACGGAATGGTCACTAGCCATTGCTCATGGCAAATGTTGAAGTCATGTGTTTAAAAGGTATCCAAACAACCTGGGTTAGCAAAGAGCCAGTGCAATTAGCTTTTAACTACAGCAAATCAATCACTGTAAGACCATACATGTTAACCCTCCCAGTTGCTCTATTGGGCTGATATGCCTTAAGTCAACTAGGAGCAAAACTTGTTACTGTTCCTTCTTTGTAGTGGCTACTAATCAGCAACCAACCCTCAAATTAAAATGGAAAACACATAATCCAGTATGGGTGGAACAATGGTCGTTCAGACACGATAGGCTGCAAGTCGTTAAAACCCTAATACAGAAACAATAGTAACTAGGTCTCACCTTGCTAGCCACCCACCCCTACTACCCCCACCCCCAGAAAAGGGAGGATTTTCTGGTATGACTCTTGCCAACCAAAGCTCTGCTCTGATTTAAAGTTACAGTGATAATTTCTTCATTTCTGATTGCAATGTCCTTAAGAGATTTGTTATTTAGAGTTTTGCTAAGTTTTCCTGGTAAGCATAATGAATGGTAAGCATTTGGTTTTTACAGATACCTAGTACATAGTAATTGTAGTAAGGTGTAAGTAATTAGTAATGAGTTCACATTGTAAGATTTCTTTTGGTTCGAACCTTCTTAGTTGTGTGCCATGGCATTTCAAAGGAGCTCCATGTAATATAGTTAAGACTTGTAGTAAATAGGTATTCATTTTAAAAAGTATTCCTTAGCTAAGGTAATGTCTTTATATTTCCTTCTTAGACATAGACTAGAAAAAATACATAAAATTAAAAAAAATGCAAAAAAAAAAAGGTAAACAAAAAAACATAGAAATATATAACAAAAGCACAAAAACTCTGGATACAAAACATAGAGTGCTAAATAACAGAATAGTAATAAAAAAAAAGAACAACAACAAAAATAAAATATTAAAACCAAATATGACACATTGAAAAATCATAAAGATTACTAACACAGAATAGCTATTAACAAAAAAAAGACATAAGAATTGTTAGCAAAAAAATGAAAATAAGGATTATCAAGACTACTAGATTAAAACAAACAAAAAATTATACATAGAAAAAGTTGAGAAAATTAAAATGAAAAATGATAATAAAAAAGAATTGATAGAAAAGGTTAAAAAAAATAATACAAAAGTAAAAATCAAAATTAAAATAGAAAATAGATTAAATAAAACAAACATGCAAAATAAAAAATAATTACAATAAAGAATATAAGATAAAAAATAAAATATTAAACTCTAGATAAAAGGAAAAAAATAGAAATTACAAAAAGTAAAATAAATTGAAAAAGAAAAAATTTATTAGAATAACAAATTAAAATACAGATTAAAAAATTACAATAAGAAAATAAAAATTATAATAAAAAAGGTAAAAAAGAAATAAATTAAAAATTACAAAAACTAAGTTAAAAAAAAATTAAAGAACAAAGAAAAATTAAAATACAAAATAACAAAAATTAATTTAACAAAATATAAATAAAAATTAGATCAAAGTTAACAAACAAAAAAGTTAACAAAAAATAATTAAAAAGTGCAGACAAAAAAAATATATATATAATAAAATGCAATAAAGAAAAAAACAAGCATTAAAACAGTATAAAAATAATTTAAAACAAAAAATTAAAATTAATTAAAGATTAAATAGATAACTAGATTAAAAGTAAAAATATTAAACACATCAAAATAATAAATTCACAATAGAAAATAATAACTAAAAATGAAGTAAAATAACAAAAGAAACAAAAAATAAATAATAAAAGAGATACTGGATGGCCACGATCAGGTCACCTGGAACCTTCTTTTCTGCTAACTGCAATCATCGCAACAAACAACGGCGGAAGAATCAAGACCACGAGGACACAGCATTTCCCATGCAGTCAAACATCGACCACAATAACTGCTATGATCATCTGGTTTCAAACAGCATCACTCAGAAGAATGTACCACAGCATCATGTGAATTAGGACTGAATATTGTGGTTGCTTGATAACTTTGTATTCTCTCTTGTTAACTAAGTGTGCCTCTGAATGTAGACATCCTAGAGGATGCAGTTTCATCTTTAAATTTTGTTTAGTAGAGATTATTAAGGAAAAAAAAAAAAAAAAAGAGGGAAAAGAGAGAATACCCCATAGCAAAAAATTAGCTCATGGCAACCCTAGAAATGCTGTAACCCTAGAAATATCAACCCTAGAAAATGTTGTAACCCTAGAAAATGTTGTAACCCTAGAAACATCAACTTTGCAATGTGCTGTAACCTTTTCACCACAAGACAGCACAAACACGGCACAACTGTCATGAAAATGACAATCAGCAAACCTGCTTAGCACTGACCAGAATGACGGTCACGATAAACCAAGATGTCAACAGAAAGCATCTAACTTATAACTGAGTGTCGTGACTGCTTTACTGTTGTGTGAACA
Source organism: Melanerpes formicivorus (assembly GCF_026170545.1). NCBI lineage: Eukaryota > Metazoa > Chordata > Aves > Piciformes > Picidae > Melanerpes > Melanerpes formicivorus. The sequence continues at coordinate 360,648 of NW_027142485.1, read as the reverse complement.
GTAAGAGATCAGAATCACTAGGATGAGCAAAAACACATTATTCAGTGTAATTTTATATAGGGCAATGCAATGAAGCTCTTTTTGCTCTTGCTGTTTGCCTGCAAGTTTTCTGTCTGTGAAGCTAGAGCCTGGCCAGATCTACCTTTACAGATTAAGGAAATCTTGCTACCATTAAACAATTCATGATATTTGACCATCCTAGAGAAAATAAAGATGCAACATAATCCTAAAGCAGACCGCAAAAGACAGTGCTAAGGATTGCATTTGTGCCTCAATCTCTGTGTGCAATGCATTCAGGCATAATCAAGTCTTCTCTGTCAACAAGAGGAGTGAAATGTAAAGATCGGAACTGTTAAGATCTAAGTTCTTCTTTACAATGTTTGTTATCTTTGACCATGTATTATGCCAGCTCTGTAGAGCATTGTAACTAGTTCAACTTAAGCTTTGTGTGGGTTACATCAGTCTGTTAGACATGCTGCACTACAGAACTCTTGCTTTTGCTACACAGCTTAGCTTTACCTTGCTTGCTTCTGTGTTTGCAGTAGCATCTTGTATGGGATGAGAACAACTCCCATGACCAGATTGCTCACAAAAACAAAAAGGGGGATTTGTGGCAATGCCAGCGACGAGCAGTGTGAGCAATCTGGCAGTGCAGGCCTAGAGCCTGACATGGCGGTAGGCCATGTTCAGCATAAATGCAGAGTTAGCTAGCAGTGGAGCAAAACAGTGCTGTGCCTGCAGCATGTAACTAAAACAAGACACTGGTAGCTATGAACATGGACAGTTATCTTGGGACAACAGGACATGCACCTGCATCAACAACCTCGTTGTGTCATTAGTAGTTGGACCAATAATCTCTAATAGTGCAATGTGTGGTCACTCATAGAGAACCAATGGAGCTATGCCAACAGGGCACTCCAAGTTTATATAAGTTGTAGCAGTTGCCTTGCTACGCACTTCTGCCTTTCCTGTCTCCTGTTTCTTCTACACTTTACAGTGCTATACTTGCACTACAGGCCTGCTCCATAGGCCTGCACCTCAGGCCTGCACCACTGGAACAATAAAGGAACAATACTCGATCACATTGGTGAGCCGTATTGATTCCCAATCTCCGTCGTCTACACATAACAATAAACTCAAACATCAAAAGAGCATCCAGGCACACACTGTTTAAAATCTATAGTGGTCTAATTAAATGAAGAAGACCCTAGAGGAGCTTTGCATTTACACTAAAGATATTTAATGTTGCATACATACCAACTACGGTTGGCTCTAAGTCCACAAACACTGCTCTGGGAACATGTTTCCCAGCTCCTGTCTCACTGAAGAAAGTGTTAAACGAATCATCTCCACCTCCAATAGTTTTGTGGCTAGGCATTTGGCCATCAGGCTGGGTTCCATGTTCAAGACAATACAATTCCCAACATGCATTGCCAATCTGAACACCAGCCTGACCAACGTGGATCGATATGCATTCACGCTGCAAATTAAAAGCAGAAGAATAATGAGATATTTGTTCTCATAATGACAAGCTATCATCCTTGTATATTTCCTTGTGATCTTTCTCTGCTGCACTATTCCGTGGTTAAAATTGAGTGACAATTTAACTGATCAAACTGTCTGCCACTGGTTGACCTGGACTGACTTTGAGACTAATGGAAGATCTTAAGGACAACATAGTCTCCATGACCATATAGGGTGAGTACAGATTCATCATCCTTTACCATGCTGCACATATATTATATCTCTAATATTCTGTCTTGTCTCATTTTCACCTTCCTGTAGTTTTGGAAGATTTTTTTTCTATAATATCCAAAATTTCCTTGATTTGTTGCCAACTCAGGTACTGGGTAACTGTTGCAAGAATCTTTCCTGCATGGGACCCCAGGACCACAAACCCATGTTTTCTGTTATAATAAGCATATAGGTACCTAGATCCTGGTAATTCATACACATTTGAGTTCCTCATGGAAACCATCTGAGATTCCCAGTTGTATGTCATCTGTCCACTTTTAGCCAACTCCTTTGACTCTAAGCAACTGTGCCATGTGTTTAATCTCTCTGTACCACAATTTTGCCTTATACTTGAGATGGAAATAAAGATGGTTTTCTAGCTTACTGTGTGGTGAAGGCACATTATGCCCAGATACTGAATCTTGTCCCAGCATGTGGGCAAGTTCCCCCTCCTCCAGGAGGAAGACAAAAGCCAAGGCATTAGCCAGGCTTGCATGCACCCAGCACATGCAGTGCTCGTGATGGCACCAAGTATGGGCATAATTCTAGCTTCACGCTTTCTATAGGCTGAAGCCAGTTGTTTATGAGAGTGCCCATTGGTCAAGCCCAGCCTCGAGGAATCTATAAGTATCACCCCAGTTGGTAAACAGGTTGCCCCCTCATTCACTTTGTCTCTGTGCTTGCTCGAGAGAGTAACTCTCGAGCTGCAGCCTTTGCCATTGAGCTTATTGTTGTTAGCTTCTGTTATACATGCACGCATACTGGAAGCGTCTGCATCATTAAGAAGCCCAGAGGGAGGACCTTAGCGATGCTGAGGAGCCCAGCGTCACTACAGCCAGTCGTACCAACCGGGAGAGCCCACCGTGCCACCGGAGGACTGGACCAACTCCCGAGGGTAAGATCTGCCCAGTTGCTGGAGAGAAGGGACTTGATCGATACCAAGTCCACGTATGTCTAGCCCCGCCGTAGCGGGAGAGAAGCCGCCGAGTGCCGCTCTGAGCCCTGTGAACCTCAGGGAAGACTAAAGCATTGTTCGCGCCTATACTGCATCGAACCTGGGACCACTCCGAGAGTCCCACTGCTCCTTTAAGCTCAGTAAACGAGAATCCGCTGCCTAACACAGCTGCATTCTCTCCCCGAGCCTGTTTGCATCAGCCCTGAGAACCGCTGTGGTTGGGCTAACCCCCGTAGCTTTGCCTGCTGCCATGTCGTCCGAGCCCACCTACCGGCCACTGTCGTCCCGCCCTGCCGTGCGAGCCGACTTTTGAGGGCCGATCCCACGGACCGACCCCGACCAGGACTGATCCCTGTTGTCTGAAGGGATTTGAATATCTTCCATGTGCTTTCCATCCACTAGCACTCAGTTCAAAGTATCCGCGTCTAGCAGAGTAAGCGCTGACGCATAGAAAGATTGTAATATTGCTGTGTATAGCCAGAAGCTGCCCGCGTCCCGCCGAGCCGCCATCTAGTGGCCAAGCGGCAGAACTGCACCCTTCATTATATAAATATAGAGACAGTCTGTAACTAGTTCAATTAAGTTATAATCATAACACTAAGCCACTTGTGGAATCTATTTCAGGAACGTGCACTAGAACATGTATATAAGTTGGTGATTAATCGGTTATTAATAGTTTTATAATTAATAAAAATAATATTTTCATAATTCATATTTCATATTAATAAATTTAATAACCTCTTCACCACATACTGTAACAGTGCATCTAGGAAAAAATGGAGTTGCAAAAGAAAACATAGCGTGTCTGGGCTACTCTTTCCTGTTCTTTTGATAGCTTTATCAAAACTTGTACCACAGAATCCAGAATTGCTTAGGCTGGAAAATACATTTCAGATCATCAAGTCCAACCATTAACCTATTACTGCCAGGGCACCACTAAACCACATCTCCACCTACCTCCAGGGATTGTGACTCGATCACTTCTCTGGGCAGCCTGTTCCAATGCTTAGCAACCCTTTTGGTGATGAAGTATTTCCTAATGTCCAGCCGAAACCTACCCTGGTGCAACCTGAAGCCATTTCCTCTTGTCCTGTTGCTTGTTACTTGGAAGGATAAACGGATCCCCACCTCACTCCAACCTCCTTCTCAGATATGTCAGATACCGTGCTTTAATTCCCACCCCTGTGGTACTGTGCGAAGCCTTTTGCCATCGAGACTAACTCTGTGCCTATTTCCGTGGCACCAAGCTCCCAGGGCTTCCACCCCACCCGCTGCCCGGACTTGTGACAACCAGCCCACCCTCATCGCCGCCGCCAGCGGCAACTAGCTGCCACTAGCTCTGCCCCTCCGGCCTCACCATTGGCTGCCAGCCAAGCTCCCCTCCTCTGCTTGGCTCTGCCACACCTCGGCAGCTGCATGCCCCGACCCCCAGAATCGGCGGTCGGGCCATCAGGCTGCGGCCATGCTCCTTCGCGCTTTCTCGTTGGTACCAGGCTTGGCCTCGGGCTCCAGCCCGCCCCTCACCTCTGCGCGCTGGAGGCGGCCGCTACCAAGAGGCTGCCATCGCTTTTCGACAGGTTTCATCTTACCGGCCGCTGGCTGGTTTCGATGCCTAGCCTCCCCTGAACGCTTAATTCCCTCCTTCTCCTCAACTCTCCTCTCTCACTGCTACTGCGGCACTTGGTGTGGAGGCAGCCTGCCGGTCCTGCTGCGGCACAGGCGGTCATGAGCTCCCCGGCCTGCTGCAGTAGGAGCACTCCCAAACACCTTTCCTCCCTCTCCCATATCCTCCCTCCTTTTTCTCCAGCCATCAGGATCCCATTCCCCACCATGATTTCCTCGCTCCTCTGAGGGACTCCGGCTGTGCCGCACCACGTCCGCCGCCGCCCATCACACGGCACCAACTGCCGACAGCCAACCGCTTCCAGACTCCGTCCAACGGCACCAACTGCCAGTGGCCAACTGCCACTAGATGCTCGCCCTTGCACCCTGTGGCCTCATTGGCTGTTACCTGGGCGGGCTGGAGGTGAGCGGAGGGCTCTGATTGGCTGCGAGTGCTCTTCTTGCCACCTGGGGCGATGATTGACACTTGGAAGCACAGAATGGGTGAAAAGGGACCTTCAACGGTCATCTAGCCCAAACCCTTACAGTGAGCAGGGACATCTTCAATGAGATCAGGTTGCTGAGAGCCCCGTCCAACTTGACCTGGAATGTTTCCAGGCACGGGGACATCTATCACCTCTCTGGGCAGCCTGTGCCACTCTTTCATCACCTTCATTGTAAAGCATGTCATCCTTGTATCTAATTTAAATCTCCCAGGTTTTAGTTTAAAGTCATCACACCCTTGTCCTGCCACATCAGGTCCTGCTAAAAAGTCTGTCCCCATCTTTCCTATTTTCCCCATTTAGAATAGAATAGAATAGAATAGAATAGAATAGAATAGAATAGAATAGAATAGAATAGAATAGAATAGAATAGAATTAACCAGGTTGGAAGAGACCTTTGAGATCATCGAGTCCAACCCATCATCCAACACTATCTAATCAACTAAACCATAGAACCAAGCACCCCATCCAGTCTCTCCCTATACACCTCCAGTGATGGTGACTCCACCACCTCCCTGAGCAGCCCATTCCAATGACCAATCACTCTTTCTATGAAGAACTTTTTCCTAACATCCAGCCTAAACCTCCCCTGGTGCAGCGTGAGACTGTGTCCTCTTGTTCTGGTGCTGGTTGGCTGGGAGAAGAGACCAACCCCCACCATTTAGTACTAAAAGGCTGCAATAAGGTCTCACCAGAGCCTTCTCCAGGCTGAACAATCCAAACACTTTCACCTGTTTTTCATAGGAGATATGTTATGGCCCTCTAACCATTTTTGTGGCCTTCTCTGGACTTGCTCCAATGGGTCCTGAGCTGGACACAGCACTGCAGGTGGGTTCTCAGCAGAGTGGAGCAGAGGGACAGAATCAGCTCCCTTGACCTGCTGGCCACACTGCTTTAGATGCATCCCAAGATACAGCTGGCATTCTGGGCTGTGAGTGCACATAGCTGGCTCATGTCCTGCTTTTCATTCAGCAGCACCTCCAAATTTTTCTGCATAGGGCTGTTCTCCATACCTTCATTTCCCCAGCTTGTGCTGATACCAGGGTTTGCCCCAACCTAGTGCAGGACCTTGCACTTGTTGAACCTGTTGAACATGGTCTCGTGAAAATGCACAAGCACAAATGTTCACCAGAGAGGGAGGCTTGCGCTGCATGGGGGTGCATGGGGGTGCAGGCTGGGAGGTCTTTTCCAGGCAGCGAACGGGGGTGTCGAGTGCTGCCTCAGAGTGATGGTTGGAACTGAAGCTGGCCACCTCTGTCACAGACAATAAAAAGCATTTTTACAAATATATTAACACTAAAAAGAAGGGCAAGAAGAACCTCCACTGAGGTCCTGAACACCTTCTTTGCCTCAATTTTTAATAGCAAGGCAGGAGATCAGGACGAGTGGCCTCCTGAGCAGGATGATGGGGTCGGGGAGCAGTGTAGTGCCCCAGTAATCCATGAGGAATAAGTTTGGGACCTGCTGAGCCACTTGGACACTCACAAGTCCATGGGATCGGATGGGATCCATCCTAGGGTGCTGAGAGAGCTGGTAGATGAGCAGGCCAAGCCACTCTCCATCATTTTCCTCCAGTCCTGGCTCACCGGTGAGGTCCCTGATGACTGGAAACTGGCCAATGTGGTCCCCATCCATAAGAAGGGTTGGATGGAGTAACCTGGAAACTACAGGCCAGTCAGCCTGACCTCAGTGTCAGGGAAAGGGATGGAGCAGATTATCCTGGCGGCAATAACTGCGCACCTGAAGGACGGCCAAGGGCTCGGGTCCAGCCAACATGAATTTAGGAAGGGCAGGTCCTGCCTCTCCAACCTGATCTCCTCTAAGATCAGGTGACCCGTCTGGTGGATGTCAACTAAACCATGCAACCAAGCACCCTGTCAAGTCTCCTCCTGAACACCTCCAGTGATGGTGATTCCACCACCTCCCCGGGTAGCCCATTCCAATGGACAATCACTCTCTATGTGTAAAACTTCCTCCTGACCTCCAACCTGAACCTCCCCTGGTGCAGCCTGGGACTGTGTCCTCTTGTTCTAGTGCTGGCTGCCTGGGAGAAGAGACCAACCTCTGCCTGTCTACAACCCCCCTTCAGGTAGTTGTAGACAGCAATAAGGTCACCCCTGAGTCTCCTCTTCTCCAGGCTAAGCAGCCCCAGCTCCCTCAGCCTTTCCTCATAGGGCTTGTGTTCCAAGCCCCACACCAACTTTGTTGCCCTTCTCTGGACACGCTCCAGCAAGACAACATCCTTCCTAAACTGAAGGGCCCAGAACTGGACACAGTACTCGAGGTGCAGCCTAACCAGTGCAGTGCACAGGGGCAGAATGACCTCCCTGCTCCTGCTGGCCACACTATTCCTAATACAGGCCAGGATGCCATTGGCCCTCTTGGCTGCCTGGGCACACTGCAGGCTCATGTTCGTCCCACCATCAACCAGCACCCCCAGGTCCCTCTCTGCCTGGCCGCTCTCCAGCCACTCTGACCCCAGCCTGTTACACTGCATGGGGTTGTTGTGGCCGATGTGCAGAACCCGGCACTTGGATGTGTTAAATCTCATGCCGTTGGATTCTGCCCATCTGTCCAGCCTGTCGAGGTCCCTCTGCAGAGCCTCTCCACCCTCTAGCAGATCAACTCTGGCCCCCAGCTTGGTGTCGTCCGCAAATTTACTGATGATGGACTCAATGCCCTCATCCAGATCATCAATAAAGATGTTAAAGAGGATGGGGCCCAGCACTGATCCCTGGGGGACTCCACTACTGACTGGCTGCCAGCTGGATGTGGCACCATTCACCACGACTCTCTGGGCTGTAAACTGCAGTAAACTGCTGTATAAGCTGTCAGCTCGTGGCTTAGACCGCAACACTCTGTGCTGGGTTAGGAACTGGCTGGAGGGCCGAGCCCAGAGAGTGGTGGTGAATGGTGCCACATCCAACTGGCGGCCAGTCACCAGTGGCGTCCCCCAGGGATCAGTACTGGGCCCCATCCTCTTTAACATCTTCATTGATGATCCGGATGAGGGGGTTGAGTCAGTCATCAGCAAGTTTGCAGATGACACCTGTGGTGGGTGGAAGGGTAAAGCCAAGAAGCCTCCTCCCTTCCCCCTTGTAAAGTAAAGGGAAAGAAAAATTGAAGGGAAAGGAAAAAAAACCTCACAAGCTGAATTAGCAAAGCAGTGGAGCTATATTTACAAAGCAATGTAGGGTATGCAGGGGAATATTTACAAATTTACAATATCTACAATATATACAAAGATATACAACAGAGTAACACAGAAATGAGAGTAACCCCCCTCGGACAGAGAGGGGTTCCCCACCTCCGCTCTCCCCTCTCTTCCCCCCCTTTCCCCAGAATGGGATAGAAAGAGAAAGAAAAGAGAGGAAAAAAAAATTAGAAGCAGTTTGTGTTAATTGGAAAGGAGTTAATACAGGCCTTTATCTGGTTTTCAAGGCCGAGGCCTTGGCAGAAAGCCCAGCACAAGAGAGAGCTGCTGCACGAAGAAGAGGCGGAAGCAAGACTGAAGATAAAGTACTGGAAAAACCCAGTATACCCTCCTGCTGTCCCAGTTCAGAAGGTGCTTCCTCCCACTCTCCCAATGAAATTAGTTTAGACTATTCCTTCCGTTTACCAACTTCCGTCCACCATATTCCCTTTCTTAAGGGGGCAACGTCAACCGGCCACAGTCCACCCCTTCTAAACAATTTCATTGGCTGTTCACACTGTCCATCCAATCCAAAACGATATTTACAGTTCATGAGTAAAGTTCATAGTCCATTCCGGCTATGCTCAGATGTAGATGATTCAAAAGTCCAAGAAAATCAGAAAATGGAAAAAATGGAAAACAGTTCATTTCTTCACCGACGAAGCAAAGAAAAGGGAAACAGGGATTCTCAGGGTCTCTTAGTTGACTCAGGGCTCTCAGGGTTCATGCACCGTAGATTCTTCGTTGATTCTTCCTTTGGACGCGATGTAGCTATACAACAGTTTGAAATTAACCTCTCTCAGCTAAAGTTAAATTTCTTTGTGGAATACACTGAATTTCACCATTCTCTTGCATTACCCAATAAGTGTGACCCGGACCTTCAGCTGAAACCACCCCTCGGACAGCTTTAGCCTCTCCTGAGGGTGAAAATACCCAAACAGTTTTACCTAACAGATTCTTTTCTCTAACAACAGGAACTCTATCACCTTCTACTTTCCGTAGCAAATCTGAATGTGCAGGTCCAGCTCGGTTCACTGAACCTCTACTATTTACCAGCCAGGTTGCTTGTGCTAAATGTTTTTCCCAGTTTTTCAAAGATCCACCCCCCATGGCTTTAAGAGTGGTCTTCAACAAACCGTTGTAGCGTTCAATCTTCCCTGAGGCTGGTGCATAGTAGGGAATATGGAATATCCACTCAATACCGTGCTCTTTTGCCCAGCTCTTTACAAGGTTGTTCTTGAAATGAGTTTCGTTGTCTGACTCAATCCTCTCTGGAGTTCCGTGTCTCCACAGGATTTGTCTCTCCAGACCAAGAATGGTGTTGCGTGCAGTTGCATGTGGAACTGGATAAGTTTCCAACCATCCAGTGTTTGCCTCTACCATAGTAAGCACATACTGCTTACCAGAACGAGAACGTGGTAGAGTGATGTAGTCAATCTGCCAAGCTTCACCATACTTGTACTTGGACCATCTGTCACCATACCACAAGGGCTTAAGTTGTTTTGCCTGCTTAATAGCAGCACAAATGTCACAGTCATGGATGACTTGTGTGATAGCATCCATGGAAATGTCTATGGATCTGTCACGAGCCCATTGGTATGTTGCATCTCTGCCTTGATGTCCTGACGAATCGTGAGCCCACCGAGCTAAGAACATCTCACCTCGGTGTTTCCAGTCGAGATCAAGATTAGAGTCCATGTCTACTTGAGAAACTCTTGCAGCTAGATCTGCCTGATGGTTGTGTTGCTGTTCCTCAGTAGCTTTGCTCTTAGGAATGTGAGCATCGATGTGTCTCACTTTCACTGGAATTCTCTTGATTCGATCAGCAATGTCCTGCCATAGGTTGGCTGCCCAAATGGGTTTTCCTTTCCTCTGCCAACCACTCTTTTTCCAGTTCTTTAGCCAACCCCATAGAGCATAGGCTACCATCCATGAGTCGGTGTAGAGATAAAGCTTTGGCCATCTCTCACGTTCAGCTACGTCGAGAGCTAGCTGGACAGCTTTTACCTCTGCGAACTGACTGGATTCTCCTTCTCCATCTTTCGCCTCTGCAACTCGGCGTGTTGGACTCCACACTGCAGACTTCCACTTTCGCTTGTTTCCAACAAGACGACAGGAACCGTCTGTGAACAAAGCATATTTCTTTTCATCATCAGAGAGGTCATTGTAAGGAGGAGCTTCCTCAGCACGAGTTACTTTCTCCTCTGGAGGTTTGGCACAGTTGATGCCTTCAGGCCAACTTGAGATCACCTCCACTAGACCAGGTCTTTCAAGATTTCCCATTCGAGCTCTCTGTGTTATCAGAGCCATCCACTTAGACCATGTTGAGTCTGTGGCATGATGTGGTGTGGAGCCTTTGCCTTTGAACATCCAATTCAAAACTGGTAATCTGGGAGCTAGGAGAAGTTGTGATTCAGTTCCAATCACTTCAGAAGATGCTTTTACTCCTTCATAGGCAGCTAAAATTTCTTTCTCTGTTGGAGTATAGTTAGCCTCTGAACCTCTGTAACCTCGACTCCAGAAACCAAGAGGTCGTCCACGTGTCTCACCTGGAGCTTTCTGCCACAAGCACCAGGTTGGACCATTGTCACTTGCAGCCATGTACAAAATGTTCTTAATGTCTGGACCATCTCGGACAGGTCCCAGACCCATCGCTTGAATCACCTCTTGCTTTATCTGGTCAAAGGCTGCTTGCTGTTCAGGTCCCCAGTGGAAATGGTTTCTCTTTCGAGTCACATCATACAGAGGTTTCACAATCTGACTATATCCAGGAATGTGCAGTCTCCAAAATCCCACTATCCCCAAGAAACGTAGGGTCTCTTGCTTGTTTGTGGGACTTGCCATAGTAGAGACTCTATTTACCACATCCACTGGAATGTGTCGGCGTCCATCCTGCCACCACACTCCCAGAAATTGAATCTCTGTGGTAGGTCCTTTCACCTTGTCTCGTTTGATGGCAAAACCTGCATTCAGAAGAATGTCAATGATTTTGTTACCTTTCTCGAAGACTTCCTCAGCAGTTTTACCCCAGACGATGATATCATCGATGAACTGGATGTGTTCTGGAGCACCGCCTTTCTCCTTTATTAGAATAAACCTTTATTAGAATAAACCAAACCAGGTTGGAAGAGACCTTCAAGATCATCGTGTCCAACCCATCAACCAATCCAACCCACCCAAACAGCTAACCCATGGCACCAAGCACCCCGTCAAGTCTTCTGAACACCTTCAATGACGGCGACTCCACCACCTCCCTGGGCAACCCATTCCATAGCGCAATCACTCTTTCTGTATAGAACTTCTTCCTAACATCCAACCTGAACCTCCCCTGGCGCAGCTTGAGACTGTGTCCTCTTGTTCTGGTACTGGGTGCCTGGGAGAAGAGACCATCATCAGCCTGTCTACAACCTCCCTTCAGGTAGTTGTAGAGAGTGATAAGGTCACCCCTAAGTCTCCTCTTCTCCAGGCTAAGCAGCCCCAGCTCCCTCAGCCTCTCCTCATAGGGCTTGTGTTCCAAACCCCTCACCAACTTTGTTGCTCTTCTCTGGACTCGTTCCAGCAAGTCAACATCCTTCCTAAACTGAGGGGCCCAGAACTGGACACAGTACTCGAGGTGTGGCCTAACCAGTGCAGTGTACAGGGGCAGAATGACCTCCCTGCTCCTGCTGGCCACACTGTTCTTGATGCAGGCCAGGATGCCATTGGCCCTCTTGGCTGCCTGGGCACACTGCAGGCTCATGTTCAGCCTACCATCAACCAGCACCCCCAGGTCCCTCTCTGCCTGGCTGCTCTCTAGCCACTCTGACCCCAGCCTGTAGCACTGCATGGGGTTGTTGTGGCCAATGTGCAGAACCCGGCACTTGGATGTGTTAAATCTCATGCCGTTGGATTCTGCCCATCTGTCCAGCCTGTCGAGGTCTCTCTGCAGAGCCTCTCTACCCTCCAGCAGATCAACTCTTGCCCCCAGCTTGGTGTCGTCAGCAAATTTACTGATGATGGACTCAATGCCCTCATCCAGATCATCAATAAAGATGTTAAAGAGCACAGGGCCCAGCACTGATCCTTGGGGCACACCACTAGTGACTGGTTGCCAGCTGGATGTGGCACCATTCACCACCACTCTCTGGGCTCGGCCCTCCAGCCAGTTCCTAACCCATCGCAGTGTGCTCCCGTCCAAGCCATGGGCTGACAGCTTGGCCAGCAGTTTGCTATGGGGGACGGTGTCAAAGGCCTTGCTGAGGTCCAGGTAGACTACATCAACAGGCCTCCCCACATCCACCAGGCGGGTCACCTGATCATAGAAGGAGATCATGTTGGTCAGGCAGGACCTGCCCTTCCTAAATCCATGCTGGCTAGGCCTGATCCCTTGGCCATCCTGTAAGTGTTGTGTTATTGCACTCAGGATGACCTGTTCCATGATCTTGCCTGGCACTGAGGTCAGGCTGACAGGCCTGTAATTCCCTGGCTCATCCAACCGGCACTTCTTATGGATGTGCACCACGTTGGCCAGCTTCCAGTCCTCTGGGACCTCGCCAGTGAGCCAGGACTGCTGGAAAATTATGGAGAGTGGCTTGGCCAGCTCATCTGCCAGCTCTCTCAGCACCCTAGGATGAATCCCATCTGGTCCCATGGACTTGTGGGGATCCAAGCTGCTAAGGAGAGTTCCAACTACCGCCTCATGGAACATAGGGAAACTGTGCAGCTCCCTGGCTCCTTCTGCTAGCTCTGCAGGCCAGCTGTCAGGAAGACGTTCTGCCCTTCTAGTAAAAATTGAGGTAAAGAAGGTGTTAAGTATCTCTGCCTTTTCCTTATCCTTGGTTACAATGTTCCCCTCCGTATCCACCAAGGAGTGGAGGTTTTCCTTCCCCTTCCTCTTACTATTAATGTATTTATAGAAGGACTTTTTGTTGTCCTTCACAGCAGAGGCCAGACTAAGCTCCAAGTGTGCTTTTGCCTCCCTAATTCTCTTCCTACAAGACCTAGCAACATCCTTAAACATTCTGTGGGTTGCCTCCCCTCGCTTCCAAAGGTGATACACCCTCTTTTTTTCCCTCAGTTCCATTAAAAGTTCATGAACCATCCAGGCTGGCCGTCTGCCCCGGCGGCTCATCTTCTGGCACATTGGCACAGCCTGTCCCTGAGCCTTCAACAATTCTTCATTGAAGTAGGTCCAGCTCTCCTGGACCCCTTTGTTTTTAAGGACTTTATCCCAAGGAACCCTCTGAATTAGTTCCTTGAGTAACCCAAAGTCTGCCCTCCAGAAGTCCAGAGTGGAGGTCTTCTTGCCGCCCCTCTTGGCTTGACCAAAAACCAAAAATTCAATTATCTCGTGGTCACTGGACCCCAAACACCCTCCAACCACCACATCGCCCACCAGTCCTTCCCTGTTGGTGAAGAGGAGGTCAAGCATAGCCTTGCCCCTGGTAGGCTCTCGCAGCACCTGGGATAAGAAGCTGTCCTCCATGCATTCTAAAAACCTTCTAGACTGTCTCCTCTCTGCCATGTTGAGTTCCCAGCAGATGTCAGGCAGGTTGAAGTCACCCACGAGAACAAGGTCCGGAGATCTTGAGACAGCCCTAAGCTGCCTATAGAATGCTTCGTCAACATCTTCCTCCTGGTTGGGTGGTCTATAACAGACTCCAACCAGGGTGTCTGCCCTGCTGGTCTTCCCTCTAATTCTTATCCACAAGCATTCAACCCGATCATCCCTAGCCTCCATCTCAATGGCATCTAGTGCCTTCCTGATGTAAAGGGCCACCCCTCCACCCCTTCTTCCTCGCCTGTCTCTCCTGAAGAGCTTGTAACCGTCAATTGCAGCGCTCCAGTCGTGTGAGTCGTCCCACCACGTCTCTGTGATGGCAACTATATCATAATTTTCCTGCTGCATCAAGGCTTCCAGCTCCTCCTGTTTGTTACCCATGCTTCGTGCATTAGTGTACATGCACTTCAGCTGGGCTGCTGGTTTCACCTCCAACTCTAGCTTGTCGCCCCCAGACTCTTGTCTGAGAGGACTCTCTTCAGCCCCTTCCCCCTTCGAAACTAGTTTAAAGCCCTGTCTATGAGACCCGCCAATTCCCTACCCAGGATTTTTTTATCTTTGGGGGACAGTCCGTTCTCATATACAGTGATCTTTCCCCTTCTCTGGGACAGATGTACTCTATCTGTTGCCAGCTGGCCTGGTGCAGTGGAAAGTTTCCCAATATCAAAAAACCCAAAATTCTTTTGACTGCACCAGCCTCTAAGCCAATTGTTAACTATAGCTGCTGACCTGTTCCTTACTGTATTCCCTCCTGCAGTTAAAGGTATTGATGAAAAAATTATTTGTGCCCCTGACCCCTCAACCAGGTCTCCCAGGGCCCTGAAGTCATCTTTGATAGCCCTGGGAGTTCTGGTTGCAACATCATCATTCCCTAACTGCATAACTAGTAAGGGGTAGTAGTCAGAGGGCTGTACCAGTTTAGGCAGCCTACTGGTAACATCATTAACTTGGGCTCCTGGCAGACAACAGAGTTCCCTATGAGATGGGTCAGGCCGACATATAGGGCCCTCCATTCCCCTCAGAAGGGAATCACCAATAACAACTACCCTCCTCTTTTTATTGAGGGAACAGGTCCTGATGCCAGCAGAAGACTGTTTGACCTTAGGCTGCTTTGCCTTAGGCTGTTTAATCTTAGGCTGCTTAGCTTTAGGGAGAACCCCAGATGGTGTGTCCTCCGGCATCAGGACCACCTCACCCTCAATTTCCAGTGCTCCATATCTGTTTTCTAAGAGCAGCGGGGAAGGTGAGGGGAGGCAAGGAGGTTTAACTTTGCGTCTTTTGAGAGTAACCTGCGTCCATTCACCTCTGCTTTTTGAATAACCAGCCTCTGCTGGGGGAGCCTGCAGAGCCTGCTTACTCCGATTCAACTCTTTCCTCTTCTGATTCTGATTCACCTCTTTCCTCCTTTGGTCCATCTCCTTCCTCCTCTGGTTCATCTCTTTCCTCCTCTGGTTCATCTCTTTCCTACATTTCCTTACATTTCTAAGGCTAGCAAACTTATCCCTCAGTCTGGCCACCATATTAAGTAGATAGTCAACCTGCTCACACCTTATACAAGAGTTGCCCCCACTACCCTGCGTCTCAAGGGCCAGGCTCCAGCATTCTCTACAGCCAGATACCTGGACAGCTACCTGCTTCTGTTCTACCTCCGTCTGGGTCGACACAGATTTTTTAAGGGAGATTTTGCTGCGAGTTACAACCATGGCTGTCCCTGGCCACAGCACCTACTGCCAATTTAAAAACAAAAAAAAAAAAAAAAAACCAAAAAAAAAAAAAAGAAAAAAATGGGCGGCGCGTGAGCGTACAGGAGAATACGGGCTGCCCAACGAAGTGAACCCCCCGAGCCGCAGCACAGCCTTTTAAATTCAGCCGCTCCCGCCGCTGGGACCACAAGTCTGACCACGTGAAAGAGCGGCTGCTCCTTCCCTGCGGCAAAAACTCGGCAGCGATGGCGATTCCCGCAGCCCGAAAAGGAGAGCAGCGGCTGGTCCCCGGCGGTTGCTGGTCTGGGTGCTGTCTCGAGGAAGCTGCCCGACGAAGTGAACATCAGAGCATCCAGAGCATCCAGAGCATCATGGATCACTGCATGACAGATGCTTGAGCTGTGGATCCAGCCCATTGGCAATCTGTTGAAAGTGTACTGGATTCCTCTCCAGGGGAAAGCAAACTGAGGCCTGCATTCCTCTGCTATGGGAATAGAGAAAAATGCATTAGCAATGTCTATGGTAGCATACCATTTGGCCTCTTTGGATTCCAGCTCATACTGTAGCTCCATCATGTCTGGTACTGCTGCACTCATAGGTGGTGTCCCTTCGTTCAGGGCTCGGTAGTCTACTGTCAGACGCCAGTCTCCATTCTGCTTCCGCACAGGCCACACTGGACTGTTGAAAGGTGAATGAGTTTTGCTGACGACTTTCTGACTTTCCAACTGACGAATCAGATTCTGAATGGGCAACAAAGAGTCACGGTTGGTTCTGTATTGCCTGTGATGCACAGTCTGAGAAGCAACCGGCAATTTAATGTCCTGTATCTTATGTTGTCCCACAACTGCAGATTCATCAGAAAGCTCAGGTCTGGCAGATAGCTTCAATTTTTGTCCATCAATTTCTATAGAAGCTACTCCAAAAGCCCATTTGTAACCTCTAGGGTCTTTGAAACGCCCTTCTCTCAGAAAATCAATTCCCAAAATACAAGGTGCATCAGGTCCGGTCACAACTGTATGCTTCCTCCATTGTCTACCAGTTAGACTTATATTAACCTCTACCTTACTTAACTCTTGAGATCCACCAGTGACTCCCAGAATAGTTATAGACTCTGATCCCTGATAATTTGATGGTATTATGGTGCACTGAGCTCCTGTGTCAACCAAGGCCCCGTACTTCCGAAATTGTGAAGTGCCAGGCCACTGGATGTACACATCCCAATAGATTCTATTATCTCTGTTATCCCTCTCCTCCCCCTGGCGGGAGGCAGGGCACCCCTAGTTATGGGGAACATGCGCACATGTGCATTGCACATAGTGTGCAGGGTTATAACTTTGCATGTTATAACTGGAGCCACTGTTGGAGCCATAAGAGTCATTCTGGGGAACTGTGGAAGTAACAGCTACCCTTCTGGTATTGCTACCTTGGGTTCTGCCACTTTGCAGTTCCCTCAGTCTCCTGAAAAGATTAGAAGTTGGTTGGCCATCCCAGCGGTTCATG
This sequence comes from Melanerpes formicivorus, assembly GCF_026170545.1. Taxonomy (NCBI): domain Eukaryota; kingdom Metazoa; phylum Chordata; class Aves; order Piciformes; family Picidae; genus Melanerpes; species Melanerpes formicivorus. The sequence goes on along the minus strand of NW_027142485.1, from coordinate 343,919 downwards.
TTCTCACCAAACTGATCACGCAGAGTTATCCAAATAGTTCTACGTGATTGCCTTGGTGGTCTATTTTGGAACGACCTGTTTTGGAATGTCCTGTTTTGGAATGATCTCCTTGGAGGACGTGTATTCCTCACAGATGAGACTTGTACCCACCTGGAGGAAGAATTGAAATTATCCCTTTGTGCCAATTGGGATATGGAATTTCTAAATTCATCTTTTAACTCTCTCATGCAATTCTCAATTTTTCCAGACAGAGTTTCAATGGCTGAAACCAAAGAACCACGTGTCATGCTATCCTCCAATTGTCTCATTTGATCACTGAATTGGCCAACCGTAGGAGAAGCTCCACCATAACTTCTTGACACAATTCTGCTTGCCAGAATGTTTGCATAATTAGAAGGAGCATGTTTGATGATCTTTTTAGCAAGACCAATACCCACAGGAATGTCATCAGGATTCAGAGTTTCATGTTCACCATAGAGTAGCTCTCTAACAGCAAATTCTCTCAAGCGCTTAATTCCCTCATCTATGGTAGTCCAGGGTTTAGGATTCCAGGGAAGATCATCTCGGGAAGGGTATCTCAGGGCAACCGCCATTAAAAGGCGTATCCACAGATTAACCTTACCAAGAGCTTCGCCTAGATGTCTATCTATTCCATTGTCCCTTGAGAGAGTTCCTAACTGAGCTGCTGACTTGTCTCCAACTGTTAGAGCTGAAGCACCTGTATCATAACACCTACTAAGCCAAGCTAGAACTGGCTCCTTATCTGCCCTGGTGAAATCTTTACGGACATTTCGCAATTCCTCCCGTGGTGATGAACAGTCTGAAATATCATCTTGGTCTTCGTCTCCCTGAATTCTTTGTCCATATAATCCTGCTGTCATTCTCCTAAGGATCTCTTTAAGCTGAGAACCACCTTTGCCAGCTGCCTTCCTAACTTCATCTCTATCCTGCTTTTATCTCACTAGGTTAGCTAGATCTTTAAAACAAACCTTCTCTTCCTCCTGAGCAGGATCTTTTAGAGTAGAGGGCCCCTCACCAGGATCAGTCTCCTCCTCTTCTTCTCCATCTTTGGCCTTTCCACCTCTAGTCTTTAAAGGAGCCACCTTAAGTTAGGAGCAGATGTTGGTCAGTTAGAGGGTAGAAAGGCTCTGCAGAGGGACCTCAACCGACTGGTCAGATGGGCAGAATCCAATGGAATGGCATTTAACAAGTCCAAGTGCCAGGTGCTGCAGTTTGGCCACGGCAACCCCATGCAGAGCTACAGGCTGGGGTCAGAGTGGCTGGAGAGCTCCCAAACAGAGAGGGACCTGGGGGTACTGATTGACAGCTGCTTAAACATGAGCCAGCAGTGTGCCCAGGTGGCCAAGAAGGCCAATGGCATCCTGGCCTGTATTAGGAATAGTGTGGCCAGCAGGAGCAGGGAAGTCATTGTGCCCCTGTACTCTGCTTTGGTTAGGCTGCACCTTGAGTACTGTGTCCAGTTCTGGGCCCCTGTGAGAGTCTAATAAGTTTGTCTCTCTCTATGTGAGTCAACAAAGATAAAGTGATAGCAGAGCCACTGGAAAGAAGGTGGAAAGAATCCTGTCCACCAATCCTGGATGCAAATCCGCTTGTGATTGCATCGTGATAACACGGGACTACAACAATAGGACCCAAGGACCCAGCCATCACACCTTTAGGGCAAGATAATCACCACCTGTTTCCTGAGCCTTGTCTGGATGGAGACGGGGTAGACGGAGATTCCCCCCTCCTCCAGCCAGGGTCTTGCCCAAACACACAGATTTCCTGCCACTGGAATTCCTGAGGGACAATATTTGACTACATACCTAAGGACTAAAAAAACTGTATAAAAGACTTGAGCAACTACTGGTTTGTAGAGAGAAACAGAGGAGAGAAACAGAGGAGAAAAACGGGGAGAAAAACGGAGATGAAGGAAAACACAGGAGATGGGCCAGGCCGCTGAGAAGAGAAAGCCGGGACGATGCTGGTCCGGAGAAAAGAAGCTGCCCGGAGGACCACAGCTCCAGCCAAATCCTCAGCACCCCTTCTCTACAGACCCAGGCTGCCCAGAGGAGCCTCAGCACCGTTCCTGTATCAACCCAACATCTCCCCAGAGGACCACAGCTGTTCTCCAGCAAAAGCCTCACCACGGTTTCTCTACAAACCCAACATCTCCTGCAGCACCTTTCCTCCACAGACTTTGTCTTGGGGGGGATGAGGGGTGTGGTAATATAATTCCTTTCCTCTTCTATCTCTCGTCCCTCTCTCTCTCTCTCTCTCTCTTTTCTCCCTCTCCCTTCTTATGTCCACTTTATTTATTAAATAGTCTAGCTGTTGATACTTTGGCCTCGTTTGTGCCTTTAATTTCACAACACGGGAATATTTAAAAGAACTGTGTCTCCGGACCGAGACATCTAATGTCTCCAGACCGTGACAGCCCCTCAATTTAAGAAGGACATCAAGACACTTGAACATGTCCAGAGAATGGCAACAAGGCTGGTGAGAGGCCTTGAGCACAAGCCCTATGAGGAAAGTCTGGGGGAGCTGGGATTGTTTAGCCTGGAGAAGAGGAGGCTCAGGGGTGACCTCATTGCCCTCTACAACTACCTGAAAGGTGGTTGTAGCCAGGAAGGGGTAGGTCTCTTCTCCCAGGCAACCAGCACCAGAACAAGGGGACACAGTCTCAAGCTGCACCAGGGGAGGTTTAGACTCGAGGTGAGGAGAAAGTTCTTCACTGAGCGAGTCGTTCGTCATTGGAATGGGCTGCCCAGGGAGGTGGTGGAGTCACCGTCCCTGGAGGTGTTCAAGAGGAGATTGGACGTGGCACTTGGTGCCATGGTCTAGTCATGAGGTCTGGTGACAGGGCGGACTCGATGATCCTAAAGGTCTTTTCCAACCTTAGTTATACTGTGATACTGTGAAATCCCAATGTGGCTGTGCTCACACCAGCTCTGGGGGCTGCTTGGTGCCAGTGTCAGGAGGTAGGGACAGCTGCAAAGCTCTGGCTTGACCAGAGCATGCTGCTGTGAGAGCTGTGAGGACTATGAGAGGGCTTCACTGTGTCAGTGAAGCAACACAAGCGTCTGCCTGCAGCTCCAAGCCGGGAGCGGTCCAGGGAGAGCGGGAATTGCATGAGGCCTTGAGTGACAGGGAAAGCTTAACACCACACCTAGGTTGAAAAACAGGATTTCTGGAGCGTTTTGGTCAAAGTCTTCTTGTCTAAACACCTAGCTGTCAGTCAAAGCTGGGCCAGTCCTCCTAATCCTCTTTGCATCAGCTTGGTCACTTGAGTTCCAGAACTATTGCATGTGAAGGCCAACAGATGACAAACACTTAGAGGGCCACCTGCTGTTTTGGAAACAATAGTTTTTCCTACTGAAAATCTTAGAATCACAGAATGCTTTAGGTAGGAAGGAACCTCTAAAAGTCATGTAGTCTGACCCCTCTTCAGTCAGCAAGGACATCTCTAAGTACATCAGGTTGCTCAGAGCCCTGTACAACCTGACCTGGAATGTTCTCAGGCATGGGGCTTTTACCACCTTTCTGGGCACAGTAGGGGGAAAAAAAATCCCTATATCTAGTCTAAACCTCCACTTTCTTAGTCTAAAACCATCACCCCTTGTGCTGTTGCAGCAGACCTTGCTAAAACGAATTGTCCCTATCCGTCTTACAGGCCCCCTTTAAGTATTGAATTGTTGTGAGGCATTTGAGTGTGGTAGGAATTAATTTTTCTAGACCACTGTAAGCTCTGCTTTCCATGAAACATCCACTCTGCAAAGCTAAGAACTGCAGCATATAGTTAGAGTTTTTCTACCATTTCTACCCAAAGACATGGAACACTGAAAACAGGAATTGTACCCATTCTAATGTCTGCTGTTTGCACACAAATAAAACAAGCTGGTATTGTTGTGGAATAAATACACAAGTCCATTTTGCTTACCCAGATCAGGCAGAAAACATTTGTTTCTACAGATATGGGAGAAATAGGCATAGTGGCAGAGGTCCAGTCTTCTATCCATATGAACTCTGGTGTGAAACAAAGGGCTTGTATACATTTACAGCAGAGAAAAACCTGCCCCAAGAAGTGGTGTCTGCATGGAAGGAAACTTTTTTAGAGTAGACATACCTCTGCCTTTCCAATAACTCAGGATCTGCAGCCCTGTGGCCTCAACTCACCTCTGTTCAGGTAGTCCCTTTCATTCCCAATGCTAGTGTGTCCTGGACCAGCTTACAGGACTGCATCCACACAATGTGTTCTTTTACAGGCGTGATTTTCAAGAGAAACTCCTATTTGAGGAGGGAACAGTTTGTCTCCTAATTTCCAAAGATACTTTAAAAAAAATTTCATTTCTTCCTTTGTCTTGCACCACAGATCCTTACCTAAAGATGGGACAGTATTTGAACATTTCTTATGGAGAAGAGCAGATATCAGACTGACAGAGTAAAACTGTTCTTGTGTTCAGCCAAACTATACTGGCAATACTGCCCAGGGGGTGTAGTTCAAGGAACTTCTCAATTTCATGGACAAAGTTGGAAAAAACCTACACGTTAGGGGGAAAATAAATCATTTCCTTGTCCTGCATCTCTCCGTCAGTAGATGGCTCTGCAAGCCATGGCGTTCCTTGGTAAACCATTGCACCGTAGGGCGAGCTGGGGCTTAAAATGAGTGGGAGCCTGGCTGTGTGCCCTTCTGAGGTTCTTGCTTTTTGCCTGGGCCCATCTGGAAACATCCACGGAGTTTGTCTACCTCTTGTTTTTTCTGACATCTTTCCCACGTTGACCTTGTTCTTTGTCTCTGGCGGTCCAGCCCATGATGAGCACACAGTCATTCAATCACACCCCATCTCAGCTGTGCTCCGATGTCTTTAGCTGAATGCTGATGACATTAGTTGGGTGAGTACATCAGTATGACAGCTGCTGCAGCCTCAGTGGGCCTCTGCAGGCAGCACTGCAGCCCGGCTCTCCTTCCTGCAGCATCCGAGCCACCTCCCATACATTGACGCATGCTGCATCACGTCTCTGCTGGCAGTAGAGATACAGCTGCTGGCTGCAGTGTACCATCAGGCACTGAAGAGGTTAAATCAGCTGCTGCCATCTAACAAACTGCTGGAAATATGACCAGAACATAGTGTTTTATCATCTTTTTCATGCCTGACGCTGGAAGCCTCTAGAGGTCCTATCTGCTTGGGTTTTTTTCCTATTTGGCAATTCAGTTTCCCTGGTGTTTCTCTCTTGTGACTGTGCACAGCCAAAAATTGCATTTTATAGATAATAATTTTAGGTTGGAGATGCAAGCCAATTTAAAAATCACTCTTATGGAAATATGAACAGCACAGGCTTGGAACAGTCAGGGAAAAGGTGCATCCTTTCCAGCTAGAACCCTTTGTAGCAGATTGCTATGGAGATAGAAGGAAGATTTATCATGGGTGGCAAGCTTGGGGAGCCTGGGGAGTTTAAATTGTGTAGACAGATCATTATGGACACAGTAGCATCCAGGCTGGCCAGAAAGGGTTGCAGCTTTGCCTGACATCTAAAAAGATGTCCTTGCTCTCTAAAATTCTGGTTCTACACCTGTAACAGTGGTTTGCATCCTCTCCCTTAGCGCACAGGGTATGATTAAAAAAAGGTCTCTGAAGATGCTCAGGTAGTGGATGGTGCCATTTCTATGCTGACATGTACTGGAAAGGCACAGAAATTTTATTCTCAAGGGGCTGAGACATGTGGAACTGACCTGAAGGAGATTACCTCTGAAATGGTAGCATGGTCATGTCATGAGATCCAGACTGAAAACACAAAAGACCACCCTTCCCATGGTAAGCCACTTCAGAAACATTTCTTCCCTGGGGAGCACGTGTTGTTCTGCCAGTGTAGAACACTTCCACAGCTGGGACATCAATTTGAACTGGTACTACAAGACCAGGGATCACTGCTGGGCCCCGTCCTCTTTAACATCTTCATTGATGATCTGGATGAGGGGGTTGAGTCAGTCATCAGCAAGTTTGCAGATGACACCAAGTTAGGAGCAGATGTTAGTCAGTTAGAGGGTAGAAAGGCTCTGCAGAGGGACCTCGACCGACTGGTCAGATGGGCAGAATCCAATGGAATGGCATTTAACAAGTCCAAGTGCCAGGTGCTGCACTTTGGACATGGCAATCCCCTGCAGAGCTACAGGCTGGGGTCAGAGTGGCTGGAGAGCTGGCTGGAATGGGCTGGAATGGGCTGCCCAGGGAGGTGGTGGAGTCACCGTCCCTGGAGGCGTCCAAGAGGGGATTGGATGTGGCACTTGGTGCCATGGTCTAGTCATGGGATTGTGCTGGGTTGAGGCAGCCCCCTTCCCCACCCCTAGCAACAATAAACACTCAGACAAACGGATTGCAAAAGTGATGGAAAGTTTAAATAGAAAGCAGTGAACTTTTACAGAAAAGCAAAAGCACAGTGATAAAGAAAAATCCCAAAACAGACCCAGAGAGATCCCATCCCCACCTGAGGGTACACCCAAGACCCCCAGGGCTCCTCCTTCCCCCTCCCACTGCTAGGCTAGTCTCAGCTGGCCAGATCTGAGACTGCCCATCCCCCCATGGCCTGGGGCCTAACCAGGCCTAAAGCCAGGAGACATCTCCCCCAGTTACCGGCTGACGGAGGAGGAAGAAAAGAGAAAGTGCTAGACTCCGCACTGGATCTTATAGTGGTGCAAAGGATTGTGGTAGGAAATACTACATAATTTCCTGTGTCCACCCCTCTGGGCTGGACTTCTGGACACAGGAAGTAAACATTGCAGGGGGGCACCCAGCTCAAACTGCAACACGGGTCTGTGTTGATAGGTTGAACTCGATGATCCTCGAGGTCTCTTCCAACCTTAGTTATACTGTGATACTGTGATACTGTGATACTTCTATTTTTTAACCTTTCCTCCCACTAGTTCCACTTTTCTATTTATTTTCTCAGTATCTGAGTGCTTGCATTTGTGAAGATAAAGGCCACGGAGAAGTGAAAAGCATCCCCCCACTTGAATTTCCACAAACAAAAATCCTTACCCTTGAGACGCCATAGAAGATACCTGCTTGGTGGCAGTGTGCCTGGTACCAAAGAGGCCACATCTGTATGAGTGCTACTGGTGCTCAGTTGTTAGCATGCTCATTTTGATGGGACAGTCCTAGAGAGAAATTTGGCCCCATCTCTGCCCAAGCAATTCCTATGGAGGACTTAGGACTTAACCCAACACAGGGTCCATCCCAAGCCACAAACTGGATTCACCCAACCCCTTTAATGAGTAAAAATTTAGTAGTATGGAAGAGACCTTATCACACCAGGCAACCTCAATGTTGGAAAAAAGGCAAAGAAGAGTTTTGTAAGACAAAACTGAAAGGGACGATGTTTTGAAATGGAAATCACAATGTTCTCTCACAGCAATGCTGAGTTTTGACTCCCTTGACAAATTCCAGATGAATCAAGGCAAGAACATACTCATTTGGCCAGACAGTGCTTTTCCAGACAAATGCCATTCATTCAGGGAGGCTGGCACAGTTTGCCCAGTGAACAAAACAAACCACACTTTGCCTAATCCCACCTGCCCAATGCAGCCCAGCATTCGGCAGAGTCAGCTTCTCCAGGGAATATCTCACAGGAACTGCATAGCACTATTTGAAGGGGAAATGTAAAGACCTCTAGTTCACATGCATTGAAAAAATAGCTGCATCCATACTGGGACAGAGATTGGAGTCGATACAGCTGACCAATATGATCGAGTATTGTTCCTTTATTGTTCCAGTATTGCAGGTCTATGGTGCAGGCCTATGGTGCGAGTATAGCACAGAAAAGTAAAGCATAGAAGAAGGAGAGAAAGGAAAGGCAGAAGTGCGTAGCAAGGGAGCTTCTACAACTTATATAAACTCGAAGTGCCTTGTTGGCATGGCTTCATTGGTTCCCTATGAGTGACCACAGCATGCGCAGCATGTCTAACAGACTGATGTAACCCATACAAGGCTCAAAGCTTAAGTTGAACTAGTTTATTTATATATATACAAACTCTATAACGGGGTATTTACAATCGCCCTTCACAGGTATCAATATTCGGTTAGTGGAACTATCTTTACAGAATGTTATGTATGGGCATTTAAACCAAAATGATTCACAGAACTTAGAATCTAAACTGAGTCAGAGAGTGGCGGGGGAGGGGCTGGTCAGTGACCGGCAACCCTCCACCCGGAGCAATATAAATGCTATCCTAACTGAAGCTCTACAAAGGGCTTGGCTTACTCACAAGCTGAGAACTTCGTGGAGTCTTTCCTCAGTAATGTTTATAATCCAGACAACGTGGCATGGATGTGCCGTAATAAGGAGGCAGGAAATGGCGCTGGCCGCGTGGCCACACCGCGTGGCTCTGCTGTTCTCTCCCAGGATACAAAATTCCTCGCTCAGAGGGGGGGTAGTGGCAGGTCAGCAACGCTGGTTCACACGGTCTACCAGGTTTGCTCCTACGATGGATCACACAGCGGTTGATCCCACGGAGTGCTGTCCACGGCACCGCACACAGCTGGGTGACGGTGGCAAAAGGACCACGAGGCCTCCCGAAGCACTGGCTGGCACGCACGCACACACAGGCTCCAACACCGAGGTGGGGGGGCTCATTTGCCAAATGACCCCTATTTACCATTTGCCCCAGTGAATACTGGCCCAATAAGCATCTGTTGCCAATGCAAACATTAACCAATGAACTACCAGCTACCAAATATGGCCTGAGTATATGCTATACTCGGGGAAACAAATATATAGCCTGCCTCTAGTACTGCAGGGGTGAGACCACGCCCAGGTAGGCTGTTTACCTGGACTCAGTGGCGCCAGGATCCCCCCTGCTGCCCCCAGAAAGGAGGGGGGGACAAAGGAGGGTTAACACATACAGAAATATATCCTACCCAAATGTTTGGGGCACAATCCTGATCATAAGCATCCTTCACTACATTCCACCCCCTGCTTATGGGCAAGTATATGTGGGCAAATATTATTCTATAATTAAACTCTACCAAAGATGAATTAAACATTATATAGAAATATCACAAGAACATCATGCATATATATATATATATCTCAGAAGTGTACAACTGTACTCTAAACAAAGCATGCTACAACACAGTATAGAATTCCTTAAGTCTAAGGTCAGTATCGGTGACCTTAGTGTTTTCTAGTCTCCACCCCCTGACCGGTGGTGGATCCCTGTTAGTCCCGAGACGGGTCTTCCTTTCCAGGATAATCTGTCCACTGGAACCGTTGTCATTCTGTGGAGAAACAAAACTGGCCACGGTGGTTAAAGCCGGGCTTGACAGTTAGTAATTTGGAATGATCCACCGAGCACTTATGCCATGAGTTTTTCCATTGATGTCAGTAGCCTCCCAAGCATATAGACCCCTGGGCTTAGCCAGTGTCATGGGTACAATCCCGATAGAAGGCAGTTTCACTAACACTGGTTGGCCCACCTGCATCTGTGTTACGGAATGTTGGTGTTCATCCTTTGCCTCCCCTGGCATGTGGCTGACATCCCTAACTGGGTCAGCAGGGCAAAATGCCTTGACTTTGGGGCTGCCATAATTCCCCCATCGGTTGTTTACAATGAAAACTGCAGAAGGCAGGCGTTTATCCCAATTACTCCTTGAAACATTTGCATGTTTCTTAATGAGGCCATTTGCCCTCTCCACTATGCCATTTGCCTGGGGATAATATGGAGTATGAAATGTCCATTTGACTCCTTCCCCTCGGGCCCAGTCTTGGACTGAGGTTGAGGTGAAATGTGAACCATTATCACTCTGAATATGTTCAGGCATAGGCAGAATGCTGAACCAATCCTTTAGAGTTTCAATGGTTTGAGCTCCTGAAGCAGTGCTAGTAGCAGTGGCCATGACTAAGCCTGAAACCACTTCTACCCCTACCAGTATGTATTTTTTCCCATGTGAGGGTCGGAGGGGACCAACATAATCAATCTGCCATGTGCTCCACAGCACTTTGTCTTTCTTGATATGCTGGGCTGGAGCCAGACCGGGATGGTTAGCTTTTAATCTGATCTGGCACTGAGGGCAGGCTGAAACAATGGTTTCGCATGTGGTCAAAGAAACTGGCCACCCCCTGGATCTGCATTCTTAGTAAAGATCTGACTTACCTGAGTGACCTCTTTTAATATGTAGCCACTCAGCCAATCGCTCCCACTCCTTTTCCTCACAATCAACTACGCTGATTTTTGCTAAGTGATCTACTTGTTGATTCCAAGTAGCAGCAGGGGTTTGCTTCCTGCAGTGTCCCTTTACCCATCCTACTTTGATGGTCCTGGCTCGACTTATCTCTAGTAGTCTTTGCCAGTCGGTTGCCCTCCAAACTGGGGTATTGCCAACTATCCACTGGTTTGCTTCCCACTGGCAAATCCATTCTGTGGCACCTTTGAAAGTAGCATATGAATCAGTGTATATGGTCTCTGCACCATTTTCCACCGCTAGCATAAGGGCACGCAGTTCTCCCACTTGGGCACTGCCTTCGCCCTCTTCAATGACAGTCCTGTCTGTGCCAATCTCCAGTGCTGCGGCCTTGTAATGCCACTGTGATTCTACCCTTTGGGCAGATGCATCTGTGAACCACACTCCCTCAGTATTGGCATCGGCAGTCAATTCAGGTGCTACCTGAATAGGAGATGGCTTGTAGGGCTGGCACAGTGGGATAGTATGTGGGTTGATGGGCTGCTGCAATTTGGATACTTTTGTGGGCCCTTCTCTTAGAGGCGTAAGCTGAGCCATCCCTTCCAGATAGGCATACCATTTTCTTACGGTAGCCTTCTGAGCAATTCCTTCTGGTGGTGGGGTTCCATTGAGGATTGCTTTGAGCAGAGAGAATGGACCTTGCACTACAATATCCTGCGTAGTGCGCAGCTTCTCTGCCTCTTTGACAGCTCAGGTCAGAGACAGGAGTCCCTTCTCCCATTCAGAGTGTCTCCTTTCAGCATCTTTGAATGCTGTTGAAGAGAATAAAAGGGCTCTGTTTGGGCCTTTAGGTCCCCTTTGAAAAATCCCACAGTAGGAAGCATGTTCAGAGAAGCCCCATTCTGCCCTTAAGGGGTCATGTGGGTGCAAAAGGCCCAATTTCTGGTAAGCCTTTAATTCGTCCTTCAAGACCTTTAGGCTTTCAGTATGCCTTGGGGTCCAGTCCCAGACTCTGCTCTTTTTAAGCAGGTCATAGAGGGGATGAGCAATTACTGAGAAACCTGGAATATGTTTTCTCCAGTAACCCAAGGTACCCAAGAGCCGCTGAAGCTCCCTTTTGTTATTGGGAAGTTGGCCCTTTTCAATAGCCTCAAGAGCATCCTCTGGCACTGATATTGCTCCTGCTACCCACCAGGATCCAAGAAATTTAATTTCTTGGCTCGGGCCTTGACATTTAGCTTGTGGAACCTGTAACCCATTTTTGGTCAAAAGGTCCCAGATCGCTGCAGCTACTGAACCCACCTTACCTTCGTCGTTTCCCCCAACAAAGATGTCATCTATGTACTGGTAGACACTTACATCTTTTGGGACTTCAATGGTGTCTAACAGTGCTGCTAAGGAGTTGTGTGCAATGGTTCCTGAGTGCTTGTACCCCTGGGGAAGATGATTGAAGGTGTATTGGGAACCTTGCCATGTGAAAGCAAACTGTGGTTTATCCTCCTCACGTAGAGGGATCATAAAGTACATGTCCTTAATGTCCAGTGAAGCCATCCAAGTATGTGACGCAGCTTGGATTGCTGTCACGATGGATGTCAGGCTTGGGACTGCAGCGGTGAGAGGGGGTGTGTTGCTATTGAGCCTCCTGTAGTCAATGGCGAGTCTCCATCGTCCATCAGGTTTACGCACTGGCCACACTGGTGAGTTATAGGGTGAGTGTGTCCTGGTAATGATTTGTCTCTTTTCCAGGTCTGCAATCACCTCAGTGATGCCTTGTCTGGCTGCTGCTGGTAGGGAATACTGTGCAACACATGTGATACTTGATTTGGGTAAGGGTGGAGCAATTTGGAGAGTGCCTACCCGAGCGGTTTCAGTCCCTTTTGCTCCTACTCCATAGGAGCCAAAGCACCACAGGGTACCGTTAGGGAGATGCCACCGTTTGCCAGCTAAAACATCAAATCCAAGGATGTTCTCGGGGTACGGACTCAGGGCAACTTCTACCAGGGTACTCCGCTTGTCACCAGGAAGCCACAACCTTGTTTTGGCTAAATGGCACGTATGAGGCATTCCTGTAACACCCTGTATCTTAATCCTTTTCCGGGATGGCAGGATCTTCAAGCGTTTAGCTTGTTGCACATTCAAAACACTGATTTGCGCCCCAGTGTCAATAAGGAATTTTACAGCAGTTCGAGTAGTCCAGTGGGAATCAAAATGAAAGGCTCTGGATCCTCAGACCATTGACAAGTATTAACAAAGCGATGAGTGAGGCCTGGAACAGTCACCGCTGTGTCTAGTTTTTTGGCTTTTTATCTGGGCTCTGGCGGCGAGGTATGAAGGGGTTAGCATCCTTGCTGGGTGAAACACTTTTAGGACTGCTGCTTCCAGCTTCATTCTTCCCCTTGCCGCGGCGGTCACTTCGGTAGTCGTCCTCTTCCCAGCTGCCAGATTTATTTTGTATGCTCAGCACTACGCCTTTTAACAGTCTCGTTGGTAATGTCGCTATTAAGGATTCAGGTACATTCAAAGACAGTGCTAGCCGATACCATTTCTCTCTGGGTGAAAATGATCTATTAGAAGTACACCGTTTATCTCTCCAGCGGTTGGAATTTCTCCCTCTGGGACTTCCCGAGCGACGGCGATCTGACTCCGGGCTGCTGCTTGAACCCGAAGAAGTTGCAGTAGGGGATGTCTTAGTGTGGCGCACTTCCTGCTTTTTCCCCCGCGGTGTCGCCGCGTGGTTGCCTTTGAAACCAGTATGGGGTCTGTCGCTGGGGGTCTTGGCCATGAGTGTATGATCAGAGTAGCCCAAGTCTCGGCCCTTGTGGGATAATGCCATCAGAAGCTCTTCCCAAGTTAATTGGTGTTCCCAGGAATTAGTAGAGGCCATATTCCTTTCGACTACTCGTTCAATTTCCTCCTTTTTGGCATCACATACATTTTTCAGACCCGGCGGCAGACCACGGATTAGGATTTTGAGTCGCACTGGGTTAATTGGGGCATCTAGTGGGGAAGGATATGCCCCGCGATCGTACATTGCTTGAACGCACGCCAACTTTTTAATCGCGGCAGTGAGTTCGGCCGAACTGGTAACCCTCACTTCGGTGGGTTCGTCTCTATCTATAGGATCTAAACTTCCAGCCCAGTGAGCGACACGGGAAGTTAACGAGTGGTATCCCTCTGGACCCATGCCCAAAAATACTTCATGACCCCATGAACAGCCTTTTGCTTCATTACGGTCCAAAATAATTGTATCCCCACCCAATTCCATAACGCAATACAAAAAGTCTGTTACCGACTCGTCCGGTTCTCGTGCAAACGTCTCCTGCAGGTCCCGAAGCTTTGCTCCGCTGTACGGGCGAACAGAGGTAGTTGTTGTCCCTCGGCCACGGCGGCTGTCCGTGTATTGCTCTTTAAGAACGGGACGTAAATGCACGGCTTTCCTCCGTATGGGTTCATCTTCCGAACTGTAATCCGTATCGTCCCGGTCAGATGGGTTTCTCTCCGTTCGGTAGCTACGGGATTTTTTCCGGGCTTCGCTTCTCAGAGCACTATTGTCAGGCGAATTTAATTCACGCGCTGCTGCTGACGTGCTGGGCTGAGCGAGTGAATCGGGACTCGGGCTTTGCAGTGTTCGGAGTCTCGGCAAGTCCAAGGGGACCGTGGGTCTAAAGTCTTGCGCTACGGTGGGATTCGCTACCTTTCTGTCCTTTCCGCGAGATTGCGGTGGGGGTGATTCGTAAAAGGACTGTACGGGAGAGCTGGCTCTGGGCGCGACATCGTGGTCGCGGGGCTGCTCGGGGCTAGGCGGTTGGGAGATCCCAGGAAGGCTTGAAACAGAGTCTCTGTCTGATCCCGCTAATACCTTCATAGTAGCGTTGCTTTCTTTAATTTGCAACGTTAACAAGTTATGAAGTTTATCATTTTGTGCCACAGACTTTCCTAACTCTCTTTCCAGGAAGTTATTTTTTCCCTCAAGTTTTTTAATCTTTTCCTCTAATGCTGTAAATTCGTCTTGTGCTCGCATTATGGAAGCCCCGATCGCAGTAACTCTGTCCTCGGTTATTGCGGTTGGATCAGCACATAGTTCGACCACGTATTCGGATAATTTCGTGGTGATTTGATCCGGATTTGTCAGGTTTTCTACAGCCCATTGCATATCGGATCGTTTTATTACATATCCCATTCTGTAGAGATAGTCACTTATCGGATAACCCTTGCACTGCGCCATTAATGTCGTGGATATGCCCTCAGAAATGCACGGCAGATCCATCAACGAAAAATATAAGTTTATTTATATATATACAAACTCTATAACGGGGTATTTACAATCGCCCTTCACAGGTATCAATATTCGGTTAGTGGAACTATCTTTACAGAATGTTATGTATGGGCATTTAAACCAAAATGATTCACAGAACTTAAAATCTAAACTGAGTCAGAGAGTGGCGGGGGAGGGGTTGGTCAGTGACCGGCAACCCTCCACCCGGAGCAATATAAATGCTATCCTAACTGAAGCTCTACAAAGGGCTTGGCTTACTCACAAGCTGAGAACTTCGTGGAGTCTTTCCTCAGTAATATTTATAATCCAGACAACGTGGCACGGATGTGCCGTAATAAGGAGGCAGGAAATGGCGCTGGCCGCGTGGCCGCACCGCGTGGCTCTGCTGTTCTCTCCCAGGATACAAAACTCCTCGCTCAGAGGGGGGGTAGTGGCAGGTCAGCAACGCTGGTTCACACGGGCTACCAGGTTTTCTCCTACGATGGATCACACAGTGGTTGATCCCACGGAGTGCTGTCCACGGCACCGCACACAGCTGGGACGGTGGCAAAAGGACCACGAGGCCTCCCGAAGCACTGGCTGGCACGCACGCACACATAGGCTCCAACACCGAGGTGGGGGGGCTCATTTGCCAAACGACCCCTATTTACCATTTGCCCCAGTGAATACTGGCCCAATAAGCATCTGTTGCCAATGCAAACATTAACCAATGAACTACCAGCTACCAAATATGGCCTGAGTATATGCTATACTCGGGGAAACAAATATATAGCCTGCCTCTAGTACTGCAGGGGTGAGACCACGCCCAGGTAGGCTGTTTACCTGGACTCAGTGGCGCCAGGATCCCCCCTGCTGCCCCCAGAAAGGAGGGGGGGACAAAGGAGGGTTAACACATACAGAAATATATCCTACCCAAATGTTTGGGGCACAATCCTGATCATAAGCATCCTTCACTACACTGACATAATACATGGTCAAAGATAACAAACATTGTAAAGAAGAACTTAGCTATTAATAGTTCCGATCTTTACATTTCACTCCTCTTATTGACAGAGAAGACTTGATTATGCCTGAACGCATTGCACACAGAGATTGAGGCACAAATGCAATCCTTAGCACTCTCTTTTACAATCTGCTTTAGGATTATGTTGCATCTTTATTTTCTCTAGGATGGTCAAAAATCATGAATTGTTTAATGGTAGCAAGATTTCCTTAATCTGTAAAGGTAGATCTGGCCAGGCTCTAGCTTCACAGACAGAAACTTGCAGGCAAACAGCAAGAGCAAAAGAGCTTCATTGCTTTGCCCAATATAAAATTGCACATAATAATGTGTTTGTACTCATCCTAGTAATTCTGATCTCTTAATGTTCACACAACAGTTAAGCAGTCACAACACTCAGTTATAAATTAGATGCTTTCTGTTGACATCTTGGATTATCGTGACAGTCGTTGAGGTCAGTGCTAAGTAGGTTTGCTGATTGTCATTTTCATGACCGTTGTGCCGTGTTTCTGCTGTCTTGTGGTGAGAGAGTTATAGCACTTTGCAAAGTTGATATTTCTAGGGTTACAGCATTTCTAGGGTTACCATGAGCTAATTTTTTTGCTATGGGGGTATTCTCTCTTTCCCCCCCTCTCTTTTTTTTTTTCTTTTAATCTCTACTAAGCAAAATGTAAAGAGGAAACTTTATCCCCTAGGATGTCTACATTCAGAGGCACACTTAGTTAACAAGAGAGAATACAAAGTTATGAAACAACCACAATATTCAGTCCTAATTCGCATGATGCAGCGGTACATTCTTCTGAATGATGTTTTTGATCCCAGATTATCATAACAGTTATTGTGATCGATGTTCGACTTCATGGGAAATGCTGTTTCCTCATGGTCTTGATTCTTCTGCCGTTGTTTATTGCGATGATTGCAGTTAGCAGAAAAGAAGGCACAAGGTGACCTGGTCGTGGCCATCCAGTATCTGAAGAGAGCCTACAAGAATGCTGGGGAGGGAAATGACAGGACTAGGGGGAATCGAACAAAGCTGGGGTGGGGAGATTCAGGCTGGATGTGAGGAAGAAATTCTTCACCGTGGAAGTGGTGAAGCCCTGGAATAGGTTGTCCAGGAAGGCGGCCGATGCCCCATGCCTGGAGGTGTTTAAGACCAGGCTGGATGATGATCTAGCCTGCCTGATCCAGTGTGAGGTGTCCCTGCCCATGGCAGTGGTTGGAACTAAATGATCCTTGTGGTCCTTTCCAACCCTGACTCATTCTACGAGTCTATGATTCCATATCTTTTGTAACTAATTTTGACTGTTTTATTTTTGTTTTTAATGTGAGCTATTTTTAAATTATTAATTGATTTTCTGTTTCATTTTTTAATATTTTAAAATCTCAAATTCATTTTTTATTTTTGTTTTTAAATTATTTTTTATACTGTATTCATATTGTTTTTTAAATTGTATTTTATTTTCTATCTATACTTTTAAATTATTTTTT
Source organism: Melanerpes formicivorus (assembly GCF_026170545.1). Taxonomy (NCBI): domain Eukaryota; kingdom Metazoa; phylum Chordata; class Aves; order Piciformes; family Picidae; genus Melanerpes; species Melanerpes formicivorus. Next base: position 326,980 of record NW_027142485.1, on the reverse strand, counting down.
TTGTTAATTTTAATCTAATTTTGATATATTTTTTCTAATTAATTTTTTGTTATTTTTGTATTTTATTTTAGTTTTTCTTTGTTCTTTAAATTTTTATTATTATTATTTTTAACTTACTTTTTGTCATTTTTTAATTTATTTCTTTTTTACCTTCTTTATTACTATTTTTATTTTGTTATTGTAATTTTTTTAATCTGTATTTTAATTTGTTATTCTAATCAATTTCTTATTTTCAATTTATTTTTTATACTTTTTTCTATTTATCTAGTTTTTAATCTTTTATTTGTTGATCTTATATTCTGTATTTCAATTAATTTTAATTTTTTGCATATTTGTTTTATTTAATCTCTTTTTTATTTTAATTTTGTTTTCTGCTTTTTCATTTTGTAACCTTTTTCTTTTCTATTAATTCTTTTTTTTTATAATTTTTCATTTTAATTTTCTTGATTTTTTCTTTTTATAGATTTTTTTCGTTTGTTTTACTCTAGTCATGATAATCCTTATTTTTATTTTTTGCTAATAATTCTTATGTTTTTTGTTAATAGATTTTTTTGTTAGTAATCATTATTTTTCAGTGTGTCATATTTTGTTTTTATTATTGCTCTTATTTTTTATTATTATTCTGTTATTTAGTACTCTATTTTGTGTATCCAGAGTTTTTGTACTTTTTGTTATATATTTGTATGTTTCCATTTCTTTGCTTTTGTACTTGTTACCTTTTTGTTTACCTTTTTTTAAAATTTTTTTGTATTTTTTTTTAGTCTATGTCTAAGAAGAAAATATAAAGACGTTACCTTAGGTAAGGAATACTTTTAAAAATTAATACCTATTTACCTCAAACCTTAACTATATTACATGGAGCTCCTTTGAAATGCCATGGCACACAACTAAGAAGGTTCGAACCAAAAGAAAATGTTACAATGTGAACTCATTACTAAGTACTTACACCTTGCTACTATTACTATGCATTAAGTATCTGTAAATATAAAATGCTTACCATTCATTATGCTTACCAGGAAAACTTAGCAAAACTCTAAATAACAAATCTCTTAAGGACATTGCAATCAGAAATTAAGAAATTAGCACTGTAGCTTTAAATCAGAGCAGAGCTTTGGTTGGCAAGAGTGATACCAAAAAATCCTCCCTTTTCTGGGGGCGGGGATAGGTGTGGGTTGAGGGCGGCTAGCAAGGTGTGCCCTAGTTGCTGTTGTTTCTGTATTGGGGTCTTAACGACTTGCAGCCTATCGTGTCTGAGCGACCATTGTTCCACCCATACTGGATTATGTGCTTTCCATTTTGATTTGAGAGTTGGTTGCTGACTAGTAACTAGATGATACTTGGAACTAGATGATCCTTGTGGTCCCTTCCAACCCTGACTGATACTATGATACTAGTAGCCGCTACAGAAAAGGAACAGTGACGAGTTTTGCTCCTAGCTAACTTAAGGCATCTCAGCCCAATAAAGCAACTGGAAGAGTGAACACGTACGGTCTTAGAGTGATTGATTTTGGTTCGCTAGCCGATAGTCCGCTGCTTTGGGACTGCTCCGCTTGAACTGTGAGTTTCTGCTCGGGTTTTTTTTTGCCTTCCTTTCGGGGTTTTGCGGGTCGGGAGGACTCCTGGTAGGGGGGAGCCGGCAGGATCGTGCTCTCACGAGCCTGCATGGGAATGGGAGCCTGACGTCAGCCGCGGGAGGTTTAAATCCCGCCCGGGCTGTGCGCGCGGCGCCATTTTGGTTCAGTAGCTAGTCTATCGGCTGGGTGACAAAAAACAACAACACCAAAAAACACCACCACTTTTTTTTTTTTTTTTTTGTTTTGTTTTGTTTTCACTCAAACGTTGCACCATGATTGTCACTCGGATGAAGGGTAGAAAAAAAGCATCTACCCAGACAGAGCTGTTTCACCAACATGCTGGAGTCCAGGCTGCCAGCTGCAGAGAGTGCTTCAGCCTGGCACTTGGAATAGAAGGGGAAGGAGAGGACACCTGTGTCAGGTGTGACCAGGTGAACCTTCTCCTCAGCCTGGTGGCAGAGCTGAAGGACAAAGTGGCCGAGCTGAAGGAGGAGGTATCTAGGCTAAGGACAATAAGGGAAAGTGAAAGGGAGTTAGATTTGTGGGAGAAGGCTCTGCAGATCTCCCCTGCTGAGGGAAGGGTCCCTGGAAACGCAGAGGGATGGATACAGGTCCCTGCCAGGGGTGGCAAGAGAAATCCACCCCGACCCTCTCCTCCTCCTCCGCTGCCCTTGCATAATAAGTATGAGGCCCTGCAGGCTGAGGGCAGAAAGGATGAGACGGCTGAGGCTGAGAAGCAGCCATCCAGAGGGGAGCCTAAGACCCAGCGGTCCCCACCAGCTATAACGACCAGCTCCAGAGAGGAGCCTAAGCCCAAGCAGTCCCCACCAGCTATAACAACCAGCTCCACAAAGAAAAGGAGAAGGGTTATAGTTGTTGGGGACTCTCTCCTGGGGGGTACTGAGGGACCCATATGTCGTCCCAACCTATCCCACAGGGAGGTCTGCTCCCTACCAGGGGCACACGTTAGGGACATTGCAAGGAGACTCCCTAAATTAATCCAGCACACTGACTATTACCCTCTGCAGGTAATACAGGCTGGGAGTGATGAGATTGACAAGAAGGGCACCAGAGTGATTAAGAAGGAGTTCAGGGCCCTTGGACAATTGATTGATGGGGACGGAGCTCAAGTGGTGTTCTGCTCAGTTCCCGGTGGCCGGCTGACGTTGCCCCCTTAAGAAAGGGAATATGGTGGACGGAAGTTGGTAAACGGAAGGAATAATCTAAACTAATTTCATTGGGAGAGTGGGAGGAAGCACCCTCTGAACTGGGACAGCAGGAGGGTATACTGGGTTTTTCCAGTACTTTATCTTCAGTCTTGCTTCTGCTCCTCCACAGTGCAGCTCTGTCTCTGTGCTGGGCCTTCTGCCAAGGCCTCGGCCTTGAAGTCCTGATACAGGCCTGTATTAACTCCCTTCCAATTAACACAAACTGCTTCTAACTTTTTTTTTCCTCTCTTTTCTTTCTCTTTCTATCCCATTCTGGGGAAAGGGGGGGAAGAGAGGGGAGAGCGGAGGTGAGGAACCCCTCTCTGTCCGAGGGGGGTTACTCTCATTTCTGTGTTACTCTGTTGTATATCTTTGTATATATTGTAGATATTGTAAATTTGTAAATATTCCCCTGCATACCCTACATTGCTTTGTAAATACAGCTCCACTGCTTTGCTAATTCAGCTTGTGAGTCTTTTTTTCTTTCCCTTCAAGTTTCTTTCCCTTTACCTTACAAGGGGGAAGGGAGGAGGCTTCTTGGCCTTACCCTTCCACCCACCACATTTTTTTTTATTGGCGCCCAACGTGGGGCAGATAATTAGTTTAATTTATTACTTGATTGATTTAGTGTTTTCTAGCTGAATTAGCAAACATGAAGGTGTTGTGGTTTGTGGAGCGATTATTCTTTTCAATTTTTGGGGCACTGGTTTACAGATATTGTTTGGGTTTCATTTTGGATTACCTGGATAAATATTTGGTGCGGACAATTTATATGTGGGTTATGTATAGAGTTAAATTATGGTATGGAAAATGTATTAATTTATTATGGCCAGTGAGATACAGGAATGTTACCTCCACCACTCTCCCAATTGAGATAAAGGGTTTTAAGATTCCGCCTGAGGAGAGAGTAACTTTAAGTGATGCCTGGGATCCAAAAGTGATTTATTTGATGTGTATAATTCTGCTGCTGGTGATAACTAATGTGTATTCTCTGTATTCCTGGTGTCGGGAGAAGAAGGTGTCCAGAGCTTGTTTTGTTATTAAAACTAGATCAAAAAGAAAACGCCGTGGCTCTGGATCAGTCCCAGAGTCATCTAGTGACGAGGACTGTGGAGAACCCGTGTCAGTTAAAAAGAAGGCTAAAAAGTTAATTGGTAAAGCAGCTCTAAATGACTCTGTGGATTATGGCAAGCTGCCAAGGGCATCGGCTGGTATCAACATGGCGCCTACTCCTTCTCCTTCTTCTTCTTCTCCATCGGCCATTAATGGAGCAACGTCACTTCCGCCCACTCCCTCAGTGGGACCGGAAGTCACTGCCCCAGCAGCTGATTTATCTCAGGACCTGTCAGCTTCCATTAAGGTGGCTGTAAATACAAACACAGCTCCAGTCAAGATGGCTCCTTTAAAGATTAGAAGTGGAAAGGCCCAAGATGGAGAAGAAGAGGTGGAGACTGATCCTGGTGAGGAGCCCTCTACTCTAAAAGATCCCGCTCAGGAGGAAGAGAAGGTTTGTTTTAAAGATCTAGCTAACCTAGTGAGATCAAAGCAGGATAGAGATGAAGTTAGGAAAGCAGCTGGCAAAGGTGGTTCTCAGCTTAAAGAGATCCTTAGGAGAATGACAGCAGGATTATACGGGCAAAGAATTCAGGGAGATGAAGATGAAGGTGATATTTTGGAATGTTCTTCTCCACGGGAGGAATTGCGAAATGTCCGTAAAGATTTCACCAGGGCAGATAAGGAGCCAGTTCTAGCTTGGCTTAGTAGGTGTTAAGATACAGGTGCTTCAGCTCTAACAGTTGGAGACAAGTCAGCAACTCAGTTAGGAACTCTCTCGAGGGACAATGGAATAGATAGACATCTAGGCGAAGCTCTCGGTAAGGTTAATCTGTGGATACGCCTTTTAATGGCGGTTGCCCTGAGATACCCTTGCCGAGATGATCTTCCCTGGAATCCTAAACCCTGGACTACCATAGATGAGGGAATTAAGCGCTTGAGAGAATTTGCTGTTAGAGAGCTACTCTATGGTGAACATGAAACTCTGAATCCTGATGACATTCCTGTGGGTATTGGTCTTGCTAAAAAGATCATCAAACTTGCTCCTTCTAATTATGCAAACATTCTGGCATGCAGAATTGTGTCAAGAAGTTATGGTGGAGCTTCTCCTACGGTTGGCCAATTCAGTGATCAAATGAGACAATTGGAGGGTAGCATGACACGTGGTTCTTTGGTTTCAGCCATTGAAACTCTGTCTGGAAAAATTGAGAATTGCATGAGAGAGTTAAAAGATGAATTTAGAAATTCCATATCCCAATTGGCACAAAGGGATAATTTCAATTCTTCCTCCAGGTGGATACAAGTTTCATCAGTGAGGAATACACGTCCTCCAAGGAGGTCATTCCAAAACAGATCACCAAGGCAATCACGTAGAACTATTTGGATAACTCTGCGTGATCAGTTTGGTGAGAACATGAACCGCTGGGATGGCCAACCAACTTCTAATCTTTTCAGGAGACTGAGGGAATTGCAAAGTGGCAGAACCCGAGGTAGCAATACCAGAAGGGTAGCTGTTACTTCCACAGTTTCCCAGAACGACTCTTATGGCTCCAACAGTGGCTCCAGTTATAACATGCAAAGTTATAACCCTGCAAACTATGTGCAATGCACATGTGGGCATGTTCCCCATAACTAGGGGTGCCCTGCCTCCCGCCAGGGGGAGGAGAGGGATAACAGAGATAATAGAATCTATTGGGATGTGTACATCCAGTGGCCTGGCACTTCACAATTTCGGAAGTACGGGGCCTTGGTTGACACAGGAGCTCAGTGCACCATAATACCATCAAATTATCAGGGATCAGAGTCTATAACCATTCTGGGAGTCACTGGAAGATCTCAAGAGTTAAGTAAGGTAGAGTTTAACATAAGTTTAACTGGTAAACAATGGAGGAAGCATACAGTTGTGACTGGACCTGATGCACCTTGTATTTTGGGAATTGATTTTCTGAGGGAAGGGCGTTTCAAAGACCCTAGAGGTTACAAGTGGGCTTTTGGAGTAGCTTCTATAGAAATTGATGGACAAAAATTGAAGCTATCTGCTAGACCTGAACTTTCTAATGAATCTGCAGTTCTGGGACAACATAAGATACAGGACATTAAATTGCCGGTTGCTTCTCAGACTGTGCATCACAGACAATACTGAACCGACCGTGACTCTTTGTTGCCCATTCAGAATCTGATTCGTCAGTTGGAAAGTCAGAAAGTCGTCAGCAAAACTCATTCACCTTTCAACAGTCCAGTGTGGCCTGTGCGGAAGCAGAATGGAGACTGGCGTCTGACAGTAGACTACCGAGCCCTGAACGAAGGGACACCACCTATGAGTGCAGCAGTACCAGACATGATGGAGCTACAGTATGAGCTGGAATCCAAAGAGGCCAAATGGTATGCTACCATAGACATTGCTAATGCATTTTTCTCTATTCCCATAGCAGAGGAATGCAGGCCTCAGTTTGCTTTCACCTGGAGAGGAATTCAGTACACTTTCAACAGACTGCCAGTGGGCTGGATCCACAGCTCAAGCATCTGTCATGCAGTGATCCACGATGCTCTGGAGAAAGGCGGTGCTCCAGAACACATCCAGTTCATCGATGATATCATCGTCTGGGGTAAAACTGCTGAGGAAGTCATCAAGAAAGGTAACAAAATCATTGACATTCTTCTGAATGCAGGTTTTGCCATCAAGCGAGACGAGGTGAAAGGACCTACCACAGAGATTCAATTACTGGGAGTGCGGTGGCAGGATGGACGCCGACACATTCCAGTGGATGTGGTAAATAGAGTCTCTACCATGGCAAATCCCACAAACAAGCAAGAGACCCTACGTTTCTTGGGGATAGTGGGATTTTGGAGACTGCACATTCCTGGATACAGTCAGATTGTGAAACCTCTGTATGATGTGACTCGAAAGAGAAACCATTTCCACTGGGGACCTGAACAACAAGCAGCCTTTGACCAGATAAAGCAAGAGGTAGTTCAAGCAATGGGTCTGGGACCAGTCCGAGATGGTCCAGACATTAAGAACATTTTGTACACGGCTGCAAGTGACAATGGTCCAACCTGGTGCTTGTGGCAAAAAGCTCCAGGTGAGACACAAGGACGTTCTCTTGGTTTCTGGAGTCGAGGTTACAGAGGTTCAGAGGCGAATTATACTCCAACAGAGAAAGAAATTTTAGCTGCCTATGAAGGAGTGAAAGCATCTTCTGAAGTGATTGGAACTGAATCACAACTTCTCTTAGCTCCCAGATTACCAGTTTTGAATTGGATGTTCAAAGGCAAAGGATCCACACCACATCATGCCACAGACTCAACATGGTCTAAGTGGATGGCTCGGATAACACAGAGAGCTTGAATGGGAAATCTTGAGAGACCTGGTCTAGTGGAGGTGATCTCAAGTTGGCCTGAAGGCATCAACTGTGCTAAACCTCCAGAGGAGAAAGTGACTCGTGGTGAGGAAGCTCCTCCTTACAATGACATTTCTGATGATGAAAAGAAATATGCTTTGTTCACAGACGGTTCCTGTCGTCTTGTTGGAAACAAGCGAAGGTGGAAGTCTGCAGTGTGGAGTCCAACACGCCGAGTTGCAGAAGCAAAAGATGGAGAAGGAGAATCCAGTCAGTTCGCAGAGGTAAAAGCTGTCCAGCTAGCTCTTGAGGTGGCTGAACGTGAAAGATGGTTAAAGCTTTTTCTCTACACCGACTCGTGGATGGTAGCCAATGCTCTATGGGGTTGGCTAATGAACTGGAAGAAGAGTGGCTGGCAGAGGAAAGGAAAACCCATTTGGGCAGCAAACCTATGGCAGGACATTGCTGATCGAATCGAGAGAATTCCAGTGAAAGTGAGACACATCGATGCTCACATTCCTAAGAGCAAAGCTACTGAGGAACAGCAACACAACCATCAGGCAGATCTAGCTGCAAGAGTTTCTCAAGTAGACATGGACTCTAATCTTGATCTCGACTGGAAACATCGAGGTGAGATATTCTTAGCTCGGTGGGCTCACGATTCGTCAGGACATCAAGGCAGAGATGCAACATACCAATGGGCTCGTGACAGATCCATAGACATTTCCATGGATGCTATCACACAAGTCATCCATGACTGTGACATTTGTGCTGCTATTAAGCAGGCAAAACGACTTAAGCCCTTGTGGTATGGTGACAGATGGTCCAAGTACAAGTATGGTGAAGCTTGGCAGATTGACTACATCACTCTACCACGTTCTTGTTCTGGTAAGCAATACGTGCTTACTATGGTAGAGGCAAACACTGGGTGGTTGGAAACTTATCCAGTTCCACATGCAACTGCACGCAACACCATTCTCGGTCAGGAGGGACAGATCCTGTGGAGACACGGAACTCCAGAGAGGATTGAGTCAGACTACGGAACTCATTTCAAGAACAACCTTGTAAAGAACTGGGCAAAAGAGCACGGTATTGAGTGGATATTCCACATTCCCTACTATGCACCAGCTTCAGGGAAGATTGAACGCTACAACGGTTTGTTGAAGACCACTCTCAAAGCCATGGGAGGTGGATCTTTGAAAAACTGGGAAAAACATTTAGCACAAGCAACCTGGCTGGTAAATAGTAGAGGTTCAGTGAACCGAGCTGGACCTGCACATTCAGATTTGCTACGGAAAGTAGAAGGTGATAGAGTTCCTGTTGTTAGAGAAAAGAATCTGTTGGGTAAAACTGTTTGGGTATTTTCACCCTCAGGAGAGGCTAAAGCTGTCCGAGGGGTGGTTTCAGCTGAAGGTCCGGGTCACACTTATTGGGTAATGCAAGAGAATGGTGAAATTCAGTGTATTCCACAAAGAAATTTAACTTTAGCTGAAAGAGGTTGATTTCGAACTGTTGTACAGCTACATCGCGTCCAAAGGAAGAATCAACGAGGAATCTACGGTGCACGAACCCTGAGATCCCTGAGAGCCCTGAGTCAACTAAGAGACCCTGAGATTCCCTGTTTCCCTTTTCTTCGCTTCGTCGGCGAAGGAATGAACTGTTTTCCATTTTTCTCATTCACTGATTTGCTTGGACTTTTGAATTATCTATATCTGAGCATAGCTGGAATGGACTATGAACTTTGCTCACGAACTGTAAATATCATTACGGATTGGATGGACAATATGAACGGCCAATGAAATTGTTTAGAAGGGGTGGACTGTGGCCGGTTGACGTTACCCCCTTAAGAAAGGGAATATGGTGGACGGAAGTTGGTAAACGGAAGGAATAATCTAAACTAATTTCATTGGGAGAGTGGGAGGAAGCACCCTCTGAACTGGGACAGCAGGAGGGTATACTGGGTTTTTCCAGTACTTTCTCTTCAGTCTTGCTTCCGCTCCTCCACATTGCAGCTCTGTCTCTGTGCTGGGCCTTCTGCCAAGGCCTCGGCCTTGAAGTCCTGATACAGGCCTGTATTAACTCCCTTCCAATTAACACAAACTGCTTCTAACTTTTTTTTTCCTCTCTTTTCTTTCTCTTTCTATCCCATTCTGGGGAAAGGGGGGGAAGAGAGGGGAGAGGGGAGGTGGGGAACCCCTCTCTGTCCGAGGGGGGTTACTCTCACTTCTGTGTTACTCTGTTGTATATCTTTGTATATATTGTAGATATTGTAAATTTGTAAATATTCCCCTGCATACCCTACATTGCTTTGTAAATACAGCTCCACTGCTTTGCTAATTCAGCTTGTGAGTTTTTTTTTCTTTCCCTTCAAGTTTCTTTCCCTTTACCTTACAAGGGGGAAGGGAGGAGGCTTCTTGGCCTTACCCTTCCACCCACCACATTCCCTCAGTGGCAGGGGTGTACACTGAGAGGAATGGGAGAACCCCCACCATCAACAATTGGCTCAGGGGATGATGCCAGTGGCAGAACTTTGGTTTCTTTGATCGTGGGACAACTTTCACTGCACCTGACCTCCTGGGTCCTGATGGGGTGCATTTATCTAGAAGGGGTAAGAGAATCCTAGCAGTAGAGTTGGCAGGGCTCATTAGGAGGGCTTTAAACTAGGTCTGAATGGGGTGGGTGAGGATATCGGTCCCTCTGCAGAGGAAAGAGTAGGGCACAAGGTAGGGTCAGTTGAGAAGTCAGGAACCCAGCTGTGATGCATGTACACCAATGCACGCAGCCTGGGCAATAAGCAAGAGGAGTTGGAGGTCCTGATCCATCAGGGCAACTATGATATAGTCGCCATCTCAGAAACTTGGTGGGACAGCACCCACGATTGGAGTGCTACAATGGGGGGCTACAGGCTCTTTAGGAGAGACAGGCATGGGAGAAGAGGAGGGGGGGTGGCTCTGTATATTAGGGAGTCACTTTCTGCCACAGAACTTGAGGTGGAAGATGAGGGAGTTGAGAGCCTGTGGGTTAAAATCGGAGGACAGCCTAACAAATCTGACATCCTGGTTGGAGTCTGTTACAGATCACCCAACCAGGATGAGGAGGCTGATGAATTGTTCTACAAAGAACTGGAGGCTGTCTCAAGATCATCAGATCTTGTCCTTGTCAGTGACTTCAACCTGCGAGATATCTGCTGGGAATTTAATTCAGCAGAGAGGAGGCAGTCCAGAAGATTCCTGGAGCGAATGGAGGTCTGCTTCCTGACACAGCTGTTAAGCGAGCCTACCAGGGGACAGGCTCTGCTTGACCTGCTGTTCTCCAATAGGGAAGGGCTGGTGGGAGATGTGATCGTGGGAGGCTGCCTAGGGTGCAGTGACCACGAGATAGTGAAGTTTTCAATATGCAGGGAGATAGGGAGGAGCACCAACAGAACCTTCACCCTGGACTTCCGGAGGGCAAACTTCAGCCTGTTTAAGAAACTTGTTTGTAAAGTCCCCTGGGTACCAGCCCTCATGAACCAAGGGGTCCAGGAGGGTTGGACCTACTTCAAACAGGAGCTCGTGAAGGCACAGGAACTGGCAGTTCCCACGTGCCGAAAGATGAGCCAGCGGGGAAGGCGACCGGCCTGGATGAGCAAGCAGCTCCTGGAGGATTTAAGGGGAGAAAAGAGGCTGTATCACCTCTGGAAGGAGGGGAAGGCTTCTCGAGGTATGTTCAAGGAAGCTGTTAGATTATGTAGGAATAAAATTAGGGAGGCAAAGGCCCAGCTGGAACTGAAGCTGGCCACCTCTGTCAAAGATAATAAAAAGCATTTTTATAAATATATTAACAATAAGAAGAAGGGCAAGAAGAACCTCCACTCCTTATTGGACCTGGAGGGGAACACTGTGACTGAAGATGAGGAAAAGGCTGAGGTCCTGAACACCTTCTTTGCCTCAGTTTTTAATAGCAAGGCAGGAGATCTGGACGAGTGGCCTCCTGAGCAGGATGATGGGGTCGGGGAGCAGTGTAGTGCCCTGGTAATCCATGAGGAATAAGTTCGGGACCTGCTGAGCCACTTGGACACTCACAAGTCCATGGGACCGGATGTGATCCATCCTAGGGTGCTGAGAGAGCTGGCAGATGAGCTGGCCAAGCCGCTCTCCATCATCAGCCAGGGAATTATAGGCCAGTCAACCTGACCTCAGTGTCAGGCAAGATCATGGAACAGGTCATCCTGAGTGCAATCAGTCAGCACTTAGAGGATGGCCAAGGGATCAGGCCCAGCCAGCATGGATTTAGGAAGGGCAGGTCCTGCCTGACCAGCCTGATCTCCTTCTATGATCAGGTGAACAACTGGTGGATGTGGGGAGGCCTGTGGATGTGGTATACCTGGACTTCAGCAAGGCCTTTGACGCCGTCCCCCATAGCAAACTCCTGGCCAAGCTGTCAGCCCATGGCTTGGATGGGAGCACTCTGTGATGGGTTAGGAACTGGCTGGATGGCCGAGCCCAGAGAGTGGTGGTGAATGGTGCCACATCCAGCTGGTGGCCAGTCAGTAGTGGAGTCCCCCAGGGATCAGTGCTGGGCCCCATCCTCTTTAACATCTTTATTGATGATCTGGATGAGGGCATTGAGTCCATCATCAGTAAATTTGCGGATGACACCAAGCTGGGGGCAGTGGTTGATCTGCTGGAGGGCAGAGAGTCTCTGCAGAGGGACCTCGACAGGCTGGACAGATGGGCAGAATCCAACGGCATGAGATTTAACACTTCCAAATGCCGGGTTCTGCACATCGGCCACAACAACCCCATGCAGTGCTACAGGCTAGGGTCAAAGTGGCTGGAGAGCTCCCAAACAGAGAGGGACCTGGGGGTGCTGGTTGATGGTAGGCTGAACATGAGCCTGCAGTGTGCCCAGGTGGCCAGGAGGGCCAATGGCATCCTGGCCTGCATTCAGAATAGTGTGGCCAGCAGGAGCAGGGAAGTCATTGTGTCCCTGTACTCTGCATTGGTTAGACCGCACCTTGAGTGTCCAGTTCTGGGCCCCTCAGTTTAGGAAGGACATCGAAACACTTGAACGTGTCCAGAGAAGGGCAACACGGCTGGTGAGAGGCCTTGAACACAAGCCCTATGAGGAGAGGCTGAGGGAGCTGGGATTGTTTAGCCTGGAGAAGAGGAGGCTCAGGGGTGACCTCATTGCCCTCTACAACTGCCTGAAAGGTGGTTGTAGCCAGGAAGGGGTAGGTCTCTTCTCCCAGGCAGCCAGCACCAGAACAAGAGGACACAGTCTCAGGCTGCGTCAGGGGAGGTTCAGGTTGGAGGTCAGGAGGAAGTTTTACACAGTGTCATGGGGTTGGAAGGGTAAGTCCAAGAAGCCTCCTCCCTTCCCCCTTGTAAAGTAAAGGGAAAGAAAATTGAGGGGAAAGGAAAAAAAACTCACAGCTGAATTAGCAATGCAGTGGAGCTGTATATTTACAAAGCAATGTAGGATATGCAGGGGAATATATACAAATTTATAATATTTACAATATATACAAAGATATACAACAGAGTAGCACAGAAATGAGAGTTCCCCCCGTCTGCTGAGGGGGTTCCCCACGTCCGCTCTCCCCCTCTCTGCCCCCTTTCCCCAGAGTAGGTTAGAAAAGAGAGAGAAAGAGGAAAAAAAAGTTAGAATCAGTTTGTGTTAATTGGAAAGGAGTTAATACAGGCCTTTATCAGTTTCAAGGCCACAGCCTTGGCAGAAAGCTCAGCACAGAAAGCTGCTGCCCGAAGGAAAAGCGGAAGCAAGACTGATAGAAAAGTGCTGGAATGCCCAGTTCACTCCCAGTTCAGAAGGTGCTTCCTCCCACTTCACCAATGAAATTAGTTTAGATTCTTCTTTCGATTACCAACATCCGTCCACCATATTCCCTTTCTTAAGGGGACAGCCCCAACCGGTGACATTTAGAAAATATACAAAGATATACAACCGAGTAGCACAGAAATGAGAGTTCCCCCCTCTGCTGAGGGGGTTCCCCACCTCCGCTCTCCCCCTCTCTCTCCCTCTTCCCCAGAACGGGTTAGAAAGAGAGAGAGAAAGAGAAAAAAAGTTAGAAGCAGGTTTGTGTTAATTGAAAAGCAGTTAATACAGGCCTTTATCAGTTTTCAAGGCCGAGGCCTTGGCAGAAAGCCCAGCACAGAAAGCTGCTGCCCTGCGGAGGAGCGGAAGCAAGACTAAAGATAAAGTGCCGGAGTGCCCAGGATACCCTCCTGCACTCCCAGATCAGAAGGTGCATCCTCCCACTCTACCAATGAAATTAGTTTAGATTGTTCTCTTCGTTTACCAACTTCCGTCCACCATATTCCCTTTCTTAAGGGCACAGCCTCAAACGGCCACAGTCCACCCCTTCTAAACAATTTCATTGGCCGTTCATACTGTCCACCCAATCCAAGACGACATTTACAATTCGTGAGTAAAGTTCATAGTCCCTTCCGGCTATGCTCAGATGTAGATGATTCAAAAGTCCAAGAAAATCAGAGAATGAGAAAAATGGAAAACAGTTCATTTCGTCGCCGACGAAGCAAAGAAAAAGGGAAACAGGGATTCTCAGGGTCTCTTAGTTGACTCAGGGCTCTCAGGGATCTCAGGGTTCGTGCACCATAGATTCCTCGTTGATTCTTCCTTTGGACGCAATGTAGCTGTACAACAGTTCGAAGTTAACCTCTTTCAGCTAAAGTTAAATTTCTTTGTGGTATACACTGAATTTCACCATTCTCCTGCATCACCCAATAAGCGCGACCCGGACCTTCAGCTGAAACCACCCCTCAGACAGGTTTAGCCTCTCCTGAGGGTGAAAATACCCAAACAGTTTTACCTAACAAATTCTTTTCTCTATCACCTTCTACTTTCCGCAGCAAATCTGAATGTGCAGGTCCAGCTCGGTTCACTGAGCCTCTACTATTTACCAGCCAGGTTGCTTGTGCTAAATGTTTCTCCCAGTTTTTCAAAGATCCACCTCCCATGGCTTTGAGAGTGGTCTTCAACAAACCGTTGTAGCGTTCAATCTTCCCTGAAGCTGGTGCATAGTAGGGAATGTGGAATATCCACTGAATACCGTGCTCTTTTGCCCAGCTCTTTACAAGGTTGTTCTTGAAATGAGTTCCGTTGTCTGACTCAATTCTCTCTGGAGTTCCGTGTCTCCACAGGATCTGTCTCTCCAAACTGAGAATGGTGTTGCGTGCAGTTGCATGTGGAACTGGATAAGTTTCCAACCATCCAGTGTTTGCCTCTACCATAGTAAGCACGTATTGCTTACCAGAACGAGAACGTGGTAGAGTGATGTAGTCAATCTGCCAAGCTTCACCATACTTGTACTTGGACCATCTGTCACCATACCACAAGGGCTTAAGTCGTTTTGCCTGCTTAATAGCAGCACAAAAGTCACAGTCATGGATGACTTGCGTGATAGCATCCATGGAAATGTCTATGGATCTGTCACGAGCTAATTGGTATATTGCATCTCTGCCTTGATGTCCTGAAGAATCATGAGCCCACCGATCTAAGAATATCTCACCTCGGTGTTTCCAGTCGAGATCAAGATTAGAGTCCATGTCTACTTGAGAAACTCTTGCAGCTAGATCTGCCTGATGGTTGTGTTGCTGTTCCTCAGTAGCTTTGCTCTTAGGAATGTGAGCATCGATGTGTCTCACTTTCACTGGAATTCTCTCGATTCGATCAGCAATGTCCTGCCACAGGTCTGCTGCCCAAATGGGTTTACCTTTCCTCTGCCAGCCACTCTTCTTCCAGTTCTTTAGCCAACCCCATAGAGCATTGGCTACCATCCATGAGTCGGTGTAGAGATAAAGCTTTGGCCATCTCTCACGTTCAGCCACGTCGAGAGCTAGCTGGACAGCTTTTACCTCTGCGAACTGACTGGATTCTCCTTCTCCATCCTTCGCCTCTGCAACTCGGCGTGTTGGACTCCACACTGCAGACTTCCACCTTCGCTTGTTCCCAACAAGACGACAGGAACCGTCTGTGAACAAAGCATATTTCTTTTCATCATCAGAAAGGTCATTGTAAGAGGAGCTTCCTCAGCATGAGTTACTTTCTCCTCTGGAGGTTTAGCACAGTTGATACCTTCAGGCCAACTTGAGATCACCTCCACTAGACCAGGCCTTTCAAGATTTCCCATTCGAGCTCTCTGTGTTATCAGAGCCATCCACTTAGACCATGTTGAGTCTGTGGCATGATGTGGTGTGGAGCCTTTGCCTTTGAACATCCAATTCAAAACTGGTAATCTGGGAGCTAAGAGAAGTTGTGATTCAGTTCCAATTACTTCAGAAGATGCCTTTACTCCTTCATAGGCAGCTAAGATTTCTTTCTCTGTTGGAGTATAATTCGCCTCTGAACCTCTGTAACCTCGACTCCAGAAACCAAGAGGTCGTCCACGTGTCTCACCTGGAGCTTTCTGCCACAAGCACCAGGTTGGACCATTGTCACTTGCAGCCGTGTACAAAATGTTCTTAATGTCTGGACCATCTCGGACAGGTCCCAGACCCATTGCTTGAACTACCTCTTGCTTTATCTGGTCAAAGGCTGCTTGTTGTTCAGGTCCCCAGTGGAAATGGTTTCTCTTTCGAGTCACATCATACAGAGGTTTCACAATCTGACTGTATCCAGGAATGTGCAGTCTCCAAAATCCCACTATCCCCAAGAAACGTAGGGTCTCTTGCTTGTTTGCGGGATTTGCCATGGTAGAGACTCTATTTACCACATCCACTGGAATGTGTCGGCGTCCATCCTGCCACCGCACTCCCAGTAATTGAATCTCTGTGGTAGGTCCTTTCACCTCGTCTCGCTTGATGGCAAAACCTGCATTCAGAAGAATGTCAATGATTTTGTTACCTTTCTCGAAGACTTCCTCAGCAGTTTTACCCCAGACAATGATATCATCGATGAACTGGATGTGTTCTGGAGCACCGCCTTTCTCCAGAGCATCGTGGATCACTGCATGACAGATGCTTGAGCTGTGGATCCAGCCCATTGGCAGTCTGTTGAAAGTGTACTGGATTCCTCTCCAGGTGAAAGCAAACTGAGGCCTGCATACCTTTGCTAAGGGAATAGAGAAAAATGCATTAGCAATGTCTATGGTAGCATGCCATTTGGCCTCTTTGGATTCCAGCTCATACTGTAGCTCCATCATGTCTGGTGCTGCTGCACTCATAGGTGGTGTCACTTCATTTAGGGCTCGGTAGTCGACCGTCAGACACCAGTCTCCATTCTGCTTCCGCACAGGCCACACTGGACTGTTGAAAGGTGAATGAGTTTTGCTGACGACTTTCTGACTCTCCAACTGACGAATCAGATTCTGAATGGGCAACAAAGAGTCACGGTTGGTTCTGTATTGTCTGTGATGCACAGTCTGAGAAGCAACCGGCAATTTAATGTCCTGTATCTTATGTTGTCCCACAACTGCAGATTCATCAGAAAGCGCAGGTCTGGCAGACAGCTTCAATTTTTGTCCATCAATTTCTATAGAAGCTACTCCAAAAGCCCATTCGTAACCTCTAGGGCCTTTGAAACGCCCTTATCTCAGAAAATCAATTCCTAAAATACAAGGTGCATCAGGTCCGGTCACAACTGTATGCTTCCTCCATTGTTTACCAGTTAAACTTAGATTAACCTCCATCATACTTAGCTCTTGAAATCCACCAGTGACTCCCAGAATAGTTATAGACTCTGATCCCTGATAATTTGATGGCATTATGGTGCACTGAGCTCCTGTGTCAACCAAGGCCCTTTACTTCCGAAATTGTGAAGTGCCAGGGCACTGGATGTACACATCCCAATAGATTCTGTTATCTCTGTTATCCCTCTCCTCCCCCTGGCGGGAGGCAGGGCACCCCTAGTTATGGGGAACATGCGCACATGTGCATTGCACATAGTTTGCAGGGTTATAACTTTGCATGTTATAACTGGAGCCACTGTTGGAGCCACAAGAGTCGTTCTGGGGAACTGTGGAAGTAACAGCTACCCTTCTGGTATTGCTACCTCGGGTTCTGCCACTTTGCAGTTCCCTCAGTCTCCTGAAAAGATTAGAAGTTGGTTGGCCATCCCAGCGGTTCATGTTCTCACCAAACTGATCACGCAGAGTTATCCAAATAGTTCTACCTGATTGCTTTGGTGGTCTGGTTTGGAATGACCTGTTTTGGAATGACCTCCTTGGAGGACGTGTATTCCTCACAGATGAAACTTGTACCCACCTGGAGGAGGAATTCAGGTTAGCACTTTGTGCCAATTGGGATATGGAATTTCTAAATTCATCTTTTAACTCTCTCATGCATTTCTCAGTTTTTCCAGACAGAGTTTCAATGGCTGAAACCAAAGAAACACGTGTCATGCTATCCTCTAATTGTCTCATTTGATCACTGAATTGGCCAACCGTAGGAGAAGCTCCACCATAATTCCTTGACACAATTCTGCTTGCCAGAATGTTTGCATAATTGGAAGGAGCAAGTTTGATGAGCTTTTTAGCAAGACCAATACCCACAGGAATGTCATCAGGATTCAGAGTTTCATGTTCACCATGGAGTATATCTCTAACAGCAAATTCTCGCAAGCTCTTAATTCCCTCATCTATGGTAGTCCAGGGTTTAGGATTCCATGGGAGATCATCTCGGGAAGGGTATCTCAGGGCAACCGCCATTAAAAGGCGTATCCACAGATTAACCTTACCGAGAGCTCTGCCTAGATGTCTATCTATTCCATTATCCCTCGAGAGAGTTCCTAACTGAGCTGCTGATTTGTCTCCAACTGTTAGAGCTGGAGCACCTGTATCATAACACCTACTAAGCCAAGCTAGAACTGGCTCCTTGTCTGCCCTGGTGAAATCTCTACGGACATTTCGCAATTCCTCCCGGGGTGACGAACATTCTAAAATATCATCTTCTTCTTCCTCTCCCTGAACTTTTTGTCCATATAATCCTGCTGTCATTCTCCTAAGGGTCTCTTTAAGCTGAGAACCACCTTTGCCAGCTGCTTTCCTGACTTCATCTGTATCCTGCCTTGTTCTCACTAGGTTAGCTAGATCTTTAAAACAAACCTTCTCTTCCTCTTCAGTAGGATTTCTTAGAGTAGAAGGCCCCTCACCAGGATCAGTCTCCAGCTCTTCTTCTCCATCTTTGGCCTTTCCACTTCAAGTCTTTAAAGGAGCCACCTTAACTGGAGCTGTGTTTGAATTTACAGCCACCTTAATGGAAGCTGACAGGTCCTGAGATAAATCAGCTGCTGGGGCAGTGACTTCCGGTCCCACTGAGGGAGTGGGCGGAAGTGACGTTGCTCCATTAATGGCCGATGGAGAGGAAGAAGGAGGAGAAAGAGTGGGAGAAGGAGTAGGCGCCGTGTTGATACCGGCCGCCGCCCTTGGCAGCTTGCCAGAATCAGCAGCAAAGTCATTTAGAGCTGCTTTACTAATTAACTTTTTAGCCTTCTTTTTACTGACAGAGAGTCTCCACCTTCCTCATCACTAGATGACTCTGGGACTGATCCAGAGCCACGGCGTTTTCTTTTTGATCTGGTTTTAATAACAAAACAAACTCTGGACACCTTTCTCTCTCGCCGCAAAGAAATCAGGAGATACACGTTAATTACCACCGAGAGCAGGATTATACACACCAAATAAATCACCTTTGGATCCCAGGCATCACTTAAAGTTACTCTCTCCTCAGGCGGAATCCTAAAACCCTTTATCTCAATTGGGAGAGTGGTGGAGGTAACATTCCTGTATCTCACTGGCCATAAAAAATTAGTACATTTTCCATACCATAGTCTAACTCTATACATAACCCACATATAAATTGTCCGCACTAAATATTTACCCAGGTAATCCAAAATCAAACCCAAACAATATCTGTAAACCAAAGCCCCAAAAATTGAAAAGAATACTCGCTCCACAAACCACAACACCTTCATGTTTGCTAATTCAGCTAGAAAACACTAAATCAATCAAGTAATAAATTAAACTAATTATCTGCCGCACGTTGGGTACGCCAAGAAAAAAAATGTCGTGGGGTTGGAAGGGTAAGGCCAAGAAGCCTCCTCCCTTCCCCCTTGTAAAGTAAAGAAAATTGAGGGGAAAGGAAAAAAAAACTCACAGCTGAATTAGCAAAGCAGTGGAGCTGTATATTTACAAAGCAATGTAGGATATGCAGGGGAATATATACAAATTTACAATATTTACAATATATACAAAGATATACAACAGAGTAGCACAGAAATGAGAGTTCCCCCCTCTGCTGAGGGGGTTCCCCACCTCCGCTCTCCCCCTCTCTCCCCCTCTTCCCCAGAACGGGTTAGAAAGAGAGAGAGAAAGAGAAAAAAAGTTAGAAGCAGGTTTGTGTTAATTGGAAAGCAGTTAATACAGGCCTTTATCAGTTTTCAAGGCCGAGGCCTTGGCAGAAAGCCCAGCACAGAAAGCTGCTGCCCTGCGGAGGAGCGGAAGCAAGACTAAAGATAAAGTGCCGGAGTGCCCAGGATACCCTCCTGCACTCCCAGATCAGAAGGTGCTTCCTCCCACTCTTCCAATGAAATTAGTTTAGATTGTTCTCTTCATTTACCAACTTCCGTCCACCATATTCCCTTTCTTAAGGGCACAGCCTCAAACGGTCACACACAGAGAGAGTGATTGCCCACTGGAATGGGCTGCCCGGGGAGGTGGTGGAATTGCCATCACTGGAGGTGTTCATGAGGAGACTTGACAGGGTGCTTGGTCGCATAGTTTAGTTGGTTGGGTGGTGTTGGATGATAGGTTGGACGCGGTGATCTTGAAAGTCTCTTCCAACCTGGTCTATTCTATTCTATTCTATTCTATTCTATTCTATTCTATTCTATTCTATTCTATTCTATTCTATTTTCCTCCAGTCCTGGCTCACTGGAGAGGTCCCAGGTGACTGGAAACTGGCCAGTGTGGTCCCAATCCACAAGAAGGGTCGGATGGAGGAACCTGGAAACTACTGGCCAGTCAGCCTGACCTCAGTGCCAGGGAAAGTGATGGAGCAGATTATCCTGGCGGCAATAACTGCGCACCTGAAGGACAGCCAAGGGCTCAGGTCCAGCCAACAGGGATTTAGGAAGGGCAGGTCCTGCCTCTCCAACCTGATCTCCTTCTATGATCAGGTGACCCGCCTGGTGGATGTGGGGAGGCCTGTGGATGTGGTCTGCCTGGAATTCAGCAAGGCCTTTGACACCGTCCCCCACAGCAAACTGCTGGATAAGCTGTCAGCTTGTGGCTTGGACCATTACACTCTGTGCTGGGTTAGGAACTGGCTGGAGGGCCTAGCCCAGAGAGTGGTGGTGAATGGTACCACATCCAGCTGGCAGCCAGTCAGTAGTGGAGTCCCCCAGGGATCAGTGCTGGGCCCTGTCCTCTTCAGCATATTCATCGATGATCTGGATGAGGGGGTTGAGTCAGTCATTAGAAAGTTTGCAGATGACACAAAGTTAGGGGCAGATGTTAGTCAGTTAGAGGGTAGAAAGGCTCTGCAGAGGGACCTCGACAGGCTGGACAGATGGGCAGAATCCAATGGAATGGCTTTTAACAAGTCCAAGTGCCGAGTGCTGCACTTTGGCTACGGCAATCCCATGCAGAGCTACAGGCTGGGGTCGGAGTGGCTGGAGAGCTCCCAAACAGAGAGGGACCTGGGGGTACTGATCGACAGCCGCCTGAATATGAGCCAACAGTGTGCCCTGGTGGCCAGGAGGTCCAATGGCATCCTGGCCTGCATTCAGAATAGTGTGGCCAGCAGGAGCAGGGAGGTCATTTTGTCCCTGTACTCTGCATTGGTTAGACCGCACCTTGAGTGTCCAGTTCTGGGCCCCTCAGTTTAGGAAGGACATCGAAACACTTGAACGTGTCCAGAGAAGGGCAACAAGGCTGGTGAGAGGCCTTGAACACAAGCCCTATGAGGAGAGGCTGAGGGAGCTGGGATTGTTTAGCCTGGAGAAGAGGAGGCTCAGGGGTGACCTCATTGCCCTCTACAACTGCCTGAAAGGTGGTTGTAGCCAGGAAGGGGTAGGTCTCTTCTCCCAGGCAACCAGCACCAGAATGAGGGGACGCAGTCTCAAGCTGCTCCAGGGGAGGTTTAGACTCGAGGTGAGGAGAAAGTTCTTCACCGAGCGAATCGTTCGTCATTGGAACGGGCTGCCCAGGGAGGTGGTTCTGTCATCGACCCTGGAGGTGTTCAAGAGTGGATTGGACGTGGCACTTGGTGCCATGGTCTAGTCATGGGGTCTGTGTTGATAGGTTGGACTCGATGATCCTCGAGGTCTCTTCCAACCTTAGTTATACTGTGATACTGTGATTTGCCGTCATTAAAAGCTAATTGCATTGCCTGTTTGCTAACCCAGGTTGTTTGGATACCTTTTAAAGGCATGACTTCAGCATTTGCCATGAGCAATGGCTAGTGTGAGAAACGAACTCACTGCTGAAAATTTATAACCAGTTTATTATAAAATAAATGCAACACAGCGCTGGGCGCATAGCAAGTTTGCTAGAGGCGCACCCTAACAACACAAGTTGAACTTATATAGACGGCAAACGTACATATTAATA
Organism: Melanerpes formicivorus; assembly: GCF_026170545.1. NCBI lineage: Eukaryota > Metazoa > Chordata > Aves > Piciformes > Picidae > Melanerpes > Melanerpes formicivorus. The sequence continues at coordinate 305,235 of NW_027142485.1, read as the reverse complement.
TATTAAAACGTACATATTTATATATTCCCCAACATGCTCCCACCCCTCTCCATCAGGACTGAGACAAAACCTGCACTTTTGACCTGGCCATTCTTTAGACATGTTGGTGCCTCACCTTTCTCTCCCAATACCCCACACAATACAGACCATCAGCCGAACGATCCAGCCCAAGGATCGAGCCCCATGGTCCCCAGTAATTCCCCTTGCAAAAGCCAAATATTAAAACCAGTTTCTCACACTAGTGACCATTCCATTTATGACGAGGTACAATAATGACATCGTCTCCAGTATCCACAATCATTGAAAATTGTATAATTTGTCCACAAGGGTGTCTCACAGATGCAAGCTGTTCTAGTTTTCCCTTTTGGATTTCTAGGGCTAATAATATATTAGGCATATCGGTGGAACCCGAGCCTTCTTGCCCTCGGATCTTGTTAGAAGTTTTAGGTACTTGGGACTCAAATGATATTAGCTGAGCAATTTCTGTCCCAACAAGAGTTCTAACAGGAGGGGCAATGGTATAGAGCATAATTTTCATAGCCCAGTCATAATCAGAATGTATTGAACCAGGAATTATAAGGAGGGTGTAGCGCAGCTGAAACTGCTGGGGGGGAAGGGGCCGCTGGTGCGAGCCATTTCTGCGGCCGCCATGGGGACGGCCGCTGCCGGGGCTGGTGCTGGTATCGGTGGGAGCCGGCGGTGCTGTGGGGGCCGTGGGCGCTCGCGGAAGCCGTCACCAGGAGAACTGCCGGGGTGGGGGGTACCACTGTCATGGGTGCCGCCGGGATGAGGACGCCGGGATGACAGCTGCTGGGATGGGTGCTGCTGGGGTGGGAACCGCCGCTGGGGTGGCCGGGGCTCGCGGGCAGGCTGCGGTCGCAAGAATGCCGCAATCGCGAGCCTGCAAGCACTCCATTTTTCCAAAAGGAGTTGTAGAGCAGAGTCAGCACTCTCTGGCCTCCCAGCATCGGTCCTCTCATCTTCCAAGTCCAAGCCTTTGATGGCAGTTTTAGAGGAAGATGTTGATGAAGGGGATTGAAAACGCTGAATCACAAGTTTTGCTGCCTATTTATGGCTTTTTCTCTGCTGGGTGCGGACAGCAGTGATGGTGTCTAATAAACACGGTGTGCTCGCCAAGATGGCGGTCGTGGCATCCTCTTTGTCTAATCTGCATAGGGAGTGACCTCCATTTTGATTTCACGCGCCTTATCATTTCGATCAGGATTCGCTTCTACCGCTATTGACGTGGCAGCAGCAGATTTTTTTGCACAAAAGGACGGTAATAAGAGAGACGCAATTCGTGTAGAAGGAGGAATTGCAGGCAATTGAAATTGTGAGGAGAATGCTGACAGAGAGGCAGACGACGTGCAGGGAGAGAGGAGGGGGGCGGAGGGCAGGGGGTGCTTTCCAAGTCTCCCTTTTTCGTCTCGGTTAGAACCAAATGCCGCAGAAGCTGAATTGGGAGTAGACTGCTCTGTTTTTTTCGATTGCAATGTATGTGATGGTCCGTCACACGGTGCTATAGCGAAAAGCTTCTTTTTTAAGTATTTAGCACCTCATCCCACAGCTGGGCTGCAATTTCGTCCCGTGGTTCGGAAGTAAAAGCTTAGTTGCCATGGGGATGATTCTGGGCACAGGCTAATAGCCCTTTTAAGATCCCAGAATCGCCTGTAATACCTCCCACGGAGAGGATAGTTTGGAGGGCGTTTAGCACAGCGTCTTCTGTTTTGTGGTGTGCTTCGCCTTGCCCCTCCTCTGGTCACTCACAGGGCCTAGGTGAGATTCACTTCCTTTTCTGAGTACACGCTGTTTATTTTGTCAGCACTGGGGCAGTGCTGGTTCGACTGGCTTTCCATATCGCTCGGACGTACCTCTTTATGCTGAGTCGAGCAGCATCGTAGTCCGAGGATCCCTTGTCCACGAGTTCACGTGTATTCGGGCACCAGGTAATGGGACAGAGATTGGAGTCAATATAGCTGACCAATGTGATCGAGTATTGTTCCTTTATTGTTCCAGTATTGCAGGCCTATGGTGCAGGCCTATGGTGCGAGTATAGCACAGTAAAGTAAAGCATAGAAGAAGAAGAGAAAGGAAAGGCAGAAGTGCGTAGCAAGGGAGCTTCTACAACTTATCTAAACTCGGAGTGCCTTGTTGGCATGGCTTCATTGGTTCCCTATGAGTGACCACACATTGCACTATTATAGATTATTGGTCCAACTACTAACGACACGTGAGGTTTGTTGATGCAGGTGCATGTCCTGTTGTCCCAAGATAACTGTCCATGTTTATAGCTACCAGTGCCCTGTTTTAGTTACATGCTGCAGGCACAGCACTGTTTTGCTACACTGCTACCTGGCTCTGCACTTATGCTGATCATGGCCTACCACCATGTCAGGCTCTAGGCCTGCACTGCCAGATTGCTCACACTGCTCGTCACTGGCATTGCCACACATCCATCTACAGAGTTCTTGCCCTGCTTTTCAACTCATCCTCACTGGATCTACAGCTCACCACGTGAATCTGACTGTGCAGAGCCTGTGCCCATACTTTGGCTTGGCCAATTTGCAGTAAGGGCATCTTCGTGCAAACCCACCTTCACAGACCAGTTTTGTGGAAAGGTGAAGCTCTGAACTAGAGCAAGGCACCAGGTGCCTTCCCTTCTGTCTCACCTGCTGTTTTTGCAGAAGGCATGGCCACAGCAGGGTGACACAAGAGCAGTGTCAGGCACCACTGCTGGACTGGGTGGAGCTTGTGTGTGGCAAGAGCCCAGGTTACAACATACCTGCCAGAAGGTTAAACGTCTAACTGCAGTCATCATTTGGGCAAGTCACCTATGTCAGTAATCACCAGGGGACTTCAACAGCTGCTCAGATGTCTAGCTTTTACAAAGCAATTTGCAAAAGGCCCCAACATCTCCCCTGGAGGAGCCTCATAGCTCTGAAAGGGCTGCTCAAGCCACATGCAGCCTGCTGTCTGGGGCTGTTGGCAACCCACACTCCTCAACCTTTCCATTCTTACTTTCTCATTCCTGAGGACAGAAAACCATTTGAGCATAGCATCACAGGAATAGGGCAGGGTTCAGCAAGCCTCTAACTCAAACCAGGACAACTCTGTGTAGTGCTAGGACAGAGCTTTAGTGGATATAAGCCTTAGAAAGAATGATGATTCTCCCCTCTCCATCCATCTCCCCAGTTGTCTCTCTACATGTCTTTTAGTCACTTATTTCCTCTTTCTCTGGTCTCTGTCCCCTACCACTGAGCTGAGCTGCAAACCAATGGTCTGTCGTTGCCTTCATGTGCTCCAAACTGACACAATGGCAAAAACCTGCACTAAAAATAAAACCAAGCAGGAACTGGCCTCCTTGTTGGGTTTTATCACTATTCAACCAGCTTGCACAGAATGGGAGAAGGTAATGGTTGCCCAAAGATACTTGATGCCATGTAAAGGGCCAGTCTAAGAGGGAAGTGACTAAAATCTTTGGAGGATCTATTGCCTAAGGATGCCTTGGCAATAAGAAAGAGTCTTGATATCAGTACTGGTGCCTGGGGTGGCATACAAAGGCATCTGCAAAGTATCCTAGGCTGGACTGACTCATAAATGGCAAAATTTCTCAGGTATTTTTGAATTAAAGGTATGTTTGATAAGGCAGCTGTAATGTATTGTGGCCGGTTGACGTTGCCCCCTTAAGAAAGGGAATATGGTGGACGGAAGTTGGTAAACGGAAGGAATAGTCTAAACTATTTCATTGGTAAAGTGGGAGGAAGCACCTTCTGAGCTGGGACTATACTGGACATTTCCAGCACTTCTCAGTCAGTCTTGCTTCCGCCTTTGCATGGTGCAGCAGCTCTGCAGCTAACTCTGTGCTGGGCTTTCTGCCAAGGCCTCGGCCTTGAAAACAAGATACCAGGCCTGTATATTAACTCCTTTCCAATTAACACAAACTGCTTCTAACATTTTTTTTTCCTCTCTTTTCTCTCTCTTCCTATCCCACTCTGGGGAAAGGGGGGAGAGAGGGGAGAGCGGAGGTGGGGAACCCCCTCTGTCCAGAGGGGGGTCACTCTCATTTCTGTGTTACTCTGTTGTATATCTTTGTATATATTGTAGATATTGTAAATTTGTAAATATCTCCCTACAAACCCTACATTGCTTTGTAAATATAGCTCCACTGCTTTGCTAATTCAGCTTGCGAGTTTTTTTTCCTTTCCCTTCAATTTTTTTTTTCCTTTTTACTTTACAAGGGGGAAGGGAGGAGGCTTCTCGGCCTTACCTTCCACCCACCACATGTATTAATGCCTGCTTTACCTTGCTGTGCAATGGCAATTCTACCATTTTGGAATTATGATCTTGATTAGCCCCCAAGAGGTGTTTCAAAGCAGTCTTAAAGGTTAATAGCCTGTGTCTAAAAACATTGATGTGACAATTTGCCTCAGGACCCTGACTGTGTTATCATTCAAGTGCTGAAATCTGTAATCAAATGCTCAGCTGAGCCTCCACTCTCCTGAAAACACCTCCCTCCCTCCCTCTCCAAGCATCATCTTCACATCAGCCTGCAGGTACACAGCAGCAGTGAGCACAGCAGCTCCTTCATTGTTGAGCAGTACCAACATAGACATGCATGGCTGCAGTTTTAAGTTTTGATACAGAGAAGCAAAGGGCCTTTGAAGCTACTGCTCTCAGCAGTAACTCTATTTAACCAGTAATTACTCCAGGCAGTCACCCCCAGCCTCACATTAGCATGGGGATACCCTGAGCTTGAGCACAACAAGGGCCCATGGGGTGAAGGAGCAGAGGTAGGAGTGGGGATATACACCATGGAGCTGGATTTTGATTTTGTGCTCATGGCAAATGCTGCATGTGTGTTGAATGGTTGTAATAAGACACATCTAGGAAAGATCCTCAGCAATGGAGGGAGCAGTGTGGGTGGGAGTTTTCAGTGTGGCAGAGCGGGCTGGCTGCTGGTGAGTATTGGAGTGACAGAGAAAAGCCACATCTGAAATACATGTTTGCTCATCTATTCAAGTCTCATTCCCAGCCTTGTCAGGTTGGTTAGGGTTCTGAGCAACCTGATCTAGTTGAAGATATCCCTGCTCAGTGCAGAGGGGTTCACAGTATCACAGTATCACAGTATCACTTAGGTTGGAAAGGACCTCGAGGATCATCGAGTCCAACCTATCAACACAGACCCCATGACTAGACCATGGCACCAAGTGCCACGTCCAATCTCCCCTTGAACGCCTCCAGGGTCGATGACTCAACCACCTCCCTGGGCAACTCGTTCCAATGATGAATGACTCTCTCAGTGAAGAACTTCCTCCTCATCTCGAGTCTAAACCTCCCCTGGCGCAGCTTGAGACTGTGTCCCCTTGTTCTGGTGCTGGGTGCCTGGGAGAAGAGGCCAACCCCTTCCTGGCTACAACCCCCCTTCAGGTAGTTGTAGAGGGCAATGAGGTCACCTCTGAGCCTCCTCTTCTCCAGGCTAAACAATCCCAGCTCCCTCAGACCTTATGAGTTCTCCAGGGAAGTGGAATACTGCAGATGAAGGAATCCAATACTTAAGAGAATTAGCGGTGTTGGAAGTTATCTATAGTGATTTAGATGATCAAAGTGTCTCCACAGATCCAGAAGATGTCCCATGCACACGGGCCATGTGGAGGAAAGTGATCCAAGGCGCTCCAGCATCGTATTCTAACAGCCTAGCAATGATGTACTATTTGGATGAGGACGCACGGTCTGTGGAGATTGTGTCAGCCTGGCTCCAGAATTTTGAAGATAACCTCTGTACTAACTCATCTCCACGCGCCAATGCCTCATTGACCAGGTCTACTCCAAGAAATCTGTCCCCTCCTGCCTCAATCGGAGAGAGAGGGAGCCCTAGACGCACACCACGTGGAATACTCTGGTTTTTTCTTCGTGACCAGGGGGAGGACATGAGGAAGTGGGATGGTGAACCCACTTATAAACTGGAAGCTCGGGTACGTGAACTGAAAGGAAAAACAACAACTAAAAAGGGATCATTTAAGAAAACAGCAAAGGTATCTGCTGTAAAGAGCCAGGAAAGTAATCAACGATCTCTCAGGAAAAGAATTGAGGTTACACCCCTTGATCCCGATGAGGGGACCTCTGGCCAGGTACTACCCAGATCAGACAGTGAATGCTCTGATGAGGACCAGGAGTAGAGGGTCCCTGCCTTCGGCCAGGAGGAGGAGAGGGATGACAGAGTATATTGGACTGTGTGGATTCGATGGCCTGGCACATCAAAGCCACAGAAATACAAGGCGCTGGTAGACACAGGGGCGCAGTGTACATTGATGCCATCAGGGCATAGAGGTGCTGAATCTCTTTGGATTTCTGGAGTGACAGGAGGCTGCCAAGAGCTGTCTGTATTAGAAGCTGATGTGAGCCTAACAGGGGACAAGTGGGAAAGACATCCCATTGTGACTGGACCAGAAGCCCCTTGCATTCTTGGTATTGATTACCTCAAGAGAGGGTACTTCAAGGATTCAAAGGGTTATAGATGGGTTTTTGGTGTGGCCACGGTGAATACAGAGAAGATCAGACAGCTGTCTACCCTGCCTGGCCTTTCAGAAAGTCCTTTCGTTGTGGGATTGCTGCAGGTTGAAGAACAACAGGTGCCAATTGCTACTAGAACAGTGCATCGACGGCAGTATCGTACAAACCGAGACTCCCTGGGTCCCATTCATGAACTGATTCACCAGCTGGAGATCCAGGGAGTGATTGTGGTGGGTTTGGAAGGATAAGGCTGAGAAGCCTCCTCCCTTCCCCCTTTGTAAAGTAAAAGGGAAAAAAAAATTGAAGGGAAAAGAAAAAAAACTCGCAAGCTGAATTAGCAAAGCAGTGGAGCTATATTTACAAAGCGATGTAGGGTTTGCAGGGAGATATTTACAAATTTACAATATCTACAATATATACAAAGATATACAACAGAGTAACACAGAAATGAGAGTGCCCCCCTCGGCAGAGAGGGGTCCCCCACCTCCGCTCTCCCCTCTCTTCCCCCCCTTTCCCCAGAATGGGATAGAAAGAGAAAGAGAAGAGAGGAAAAAAAAGGTTAGAAGCAGTTCGTGTTAATTGGAAGGGAGTTAGTATACAGGCCTGTTATCTGGTTTTCAAGGCCGGGGCCTTGGCAGAAAGCCCAGCACAGAAAGCTGCTGCACGGAGCAAAGACGGAAGCAAGACTGACTGAGAAGTGCTGGAAATGTCCAGTATAGTCCCAGCTCAGAAGTGCTTCCTCCCACTCGTCCAATGAAATTAGTTTAGACTATTCCTTCCGTTTGCCAACTTCCGTCCACCATGTTCCCTTTCTTAAGGGGGCAACGTCAACCGGCCACAATCCACCCCTTCTAAACAATTTCATTGGCTGTTCATACTGTCCATCCAATCCAAAACGATATTTACAGTTCGTGAGTAAAGTTCATAGTCCATTCCGGCTATGCTCAGATGTAGATGATTCAAAAGTCCAAGAAAATCAGAAAATGAGAAAAATGGAAAACAGTTCATTTCTTCACTGACGAAGCGAAGAAAAGGGAAACAGGGAAATCTCAGGGTCTCTTAGTTGACTCAGGGCTCTCAGGGATCTCAGGGTTCGTGCACCGTAGACTCCTCGTTGATTCTTCCTTTGGACGCGATGTAGCTATACAACAGTTTGAAATTAACCTCTTTCAGCTAAAGTTAAATTTCTTTGTGGAATACACTGAATTTCACCATTCTCTTGCATTACCCAATAAGTGTGACCCGGACCTTCAGCTGAAACCACCCCTCGGACAGGCTTAGCCTCTCCTGAGGGTGAAAATACCCAAACAGTTTTACCTAACAGATTTTTTTCTTTAACAACAGGAACTCTATCACTTTCTACTTTCCGTAGCAAATCTGAATGTGCAGGTCCAGCTCGGTTCACTGAACCTCTACTATTTACCAGCCAGGTTGCTTGTGCTAAATGTTTTTCCCAGTTTTTCAAAGATCCACCTCCCATTGCTTTGAGAGTGGTCTTCAACAAACCATTGTAGCGTTCAATCTTCCCTGAAGCTGGTGCATAGTAGGGAATGTGGAATATCCACTCAATACCGTGCTCTTTTGCCCAGCTCTTTACAAGGTTGTTCTTGAAATGAGTTCCGTTGTCTGACTCAATCCTCTCTGGAGTTCCGTGTCTCCACAGGATTTGTCTCTCCAGACCAAGAATGGTGTTGCGTGCAGTTGCATGTGGAACTGGATAAGTTTCCAACCATCCAGTGTTTGCCTCTACCATAGTAAGCACGTATTGCTTACCAGAACGAGAACGTGGTAGAGTGATGTAGTCAATCTGCCAAGCTTCACCATACTTGTACTTGGACCATCTGTCACCATACCACAAGGGCTTAAGTCGTTTTGCCTGCTTAATAGCAGCACAAATGTCACAGTCATGGATGACTTGTGTGATAGCATCCATGGAAATGTCTATGGATCTGTCACGAGCCCATTGGTATGTTGCATCTCTGCCTTGATGTCCTGACGAATCGTGAGCCCACCGAGCTAAGAATATCTCACCTCGGTGTTTCCAGTCGAGATCAAGATTAGAGTCCATGTCTACTTGAGAAACTCTTGCAGCTAGATCTGCCTGATGGTTGTGTTGCTGTTCCTCAGTAGCTTTGCTCTTAGGAATGTGAGCATCGATGTGTCTCACTTTCACTGGAATTCTCTCGATTCGATCAGCAATGTCCTGCCATAGGTTGGCTGCCCAAATGGGTTTTCCTTTTCTCTGCCAACCACTCTTCTTCCAGTTCTTTAGCCAACCCCATAGAGCATTGGCTACCATCCATGAGTCGGTGTAGAGATAAAGCTTTGGCCATCTCTCACGTTCAGCCACGTCGAGAGCTAGCTGGACAGCTTTTACCTCTGCGAACTGACTGGATTCTCCTTCTCCGTCTTTCGCCTCTGCAACTCGGCGTGTTGGACTCCACACTGCAGACTTCCACCTTCGCTTGTTTCCAACGAGACGACAGGAACCGTCTGTGAACAGAGCATATTTCTTTTCATCATCAGAAAGGTCATTGTAAGGAGGAGCTTCCTCAGCACGAGTTACTTTCTCCTCTGGAGGTTTAGCACAGTTGATACCTTCAGGCCAACTTGAGATCACCTCCACTAAACCAGGTCTTTCAAGATTTCCCATTCGAGCTCTCTGTGTTATCAGAGCCATCCACTTAGACCATGTTGAGTCTGTGGCATGATGTGGTGTGGATCCTTTGCCTTTGAACATCCAATTCAAAACTGGTAATCTGGGAGCTAAGAGAAGTTGTGATTCAGTTCCAATTACTTCAGAAGATGCTTTTACTCCTTCATAGGCAGCTAGAATTTCTTTCTCTGTTGGAGTGTAGTTAGCCTCTGAACCTCTGTAACCTCGACTCCAGAAACCAAGAGGTCGTCCACGTGTCTCACCTGGAGCTTTTTGCCACAAGCACCAGGTTGGACCATTGTCACTTGCAGCCGTGTACAAAATGTTCTTAATGTCTGGACCATCTCGGACAGGTCCCAGACCCATTGCTTGAATCACTTCTTGCTTTATCTGGTCAAAGGCTGCTTGTTGTTCAGGTCCCCAGTGGAAATGGTTTCTCTTTCGAGTCACATCATACAGAGGTTTCACAATCTGACTGTATCCAGGAATGTGCAGTCTCCAAAATCCCACTATCCCCAAGAAACGTAGGGTCTCTTGCTTGTTTGTGGGACTTGCCATGGTAGAGACTCTATTTACCACATCCACTGGAATGTGTCGGCGTCCATCCTGCCACCGCACTCCCAGAAACTGAATCTCTGTGGTAGGCCCTTTCACCTTGTCTCGCTTGATGGCAAAACCTGCATCCAGAAGAATGTCAATGATTTTGTTACCTTTCTTGAAGACTTCCTCAGCAGTTTTACCCCAGACGATGATATCATCGATGAACTGGATGTGTTCTGGAGCACCTCCTTTCTCCAGAGCATCGTGGATCACTGCATGACAGATGCTTGAGCTGTGGATCCAGCCCATTGGCAGCCTGTTGAAAGTGTACTGGATTCCTCTCCAGGTGAAAGCAAACTGAGGCCTGCATTCCTCTGCTATGGGAATAGAGAAAAATGCATTAGCAATGTCTATGGTAGCATACCATTTGGCCTCTTTGGATTCCAGCTCATACTGTAGCTCCATCATGTCTGGTACTGCTGCACTCATAGGTGGTGTCACTTCATTTAGGGCTCGGTAGTCTACCGTCAGACGCCAGTCTCCATTCTGTTTTCGCACAGGCCACACTGGACTGTTGAAAGGTGAATGAGTTTTGCTGACGACTTTCTGACTCTCCAACTGACGAATCAGATTCTGAATGGGCAACAAAGAGTCACGGTTGGTTCTGTATTGTCTGTGATGCACAGTCTGAGAAGCAACCGGCAATTTAATGTCCTGTATCTTATGTTGTCCCACAACTGCGGATTCATCAGAAAGCTCAGGTCTGGCAGACAGCTTCAATTTTTGTCCATCAATTTCTATTGAAGCTACTCCAAAAGCCCATTTGTAACCTCTAGGGTCTTTGAAACGCCCTTCTCTCAGAAAATCAATTCCCAAAATACAAGGTGCGTCAGGTCCGGTCACAACTGTATGCTTCCTCCATTGTTTACCAGTTAAACTTATATTAACCTCTACCTTACTTAACTCTTGAGATCCACCAGTGACTCCCAGAATAGTTATAGACTCTGATCCCTTATAATTTGATGGTATTATGGTGCACTGAGCTCCTGTGTCAACCAAGGCCCTGTACTTCTGAAATTGTGAAGTGCCAGGCCACTGGATGTACACATCCCAATAGATTCTGTTATCTCTGTTATCCCTCTCCTCCCCCTGGCGGGAGGCAGGGCACCCCTAGTTATGGGGAACATGCGCACATGTGCATTGCACATATTGTGCAGGGTTATAACTTTGCATGTTATAACTGGAGCCACTGTTGGAGCCATAAGAGTCGTTCTGGGGAACTGTGGAAGTAACAGCTACCCTTCTGGTATTGCTACCTCGGGTTCTGCCACTTTGCAATTCCCTCAGTCTCCTGAAAAGATTAGAAGTTGGTTGGCCATCCCAGCGGTTCATGTTCTCACCAAACTGATCACGCAGAGTTATCCAAATAGTTCTACGTGATTGCCTTGGTGGTCTGTTTTGGAATGACCTGTTTTGGAATGTCCTGTTTTGGAATGACCTCCTTGGAGGACGTGTATTCCTCACAGATGAGACTTGTACCCACCTGGAGGAAGAATTGAAATTATCCCTTTGTGCCAATTGGGATATGGAATTTCTAAATTCATTTTTCAGATCCTTCATGCAATTCTCAATTTTTCCAGACAAAGTTTCGATGGCTGAAACCAAAGAACCACGTGTCATGCTATCCTCCAATTGTCTCATTTGATCACTGAATTGGCCAACCGTGGGAGAAGCTCCACCATAACTTCTTGACACAATTCTGCTTGCCAGAATGTTTGCATAATTAGAAGGAGCAAGTTTGATGATCTTCTTAGCTAGACCAATACCCACAGGAACGTCATCAGGATTCAGAGTTTCATGTTCACCATAGAGTAGCTCTCTAACAGCAAATTCTCTCAAGCGCTTAATTCCCTCATCTATGGTAGTCCAGGGTTTAGGATTCCAGGGAAGATCATCTCGGGAAGGGTATCTCAGGGCAACCGCCATTAAAAGGCGTATCCACAGATTAACCTTACCGAGAGCTCTGCCTAGATGTCTATCTATTCCATTGTCCCTTGAGAGAGTTCCTAACTGAGCTGCTGACTTGTCTCCAACTGTTAGAGCTGAAGCACCTGTATCATAACACCTACTAAGCCAAGCTAGAACTGGCTCCTTATCTGCCCTGGTGAAATCTTTACGGACATTACGCAATTCCTCCCTTGGAGAAGAACAGTCCGTAATATCATCTTCCTCCTCGTCTCCCTGAATTCTTTGCCCGTAAAATCCTGCTGTCATTCTCCTAAGGATCTCTTTAAGCTGAGAACCACCTTTGCCAGCTGCCTTCCTAGCTTCATCTCTATCCTGCTTTGATCTCACTAGGTTAGCTAGATCTTTAAAACAAACCTTCTCTTCCTCCTGAGCAGGATCTTTTAGAGTAGAGGGCCCCTCACCAGGATCAGTCTCCTCCTCTTCTTCTCCATCTTTGCCCTTTCCAGCTCTAGTCTTTAAAGGAGCCACCTTAACTGGAGCTGTGTTTGAATTTACAGCCACCTTAATGGAAGCTGACAGGTCCTGAGATAAATCAGCTGCTGGGGCAGTGACTTCCGGTCCCACCGAGGGAGTGGGTGGAAGTGACGTTGCTCCGTTAATGGCCGACGAAGAAGAAGAAGAAGGAGAAGGAGTGGGAGAAGGAGTAGGTGCCATGTTGATACCAGCCGATGCCCTTGGCTGCTTGCTAGAATCAGCAAAGTCATTTAGAGCTGCTTTACCAATTAACTTTTTAGCCTTCTTTTTAACTGACACGGGTTCCGCACAGTCCTCATCACTAGATGACTCTGGGACTGATCGAGAGCCACGGCGTTTTCTTTTTGATCTAGTTTTAATAACAAAACACGCCCTGGACACCTTTTTCTCCCGACGCCAGGAATACAGAGAATACACATTAGTTATCACCAGCAGCAGCATTATACACACCAAATAAATCACCTTTGGATCCCAGGCATCACCTAAAGTTACTGTCTCCTCAGGCGGAATCTTAAAACTCTTTATCTCAATTGGGAGAGTGGTGGAGGTAACATTCCTGTATCTCACTGGCCATAATAAATTAATACATTTTCCATACCATAATTTAACTTTATACATAACCCACATATAAATTGTCCGCACCAAATATTTACCCAGGTAATCCAAAATCAAACCCAAACAATACCTGTAAACCAGAGCCCCAAAAATTGAAAAGAATAATCGCTCCACAAACCACAATACCTTCATGTTTGCTAATTCAGCTGGAAAACACCAAATCAATCAAACAATAAAGTAAACTAATTATCTGCCGCACGTTGGGTACGCCAATAAAAAAAATGTGGTGGGTTTGGAAGGATAAGGCTGAGAAGCCTCCTCCCTTCCCCCTTTGTAAAGTAAAAGGGAAAAAAAAATTGAAGGGAAAAGAAAAAAAACTCGCAAGCTGAATTAGCAAAGCAGTGGAGCTATATTTACAAAGCGATGTAGGGTTTGCAGGGAGATATTTACAAATTTACAATATCTACAATATATACAAAGATATACAACAGAGTAACACAGAAATGAGAGTGCCCCCCTCGGCAGAGAGGGGTCCCCCACCTCCGCTCTCCCCTCTCTTCCCCCCCTTTCCCCAGAATGGGATAGAAAGAGAAAGAGAAGAGAGGAAAAAAAAGGTTAGAAGCAGTTCGTGTTAATTGGAAGGGAGTTAGTATACAGGCCTGTTATCTGGTTTTCAAGGCCGGGGCCTTGGCAGAAAGCCCAGCACAGAAAGCTGCTGCACGGAGCAAAGACGGAAGCAAGACTGACTGAGAAGTGCTGGAAATGTCCAGTATAGTCCCAGCTCAGAAGTGCTTCCTCCCACTCGTCCAATGAAATTAGTTTAGACTATTCCTTCCGTTTGCCAACTTCCGTCCACCATGTTCCCTTTCTTAAGGGGGCAACGTCAACCGGCCACAGTGATCAGCAAAACACACTCACCTTTTAACAGCCCCATATGGCCAGTGCCAAAATCTGATGGAGGATGGAGATTAACTGTGGACTATCGTGGCCTGAATGAAGTGACACCACCACTGAGTGCTGCTGTACCAGACATGCTAGAGCTCCAGTATGATCTGGAGTCAAAGGCAGCTAAATGGTACGCTACTATTGACATCGCCAATGCGTTCTTCTCAATCCCATTGGCAGCAGAGTGCAGGCCACAATTTGCTTTCACCTGGAGGGGTGTTCAATACTCGTGGAATCGATTGCCCCAGGGGTGGAAGCATAGCTCCACCATTTGTCATGGACTAATTCAGAGTGAACTGGAAAAGGGTGAGGCCCCTGAACATCTCCAGTACATTGATGACATCATTGTGTGGGGCGATAAAGCAAAGGAAGTGTTCGAGAAGGGAGAAAAAATCATTCAAATACTCTTAAAGGCTGGGTTTGCTATAAAGAAAAGCAAAGTCAAAGGACCTGCGCAAGAAATTCAGTTCTTGGGAATAAAGTGGCAGGATGGACGCCATCATGTACCTATGGATGTGGTCAACAAGATAACAGCCATGTCTCCACCGTCCAACAAGAAAGAGACACAATCCTTTCTAGGCCTTGTAGGGTTCTGGAAAATGCATGTTCCAGGCTACAGTCAGCTTGTCAGCCCTCTCTATCGAGTAACTCGAAAGAAGAATCAATTTGAATGGGGTAGTGAGCAGCAACAAGCTTTCGAACAGATCAAACAAGAGATAGCTCGTGCAGTGGCACTTGGGCCCATTCGCACAGGACCATCGGTGCAGAATATCCTTTACACCGCAGCTGGGGAGCATGGTCTTACTTGGAGCCTCTGGCAGAAGACACCAGGTGAAACCCGAGGTCGGCCGTTAGGATTTTGGAGTAGAGGATATCGAGGATCAGAAGCCCACTATACACCAACTGAGAAGGAGATCTTAGCAGCCTATGAGGGAGTTCAAGCTGCATCAGAAGTAGTGGGTACAGAAGCAACTCTCCTCTTAGCACCAAGGCTGCCTGTGCTGCATTGGATGTTCAGAAGAAACATCCCTTCTACTCATCATGCCACCAGTGCTACATGGAGTAAGTGGGTAGCACTGATTACACAGCGAGCTCAACTGGGAAAACCAAACCACCCAGGAATTCTGGAAGAGATTATGGACTGGCCAGAAGGTAGGGATTTTGGAGCATCGCCTGAGGAAGTGGTTCGTGCCCAAGAGGCACCACCATACAACGAGTTACCTGAAGATGAAAGGCCTTATGCTCTGTTTACTGATGGATCATGTCGTGTAGTAGGAAGCCATCGGAAGTGGAAAGCTGCTGTATGGAGTCCTACACGACAAGTTGTTGAGACTACTGAAGGAGAAGGTGAATCAAGTCAATATGCAGAGGTGAAAGCCATCCAACTTGCTCTAGAAATTGCTGAAAGAGAAAAGTGGCCAGTACTTTATCTTTACACAGATTCTTGGATGGTGGCTAATGCCTTGTGGGGATGGCTACAGCAGTGGAAGAAGACCAATTGGCAACGCAGGGGCAAGCCTATTTGGGCTGCCTCACTGTGGCAGGACATTGCTGCTCGGGTGGAGAACATGCCTCTGAGGGTACGTCATGTTGATGCTCATGTACCTAAGAGTTATGCTAATGAAGAACATCAGAACAATGAGCATGCAGACAAGGCTGCCAGGATTGATATAGCTCAAGTGGATCTAGACTGGGAGCGAAAAGGTGAACTGTTTGTAGCTCGATGGGCCCATGAAACATCAGGACATCTAGGGAGAGATGCTACGTACAGGTGGGCTCGTGACCGAGGGGTGGACTTGACTATGGAAGCCATCACACAGGTCATACATGACTGTGAAACCTGTGCTGCCATCAAGAGGGCCACCAGAGCCAAGTCTCCCTGGAACAGAGGGCGGTGGCTGGGTTTTCGCTATGGCGAGGCCTGGCAGATTGACTATATTGGACCACTGCCACGAACACGCCAAGGCAAGCGCTACATCCTCACCATGGTGGAAGCAACTACAGGCTGGTTAGAAACATACCCTGTAAATCATGCTACTGCCCGGAACACCATCTTAGGCCTTGAAAGGCAAATCCTGTGGCGGCACGGTACCCCTGAACGGATCGAGTCTGACAACGGGACTCACTTCAGGAACAATGCCATCAGCTCCTGGGCCAAGAAACATGGCATCGAATGGGTGTATCACATTCCCTATCACCCACAAGCCTCTGGGAAGGTTGAAAGATATAATGGACTGTTAAAGACTATGCTGAAAGCATTGGGTAATGGAGCATGGAGGCACTGGGATGTAAATTTAGCAGAAGCCACTTGGCTGGTTAATTCTCGAGGATCTGCTAACCGTCCTGGTCCTGCCCAAACAGAACCCTTGCACACTGTGGGAGGAGATAAAGTCCCTGTAGTACACATGGGAAAGTGGCTAGGAAAGGCAGTGTGGGTTGCTCCTCCCATGGGGAAAGGCAAACCCATTCGTGGGATTGTCTTTGCTCAGGGGCCTGGATGTACATGGTGGGTAATGAAAAGAAATGGGGAGACTCAGTCTGTGCCACAAAGGGACCTAACACTGGGGGAAAGTCAGGGGAGGTATGTTACAGTTTGAGCTGGGTGCCCCCCTGCAATGTTTACTTCCTGTGTCCAGAAATCCAGCCCAGGGGTGGACACAGGAAATTATGTAGTATTTCATACCACAATCCTTTGCACCACTATAAGATCCAGTGCGGAGTCTAGCATTCGCTCTCTTTTCTTCCTCCTCCGTCAGCCGGTAACTGGGGGAGATGTCTCCTGGCTTTGGGCCTGGCTAGGCCCAAGGCCACGGGGGGATGGGCAGTCTCAGATCTGGCCAGCTGAGACTAGCCTAGCAGTGGGAGGGGGAAGAAGGAGCCCTGGGGGTCTCGGGTGTACCCTCAGGTAGGGATGGGATCTCTCTGGGTCTGTTTGGGATTTTTCTTTGTCACTCTGCTTTTGCTTTTCTGTAAAAGTTCACTGCTTTCTATTTAAACTTTCCATCACTTTTGCAATCCGTTTGTCTGAGTGTTCATTGTTGCCAGGGGTGGGGAAGGGGGCTGCCTCAACCCAGCACATTCTTGGTAGCAGAGGATGGTTAAGGTGGGCAGAGGATCTGCCCCCAACCCCTTTACATTCTTGGCGAGCCAGGCAGGAGTAGGAGTTGGTTATTGTGGCTACTCTGCAGATCGGATTGCAAAAGATAAGGGAGTTTAAATTTAGTTCTGGGCGTCGTTTTGGTGTTTTGGCAGTTGGGGGCTCGTGTGTTGTTGTTGGGGCGATTGTGTTAAGTTCTTGTGGATTGCAGGGGGACTCCTGGTGCGTGACCGGTGGCAGAGAGTCTCTCTTGCTATTTCAAGCAGGGGTGGTTCTTAACCATCGGAATGGGGGCACCGCTTGAGAATGCGGGACCTGCCTTCCCCCACCTTTATTCTCTGCGGAGCGGTAAAAGCAGCAGGGAGTGAAGTGGGGGAGGAGCAGTGGCGAGCAGATCAAAGTCAGGTCCGCTCTCGCTGCGGGGTAGGGTCGGCCGCGGCGAGCGGGCGAGCTCGGCTCCCTATGGGCGAACGGGGACTCCAGCTGAAAGCTGTTCTCAAGGGCCCTGAGGACGCGTTTATGGCTTTCACTGGAGGAGACGTTTGAATGCCCGAGGGGTGGAGGCGATTTTGATTCTGTACCGCGGCGGCAGAGGTGGGCGGAGCCCTGCTGTGTGCTCGGGCGGCGGTGGGCCCAGCCGTGCGCTCGGAGCGGCGCCGGTGGCCCCCGGCCGTCCACTCGGGCTGCGGCGGACCCGGCCGTGCGCTCGTAGCGGCGACGGCGGTCCTGGCCGTGTGCTCGGGCTGCGGCGGCGGGTCCGGCTGTGCGCTCGTAGCGGCGGCGGCGGTCCTGGCCGTGCGCTCGGGCTGCGGCGGGGCCGGCCCTAGTCTCTTCCCCGACTTTTTCGGACGAGTTCCGAAAATGGCGCCGAGCACCTGGCTCCACCTCCCTTCTTCTCACTCGGTTGTGGTGCAGCCCCTCCCTCCGCCAGGGGAGGTTAAGTTGTTGGATGCTGTCACGTTTTGGTACGCGAACGCCTAGCGGGAAGGCGGTGTACCGTGACATGCATCCGTAGAGCCTCGGGCCGCGGCTGGAAGCGGTCAGCACTGGGCTTGGGATAGGTCCGTGCAAGGTTGTGAAAGGCTCAGCGTGCTGTTTTCCTGGAGGGGTGGAGAAGCAGTTAGAGCCTGATTGTTCTGACTGGCTTGCCCCAGGGGTGGAAATATGCCGCTGAGTAAATAAAGATGGGAATAAAGGTTTGGTTGAGAAGTTGTGAGGTTCCTTCCAGGTGACCAGGATGTCCAACGGATCCATGAAGAGCTTGCACCGCAGAAGTGTGAACTCTGCATCGCTGAGAGGTTCTATTAGATGAGGGAAGAAGAACTGGAATGGACGGACACTAGAGCCTGAATGAGAGACTGTTTGGGTGGACGCCCAGATGAAGATACGGACTTCGCCGAACATGTCATCAGAAGATTTCTGATTTAATGATGTGTTTGAGTGCAAAGATTGTGGTATGAAATAAGGGGTGGTATGTTACAGTTTGAGCTGGGTGCCCCCCTGCAATGTTTACTTCCTGTGTCCAGAAATCCAGCCCAGAGGGGTGGACACAGGAAATTATGTAGTATTTCATACCACAATCCTTTGCACCACTACAAGATCCAGTGCGGAGTCTAGCACTCGCTCTCTTTTCTTCACAGTATCACAGTATCACAGTATCACTTAGGTTGGAAAGGACCTCGAGGATCATCGAGTCCAACCTGACACCGCAGACCCCATGACTAGACCATGGCACCAAGTGCCACGTCCAATCTCCCCTTGAATGCCTCCAGGGTCGATGACTCAACCACCTCCCTGGGCAACCCATTCCAATGCCGAATGACTCGCTCGGTGAAGAACTTCCTCCTCACCTCGAGTCTGAACCTCCCCTGGCGCAGCTTGAGACTGTGTCCCCTTGTTCTGGTGCTGGTTGCCTGGGAGAAGAGGCCAACTCCCTCCTGGCTACAACCACCCTTCAGGTAGTTGTAGAGGGCAATAAGGTCACCCCTGAGCCTCCTCTTCTCCAGGCTAAACAATCCCAGCTCCCTCAGCCTCTCCTCATAGGGCTTGTGTTCAAGGCCTCTCACCAGCCTTGTTGCCCTTCTCTGGACACGCTCAAGTGTCTCAATGTCCTTCTTAAACTGAGGAGCCCAGAACTGGACACAGTACTCAAGGTGCGGCCTAACCAGAGCAGAGTACAGGGGCACTATGACCTCCCTGCTCCTGCTGGCCACACTATTCCTAATGCAGGCCAGAATGCTATTGGCCCTCCTGGCCACCTGAGCACACTGCTGGCTCATATTCAGGTGGCTGTCGATCAGCACACCCAGGTCCCTCTCTGTCTGGGAGCTCTCCAGCCACTCCGACCCCAGCCTATAGCTCTGCATGGGATTGCCATAGCCAAAGTGCAGCACTCGGCACTTGGACTTGTTGAATGACATCCCATTGGACTCTGCCCATCTGTCCAGTCGGTCGAGGTCCCTCTGCAGAGCCTTTCTACCCTCTAATTGACTAACATCTGCCCCTAACTTTGTGTCATCTGCAAACTTGCTGATGACTGACTCTACCCCTTCATCCAGATCATCAACGAATATGTTGAAGAGGACAGGGCCCAGCACTGATCCCTGGGGGACACCACTGGTGACTGGCCTCCAGCTGGATGCGGCACCGTTCACGACCACTCTCTGGGCCCGGCCCTCCAGCCAGTTCCTAACCCAGCACAGAGTGTAGTGGTCCAAGCCACGGGCTGACAGCTTAGTCAGCAGTTTGCTGTGGGGGACGGTGTCAAAGGCCTTGCTGAAGTCTAGGCAGACCACATCCACAGGCCTCCCCACATCCACCAGGCGGGTCACCTGATCATAGAAAGAGATCAGGTTGGAGAGGCAGGATCTGCCCTTCCTGAATCCATGTTGGCTGGACCTGAGCCCTTGGCCATCCTTCAGGTGCGCAGTTATTGCTGCCAGGATAATCTGCTCCATCACTTTCCCTGGCACTGAGGTCAGGCTGACCGGCCTGTAGTTTCCAGGTTCCTCCATCCGACCCTTCTTGTGGATGGGGACCACGTTGGCCAGTTTCCAGTCATCTGGTACCTCACCAGTGAGCCAGGACTGGAGGAAAATGATGGAGAGTGGCCTAGCTAGCACATCAGCCAGCTCTCTCAGCACCCTAGGATGGATCCCATCTGGTCCCATGGACTTGTGGATATCCAAGTGGCTCAGCAGGTCCCGAACTAACTCCTCATGGATTTCCAGGGTATTACTCTGCTCCCCGACCCCAACGCCCAGCTCCGGAGACCACTCGTCCTGAACTCCTGCCTTGCTGTTAAACATTGAGGCAAAGAAGGTGTTCAGGACCTCAGCTTTATCCTCATCCTCAGTAACTGTGTTCCCCTCCAGGTCCACTAGGGAGTTCAGGTTCTTCCTGCCCTTCTTCTTATTGTTAATATATTTATAAAAATGCTTTTTATTGTCTTTGACTGAGGTGGCCAGCTTCAGTTCCAGCTGGGCCTTAGCCTCCCTAATTTTATTCCTACATAATCTAACAGCTTCCTTGAACATACCTCGAGAAGCCTTCCCCTCCTTCCAAAGGTGATACAGCCTCCTCTTCCCCCTTAAATCCTCCAGGAGCTGCTTGCTCATCCAGGCTGGTCGCCTTCCCCGCCGGCTTGCCTTCCGGCACATGGGAACCGCCAATTCCTGTGCCTTCAAGAGCTCCTGTTTGAAGTAGGTCCAACCCTCCTGAACCCCTCGGTTCATGAGGGCTGGTACCCAGGGGACTTTGCAGACAAGTTTTTTAAATAGGCTGAAGTTCGCCCTTCGGAAGTCCAAGGTGGACTCCTCCGTCAGCCGGTAACTGGGGGAGATGTCTCCTGGCTTTGGGCCTGGCTAGGCCCAAGGCCACGGGGGGATGGGCAGTCTCAGATCTGGCCAGCTGAGACTAGCCTAGCAGTGGGAGGGGGAAGAAGGAGCTCTGGGGGTCTCGGGTGTACCCTCAGGTAGGAATGGGATCTCTCTGGGTCTGTTTGGGGATTTTTCTTTGTCACTGAGCTTTTGCTTTTCTGTAAAAGCTCACTGCTTTCTATTTAAACTTTCCATCACTTTTGCAATCCGTTTGTCTGAGTGTTCATTGTTGCCAGGGGTGGGGAAGGGGGCTGCCTCAACCCAGCACAGGTGGAAAGGCTAAGAGCTAGAAGAGATGGCGAGCAGAAAATTGACGATTCCCATAATGTAATCTCTTCTAAACCAGAATAGGGGGTAACTCTTAGTGGAACAGGGAGTTTGATACCTTCCCAGAAGCAAGATTCTCAACCTCCCTGTAGTAACCCACATGAGCAGGGTCAATGGGAAAAGGTCTCTGCCCGACGGAAGAAATGCAAACGAAGAAAGTCTGCTCCTGTGAGCAGCATGCTACCTCCAGTGCAGTTACAGAACAGGTATGAGGCTCTGCAGGAGGAACAGGTAATTGGTAAGGTCAAGGACTCAAGAAGGTCAGAAGCTGCACCAATGACAGGTTGCCTTAGGCCAGCCATCAAAACATACCCAGAAAAGAAACCTCGCAGGGTCATCGTCATAGGAGACTCCCTACTGAGAGGAACAGAGGGCCCAATATGCAGACAAGACCCATTTCATAGAGCGGTCAGCTGCCTCCCTGGTGCCCAAGTAAAAGACGTTGTAGATAGAATTCCCAACCTCGTGAGTCCTTCAGACTACTACCCACTGCTGGTCTTTCAGGTGGGCAGTGACGATGTAACAATGAGAGGCTCACAATCTATTAAAAAAGACTTCAGAACCTTAGGGCAAATGCTAAAGGGATCAGAGGCTCAAGTCGTGTTCTCTGCCATCCCTCTAACGTCAGCAATGGATGAGGACACACTGAGGAAGGGCCGACAGATCAATTCATGGCTCAGGGGCTGGTGCCATCGACAGGGCTTTGGGTTCCACAATCATGGAATGGTTTTCAAGGCACCTGAGCTGAAAACAACTTATGGGACACACTTGTCCCAGAGGGAGATAAGAATCCTGGGGCAGGAATTGGCAGGGCTCATTGATAGGGCTTTAAACTAGATTTGAAGGGGGAAGGGGTTAATAGTCTCCTGCTGGCCGGTGACAAACAGAGGGGCAGCTCACCAGCAGTAGAGAGAAGGAGAGCTGGTAAGGGCTCTCAACTTGCTGCCCTGAGGCAAGCCAAGAATGATCCACCAGGACATTCTGTGGAAACCGAGGGGATTTGGCACAAGAGGACGACAGGGCCAGCCCAGCTGAAGTGCTTCTATGCGAATGCGCGCAGCTTGGGCAACAAACAGGATGAGTTAAGGGCCACTGTGCTGCTGGGATGCCACGACAGAGTGGCTGTTACTGAAACTTGGTGGGATGAATCCCATGACTGGAATGTAGGCATAGATGGGTATAAACTCTTCAGGAAGGATAGGCAGGGAAGGAGAGGAGGAGGTGTTGCCCTCTATGTCAATAGCCAGTTGGAATCAGTGGAGCTCCACCTGGGGAGGGATGATGAGCTAGTTGAGAGTGTATGGGTTAAAATTAAAGGCAGGACAGGGGAAGGAGATATTACTGTGGGGGTCTCCTACAGGCCACCTGACCAGCAGATCCTAGCAGATGAGGCCCTCCATAGGCAAATAGAAGCGGCTTCCAGGTCACAAGCCCTGGTCCTCATGGGTGATTTCAACCACCCGGACATCTGCTGGAGGGACAACACAGCAAGGCACCAGCAATCCAGGATGTTCCTGGACTGCATAGAAGACAACTTCCTCCTCCAAATGGTAGAGGAACCAACAAGAAATGGTGCTATGCTGGACCTTGTTCTCACCAACAGGGAAGGGCTGGTAAGCAATGTGAGGCTCATAGACGGCCTTGGCTGCAGTGACCATGAAGCAGTTGAATTTAATAACCTCAGGACAATCAGGAGGAAGTATTCCAAGCTCACGACCCTAGACTTTAGGAGTGCAGATTTTGATCGCTTCAGGGATCTGCTAGCCAAAGTGTCGTGGGACAAAGCCCTGGAGGGAAGAGGGACCCAGGACAGCTGGTCAGTATTCAAGGACCACCTCCTCTGTGTCCAGGAGCTCTGTATACCAACAAAGAGAAAAGCAGGTAAGAATGCTAGGAGGCCTGCCTGGACGGGCAAGGAGCTACTGGACACATTATTACTTAAAGGAAACTCTACAGGAAGTGGAGAGAAGGACAGGTAGAACAGGGGGAATATAAGGAAGCTGCCTAAGCAGCAAGAGTCCTGGTTGGGAAAGCCAAAGCAGAGTTTGAATTGGATCTAGCCAGGGAGATTAAAGGGAACACTAAGAACTTCTACAGGTATATTAATGGGAAGAAGAAGACTAGGGAAGGTGTGGGCCCCCTCAGAAAGGAAAATGGTGACATGGTCACAAGCGATGAGGAAAAGGCTGAGGTACTTAATAACTTCTTTACCTCACTCTTCACTGCAAGGGCCTCTAGCCACACTCCTGATGTTATGGAAGTCAAAGCCAGGGACGGGGAGGAAGAACTGCCCATTGTAAGTGCAGATCAGGTTCGTGATCATCTGAAGAACCTGAAAGTGTTCAAGTCCATGGGACCCGACGGGATACACCCACGGGTGCTGAGAGAAATGGCAGATGAGGTTGCTAAACCCCTCTCTATTATATTTCAAAAGTCATGGCAATCTGGTGAAGTCCCCACAGACTGGAAAAGGGGAAACATTGCCCCCATCTTCAAAAAGGGTAAGAAGGAGGAACCAGGGAACTACAGGCCAGTCAGTCTCACCTCTGTGCCTGGAAAGATCATGGAGCAGATCCTCCTGGAGTCACTACTGGCTCAGAAGAATAGTGAAGAGGTGATTGGGAACAGTCAGCATGGCTTTGCCAAGGGCAAATCCTGCCTGACCAACCTGGTGGCCTTCTATGAGCAGGTGACAAAATTAATAGATGAGGGGCGAGCAACTGATGTTGTTTACCTGGACCTGAGCAAAGCCTTCGACACTGTCCCGCACCACATCCTGGTCTCCAAACTGGTGACACGTGGGTTTGATGGGTGGACCGCTAGATGGATAAGGAACTGGCTTGATGGCCGCACCCAAAGCGTGGCTGTCAATGGCTCCATGTCCCAGTGGAGGCCAGTGACAAGCGGAGTCCCTCAGGGATCAGTCCTGGGACCTGTGTTGTTCAACATCTTTGTGGGTGCCATGGACAGTGGCATTGAGTGCACCCTCAGCAAGTTTGCTGATGACACCAAGCTGTGTGGTGCAGCAGACACGCTGGAGGGAAGGGAGGCCATCCAGAGGGACCTTGACAGGCTGGAGAGGTGGGCACAAGCCAACCTCATGAAGTTCAATAAGAGCAAGTGCAGGGTCCTGCATCTGGGTCGAGGCAATCCCAGGCACAAATACAGGCTGGGCAGTGACTGGCTGGAAAGTAGCCCTGAGGAGAGAGACTTGGGGGTGCTGGTGGACAAAAAGCTCAACATGAGCTCTCAATGTGCACTTGCAGCCCGCAAAGCCAATCAGATCCTGGGCTGCATCAGGAGAAGTGTGGCTAGCAGGTCGAGGGAGGTGATCCTCCCCCTCTACTCAGCCCTGGTGAGACCCCACCTGGAGTACTGTGTCCAGTTCTGGAGCCCCTATTACAAGAGGGATGTGGAGGTGCTGGAACGTGTCCAGAGAAGGGCCACAAGGATGATCAGAGGGCTGGAGCACCTCTCCTATGAGGACAGACTGAAGGAGTTGGGGCTGTTCAGTCTGCAGAAGAGAAGGCTCCGAGGTGACCTAATTGTGGCCTTCCAGTATCTGAAGGGGGCCTACAGGAAGGCTGGGGAAGGACTTCTCAGGATATCAGGTAGTGACAGGACTAGGGGGAATGGAATGAAGCTGGAGGTGGGGAGATTCAGGCTAGATGTGAGGAGGAGGTTCTTCACCATGAGAGTGGTGAGACCCTGGAATGGGTTGTCCAGGGAGGTGGTCGAGGCCCTGTCCCTGGAGGTGTTTAAGAGCAGGCTGGATGAGGCTCTGTCCAGCCTGGTCTAGTGTGGGGTGTCCCTGCCCATGGCAGGGGGGTTGGAACTAGATGATCCTTGTGGTCCCTTCCAACCCTGAATGAATCTATGAAACTATGAAACTATGAAACTCGGCGTGTGGGACTCCACACTGCAGACTTCCACCTTCGCTTGTTTCCAACAAGACGACAGGAACCGTCTGTGAACAAAGCATATTTCTTTTCATCATCAGAAAGGTCATTTTAAGGAGGAGCCTCTTCAGCACGAGTTACTTTCTCCTCTGGAGGTTTAGCACAGTTGATACCTTCAGGCCAACTTGAGATCACCTCCACTAGACCAGGTCTTTCAAGATTTCCCATTCGAGCTCTCTGTGTTATCAGAGCCATCCACTTGGACCAGGTTGAGTCTGTGGCATGATGTGGAACCTTTGTCTTTGAACATCCAATTCAAAACTGGTAATCTGGGAGCTAAGAGAAGTTGTGATTCAGTTCCATTTACTTCAGAAGCTGCTTTTACTCCTTCATAGGCAGCTAGAATCTCTTTTTCTGTTGGAGTATAATTAGCCTCTGAACCTCTGTAACCTCAACTCCAGAAACCAAGAGGTCATCCACGTGTCTCACCTGGAGCTTTTTGCCACAATCACCAGGTTGGACCATTGTCACTTGCAGCCGTGTACAAAATGTTCTTAATGTCTGGACCATCTCGGACAGGTCCCAGACCCACTGCTTGAACTTGCTTTATCTGATCAAAGGCTGCTTGTTGTTCAGGTCCCCAGTGGAAATTGTTTCTCTTTCGAGTCACATCATACAGAGGATTCACAATCTGACTGTATCCAGGAATGTGCAGTCTCCAAAATCCCACTATCCCCAAGAAACGTAGGGTCTCTTGCTTGTTTGTGGGATTTGACATGGTAGAGACTCTATTGACCACATCCACTGCAATGTGTCGGCATCCATCCTGCCACCGCACTCCCAGAAACCGAATCTCTGTGGTAGGTCCTTTCACCTTGTCTCACTTGATAGCAAAACCTGCATTCAGAAGCATGTCAATGATTTTGTTACCTTTCTCGAAGACTTCTTTAGCAGTTTTACTCCAGACGATGATATCATCGATGAACTGGATATGTTCTGGAGCACCACCTTTCTCCAGAGCATCGTGGATCACTGCATGACAGATGCTTGAGCTGTGGATCCAGCCCATTGGCAGCCTGTTGAAAGTGTACTGGATTCCCCTCCAGGTGAAAGCAAACTGAGGCCTGCATTCCTCTGCTGTGGGAATAGAGAAAAATGCATTAGCAATGTTTCATAGTTTCATAGTTTCATTCAGGGTTGGAAGGGACCACAAGGATCATCTAGTTCCAACCCCCCTGCCATGGGCAGGGACACCCCACACTAGACCAGGCTGGACAGAGCCTCATCCAGCCTGCTCTTAAACACCTCCAGGGACAGGGCCTCGACCACCTCCCTGGACAACCCATTCCAGGGTCTCACCACTCTCATGGTGAAGAACCTCCTCCTCACATCTAGCCTGAATCTCCCCACCTCCAGCTTCATTCCATTCCCCCTAGTCCTGTCACTACCTGATATCCTGAGAAGTCCTTCCCCAGCCTTCCTGTAGGCCCCCTTCAGATACTGGAAGGCCACAATTAGGTCACCTCGGAGCCTTCTCTTCTGCAGACTGAACAGCCCCAACTCCTTCAGTCTGTCCTCATAGGAGAGGTGCTCCAGCCCTCTGATCATCCTTGTGGCCCTTCTCTGGACACGTTCCAGCACCTCCACATCCCTCTTGTAATAGGGGCTCCAGAACTGGACACAGTACTCCAGGTGGGGTCTCACCAGGGCTGAGTAGAGGGGGAGGATCACCTCCCTCGACCTGCTAGCCACACTTCTCCTGATGCAGCCCAGGATCTGATTGGCTTTGCGGGCTGCAAGTGCACATTGAGAGCTCATGTTGAGCTTTTTGTCCACCAGCACCCCCAAGTCTCTCTCCTCAGGGCTACTTTCCAGCCAGTCACTGCCCAGCCTGTATTTGTGCCTGGGATTGCCTCGACCCAGATGCAGGACCCTGCACTTGCTCTTATTGAACTTCATGAGGTTGGCTTGTGCCCACCTCTCCAGCCTGTCAAGGTCCCTCTGGATGGCCTCCCTTCCCTCCAGCGTGTCTGCTGCACCACACAGCTTGGTGTCATCAGCAAACTTGCTGAGGGTGCACTCAATGCCACTGTCCATGGCACCCACAAAGATGTTGAACAACACAGGTCCCAGGACTGATCCCTGAGGGACTCCGCTTGTCACTGGCCTCCACTGGGACATGGAGCCATTGACAGCCACGCTTTGGGTGCGGCCATCAAGCCAGTTCCTTATCCATCTAGTGGTCCACCCATCAAACCCATGTGTCGCCAGTTTGGAGACCAGGATGTGGTGCGGGACAGTGTCGAAGGCTTTGCTCAGGTCCAGGTAAACAACATCAGTTGCTCGCCCCTCATCTATTAATTTTGTCACCTGCTCATAGAAGGCCACCAGGTTGGTCAGGCAGGATTTGCCCTTGGCAAAGCCATGCTGACTGTTCCCAATCACCTCTTCACTATTCTTCTGAGCCAGTAGTGACTCCAGGAGGATCTGCTCCATGATCTTTCCAGGCACAGAGGTGAGACTGACTGGCCTGTAGTTCCCTGGTTCCTCCTTCTTACCCTTTTTGAAGATGGGGGCAATGTTTCCCCTTTTCCAGTCTGTGGGGACTTCACCAGATTGCCATGACTTTTGAAATATAATAGAGAGGGGTTTAGCAACCTCATCTGCCATTTCTCTCAGCACCCGTGGGTGTATCCCGTCGGGTCCCATGGACTTGAACACTTTCAGGTTCTTCAGATGATCACGAACCTGATCTGCACTTACAATGGGCAGTTCTTCCTCCCCGTCCCTGGCTTTGACTTCCATAACATCAGGAGTGTGGCTAGAGGCCCTTGCAGTGAAGAGTGAGGTAAAGAAGTTATTAAGTACCTCAGCCTTTTCCTCATCGCTTGTGACCATGTCACCATTTTCCTTTCTGAGGGGGCCCACACCTTCCCTAGTCTTCTTCTTCCCATTAATATACCTGTAGAAGTTCTTAGTGTTCCCTTTAATCTCCCTGGCTAGATTCAATTCAAACTCTGCTTTGGCTTTCCTAACCAGGACTCTTGCTGCTCGGGCAGCTTCCTTATATTCCCCCTGTTCTACCTGTCCTTCTCTCCACTTCCTGTAGAGTTTCCTTTTAAGTAATAATGTGTCCAGTAGCTCCTTGCCCGTCCAGGCAGGCCTCCTAGCATTCTTGCCTGCTTTTCTCTTTGTTGGTATACAGAGCTCCTGGACACAGAGGAGGTGGTCCTTGAATACTGACCAGCTGTCCTGGGTCCCTCTTCCCTCCAGGGCTTTGTCCCACGACACTTTGGCTAGCAGATCCCTGAAGCGATCAAAATCTGCACTCCTAAAGTCTAGGGTCGTGAGCTTGGAATACTTCCTCCTGATTGCCCTGAGGATATTAAATTCAACTGCTTCATGGTCACTGCAGCCAAGGCCGTCTCTGAGCCTCACATTGCTTACCAGCCCTTCCCTGTTGGTGAGAACAAGGTCCAGCATAGCACCATTTCTTGTTGGTTCCTCTACCATTTGGAGGAGGAAGTTGTCTTCTATGCAGTCCAGGAACATCCTGGATTGCTGGTGCCTTGCTGTGTTGTCCCTCCAGCAGATGTCCGGGTGGTTGAAATCACCCATGAGGACCAGGGCTTGTGACCTGGAAGCCGCTTCTATTTGCCTATGGAGGGCAGAGTTGCAGAGGCGAAGGATGGAGAAGGAGAATCCAGTCAATTTGCAGAGGTAAAAGCTTTCCAGCTAGCTCTCGATGTGGCCGAACGTGAGAGATGGCCGAAGCTTTATCTCTACACTGACTCATGGATGGTAGGCAATGCTCTATGGGGTTGGCTCAAGAGCTGGAAGAAGAATGGTTGGCAGAGAAAAGGAAAACCCATTTGGGCTGCCAACCTGTGGCAGGACATTGCTGATCGAGTCGAGAGAATTCCAGTGAAGGTGAGACACATTGATGCTCACATTCCTAAGAGCAAAGCTACTGAGGAACAGCAACACAACCATCAGGCAGATCTAGCTGCAAGAGTTTCTCAAGTAGACATGGACTCTAATCTTGATCTCGACTGGAAACACCGAGGTGAGATATTCTTAGCTCGCTGGGCTCATGATTCATCAGGACATCAAGGCAGAG
The DNA here is from genome assembly GCF_026170545.1 of Melanerpes formicivorus. Taxonomy (NCBI): domain Eukaryota; kingdom Metazoa; phylum Chordata; class Aves; order Piciformes; family Picidae; genus Melanerpes; species Melanerpes formicivorus. Next base: position 276,206 of record NW_027142485.1, on the reverse strand, counting down.
ATGCAACATACCAATGGGCTCGTGACAGATCCATAGACATTTCCATGGATGCTATCACGCAAGTCATCCATGACTGTGACATTTGTGCTGCTATTAAGCAGGCAAAGCGACTTAAGCCCTTGTGGTATGGTGACAGATGGTCCAAGTACAAGTATGGTGAAGCCTGGCAGATTGACTACATCACTCTACCACGTTCTCATTCTGGTAAGCAATACGTATGGTAGAGGGAAACACTGGATGTTTGGAAACTTATCCAGTTCCACATGAAACTGCACGCAACACCATTCTTGGTCTGGAGAGACAGATGCTGTGGAGACACGGAATTCCAGAGAGGATTGAGTCAGACAAAGGAACTCATTTCAAGAACAACCTTGAACTGGGCAAAAGAGCACGGTATTGAGTGGATATTCCATATTCCCTACTATGCACCAGCTTCAGGGAAGATTGAACACTACAACGGTTTGTTGAAGACCACTCTTACTAATATTCTGCTTTATTAATAGCTGCCTTTTTCTCTCTTTCTAACCCTTTATGGGAAAAAGGGAGGAAGGGGGAGAGAAGGGGGTACAGGGGGGGGACCCCTCCTCCGGAGGAGGGAATTTCGTTCCTGTATTCCTGTTTTTTTTACTTTGCTGTATATTTCTGTATATATTCTAAATACTGTATATTTTGTGTACATATCTTGCATTTTCCACATTGCTTGTAAAATATAGCATTTCCCTTTCTTCTCCGACTGGGATAGCTGTAGTTTTTTTTTCCCTCTTTGTGGGGGAGAGAAAGCGCTAGGCCCTTCTCTCTCAACCCACCACACAGGCAAAATAAAGTATTCTGTTTCCTTAACTGGAAACTCTAGGGAGAGCTGCTAATTCCAGTACTGTTCCAACTCTGCCACTAAGTTGAGGACAACACGAAATATCATTGCTGGTAAAAGCTGGGGATTGCAGAACTGGCGAGGTAATCAGTAACTACAGTGATAGGACAGTTGTACTGTCGCCTGTATTGCCTCCAACAGCACAGGATGAATATCAGGCCATGCAATGAGATATACTGAGGAATGCGGAACACAGGCAGTGCCTGTAGCATAGGGACTCAATGTATCTAGGAAAGGATTTGAGGGATTTAGGGGATCTCTGTAACAGCTCACAGTGCAATGTTGCAGCAAAAAGCACTGAGGCTGAAGAACAGATGGGAAATCTGTGCTTTAGTCAAACACAAGCTGTTGAACTCAACAGGAGGAGCTGGTTACAAGTTATAACTCAGTGTCATACAGGAAATCAACTAGATGCTTTAACAGAATGTATGTTTATGATTTGCCAAGGGTTGAACAAGATATTTATCATAAAGAAGGAACTTGCAGACATGTCTTTGAAGCCTCATGGCCATTGTCCATCCCCTGAATCTCTCTTTCTTGCATGAGAAATATTAAACAGATTTCATTCCCTTTCCCTTCCTTTCCCTCTGCTCTGCAGAGGGCTGGTTGAGAAAGCTGTGGTTGTGTAAGGCTGCAATGAGTGCTGTCGGTTTCTGCTTTTAAGCAGAAATTCTGATTACAGCACAACCTTGTTGTCCTGCTGCGCCTCAGGCTCAATCCTACCTGGATCTCACAGTACCGGTCTTCTGCAGATTCTGCTGCTCTAGGCACTCATTGCAATATGAAACATAGGTTCAGGGACTTGCTCCAAATGTTCTTCTGGTCCATGCTATAATTGTCCTGGGTCTCACATAGTTTGCTCCACATCACTGCTCTACAGTAGTGGTGAACCACTAGTTCAAAGGGGCTTAGAGCTAGGATTTGGCTTGGAAAAACATCCCAAAGGGTGAATGCTCCTGGAATGCTGGCAGCACTTGTTAACAGAGCTGCTATTCCAGAGATGTGGGAAGTGACATGCAGTTCATCTGGGAAGCTTGGCAGTACTTACTACTGAGCTGGGTTAGGAACTGGCTGGAGGCTGAGCCCAGAGAGTGGTGGTGAATGGTGCCACATACAGCTGGTGGACAGTCACTAGTGGTGTGCCCCAAGGATCAGTGCTGGGCACTCCCGTTTTTCCCAAAAGAGGGTTAGAAAGAGAGAAAAAGAGCAATTGTTAATTAAAGCAGAATATGTTAGTGCCTCACAGTTATCAGTTCCAAGGTCAGTCTGACGGAAAGCCCAGAAGCTGCAAGCATGCGAAAGGAGAAAGTGCAGGACTGAGTGAGACAAGTCTCACTGGGAATCAAAAGTTAAGGCAGTTCTCTGCCTCACCACCAATGAAATTAATTTAGACCTTTCCTTTGTTTATAAAACATTCAGCCATGGTGTCCCTTTTTTTAAAGGCACAACCTCAAACGGTCACACCTCAGTCCACCCCTTCTAAACAATTTCATTGGCTGTTCACACTGTCCATCCAATCCAAGATGATACTTACAGTTCGTAAGTAAGGTTCATAGTCCATTCCGGCTATGCTCAGATGTAGATGATTCAAAAGTCCAAGAAAATCAGAAAATGAGAAAAATGGAAAACAGTTCATTTCTTCGCCGACGAAGCGAAGAAAAGGGAAACAGGGATTCTCAGGGTCTCTTAGTTGACTCAGGGCTCCCAGGGATCTCAGGGTTCGTGCACCATAGATTCCTCCTTGATTCTTCCTTTGGACGCGATGTAGCTGTACAACAGTTCGAAATCAACCTCTTTCAGCTAAAATAAAATTTCTTTGTGGAATACACTGAATTTCACCATTCTCTTGCATTACCCAATAAGTGTGACCCGGACCTTCAGCTGAAACCACCCCTCGGACAGCTTTAGCCTCTCCTGAGGGTGAAAATACCCAAACAGTTTTACCTAACAGGTTCTTTTCTCTAACAACAGGAACTCTATCACCTTCTACTTTCCATAGCAGATCTGAATGTGCAGGTCCAGCTCGGTTCACTGAACCTCTACTATTTACCAGCCATGTTGCTTGTGCTAAATGTTTTTCCCAGTTTTTCAAAGATCCACCCCCCATGGCTTTAAGAGTGGTCTTCAACAAACCGTTGTAGCATTCAATCTTCCCTGAAGCTGGTGCATAGTAGGGAATATGGAATATCCACTGAATACCGTGCTCTTTTGCCCAGCTCTTTACAAGGTTGTTCTTGAAATGAGTTCCGTTGTCTGACTCAGTCCTCTCTGGAGTTCCGTGTCTCCACAGGATCTGTCTCTCCAGACCGAGAATGCTGTTGCATGCAGTTGCATGTGGAACTGGATAAGTTTCCAACCATCCAGTGTTTGCCTCTACCATAGTAAGCACGTATTGCTTACCAGAACGAGAACGTGGTAGAGTGATGTAGTCAATCTGCCAATCTTCACCATACTTGTACTTGGACCATCTGTCACCATACCACAAGGGCTTATTTCGCTTTGCCTGCTTAATAGCAGCACAAATGTCACAGTCATGGATAGAATAGAATAGAATAGAATAGAATAGAATAGAATAGAATAGAATAGAATAGAATAGAATAAACCAGGCTGGAAGAGACCTTCAAGATCATCACGTCCAACCTATCACCCAACACCACCCAATCAACTAACCCATGTAACCAAGCACCCTGTCAAGTCTCCTCCTAAACACCTCCAGTGACGGCGACTCCACCACCTCCCCGGGTGGCCCATTCCAATGGGCAATCACTCTCTCTGTGTAAAACTTCCTCCTGACCTCCAGCCTGAACTTCCCCTGGTGCAGCCTGAGACTGTGTCCTCTTGTTCTGGTGCTGGCTGCCTGGGAGAAGAGACCAACCTCTGCCTGTTTACAACCCCCCTTCAGGTAGTTGTAGAGAGCAATAAGGTCACCCCTGAGTTTCCTCTTCTCCAGGCTAAGCAATCCCAGCTCCCTCAGCCTCTCCTCATAGGGCTTGTCTTCCAAGCCCCTCACTAACTTCGTTGCCCTTCTCTGGACTCGTTCCAGCAAGTCAACCTCCTTCCTAAACTGAGGGGCCCAGAACTGGACACAGTACTCGAGGTGTGGCCTAACCAGTGCAGTGTACAGGGGCAGAATGACCTCCCTGCTCCTGCTGGCCACACTATTCCTGATGCAGGCCAGGATGCCATTGGCTCTCTTGGCTGCCTGGGCACACTGCAGGCTCATGTTCAGTCTACCATCAACCAGCACCCCCAGGTCCCTCTCTGCCTGGCTGCTCTCCAGCCACTCTGACCCCAGCCTGTAGCACTGCATGGGGTTGTTGTGGCCAATGTGCAGAACCCGGCACTTGGATGTGTTAAATCTCATGCCGTTGGACTCTGCCCATCTGTCCAGCCTGTTGAGGTCTCTCTGCAAAGCCTCTCTACCCTCTAGCAGATCAACTCCTGTCCCCAGCTTGGTGTCATCAGCAAATTTACTGATGATGGACTCAATGCCCTCATCCAGATCATCAATAAAGATGTTAAAGAGGATGGGGCCCAGCACTGATCCCTGGGGGACTCCAATACTGACTGGCTGCCAGCTGGATGTGACACCATTCACCACCACTCTCTGGGCTCGGCCATCCAGCCAGTTCCTAACCCATCGCAGTGTGCTCCCGTCCAAGCCATGAGCTGACAGCTTGGCCAGCAGTTTGCTATGGGGGACAGTGTCAAAGGCCTTGCTGAAGTCCAGGTAAACTACATCCACAGGCCTCCCCACATCCACCAGGCGGGTCACCTGCTCGTAGAAGGAGATCAGGTTGGTCAGGCAGGACCTGCCCTTCCTAAATCCATGTTGGCTGAGCCTGATCCCTTGGCCATCCTCTAAGTGCTGTGTTAATGCACTCAGGATGACCTGTTCCATGATCTTGCCTGGCACTGTGGTCAGGCTGACAGGCCTATAATTCCCTGGCTCATCCAACCGGCCCTTCTTGTGGATGGGCACCACGTTGGCCAGCTTCCAGTCCTCTGGGACCTCTCCAGTGAGCCAGGAGTGCTGAAAAATGATGGAGAGTGGCTTGGTCAGCTCCTCTGACAGCTCCCTCAGCACCCTAGGATGGATCCCATCTGGTCCCATGGACTTTTGGGGATCCAGGCGGCTGAGCAGATCACCAACTACCCCATTTTGGAACAGTGGAAAACTATGCTGCTCCCTGGCTCCTTCTGCCAGCTCTGCAGGCCAGCTGTCTGGAAGACATTCTGTCCTGCTAGTAAAAATTGAGGCAAAGAAGGTGTTAAGTATCTCTGCCTTTTCCTCATCCCTTATCACAACGTTCCCCTCCGTGTCCATCAAGGAGTGGAGGTTGTCTCTGCCCTTCCTCTTGCTATTAATGTATTTATAGAAGGACTTTTTGTTGTCCTTCACAGCAGAGGCCAGACTAAGCTCCAAATGTGCTTTTGCCTCCCTAATTTTCTTCCTGCAAGACCTAGCAACATCCTTAAATTTTTCACGGGATGCCTCCCCTCGCTTCCAAAGATGTTACACCCTCTTTTTTTCCCTTAGTTCCATTAAAAGTTCTTTAACCATCCAGGCTGGCCGTCTGCCCCGGCAGCTCATCTTCCGGCACATTGGCACAGCCTGTCCCTGAGCCTTCAACAGTTCTTCCTTGAAGCAGGACCAGCTCTCCTGGACCCCTTTGTTTTTAAGGGCTTTATCCCAAGGAACCCTCTGAATTAGTTCCTTGAGTAGCCTGAAGTCCGCCCTCCGGAAATCCAGAGTGCAGGTCTTCTTGCTACCCCTCTTAGCTTGACCAAATAATGAGAATTCAATTATCTCGTGGTCACTGGCCCCTAAGCACCCTCCGACCACCACATCACCCACCAACCCTTCCCTATTGGTGAAGAGGAGGTCAAGCATAGCCTTGCCCCTGGTAGGCTCTTGCAGCACCTGGGATAAGAAGCTGTCCTCCATGCATTCTAAGAACCTCCTAGATTGCCACTTCTCTGCTATGTTAAGATCCCAGCAGATATCAGGCAAGTTGAAGTCACCCATGAGAACAAGGTCAGGCAATCTTGAGACAGCCTTAAGCTGCCTATAGAATGACTCATCAACATCCTCCTCCTGGTTGGGTGGTCTATAACAGACTCCAACCAGGATGTCAGCCCTGTTGGCCTTCCCTCTAATTCTTTCCCACAGGCACTCAACCCGATCGTCCCTAATCTCCGTCTCAATGGCATCTAGTGCCTCCCTGATGTACAGGGCCACCCCTCCACCCCTTCTTCCTTGCCTGTCTCTCCTGAAGAGCCTGTAGCCATCAATTGCAGCGCTCCAGTCATGTGAGTCGTCCCACCACGTCTCTGTGATGGCAACTACATCATAACTTTCCTGCTGCAGCAAGGCTTCCACCTCCTCTTGTTTGTTGCCCATGCTTCGTGCATTAGTGTACATGCACTTCATCCGGGCTGCTGGTTTCACCTCTGGCTCTGGCTTATCACCCCCAGACCCCAGCCTGGGTGGACTGGTTTCAACCCCTTCCCCCTTCGAAACTAGTTTAAGCCCTATCTATGAGACCTGCCAATTCCCTCCCCAGAATCTTTTTCCCTTTGAGGGATAGGCCATTCTCGTACAGTCTGATCTTACCCCTCCTCTGGGACAGATGTGCTCCATCTGTTGCCAGCTGGCCTGGTGCAGCAGAAAGTTTTTCAAGATCAAAAAACCCAAAATTCTTTTGCCTGCACCAGCCTCTAAGCCACTTATGACTTGTGTGATAGCATCCATGGAAATGTCTATGGATCTGTCACGAGCCCATTGGTATGTTGCATCTCTGCCTTGATGTCCTGATGAATCATGAGCCCAGCGAGCTAAGAATATCTCACCCCGGTGTTTCCAGTCGAGATCGAGATTAGAGTCCATGTCTACTTGAGAAACTCTTGCAGCTAGATCTGCCTGATGGTTGTGTTGCTGTTCCTCAGTAGCTTTGCTCTTAGGAATGTGAGCATCAATGTGTCTCACCTTCACTGGAATTCTCTCGACTCGATCAGCAATGTCCTGCCACAGGTTGGCAGCCCAAATGGGTTTTCCTTTCCACTGCCAACCACTCTTCTTCCAGTTCTTTAGCCAACCCCATAGAGCATTGGCTACCATCCATGAGTCGGTGTAGAGATAAAGCTTTGGCCATCTCACACGTTCAGCCACATTGAGAGCTAGCTGGAAAGCTTTTACCTCTGCAAACTGACTGGATTCTCCTTCTCCATCCTTCGCCTCTGCAACTTGGCGTGTGGGACTCCACACTGCAGACTTCCACCTTCGCTTGTTTCCAACAAGACGACAGGAACCGTCTGTGAACAAAGCATACTTCTTTTCATCATCATCAGAGAGGTCATTGTAAGGAGGAGCTTCCTCAGCACGAGTCACTCTCTCCTCTGGAGGTTTAGCACAGTTGGTACCTTCAGGCCAACTTGATATCACCTCCACTAGACCAGGTCTTTTGAGATTTCCCATTCGAGCCCTCTGTGTTATCAGAGCCATCCACTTAGACCATGTTGAGTCTGTGGCATGATGTGGTGTGGAACCTTTGCCTTGGAACATCCAATTCAAAACTGGCAATCTGGGAGCTAAGAGAAGTTGTGATTCAGTTCCAATTGCTTTTGCTTTTACTCCTTCATAGGAAGCTAGAATTTCTTTCTCCGTTGGAGTATAATTTGCCTCTGAACCTCTGTAACCTCGACTCCAGAAACCAAGAGGTCGTCCACGTGTCTCACCTGGAGCTTTTTGCCACAAGCACCAGGTTGGACCATTGTCACTTGCAGCCGTGTACAAAATGTTCTTAATGTCTGGACCATCTCGGACAGGTCCCAGACCCACTGCATAAACTACCTCTTGCTTTATCTGGTCAAAGGCTGCTTGTTGTTCAGGTCCCCAGTGGAAATTGTTTCTCTTTCGAGTCACATCATACAGAGGATTCACAATCTGACTGTATCCAGGAATGTGCAGTCTCCAAAATCCCACTATCCCCAAGAAACGTAGGGTCTCTTGCTTGTTTGTGGGATTTGCCATGGTAGAGACCCTATTTACCACATCCTCTGGAATATGTCGGCTTCCATCCTGCCACCGCACTCCCAGAAACTGAATCTCTGTGGTAGGTCCTTTCACCTTGTCTCGCTTGATGGCAAAACCTGCATTCAGAAGAATGTCAATGATTTTGTTACCTTTCTCGAAGACTCCTTTAGCAGTTTTACCCCAGACGATGATATCATCGATGAACTGGATGTGTTCTGGAGCACCGCCTTTCTCCAGAGCATCGTGGATCACTGCATGACAGATGCTTGAGCTGTGGATCCAGCCCATTGGCAGTCTGTTGAAAGTGTACTGGATTCCCCTCCAGGTGAAAGCACACTGAGGCCTGCATTCCTCTGCTATGGGAATAGAGAAAAATGCATTAGCAATGTCTATGGTAGCATACCATTTGGCCTCTTTGGATTCCAGCTCATACTGTAGCTCCATCATGTCTGGTACTGCTGCACTCATAGGTGGTGTTACTTCATTCAGGGCTCGGTAGTCGACCGTCAGACACCAGTCTCCATTCTGCTTTCGCACAGGCCACACTGGACTGTTGAAAGGTGAATGAGTTTTGCTGACGACTTTCTGACTCTCCAACTGACGAATCAGATTCTGAATGGGCAACAAAGAGTCACGGTTGGTTCTGTATTGTCTGTGATGCACAGTCTGAGAAGCAAACAGCAATTTAATGTCCTGTATCTTGTGTTGTCCCACAACTGCAGAGTCCTCAGAAAGCTCAGGTCTAGCAGACAGATTCAATTTTTGTCCATCAATTTCTATAGAAGCTACTCCAAAAGCGCATTTGTAACCTCTAGGGTCTTTGAAACACCCTTCTCTCAGAAAATCAATTCCCAAAATACAAGGTGCATCAGGTCCGGTCACAACTGTATGCTTCCTCCATTGTTTACCAGTTAAACTTATATCAACCTCCACCTTACTTAACTCTTGAGAGCCACCAGTGACTCCCGGAATAGTTATAGACTCTGATCCCTGATAATTTGATGGTATTATGGTGCACTGAGCTCCTGTGTCAACCAAGACCCTGTACTTCTGAAATTGTGAAGTGCCAGGCCACTGGATGTACACATCCCAATAGATTCTGTTATCTCTGTTATCCCTCTCCTCCCCCCGGCAGGAGGCAGGGCACCCCTAGTTATGGGGAACATGCCCACATGTGCATTGCGCACAGTGTGCAGTGTTATAGCTGGAGCCACTGTTGGAGCTACTAGAGTTGTTCTGGGGAACTGCGGAAGTAACAGCTACCCTTCTGGTATTGCTACCTCGGGTTCTGCCACTATGCAATTCCCTCAGTCTCCTGAAAAGATTAGAAGCTGGTTGGCTATCCCTCCTGTTCATGTTCTCACCAATCTGATCACGCAGAGTTATCCAAATAGTCCTACGTGACTGCCTTGGTGGTCTATTTTGTTTCGATCTGTTTTGGAATGACCTCCTTGGAGGGCGTCTATTCCTCACAGATGAGACTTGTACCCACCTGGAGGAAGAATTGAAATTATCCCTTTGTGCCAATTAGGATATGGAATTTTTAAATTCATCCTTTAACTCTCTTATGCAGTTCTGTATATCACCAGACAGAGTTTTAATGGCCAAAACCAAAGAAACACGTGTCATGCTATCCTCCAATTGTCTCATTTGATCGGTGAATTGGCCAACCGTAGGAGAAGCTGCACCATAATTTCTCGACACAATTCTGCTTGCCAGAATGTTTGCATAATTAGGAGGAGCAAGTTTGATGATCTTTTTAGCAAGGCCAGTACCCACAGGAATGTCATCAGGATTCAGAGTTTCATGTTCACCATGGAGTATATCTATAACAGCAAATTCTTGCAAGCGCTTAATTCCCTCATCTATGGTAGTCCAGGGTTTAGGATTCCATGGAAGATCATCTCGGGAAGGGCATCTCAGGGTAACCGCCATTAAAAGGCTTATCCACAGATTAACCTTACCAAGAACCTTGCCTAGATGTCTATCTATTCCATTATCCCTCGAGAGAGTTCCTGTGATGAATATACTGGTGATTTGTGTTAAAATTGTAAGACTTAGAGTGCACTGGGATTAAGGGTCAGGATCTTGTGAGGCCTGTTTAGAGGGTAAAGGGAAAGAAACCTATCTTGCAGACTTGCAAGGACACTGTCTGGTTAATTGGAGACATCACGGCTGAGAAGGAGCTGTCTTAAAGATAAACATTCAGAACTGGGAATTTGTTTTCTTCAGATAAGAAGCCTGCACAATTGAGCATGCGTGCAAGTGGATACTTTGACCCTTACCACACTGAATGTAGGGAGAAGGGATTTGACCATCTATTCTAAGACTAATTATCATATGCCTGCCTTCTATTTAGCATAAGTTTGATTATGTAGATGATGTAACTATATAAGATGAAGAAAACTATTGTAAGGTTGCTTTTTGGGTGAAGTTTTGTACCCTCACATGCCCAACCGGTTGCTTTGCTTGCTTTTATTGCTTTTATTGCCTTTTTATGATCTTTTAGTGCCAATAAATCTGTTACCAAAAACTTTTACCTGGAGTCATCTATAACAAATGGTGCGTTGGCCGGGAATCGTCTGAACCTTCACATCTTTTGAACTGCAAATGAAGGGGCGCCCCACAGCATTTTCTGTGGCTTCATTGTAGTCAAAAGACGGAAAGGTCAGCACGATCAGAACTCAATAAAGGCAAGCAAATAATTTTTTTTTTCTTTTAATTTTTTTTTCTTTTATTTTATTTTCCTTTTTTTTTTTCTTTTTTTTTGGTGCTGTTTTGTTGTTTGACGTCCAATTGGAGGACGTGGACCCCGTAAAACTTTGTATACGAGATCCAAGCGACGACGACCACAGTGGTGAGAATACCGCTTGGGGGGGGAAGGATTCGGCTACATTTGTATTCAGCTACCATAGTTTGAGTGTTTGAGTCCGCTGTTTCAGGTTCTGCAAGGGAGGAGGTACGGTGGATCTGGCGCGGTGGCTCTGGCTGGTAAAGAAGAGGGGTATTCGTGAGTAGGAATTATTTTGATTATTCTGCTTGCATGATTATTTGTGGTATTGTTCCACTTGAATGAGTATTTGTGGTTTATTCCACTTGCCTAAGTATTTGTGGTAGCCAGGAATTGTATTCGCGAGTAGGAATAGTTTAGGCTGTTCCACTCGCATGAGTTTTTGTAGTAGCCAGGAATTGTATTCGTGAGTAGGAATTGTTTAGACTGTTCCACTCGCATGAGTTTTTGGAATTCTTTGGATTTTTTTAGTTTTTTATTTTAGTTTTATTTTATTTTAGTTTTATTTTATTTGTTTATTATTTGTAATATTTGTGGTAGTCAGGAGAAAATGGGACAAAAGAAGAGTAAGTCATCAAGGCAGGATGGAAAGAAGGCGTTACCTTCTATTCCTCCAGAGAGTCCGTTAGGAATGCTCATTCAATACTGGGAGGATGATGGACAGAGAAAAGGGAAATCAAAAGAAAGAATGATTCACTACTGTATGGAGGTATGGCCAAAAGAATCATTAAGACCACATGTGTTTTGGCCTATTTTTGGATCTTTTGAGGATTGGATTTGCCAAGCTTTGAACCATCATGTGAATTCTAAAAAGTGTTTTAGTAAGGAAGAAGCTGAATATGTTGCTATTTGGATTAGGGTCTCACGTCCCTCTCCTGTTCCAATATTAAGAACTGAGGATAAGGACAAAGACAAGGAGAAGGAGAAATGGGAACCCCTGGATAACCTACCACCACCTTTTCACCAGAACAGGGGTCAAGGTCCCCTAAATCAAATAGCCCTGCAACCAACTTCTCCTTCACCCACCCAAACAAGAAGCAGAGTGAGGAATGACAGGAATGAACAAGAAGGAGACAGTGTAGGATTCCATCCACTCAGGGAAGTGCCTATGGGGGGGCAGCAAGGAGGAATAGGGTTTGTGACTGTACCTCTCAATACATCAGATGTCCGCAGTTTTAAGAAAGAGATGGGTACCTTGCTGGATGATCCCTTAGGTGTAGCTGAGAGACTGGACCAATTTTTGGGTCCCAATACATATACTTGGAAAGAGGTGCAGTCTATTTTGAGTATTCTATTCACTGCAGAGGAAAGAAACAGGATTAGACAGGCTGGTATGAGAATATGGGAAAGGCAGAACCAGGGGGGGCCACCAGGAGATCAAAAGTGGCCTAATCAAGACCCTGGGTGGGACCATCAGCAGCCCCAAGGGAGACAGAATATGAGTGACCTGAGAACTATAATAATACAAGGAATTAGGGAAGCTGTTCCTAGAGGACAGAATTTTGATAAAGCTTTCAGAGAGCAACAGAGGAAGGATGAATTTCCCACGGAGTGGATGGGAAGATTAAAGAAAGATTTGCACATGTACTCTGGAATAGACCCCAATCCTGCAGTTGGACTGATACTTCTCAGGACACAGTTTGTGGTGAAATCATGGGGAGGTATTAGAAAGAAACTGGAAAAGATTGAGGATTGGCAAGACAGGGGATTAGAGGAGTTACTATGGGAAGCTCAGAAAGTATATGTAAGGAGGGATGAAGAGAAACAAAAAGCAGAGGCTAAACTGCTTGTAACTGCTGTAAGGGAAAGTCAGAAATCAGGTAGCTGCTCGGACCTTTGGGGTACTATCGATCATGGATAAAGGTGTCAGGGGCTGTATATTTTGGGGACAAGAATATCAAATGAGTCCCCAGAAGGAGGAGGTAATTTTTTTGGTAGATATGGGAGCAGAAAAGTCGATTATACAAAAGATTCCTAAGACTCCTAAGAGGGTTGAGAAGGAAAAACCCCAGCAACAGTAATTGAAGCTAAAGGGGAACCTTTTAAGGTGCTCCTGCTTGAAACTATAGAAATAGAATCTGGAAAAGGATTTGTTTAAATGATTTGTAAGTTGTTTCAGAGACTGAATACACTCTCTTGGGAGAGATCTTTTTTTGTTTTGTCAACAACAGATTACAGCTGTCCAGACTGCAGAAAAAGGGTGGACGCATGTGTCGCGAGTAAAAGGACAGTAACCTCTGAGCCTGGAGAGATTAGAGTGACTCTACAGAGAAAGCAAAACTGACATCAGCATGAATTCCACGCCACTTATACAGATGATTGGAAGCATCTCCGAGACTGCAGTTAGTGCTGACAGATAAGTACTCGATGCAATACTGTAACATCTCAGTCTGAAAGCTCCGGAACTTACAAGACAGACCCAGCTCCTGAAATATATGCAATAGCGTGTGATATTGAATCTGTGTTGCAAGAGAACATTGAGGAATATCCCCATTTCATTCTGTGTATAAAACATCATAGAACTCATGGGGGATGGGTAACTTGTAAATGTTTTAAATGTTGTAAGAAATGGTCTTGTATCTCTTATAACTGAGGAGTATTTTGTCCTGAATGCTGTAACTGTAAAACTGTAAATGTCGGCCCAAAAATAGGCAGTTTGGATTGATAAATATAGAGATCTTATTTTGTGGTAATGAAAAAGGATTTAAATCCCCATGGAAAATTCTTGAAAGGGATTGGCATAAGTGGGAAATAAAGGCTAGAGAAATTTTTAGTTAGGGATACCAAGAACAATTAGAATAGAACAGAATGGAATGGAGTAGGCCAGGTTGGAGGAGACCTTCGGGATCGTCGCGTCCGGCCTATTGACCAATCCAACCCACCTGATCAACTGGGCCATGGCACCAAGCACCCTATCGGGTCTCCTCCTGGGCACTTCCAGTGGTGGTGACTCCACCACCTCCCCGGGTGGCCCATTCCAATGGGCAATCACTCTCTCTGTGTAGAACTTCTTCCTGGCATCCAGCCTAAACCTGCCCTGGTGCAGCCTGGGACTGTGTCCTCTTGTTCTGGTGCTGGCTGCCTGGGAGAAGAGACCAACCTCTGCCTGTCTACAACCTTCCTTCAGGTAGTTGTAGAGAGCAAGGAGTTCTTCCCTGAGTCTCCTCTTCTCCAGGCTAAGCAACCCCAGCTCCCTCAGGCTCTCCTCATAGGGCTTGTCTTCCAAACCCCTCATCAACTTCATTGCCCTTCTCTGGACTCGTTCCAGCAAGCCAACATCCTTCCTAAACTGAGGGGCCCAGAACTGGACACAGTACTCGAGGTGTGGCCCAACCAGTGCAGTGTACAGGGGCAGAATGACCTTCCTGCTACTGCTGGCCACACTCTTCCTGATGCAGGCCAGGATGCCATTGGCCCTCTTGGCTGCCTAGGCACACTGCAGGCTCATGTTCATCCTACCATCAACCAGCACCCCCAGGTCCCGCTCTGCCTGGCTGCTCTCTAGCCACTCTGACCCCAGCCTGTAGCACTGCATGGGGTTGTTGTGGCCAATGTGCAGAACCCGGCACTTGGATGTGTTAAATCTCATGCCGTTGGATTCTGCCCATCTGTCCAGCCTGTCGAGGTCCCTCTGCAGAGCCTCTCTCCCCTCCAGCAGATCAACTCTTGCCCCCAGCTTGGTGTTGTCAGCAAATTTACTGATGATGGACTCAATGCCCACATCCAGATCATCAATAAAGATGTTAAAGAGCACAGGGCCCAGCACTGATCCTTGGGGCACACCACTACTGACTGGCTGCCAGCTGGATGTGACACCATTCACCTCCACTCTCTGGGTTCGGCCATCCAGCCAGTTCCTAACCCAGCTCAGAGTGCTGCTGTCCAAGCCATGGGCTGACAGCTTGGCCAGCAGTTTGCTATGGGGGACAGTGTCAAAGGCCTTGCTGAAGTCCAGGTAAACTACATCAACAGGCCTCCCCACATCCACCAGGCGGGTCACCTGATCATAGAAGGAGATCAGGTTGGTCAGGCAGGACCTGCCCTTCCTAAATCCATGCTGGCTAGGCCTGATCCCTTGGCCATCCTCTAAGTGTTGTGTTATTGCACTCAGGATGACCTGTTCCATGATCTTGCCTGGCACTGAGGTCAGGCTGACAGGCCTGTAATTCCCTGGCTCATCCAACCGGCCCTTCTTATGGATGGGCACCACGTTGGCCAGCTTCCAGTCCTCTGGGACCTCGCCAGTGAGCCAGGACTGCTGGAAAATTATGGGGAGTGGCTTGGCCAGCTCATCTGCCAGCTCTCTCAGCACCCTAGGATGAATCCCATCTGGTCCCATGGACTTGTGGGGATCCAAGCTGCTAAGGAGAGTTCCAACCACCGCCTCATGGAACATAGGGAAACTGTGCAGCTCCCTGGCTCCTTCTGCCAGCTCTGCAGGCCAGCTGTCAGGAAGACGTTCTGCCCTTCTAGTAAAAATTGAGGCAAAGAAGGTGTTAAGTATCTCTGCCTTTTCCTCATCCTTTGTTACAATGTTCCCCTCCGTATCCACCAAGGAGTGGAGGTTGTCCTTCCCCTTCCTCTTACTATTAATGTATTTATAGAAGGACTTTTTGTTGTCCTTCACAGCAGAGGCCAGTTTAAGCTCCAAGTGTGCTTTTTCCTCCCTAATTCTCTTCCTACAACACCTAGCAACATCCTTAAACATTCTGTGGGTTGCCTCCCCTCTCTTCCAAAGGTGATACACCCTCTTTTTTTCCCTCAGTTCCATTAAAAGTTCATGAACCATCCAGGCTGGCCATCTGCCCCGGCGGCTCATCTTCCGGCACATTGGCACAGCCTGTCCCTGAGCCTTCAACAATTCTTCATTGAAGTAGGTCCAGCTCTCCTGGACCCCTTTGTTTTTAAGGGCTTTATCCCAAGGAACCCTCTGAATTAGTTCCTTGAGTAACCCAAAGTCTGCCCTCCAGAAGTCCAGAGTGGAGGTCTTCTTGCCGCCCCTCTTGGCTTGACCAAAAACTGAGAATTCAATTATCTCGTGGTCACTGGACCCCAAACACCCTCCAACCACCACACCGCCCACCAGTCCTTCCCTGTTGGTGAAGAGGAGGTCAAGCATAGCCTTGCCCCTGGTAGGCTCTCGCAGCACCTGGGATAAGAAGCTGTCCTCCATGCATTCTAAAAACCTTCTAGACTGTCTCCTCTCTGCCGTGTTGAGTTCCCAGCAGATGTCAGGCAGGTTGAAGTCGCCCATGAGAACAAGGTCCGGAGATCCTGAGACAGCCCTAAGCTGCCTATAGAATGCTTCGTCAACATCTTCCTCCTGGTTGGGTGGTCTATAACAGACTCCAACCAGGGTGTCTGCCCTGCTGGTCTTCCCTCTAATTCTTATCCACAAGCATTCAACCCGATCATCCCTAATCTCCGTCTCAATGGCATCTAGTGCCTTCCTGATGTACAGGGCCACCCCTCCACCCCTTCTTCCTCGCCTGTCTCTCCTGAAGAGCTTGTAACCATCAATTGCGGCACTCCAGTCATGTGAGTCGTCCCACCACGTCTCTGTGATGGCAACTACATCATAATTTTCCTGCTGCATCAAGGCTTCCAGCTCCTCCTGTTTGTTACCCATGCTTCGTGCATTAGTGTACATGCACTTCAGCTGGGCTGCTGGTTTCACCTCCGACTCTAGCTTGTCGCCCCCAGACTCTTGTCTGAGAGGACTATTTTCAGCCCCTTCCCCCTTCGAAACTAGTTTAAAGCCCTGTCGATGAGACCCGCCAATTCCCTACCCAGGATCTTTCTATGACAGGCAATTAAAAATCCTATTAGATGACCATGGAATAAAGAGTAGATGCTACATTAAAACAAGGAGCATGTTTAATTTATAACTCCAAGCTATTGTATGCTGTGAAGCACTAGGGAGAGAAATGAATAAAGAAAGGACTTTGTAGTGTTGCTCGCTATTAAGTATTATAAACAGCAATGTGTGTCTGGCTGTCAGGGCCTCCCAGCAGCTTTGCATCTCAGGCAGCCCTCTGCTTCCCCACCCCTCAGGGCACCTTGTTTCCTGTATTTCCAAATCCAATAAAAATTTTTCTCGCATTAGGCAAAAAAAGAGCCTACCCTCATCATTAAGGACTCTTTGATGCTAGCAACCTGGCCTTGAGGCTGGGATGTAAAGGGGAAATTACATACTTTCTCTATTAAAATTCAGCCCCAGTAATTAAAATTTAATAATAAAGACCAGCTCAGCACCCAGATGTTGCAGGGATTAATTTCTCAGGTGTGTTCCTATCCCACGTGTGCCCTGTGTGCTGGCCTGAGGCACTGCTTTCCTGGTAGCTGGCCACCTGCTCAGAGAGAGTGGGCTGCCATGTGAACCCTACTCCCTGTTTAATTTTTTGAGGGAAAGGGAGAGGTATATCATGCAAAACCCCCCCAAAAAGAAATGTGTGGATATGTGACCATTTGAGGCTGTCCCTTTAAGAAAGGGGACATTGTGGCTGGATGTTTATAAGCGAAAGACAGATCTAAACTAATTTCATTGGTAGATTGGTAGAAAGCACCTTTGAACTTGTAGTACAGCAGAGTATTCTGGGCAGTCTTGCACTTCTTTTTCTTCCTTGCAGCAGCTTGCAGCTTTCTGGGCTTTCGGCCAGACTGACCTTGAAACTGATAAACTGCAAGGCCTGTACTAACTGCTTTCCAATTAACAACTGCTCCTTTTTTCCTCTCTCTTTCTAACCCTTTCTGGGGAAAAGGGGGAGAGAAGGGGGTACAGGGGTGGGGAACCCTCCTCGGCAGAGGAGGGAAATCTCATTTCTGTGTTACTTTGTTGTATATTTCTGTATATATTGTAAATACTGTAAATTCTGTATATATTTCCCTGCGTTCCCTAAACTGCTTTGTAAATATACAGCACACACTCCTTTGCTAATCTGGCTGTGTGTTTTTGTTTTTTTTTTCTTTAAATTTTCTTCCCTTCACTTTACGGGGGGGGGGAGAAGGCCCAGCCTTTTCTTTCAACCCTCGACAGGATATCAATTGCACAAATTACTCCATCCTTCTAAGAAGGACTGATGTGGTAGAGTGTAGTCCTGTTGTGAAAACCCCTGCAAGGAGGGCTGTCAGGTCAGATGGAGGTCCTGGAAAGGTGCCTGAGTCCACTTCTCCCGGTGGATGGGAAGGCTGCATCTTCTCCATGGGGGCATACTCTGTACACATGTTGCAGCAGTAAGTTATCCTCTGAGGAGCAATACCTCTGGGCACAGCATCTGTGGTGACAGAGGGGTGCTGGGAGGGATGACCAGAGCCCAGCAGTTTACTGAAAGGTGTCAGAGGAAATCCTGGAGAGATTAAGTCAGGGTGAGAAATAACAGGAGGACAAAACATGTCCAACCCACAGGGACGTCTAGGTGAGGAAATGGTCCATTAGCAGCTCTCAGTCTGGGGGAATCAAAGAGCCATTGTGCATTGGTCTCTGTGTCAAACATTCTCAGTGCATTTCTACCTCCCCAGGGACAATGTTTCAGCCTCTCACCTACTTCTTACGTCAATGCATTTCCCAGCAGATTTCCCCATCTGTTTATCATCTCTGGTGGTGAAGGATCTCATGGGGAGTTCTGCCTGCACTGCATCTGCTCTTGTGACAGGCTCCGTTCTGTCTGTGAGAGATGAATGAGCAGTCCTGGGGTGGGGAAGTCCTGGGAATAAATACCCTGATCTGGGGAAGAGATCTTTCTATGGTGAGGGTGAGACCCTACACTGCTGCTGTGGTAAGCTGGGGAACAATGGGAGCTACTTGTCAAAGGAGCCAAGGAGGTCTTTGTCTTCATCCACAGAAAACAAATGGTGTCTTCCTAAATGTCTCAAAGTCTTTAAAGACACTGTTGCTCCTCGGGTAATTAGTGGAGAACCTTACTCTTCCTTGCCTCTACCAAATGAGATGACCATCTTCCCACGCACTTGCTGTCCAAAGAACTTGCATACAGCAAAAGAAGATGATTAACAGATCCTGGGCCCCAAACAAACTCCACAATAAACTGGCTGTAAGGGTTGGCTCAGCCTGGGGGGACCTGCTTAACAAGGGGAAGCAACAAGCAACCAAGGCCAGAGAAAGACTGATCACACAAAGCCCATCTCCTTGCCACACACAAGTATGTGCCTCCTGCTTCCTCAAAATGGCTGAGCAAACAAGGTATGTGTTGAGGGATGTCTAAACCAGACAGCCAAAAGGACTCTCAAACCCTGAAAGAACAGTTACCCTTCCCTCCTGGCAGCACTGTGGCCACTGGAGGACAAAGAACCTCCTAACTTGTGAGGGTTTTGAAATGAAGCACTGTCTGAGGTCTCCCAGTGATTCCTAGTCCTCCCCTTGGCACTGGGTGGTACAGAAGGGTTTTTTTCAGATGCATTTCTGCTGCCCTTGGTTATTTCATGGCCCTAGCCTCCAGCCATCACAACATCCCAAATAAGAAAGCTCCCCTAAGATGCACTTAGGTGCCAGGAGGGGTTTTCCAAACCACTTTAAAGCAATACTCTTGTGTGATTAGGGCAATCTTACAAGGCACCTGCTGGCTGGTCACTGTCTTTGGTTTCATACTTCAGTGATATTTATGAAATTCCTCAAGGACAAATGCCAACTCCAGCACCTGGTAAGGAATAACCTCCATGCTACAACACAGGCTGGGGCTGATTTGTGCTCTGCAGAAAAGGTCCTGGGTGCCTTGGTGGACTACAGGTTGACCAGCAAAGACGCAAACAGCCCCTTGGGCTGCATTAGGCAGAGCATTACCAGCAGGTCAAGGGAGGAGATCCTTCCTCTCTGCTCAGCCCTGCTGATACATCTGGATACTGTGTCCTGTTTTCAGCCCCAATACAAGAAAGACAAGGGATACATGGGAAAGAGTCCAATGAAGGGCCACCAATATGGTCAGGACTCTGGAGCACACGGCCTTGGAGGGGAGGCTGAGGGTGTAGTGCCGGAGAAGAGAGAGCTTTAGTAGAGACCTGCTAAGAACCTCCAATACCTGCAAACTCCAGTACCTGCAAGGAGATTCTGAAGATGATGAAGGTAGGATCCAAACAGTGGTGTATGAGGGGAGGACAGCAGACACTGGGCATAGCCTGAAATGAGGGAAGCTCAGATTGGGTATGAGGAAAAACATTCCCACTATGAGGACAGTTCATCCCTGATACAGATACCTAGAGAGGCTGTGCTGCCTTTAACCTTGGAAGCTTCAAAGACCCAAGTGGGTAAAACCCTGAGCAACCTGGTCTGACCTCAGAGCTGGCCCCACATGATCAGGAGGCTGGGCTGGAAACCTCCTGCAGTTGCTTCCCACATGAGCTATCCTATGATACTACAGTGCCCACAGGCATCCTGTGCCTGAAACACACAGTACATATGTGGCTGAGTCCATGCCAAATGCTGGCCCTCCTGTCTAGGAACAGGACTGTTGACTACTACTTCTCCCTTGCTGTGGGACCTCCACCCACAGCTACCAGATGGCCAAAAGCTGCCTACCCCGCAGCACTAGCAGAGAGAGGGGAGTAGTGAAGGAGCCTCACTGCGCTCTCCCAGGCATCCCTAACCACAACATATTGTTCTGGGCATCACACAATAACCCCAGACAGAGCAGGGCGTTGTGGGGGGGTGGGATTCACAGTCACACCTGGGATGCTGCATATTACCCCTAAGAACAAAGCCTTCAGGGAGAGGGTAAGGGGGCTGTGCCCACTATCCCTCTGTGCCTAGCATGGGGTGCAGGAGGGACAAGGAGTGCATCCCTCCTTCCTCTGTCACAATCAGCATTTGCTTATCCAAAACCAGTGATCATAAAAGTCCCCCACTCATCTGGTAACAATAATGAGCAGGGGAACAGCTTGTCCCTTGCCTGGCACAACGTCACTCCTCAGGCAATGTGGCCAGAAGTGCACCTCCCCATGCTTCTGCTCTGAGTCTCTCCACTTGATTCTATGATTTTGTTGTTCTATGATTCTCTTCCACTCCTGCTTGAGCACAAGGCAAACCTGGTGGTGGAAACTGGAGGTCCTGTCAGATTCCTCTTGCTCCATGTCTTTGAGACCGTAGCTCAACACACCCACGATCATATTGTGCATTAAAAATGGGCTGCCCTTGTGTTCTGACTTTCTTTAGGAAGCCTTTTTTCTGAGACAGGACAATATGGGGTTCCTGCTAAGGGGATTACTTAATAGCCAATGATGCATAGTGGCTAATGGAGGTGGATGGATGGATGGATGGATGGATGGATGGATGGATGGATGGATGGATGGATGGATGGAAATCTGCTGCCTGAGGCTTGAGAGCAGTGGAGTGACACAGTAGGAGGATGTGGGATGGAGGCAGTAGCCAGCTTTCCTATGGGGCCCCAGAAAAGCAAAGAGAAAGGGGGAGTTAAATGTTTTTCTGTGTACTTTGGATGGATGATTGTTTATTGTTGTACTATCTGTTTTCCTGTTTCCCTTGCCTTTCGTCCTTTTGGTGAAGCACTGCTTTGTTAAGTTTCTTTGTTCACAAGTGGGGAAGGATAGCTGGGAAGGGAAGCAGGGGCATAGCAGTGGGAGAAGGAGAGCAGAGGCAGAATGGTGGGGAAAGGCTTGCAGGGCAGGATAATTTTTTGAGTACCCAGGATGATTTGACTAAGTTTTTTCAGGTTTAGGGCTGGAGATTAGTGATTTGTTTGTAGGGATCCTTAGAAATTAAGAGTTCCTTAATTCTCTCTTGCTGCTTACAGAAATGTTGCATTTATTACAGCAATATACCTAGATAGGGTGGTATCTGGGGCTTTTAGGGCTGTGTCCTGACTCATTTTCAAGAATGATTTGCTCCTTAGACAGTTCAGAGCTTGAAGAAGAGGTTCCCAGAAGTGAAATGGAAAGAACTTGACTTAGTGGGAACATGGTGGCTACACATCCAGCCCTGTGCTAATCAGGCTTATGTCATAGGCAGGGCACTGGGTATCCCCCATCCCTTGCAGTGATGGGGCAGAGTTGAGGGTAAGGTGAGATACAAACAAGGCCTGGTGTAGCTCCAGAGCTCCTATGGCACCTCCTAGTCCTCACTGTGCCTTAGTGATCATTCCTCAACTACTGTCAGGATTGTCCCAGCAACCTGTCAACATCTTTGCCCAGTTCCCTCAGTTTCAGGCTTTTCACCTCAGTTATCATTGTAGCCCCAAATGATCATGTCTTCTTCTCTTCTGACTGCATATGACCTGGAAAGCAGCTCTGATGTAGTGTTAGCATGCATAATGAGCATCTTCCACCCACAGGCTGCCTGGGACCAGCCTCCACCACCCCCGTCACTCTCCTTTGCATAAGCTTTGGTATTGCAGAGCCTCTACACACCCAAACTATGAAACTGGCATGAAAGTAGCTGAACAAGAAAAGGGAACATGTTACTGTTGAGTCAGCACTGTTTCTGCCAGCATGAGGGCAAAAAGAGAGGGAAGAACATGCACTAGTGGCCTGGAGCTACAGGAAAAAGGACAGGGGTAAGACCTCTGTGTTTGGCTGTGGCAAGCTCTTAGGTCAGTTCAAGCTTGTGTGTTTAAGCCATACCTGAAGATTATTTGAGTTTGGAGAGTGGGACTTACCCTCCCTTCTCCTTCTTATCCAGTCTGAATATAACTGCAGTGGCAAACAGCATGAGAAACCATCACAGACCCTTTTCAGAGGGTCTGAAAAGCTGCCAAGGGAACAGAGGAAAACTGTCCAGTCCTCAGGAAGGACCTAGAGGCTGATGAGAGGAGGGACATGTCCTTCATGTGAGCTGGCCTGTGACCTCTGTGCTGCTTTTCACATCAATCCCCAAGAAGGAGTGTTAATCTCTCCAGCAATAATCTGCACTAGAGATGCTATCTCCCAGAGTAATTTAGAACCAGGGCTAATTTGAAATTTCCTGGAGGAGGATTTGCACACAGGGAAGGCAGGAGATTGGCAGACTGCAGGGATTTTCCTGCAGGCTCTTCTTGTCTCCTAAACTGCTGCTTAAAGTAAGGTTTCAGCTCCCTTGTGTGGAAGATCTTGTCCCCTTGGTCTTCATCTCCATTACAAATTTGTCCAGTTTCTCATAGAACCCACCATGTTACTCAAACCAACGTTAAGTCTATAAATTAGTCTTTAAGATACTTCTGCTTATGTGATGATTAAATAGCCTGAAGTGACTTAAATCAGCCAAACTCAGGTGAGGCATTTGGATAATTGTGCTGGAGTGCAGAAGCACATGAGAGATGCTACCTCCAAGCCACTTGCCCTGTTCTCCACAGTGCTGAGGACATCCAGCCACCACTTGGACCCCAGACAGATGCCTACAGTCACAGCAGGCTGCTCTATGCATGCTTCCCACTTCTAACTGCTCTGGGAAAAAGGTTGCCTCACAACACTCAGACAATGAAGTGGGGAACTCCCAGCACTGCCAGCACTGAGGTTGCACAAATCTTGGTGATTCAGAGACCTGGAATGTTCCCAGGCTCTGTCACCTACGTATTCTGTGAGTGATATGTTACTGATTTCCCTGTTGACTTTCTCTTATCATCCATGACTTTAGTCTCATGCCCATGCTACAGTGTCTGCTGAGCCCTCCACAACCAGGGGCTACCCCATACCAACCACCATCCTCATGGATGCAGGGGAGGCTGTTTGCCTTTCTTGCCTGCCACTGTGATGCAACCTGACATTCACAGAAGCCTTTGAAAGGCTCTGGGATCTCCTTCCTGGGTGGCAGTGATCCACAGGGAGAGAGAGTTACTGCCCCTCTTCAAGGACACCAAGTTTCACGTGTACCTTACGTATTGCCTCGTCAGGGGCCATTTTAAGCTTTTCGCACCTCTTTGCTATCACCCTTAATGACTGCCCTGCATAACTCCCTATCCTGTGCAAACACATCAAATATGATGTACAGAGGCAGGACCAGTAGAGCCCCTGTGAATTACTTCTTTCTCTGACCATCCTCCCACCATGAATAACATTGTCTGGTGGCTGTAACCCCCTTGACACAGACATGTGCACAGCCCTGTGTGTCCACAGCCCTGAGCCAATGAAGTCATGGGGTCCCCCTTACATTAGGGAGATGGAAGGAGACCTCAAACTGTAAGCAAGGTTATCTATGATTACTCAGCAATGAGGTCCACCTCATGGAAATTAAATTCTCCAGCTGCACAAAACAAAAAAACAAACAAAACCCCAGGCCTATAAATATGGCTTTGAGCTCTTGCTCAAGTGAAAAAAGCACTGTCCTGAGCTGAGAGAAATGAAGCCACCTGGGTTAGAGGTCATAAGAGTGTGCTGGGTTGAGGCAGCCCCCTTCCCCACCCCTGGCAACAATAAACACTCAGACAAACGGATTGCAAAAGTGATGGAAAGTTTAAATAGAAAGCAGTGAACTTTTACAGAAAGCCAAAAGCGCAGCGTCAAAGAAAAATCCCAAAGCAGACCCAGAGAGATCCCATCCCCACCTGAGGGTACACCCAAGACTCCCAGGGCTCCTCCTTCCCCCTCCCACTGCTAGGCTAGTCTCAGCTGGCCAGATCTGAGACTGCCCATCCCCCCACGGCCTTGGGCCTAACCAGGCCCAAAGCCAGGAGACATCTCCCCCAGTTACCGGCTGACGGAGGAGGAAGAAAAGAGAGCGAGTGCTAGACTCCGCACTGGATCTTATAGTGGTGCAAAGGATTGTGGTATGAAATATTACATAATTTCCTGTGTCCACTCCTCTGGGCTGGACTTCTGGACACAGGAAGTAAACGTTGCAGGGGGGCACCCAGCTCAACCTGCAACACACCACCCCTTATTTCATACCATAATCTTTGCACCCAAACACATCATTAAATCAGAAATCTTCCAATGACATGTTCGGCGAAGTCCATATCTTCATCTGGGCGTCCACCCAAACAGTCTCTCATTCAGGCTCAAATGTCAGTCCATTCCAGTTCTTCTTCCCTCATCTAATGGAACCTCTCAGCGATGCAGAGTTCACTCTTGTGGTGGGTGGAAGGGTAAGGCCAAGAAGCCTCCTCCCTTCCCCCTTGTAAGGTAAAAGGGAAGAAAAAAAAATTGAAGGGAAAGGAAAAAAAAACTCACAAGCTGAATTAGCAAAGCAGTGGAGCTATATTTACAAAGCAATGTAGGGTATGCAGGGGAATATTTACAAATTTACAATATCTACAATATATACAAAGATATACAATAAAGTAACACAGAAATGAGAGTAGCCCCCCTTGCCGAGGGGTTCCCCACCTCCGCTCTCCCCTCTCTCCCCCCCTTCCCCCAGAGTAGTTCGGAAAAGAGAGAGAGCGAAAGAAAGAAGTTAAAAGTAGTTTTGTGTTAATTGGAAAAGCAGTTAATACAGGCCTTATCAAGTTTGTCAGTTTGAAGGCCGGAGCCTTGGCAGAAAGCCCAGCACAGAAAGCTGCTGCACTGTGGAGAGGCGGAAGCAAAACTGAAGATAGGGTGCCGGAGTGCCCAGGATAGTCCCAGCTCACTCCCAGTTCAGAAGGTGCTTCCTCCCACTTTACCAATGAAATAGTTTAGATTATTCTTTTCCGTTTACCAACTTCCGTCCACCATATTCCCTTTCTTAAGGGGACAGCGTCAACCGGCCACAACTCTTTTGCGGTGCAAGCTCTTCATGGATCCGTTGGACATCCTGGTCACCTGGAAAGAACCTCACAACTTCTCAACCAAACCTTTATTCCCATCTCTATTTACTCAGTGGCATATTTCCACCCCTGGGCCAAGCCAGTCAGAACAATCAGGCTCTAACTGCTTCTCCACCCCTCCAGGAAAACAGCACGCTGAGCCTTTCACAACCCTGCACGGACCTATCCCAAGCCCAGTGCTGACCGCTTCCAGCCGCGGCCCGAGGCTATACAGATGCATGTGTCAGTACACCGCCTTCCCACTAGGCGTTCGCGTACCAAGACGTGACAGCATCCAACAACATACCCTCCCCCGAAAGAGGGAAGGGCTGTACCACAACCTACTGAGAAGAAGAGAGGTGGAGCCAGGTGCTCGGCGCCATTATCGGAACTCGTCCGAAAAGGTCGGGGAAGAGACTAGGGCCGGCCCCGCCACAGCCCGAGCGCACGGCCAGGACCGCCGTCGCCGCTCCGAGCGCACGGCTGTGCTCACCGCCGCCGCAGCCCGAGTGGATGGCCGGGGACCGCCATCGCCGCTACGAGCGCACGGCCGGGTCCGCCGCCGCCGCAGCCCGAGTGGACGGCCGGGGGCCACCGGCGCCGCTCCGAGCGCACGGCTGGGCCCACCGCCGCCCGAGCACACAGCAGGGCTCCGGCCACCTCTACCGTCACGGTACAGAATCAAAATTACCTCCACCCCTCGGGCATTCAAACGTCTCCTCCAGTGAAAGCCATAAACGCGTCCTCAGGGCCCTTGAGAACAGCTTTCAGCTGGAGTCCCCGTTCGCCCATAGGGAGCCGAGCTCGCCCGCTCGCCGCGGCCGACCCTACCCCGCAGCGAGAACGGATCTGACTTTGATCTGCTCGCCGCTGCCCCTCCCCCACTTCACTCCCTGCCACTTCTGCCGCTCCACAGAGAATAAAGGTGGAGGAAGGGCAGGTCCCGCATTCTCAAGCGGTGCCCCAATTCCGATGGTTAAGAACCACCCCTGCTTGAAACAGCAGGAGGGACTCTGTGCCACCAGCCACGCACCAGGTGTCCCCCTACAATCCACAAGAACCCACACAATTGCCCCAACAACAATACTTGAGCCCCAACTGCCAAAAAAACAAAACGACGCCCAGAACTAAATTTAAACTCCCTTATCTTTTGCAATCCGATCTGCAGAGTAGCCACAATAACCAACTCCTACTCCTGCCTGGCTCGCCAAGAATGTAAAGGGGTTGGGGCAGACCCTCTGCCCACCAAACCATCCTCTGCTACCAAGAATGTGCTGGGTTGAGGCAGCCCCCTTCCCCCCCACTGGCAACAATAAACACTCAGACAAATGGATTGCAAAAGTGATTGAAAGTTTAAATAGAAAGCAGTGAACTTTTACAGAAAGCCAAAAGCACAGCGTCAAAGAAAAATCCCAAAGCAGACCCAGAGAGATCCCATCCCCACCTGAGGGTACACCCGAGACCCCCAGGGCTCCTTCTTCCCCCTCCCACTGCTAGGCTAGTCTCAGCTGGCCAGATCTGAGACTGCCCATCCCCCCATGGCCTTGGGCCTAACCTATTACAAGAGCCCCTATTACAAGAGGGATATGGAGGTGCTGGAACGTTTCCAGAGAAGGGCCACAAGGATGATCAGAGGGCTGGAGCACCTCTCCTATGAGGACAGACTGAAGGAGTTGGGGCTGTTCAGTCTGCAGAAGAGAAGGCTCCGAGGTGACCTAATTGTGGCCTTCCAGTATCTGAAGGGGGCCTACAGGAAGGCTGGGGAAGGACTTCTCAGGATCTCAGGTAGTGATAGGACTAGGGGGAATGGGATGAAGCTGGAGGTGGGGAGATTCAGGCTAGATGTGAGGAGGAGGTTCTTCACCATGAGACTGGTGAGACCCTGGAATGGGTTGTCCAGGGAGGTGGTCGAGGCCCCGTCCCTGGGGGTGTTTAAGAGCAGGCTGGATGAGGCTCTGTCCAGCCTGATCTAGTGTGGGGTGTCCCTGCCCATGGCAGGGGGGTTGGAACTAGATGATCCTTGTGGTCCCTTCCAACCCTGAATGAAACTATGAAACTATGAAACTGCAACAAAGAGTTATTTGCTGGTTCATCTCTGTATCAGGAGGATTTAGGCTGGATTAGGCAGTGGATGCCCATGACACTCAGTTGGTCTCTCTTCAGGTGACACAAAGTGTAAAGCTGTCAGCACCACATGCCAAGTAATCTGACAAAAAAGGGTACTTGTGTCTACAGCTGGCATGAGTCACAGGTTTGCAGGTGGGGTTGTTCAGTGTTTTTTATGATGTTGAACCTACAAGAGCGCACAACAAAGCATCTGCCTTTGGGAAACTCATACTAGGTTTCACAGTACTCTCTAAAAGCTCTGAAAACCACCCTGTCACCCTTGCCACCTCCCTGTCCCACATAGGCTATGCTGGGCTCAAACGAGCAAGAAAACACTTGGTCTTCTGCTTGGTGTTGCTGCTTATTCTCTGGTCATGGCTATAATAGTATGTTACTTTGATTTCTCCAGTGTAAGCTTAGGGACATTGCAAGACTTTCATAGACAGGCATAAAAATGATCATGATTTTTCATTTCCAACTTCATGACTATTAAGGTGCCCTGGCTGAAAGCAAGGCTTGGCTTTGTTGAGCACCACTTAAGCCTCAGCCCCAAAGCACTTGCACACAAATTAGTAGGTAGATGAATGAGGGCGTTACATGGTACGCCCAGAGTCATAGTCATATTGGTAAGGTTGAGATGAGTCTCCAGGCTTCAAAATCTGGGCCTTGCTCCCTAGCTGGGCCAAAGAACCTCCTGTAAAACAATTCTCCATATAATCATATGGATACCCCCTCCCCCCAAAGGAATCATTATCTTTACATGTGTTCATTATTCTTCTCTGAAAGGTGCAGACATGACTGTTTGGCTTGCTCTTCCTGCACTGAACTCATTGAGCAGGCAGCCGTGACTTTCAGACAAAGATAAACTCTTCTTCTTTACAGCATTGGCATCACTGTGCTGCTCTGGGGGCAGAAGGGAAACTTATTTACAGTGAGTCACTGACCTGGAAAGGATTTGATGTGGTAGCCCCAGGTGCTCCTCTCCCCTTTCTCACCAGAGGGGAAGATGTAGCACCAGCTGTGTTTTGTGTGCAGCCTCATCTCCCCATCTTACCTGTGGGTTGTCTCACTGCTGTGAGCCTGGGTGCAGGGTTAAAGTTGTGCTTATGTGTTTATGTACTTAGCCTTGCTATCAGCTGTTGAGCTTCACCCTGCCTAATGTTCTCTAGGAAAACATGCTTTTCAGCTGTGCATCAGCCTCTTCCAGAAGGAAAACAGTTCAGGAGTGAATTTATTCACAGTGAGGGTGGTGAAACACTGGCACAAGTTGCCCAGAGAGGCAGCAGAAGCCCCATCCCTGGAAACATTCCAGGTCTTACGGGCTCTGAGCAACCTGATCTCATTGAAGATGTCCCTGCTCACTACAGGGCATTTGGACTCGACAATCTTTAGAGGTCCTTTCCAACCCAAAGCGTTCTGATTGTATGATCCATGATCCCATGGATTGGATGGGAGCACACTGCGATGGGTTAGGAACTGGCTGGATGGCCGAGCCCAGAGAGTGGTGGTGAATGGTGCCACATCCAGCTAGTGGCCAGTCACTAGTGGTGTGCCCCAAGGATCAGTGCTGGGCCCTGTGCTTTTTAACATCTTTATTGATGATCTGGATGAGGGCATTGAGTCCATCATCAGTAAATTTGCTGATGACACCAAGCTGGGGGCAGGAGTTGATCTGCTAGAGGGTAGAAAGGCTCTGCAGAGAGACCTCGACAGGCTGGACAGATGGGCAGAATCCAACGGCATGAGATTTAAAACATCCAAGTGCCGGGTTCTGCACATCGGCCACAACAACCCCATGCAGTGCTACAGGCTGGGGTCAGAGTGGCTGGAGAGCAGCCAGGCAGAGCGGGACCTGGGGGTACTGGTCGATGGCAGGCTGAACATGAGCCTGCAGTGTGCCCAGGCAGACAAGAGGGCCAATGCCATCCTGGCCTGCCGCAAGAATGGGCCGCTATTCGACCAATTTGATCAGCGGAATCCAACTTGATTGAGCATCAGACACATCTTATATACAGTTTGCTATAATTATGCCCACTTGGCAACATACTATTGGTTGCTCTCTAAAAGGTTACATCATTGTTTTCACAGCTCTGTGGAATTATTCTATCCGGCCTAATTGCTCTCTTCCCCAGATCTTGCCTCCTCCTTATCTTGCTTGCCTCCCATCTCAGGGGCAGCTGGGCTTTAGCATACCAAGCAATCAGCACTTTCTCACATCTCTTATGGCGCCACTTATATTATCAACAGAGAATTCTTCAAGGCCTGAATTGCACAGGCGTTCCTGGGACCCAAGGCCCCTCTTGCTCAAAACAATCCTCAACAATTCCCCCGTTTTTTCTTTTGTGCAAGTAAGGCCTTGGAGGCTATTCTTTGAACACTTTGCATAATACAATTATAAACAAGTTTAACAATAATCAAAATGAGTACAATAATGCCTAAGAACCTTAAAACTTACTACTATAATTAACAAACATATTTACATTAAGTCTGGGTATCCCTATCAGACATGTCTGAAAAAGTTCAATCAATTCATTATTACCTGTTATGTTGCATCTTTATTTTCTCTAGGATGGTCAAAAATCATAATTTGTTTAATGGTAGCAAGATTTCTTTAATCTGTAAAGGTAGATCTGGCCAGGCTCTAGCTTCACAGACAGAAAACTTGCAGGCAATCAGCAAGAGCAAAAGAGCTTCATTGCTTTGCCCAATATAAAATTACACATAATAATGTGTTTTTGCTCATCCTAGTAATACTGATCTCTTGTTGGTACCATTTGTTGATGTTTTCAACCGAAAATGAAAATGCATGTTGTGTTGTTATGAATTTTGATTTTCCCTCTAGGTGTGTAAAATTATAGCGAACTGGTGAGATAACATATAAATCCCTATAAATCCCTTCTCCCTACATTCAGTGTGGTAAGGGTCAAAGCATCCACTGCCCAATTGTGCAGGCTTCTTATCTGAAGAAAACAAATTCCCAGTTCTGAATGTTTATCTTTAAGACAGCTCCTTCTCAGCCGTGATGTCTCCAATTAACCAGACAGTGTCCTTGCAAGTCTGCAAGATAGGTTTCTTTCCCTTTACCCTCTAAACAGGCCTCACAAGATCCTGACCCTTAATCCCAGTGCACTCTAAGTCTTATAATTTTAACACAAATCATCAGTATATTCATCACAATTCCCCCTTTTTTTTTTTTTTTTTTTTTTTGTCACCATTGATTTGTGTTAAAATTTCCAGATATTTCAGAACCTTCTTAATTGGATCATAATTAAGTTCATCTGTTCTGATCACATTCTGATCATAATTCTCTACTTGTAACTTGTTGACATGAGCAATCTTACTTAAAGGTCTTAGTATTTTGTAACAACAATTGCAGAGTATTATGCATAGCAATATTACAATTATTCCAACGAATATTACAAACAAATGTTTAAGCCAATTTAGATTT
The DNA here is from genome assembly GCF_026170545.1 of Melanerpes formicivorus. Classification (NCBI taxonomy): domain Eukaryota; kingdom Metazoa; phylum Chordata; class Aves; order Piciformes; family Picidae; genus Melanerpes; species Melanerpes formicivorus. The sequence goes on along the minus strand of NW_027142485.1, from coordinate 245,294 downwards.
GGTAACCAGAAAGTTAATTTATCCCATATTTCTTTAAATCCACAAGAAGTATCATCTAAAGAAATCTGATGTAATATCTGATTGTGGTTTACAATCGCCTGTAAATCTGTTTCCACTCGTTTATCTAGATTAACATAACTACAACAACTTACATTTATGACTACACATACACCCCCTTCCTTAACATATAAAAAATCCAAAGCTAATCTATTCTGAGTAGATATTTTCGAGAGACTATTGATTTCAATTTGCTGCGCTTTTATTGCATCTATGCTTGCATTCATCATAATTTCAACTGTAGCAGAAAAATTTACTATTGCTTTTTCAAGTTCAAGTCTTTTCTCTCCGGTCTGATCAAGATTCCACACATGGGAACGTGGTTTTTGATTTCGATTGGACTCCTTATGTGCAAATAGGGTTAGGATCAAAATTAGGCTCCACCAGTATATGTTAACTCTGCCTCCTCGGCCTGCTGGGGTGCAACCAGCAGCCGGGTGTATTTTCTTCTCGGCAGCAGTTACATTCTTCAGGAGCCCTACAGATTTTAACTCCTTAACCCACTTCAAAATTCCATTTGGAGTCTCTTCTCTACTTCCTTGGTTAGTTCGTTTACCATTTCCCATTGTGCTTTTGTTATTTCAATTCCTCTTCCTTCAAAATCTTATGTCTCTTACTTTTCCTTTTACTAATCCTTTTAATTATTCCTGATATTTCCCAACTAAAATTTCTCTAGTCTTTATTTCCCACTTATGCCAATCCCTTTCAATAATTTTCCATGGGGATTTAAATCCTTTTTCTCACCACAAAATAGGTTTTCTGTATTTACCAGCCCAAACTGCCTATTTTCAAATTCAGCATTCAGGACAAAATATTTTTTTGATTGATGCTTTTGACCCCAGATTATCATAACAGTTATTGTGATCGATGTTTGACTTCATGGGAAATGCTGTTTCCTCTTAGTCATGATTCTTCTGCACATTAGTGAAGGAATAGTTGTTAAAATTAATACCTATTTACTACAAACCTTAACTTATGCTAATACCAAAAAATCCTTAAAACCTTAAAAAACTATGTTAAAATTAATCCATCAAATCAGTGTCTAAAAAGAAATAAAATTGTTACATTAACTAAAAAACACTTTCCAAAATTAAAACCTGTTTATATATTCCTTAACTATATTACATGGAGCTCCTTTGAAATGCCTAGGCAGACAACTAAGAAGGTTCGAACCAAAAGAAAATCTTACAATTTAAACTCTTAACTAAGTGCATACACCTTACTGCAATTACTATGTACTAAGTACTTATAAATACCAAATGCTTACTTATTCATTATGCTTATTAGAAAAACTTAACAAAACTCTAATTAACAAATCTCTGAAAGACGCTACAATCAGAAATGACAAAATGAGTACTGTTGCTTTAAATCAAAACAGAGTAGTGCGGCTAAAGCCGCTGCGGGGGAAAGGGGTGGGGGCTGCTGCCGTGGCAGCTGCTCCGCTGCTACTGTCGGTGCTGTCGGTGTCGGTGGTGCGTCAGCCGGTATCGCCTTGGTCGGAGCCGTCGGTATCCGCGGGGGCCGGCAGGGCTCACGGGAGGGATGCGGTGGTAGGAACGCTGTGATTGCGAGCCTCCAAGCGCTCCATTTTTTCTAAGAGGGGCCGTAAAGCAAAGTCGGCGCTGTTTGAATTCCTCGCTGCCGGTGTTGTCTTCCGAATCCGAGCCGTCGCTGGCGATGTAAGAGGAAGGTGTTGATAAAAAGGGGTCGAACACACTGAGCTGCCTTTTTTTTTTTTTCCAGCTTTTTCCCCGCTGTGTGCAAACGGCAGTGGTGACGGCTGGTAAACGCGGTGTGGTCGCCGCAAGATGTATCGGGGGCGGCCCCGGTCGATCGGTCGATAGTTCTCAGACACATCTTTCAGCTGCAACTCAGATACACCTGGCGCTGCATCTCGTCCTGACAAAGTTGCTCTAACTGCAGCAGCCATTCGCTGTTTCAGTTCATAGGTTTTAACACAGTTCATGCATTCTCGCCACGACTTTTGCAGCTTTATAGCAGTTTTATCACCATCTATAACCAAGTCCCACAACTTGTTCCTGTATTCTCTCCAACAAGCTTCATCAAAATAACTATCTCCACTAGGGAAATGCCCTAAAGCGGATCTATGGGCCAAAAGTCCAGGCATTACTTTAGACGATATCTCCGCCTTACGCTTTTCGATGACACTGTATTTCGTCTGATGACTGCTTATAGGGTCGGCCTTGCCCTTTCGAGTTTGTGTGCAAAGGTACTAAGGCTGCCATAACCTGTTGACTATGCTCAAGCTGTTTTGTCATTGTCATTGACAACACCTCAGCCTGTTTTTGTAATCCCTTATCAATCACCTCCGTCAACATGGCCATCGGATTGCTTGGCAAGTCCTGAGCCCTCTGCAACAATTCGGCTACCGTCCATCTAGGATCTGCTGATGTAATAAGCTGTTGCGTCTGCTGGTTCCCATTCTGCATTAAACACTGCCTTAAAATTGCCTCTCGGATACCTTCTCCTACGCTTGCTGCTCTAAGTGCGGCAAGCAACTTATCTACAAATTCACCAAGAGGTTCCTGTCTACCTTGCTTAATTCCCATATAGTGAGGATTTGCATTTCCATCCTTCTGCTTTTCAAAAGCCCTCCTTACTATCTGGGCTGATGCTTGCAAAACAGGCGGCTGTAAAAGTGCCTGTAACTCTGGTCTTTCATACTGTCCCGTTCCACACAACTGATCTACTGTTACACCAAATAATGGATCGTTTTGCTGTCTTTGTACTCCAGCTGATTGTCTAGCTAGGTGTTCCCACTCATTCAAAAATGTCATAAATTGAGATGCTGTTAGGATCAGGTTCATAACATTATAAGAATCTCTAGGTAACATATTATAGTTCATATAAATAAAATCAATCATCTGTCTAGCTGGTTCAGATTGAACCCCAAACTGACTCGCAGTCTGTCTTAATTGAGATAACAATTTCCATGGCAATTGAGTTACATCAGCCTGAAAAACATTTTGCTCCCCAGGGACCTGTGTATACATTACTGGAAAAGCTTGATGTGAAGCAGTCAGCCAGCTAAACCCTTCCTGATCTCCTTCGGCATTTAAGTGTTCTGCAACCTTTCGCCAATACTCTGCGTGCTTTCTTGCATGATCTTTAACACCACCTCCAGGATCTACCGCCCTGTTTGTCTCCTCTCCCTCACCTACTGTACACCTGTACAATTTGCTCAGCTAAAAGAGACGGGGAAGGCTCCTCACCAGAGTCCTGTGTTACAGATTGTAATTCAACTCTGCCACCTAGCCCTTTTACACACGCAGCCTTCTCCTTTCTTAAATAATCCTGAACCTCTTCTGACAAAGGCAACCCAGCATGTGTAACACTTGCTCCATTTGGGTCCGTATGATCTAATCGTACCCTGGCTTGATAAGCTGCCATTTGCTCAGCATGATGCTGATCCAGTGCTGTCATAACCATCTTCCACCATTTTCCACACTTCTTTGCTCGTTTTTCATCATCTAACCCACGCAGCCACAAGTCTTGTCCAAACTTTTTCCACTGCAATCTTTCAAACACCTCATTTGGATCCTTAAAATATCCTAACTCTTCTGCATAGCTTAACAGCGGCACCAACTCCTTTTTAAAATTTAACTTACACTGTCGCTTTTCTAAAAAGCATTTAAATAAATCATACGCTGCCTGCCTATCCATGTCCGTATTTAAACGTTAATACCTGTGCGCACAGTCCTCATTTAAGCAGTTCCCGGCTCTACAGCGTCTTCGGCTTCAAGGCTGTCTTCCCTTTTCTTGCAGCCTCCAGTACTGCTATCCCGGGCCGGCCTTCTTCTTGCCTCCGGCTTACTGCGAATCTCCCAAGTCCCGAAGAACTTCTTAGACCCTAACCTTTGTCTTCATTAGGGTCCCGTGTTCGAGCGCCATTTGCGGCAAGAAGGGGCCGCTATTCGACCAATTTGATCAGCGGAATCCAACTTGATTGAGCATCAGACACATCTTATATACAGTCTGCTATAATTATGCCCACTTGGCAACATACTATTGGTTGCTCTCTAAAAGGTTACATCATTGTTTTCACAACTCTGTGGAATTCTTCTATCCGGCCTAATTGCTCTCTTCCCCAGATCTCGCCTCCTCCTTATCTTGCTTGCCTCCCATCTCAGGGGCAGCTGGGCTTTAGCATACCAAGCAATCAGCACTTTCTCACATCTCTTACAGCGCCACTATATTATCAACAGAGAATTCTTCAAGGCCTGAATTGCACAGGCGTTCCTGGGACCCAAGGCCCCTCTTGCTCAAAACAATCCTCAACACTGGCCTGCATCAGGAACAGTGTGGCCAGCAGGAGCAGGGAGGTCATTCTGCCCCTGTACACTACACTGGTTAGGCCACACCTCGAGTACTGTGTCCAGTTCTGGGCCCCTCAGTTTAGGAAGGATGTTGACTTGCTGGAACGAGTCCAGAGAAGGGCAACAAAGTTGGTGAGGGGTTTGGAACACAAGCCCTATGAGGAAAGACTGAGGGAGCTGGGGTTGCTCAGCCTATAGAAGAGGAGACTTAGGGGTGACCTTATCACTCTCTACAACTACCTGAAGGGAGGTTGTAGACAGGCTGATGATGGTCTCTTCTCCCAGGCAGCCAGTACCAGAACAAGAGGACACAGTCTCAGGCTGCGCCAGGGGTGGTTCAGGTTGGATGTTAGGAAGAAGTTCTATACAGAAAGAGTGACTGCCCATTGGAATGGGCTGCCCAAGGAGGTGGTGGAGTCGCTGTCATTGGAGGTGTTCAGGAGGAGACTTGATGGGGTACTTGGTGCCATTGGTTAGCCGTTTGGGTGGGTTGGATTGGTTAATGGGTTGGACGCGATGATCTTGCTTGAAGGTCTCTTCCAACCTGGTTTGGTTTATTCTAAATAAATGAATAAAGCTTTATAAAGGTTTATTTCATTTCCCATCCCTGGCTCCTCAGCTCCTTGTCCTAACATCCCACAGGGTACCTATCAGGAAATCCATCAGTGATAATACAACTTCAATAAGGAAATCTTCTTTAAGATGTTTCTCAGTCGGTGGAATCAAAAAAAAGACATAAAAGTAACTTGCTGCTTTTTTTACAGGGACACTCAGACTCTCCTTAGCTCAGTAATAGAGAACTTGACTTTGTTTTCCCACAGTGTAAGGTGAGAAAAGCTCATTTAGTAAGGAGATGGCAGAAGTGCACTGTGTCCTGGTCTGGACAAATGGCCAAAAGGGAGCTGCCCTGTCTGCTGATCTGGAGGACATTCTCGTGCTCTTTTTGGATTGCTGTCTCACATCAGAAGATTAACATTTTCCCATCTTTCCTCAACCATCCAAAAGACCTTCCTGCAGGCAATCCTGCATTAGCCATGACCTGTGCTAGAAACCACTGTGTTTATATACATGCACGTGTATTTATGTCTATATGTTCCTGCTGAGAACATCTGCTCTTGGTAGGCTTTTCCCTTTCCAACTTCCTGGAGATCATAAGGAGGGCCAGAAGAGTAAGAACTCTCACCCAAACCCTCCTTTACTTCACCCAGAGAAGTCTATGGGCTGTGTTGATTTAACTTCCCAATTTATGTTAATACAGGTGATAATTATGGTTTCTATATGTGGCCGGTTGACGTTGCCCCCTTAGGAAAGGGAATATGGTGGACGGAAGTTGGAAAACGGAAAGAATAATCTAAACTAATTTCATTGGTGAAGTGGGAGGAAGCACCTTCTGAACTGGGAGTGAACTGGGAGTGAACTGGGCACTCTGGTACTTCTATCTTCAGTCCTGCTTCCACCTCTCCACGGTGCAGCAGCTCTCTCTCTCTGCTCGGCTTTCTGCCAAGGCCTCGGCCTTGAAGTCCAGATACAGGCCGGTATAAACTCCCTTCCAATTAACACGAACTGCTTCTAACATTTATTTTTTTTTTCCCTCTCTTTTCTCTCTCTTTCTATCCCACTCTGGGGAAAGGGGGGGAGAGAGGGGAGAGCGGAGGTGGGGAACCCCCTCAGCCGAGGGGGGTTACTCTCATTTCTGTGTTACTCTGTTGTATATCTTTGTATATATTGTAGATATTGTAAATTTGTAAATATTCCCCTGCATACCCTACATTGCGTTGTAAATATAGCCCCACTGCCTTGCTAATTCAGCTTGTGAGTTTTTTTTTCCTTTCCCTTCAATTTTTCTTTCCCTTTACTTTACAAGGGGGAAGGGAGGAGGCTTCTTGGCCTTACCCTTCCACCCCACCACATTTTTTTTTATTGGCGCCCAACGTGGGGCAGATAATTAGTTTAATTTATTACTTGATTGATTTAGTGTTTTCTAGCTGAATTAGCAAACATGAAGGTATTGTGGTTTGTGGAGCGATTATTCTTTTCAATTTTTGGGGCTCTGGTTTACAGGTATTGTTTGGGTTTGATTTTGGATTACCTGGGTAAATATTTGGTGCGGACAATGGTGCGGCTGAGGTACTTAATAACTTCTTTACCTCAGTCTTCACTGCAAGGGCCTCTAGCCACACTCCTGATGTTATGGAAGTCAAAGCCAGGGACGGTGAGGAAGAACTGCCCATTGTAAGTGCAGATCAGTTTCGTGATCATCTGAAGAACCTGAAAGTGTTCAAGTCCATGGAACCCGACAGGTTACACCCACGGGTACTGAGAGAACTGGCAGATGAGGTTGCTAAACCCCTCTCTATTATATTTCAAAAGTCTTGGCAGTCTGGTGAAGTCCCCACAGACTGGAAAAGGGGAAACATTGCCCCCATCTTCAAAAAGGGCAAGAAGGAGGAACCAGAGAACTACAGGCCAGTCAGTCTCACCTCTGTGCCTGGAAAGATCATGGAACAGATCCTCCTGGAGTCACTACTCGCTCAAAAGAATAGCGAAGAGGTGATTGGGAACAGTCAGCATGGCTTTGCCAAGGGCAAATCCTGCCTGACCAACCTGGTGGCCTTCTATGAGCAGGTGACAAAATTAATAGATGAAGGGCGAGCAACTGATGTCGTTTACCTGGACCTGAGCAAAGCCTTCGACACTGTCCCACACCACATCCTGGTCTCCAAACTGGTGACACATGGGTTTGATGGGTGGACCACTAGATGGATAAGGAACTGGCTTGATGACCGCACCCAAAGAGTGGCTGTCAATGGCTCCATGTCCCAGTGGAGGCCAGTGACAAGTGGAGTCCCTCAGGGATCAGTCCTGGGACCTGTCTTATTCAACATCTTTGTGGGGGACATGGACAGTGGCATTGAGTGCACCCTCAGCAAGTTTGCTGATGACACCAAGTTGTGTGGTGCAGCAGACACGCTGGAGGGAAGGGAGGCCATCCAGAGGGACCTTGACAGGCTGGAGAGGTGGGCACAGGCCAACCTCATGAAGTTCAATAAGAGCAAGTGCAGGGTCCTGCATCTGGGTCGAGGCAATCCCAGGCACAAATACAGGCTGGGCAGTGACTGGCTGGAGGGTAGCCCTGAGGAGAGAGACTTGGGGATGCTGGTGGACAAAAAGCTCAACATGAGCTCTCAGTGTGCACTTGCAGCCCGCAAAGCCAATCAGATCCTGGGCTGCATCAGGAGAAGTGTGGCTAGCAGGTCGAGGGAGGTGATCCTCCCCCTCTACTCAGCCCTGGTGAGACCCCACCTGGAGTACTGTGTCCAGTTCTGGAGCCCCTATTACAAGAGGGATGTGGAGGTGCTGGAACGTGTCCAGAGAAGGGCCACAAGGATGATCAGAGGGCTGGAGCACCTCTCCTATGAGGACAGACTGAAGGAGTTGTGGCTGTTCAGTCTGCAGAAGAGAAGGCTCCGAGGAGACCTAATTGTGGCCTTCCAGTATCTGAAGGGGCCCTACAGGAAGGCTGGGGAAGGACTTCTCAGGATATCAGGTAGTGATAGGACTAGGGGGAATGGAATGAAGCTGGAGGTGGGGAGATTCAGGCTGGATGTGAGGAGGAGGTTCTTCACCATGAGAGTGGTGAAACCCTGGAATGGGTTGTCCAGGGAGGTGGTCGAGGCCCCGTCCCTGGGGGTGTTTAAGAGCAGGCTGGATGAGGCTCTGTCCAGCCTGATCTAGTGTGGGGTGTCCCTGCCCATGGCAGGGGGGTTGGAACTAGATGATCCTTGTGGTCCCTTCCAACCCTGAATGAAACTATGAAACTATGAAACTATGAAACTATATGTGGGTTATGTATAGAGTTAAGTTATGGTATGGAAAATGTATTAATTTATTATGGCCAGTGAGATACAGGAATGTTACCTCCACCACTCTCCCAATTGAGGTAAAGGGTTTTAAGATTCCGCCTGAGGAGAGAGTAACTTGAAGTGATGCCTGGGATCCAAAGGTGATTTATTTGGTGTCTATAATTCTGCTGATGGTGATAATTAACGTGTATCTCCTGATTTCTTTGCGGCGAGAGAGAAAGGTGACCAGAGCTTGTTTTGTTATTAAAACTAGATCAAAAAGAAAACGCCGTGGCTCTCGATCAGTCCCAGAGTCATCTAGTGACAAGGACTGTGGAGAACCCATGTCAGTTAAAAAGAAGGCTAAAAAGTTAATTGGTAAAGCAGCTCTAAATGACTTTGCTGCTGATTCTAGCAAGCAGCCAAGGGCGTCGGCTGGTATCAACATGGCGCCTACTCCTTCTCCCACTCCTTCTTCTTCTCCGTCGGCCAGTAATGGAGCAACGTCACTTCCGCCCACTCCCTCGGTGGGACCGGAAGTCACTGCCCCAGCAGCTGATTTATCTCAGGACCTGTCAGCTTCCATTAAGGTGGCTGTAAATTCAAACACAGCTCCAGTTAAGGTGGCTCCTTTAAAGACTAGAAGTGAAAAGGCCAAAGATGGAGAAGAAGAGGAGCTGGAGACTGATCCTGGTGAGGGGCCCTCTGCTCTAAAAGATCCTGCTGAGGAGGAAGAGAAGGTTTGTTTTAAAGATCTAGCTAACCTAGTGAGATCAAAGAAGGATACAGATGAAGTTAGGAAAGCAGCTGGCAAAGGTGGTTCTCAGCTTAAAGAGATCCTTAGGAGAATGACAGCAGGATTATATGGGCAAAAAATTCAGGGAGACGAAGATGAAGATGATATTTTGGAGTGTTCTTCTCCATGGGAGGAATTGCAAAATGTCCATAAAGATTTCACCAGGGCAGATAAGGAGCCAGTTCTAGCTTGGCTTAGTAGGTGTTATGATACAGGTGCTTCAGCTCTAACAGTTGGAGACAAGTCAGCAGCTCAGTTAGGAACTCTCTCAAGGGACAATGGAATAGATAGACATCTAGGCAGAGCTCTCGGTAAGGTTAATCTGTGGATACGCCTTTTAATGGCGGTTGCCCTGAGATACCCTTCCCGAGATGATCTTCCCTGGAATCCTAAACCCTGGACTACCATAGATGAGGGAATTAAGCGCTTGAGAGAATTTGCTGTTAGAGAGCTACTCTATGGTGAACATGAAACTCTGAATCCTGATGACATTCCTGTGGGTATTGGTCTTGCTAAAAAGATCATCAAACTTGCTCCTTCTAATTATGCAAATATTCTGGCATGCAGAATTGTGTCAAGAAGTTATGGTGGAGCTTCCCCTACGGTTGGCCAATTCAGTGATCAAATGAGACAATTGGAGGATAGCATGACACGTGGTTCTTTGGTTTCAGCCATTGAAACTCTGTCTGGAAAGATTGAGAATTGCATGAAGGATCTGAAAGATTCCATATACCAATTGGCACCGAAGGATAATTTCAATTCTTCCTCCAGGTGGATACAAGTTTCATCTGTGAGGAATACATGTCCTCCAAGGAGGTCATTCCAAAACAGGGCATTCCAAAACAGGTCATTCCAAAACAGACCACCAAGGCAATCATGTAGAACTATTTGGATAACTCTGCGTGATCAGTTTGGTGAGAACATGAACCGCTGGGATGGCCAACCAACTTCTAATCTTTTCAGGAGACTGAGGGAATTGCAAAGTGGCAGAACCCGAGGTAGCAATACCAGAAGGGTAGCTGTTACTTCCACAGTTCCCCAGAACAACCCTAGTAGCTCCAACAGTGGCTCCAGTTATAACATGCAAAGTTATAATCCTGCAAACTATGTGCAATGCACATGTACGCATGTTCCCCATAACTAGGGGTGCCCTGCCTCCTGCCAGGGGGAGGAGAGGGATAACAGAGATAACAGAATCTTTTGGGATGTGTACATCCAGTGGCCTGGCACTTCACAATTTCGGAAGTACAGGGCCTTGGTTGACACAGGAGCTCAGTGCACCATAATACCATCAAATTATCAGGGATCAGAGTCTATAACTATTCTTGGAGTCACTGGTGGATCTCAAGAGTTAAGTAAGGTAGAGGTTAATATAAGTTTAACTGGTAAACAATGGAGGAAGCATACAGTTGTGACCGGACCTGATGCACCTTGTATTTTGGGAATTGATTCTTTGAGAGAAGGGCGTTTCAAAGGCCCTAGAGGTTACAAATGGGCTTTTGGAGTAGCTTCTATAGAAATTGATGGACAAAAATTGAAGCTATCTGCCAGACCTGAGCTTTCTGATGAATCTGCAGTTGTGGGACTACATAAGATACAGGACATTAAATTGCCGGTTACTTCTCAGACTGTGCATCACAGACAATACAGAACCAACATGAGCTCTCAGTGTGCACTTGCAGCCTGCAAAGCCAATCAGATCCTGGGCTGCATCAGGAGAAGTGTGGCTAGCAGGTCGAGGGAGGTGATCCTCCCCCTCTACTCAGCCCTGGTGAGACCCCACCTGGAGTACTGTGTCCAGTTCTGGAGCCCCTATTACAAGAGGGATGTGGAGGTGCTGGAACGTGTCCAGAGACGGGCCACGAGGATGATCAGAGGGCTGGAGCACCTCTCCTATGAGGACAGACTGAAGGAGTTGGGGCTGTTCAGTCTGCAGAAGAGAAGGCTCCGAGGTGACCTAATTGTGGCCTTCCAGTATCTGAAGGGGGCCTACAGGAAGGCTGGGGAAGGACTTCTCAGGATATCAGGTAGTGATAGGACTAGGGGGAATGGAATGAAGCTGGAGGTGGGGAGATTCAGGCTAGATGTGAGGAGGAGGTTCTTCACCATGAGAGTGGTGAAACCCTGGAATGGGTTGTCCAGGGAGGTGGTCGAGGCCCCGTCCCTGGGGGTGTTTAAGAGCAGGCTGGATGAGGCTCTGTCCAGCCTGATCTAGTGTAGGGTGTCCCTGCCCATGGCAGGGGGGTTGGAACTAGATGATCCTTGTGGTCCCTTCCAACCCTGAATGAAACTATGAAACTATGAAGCCGTCAGCAAAACTCATTCACCTTTCAACAGTCCTGTGTGGCCTGTGCGGAAGCAGAATGGAGACTGGCGTCTGACAGTAGACTACCGAGCCCTAAATGAAGTAACACCACCTATGAGTGCAGCAGTGCCAGACATGATGGAGCTACAGTATGAGCTGGAATCCAAAGAGGCCAAATGGTATGCTACCATAGACATTGCTAATGCATTTTTCTCTATTCCCATAGCAGAGGAATGCAGGCCTCAGTTTGCTTTCACCTGGAGAGGAATCCAGTACACTTTAAACAGGCTGCCAATGGGCTGGATCCACAGCTCAAGCATCTGTCATGCGGTGATCCACGATGCTCTGGAGAAAGGCGGTGCTCCAGAACACATCCAGTTCATCGATGATATCATCGTCTGGGGTAAAACTGCTGAGGAAGTCTTCGAGAAAGGTAACAAAATCATTGACATTCTTCTGGATGCAGGTTTTGCCATCAAACGAGACAAGGTGAAAGGACCTACCACAGAGATTCAGTTTCTGGGAGTGCGGTGGCAGGATGGACGCCGACACATTCCAGTGGATGTGGTAAATAGAGTCTCTACCATGGCAAGTCCCACAAACAAGCAAGAGACCCTACGTTTCTTGGGGATAGTGGGATTTTGGAGACTGCACATTACAGTATCACAGTATCACAGTATCACAGTGTCACTTAGGTTGGAAGGGACCTCGAGGATCATCGAGTCCAACCTGACACCACAGACCCCATGACTAGACCATGGCACCAAGTGCCACGTCCAATCTCCCCTTGAACGCCTCCAGGGTCGATGACTCAACCACCTCCCTGGGCAACCCATTCCAATGCCGAATAACTCGCTCAGTGAAGAACTTCCTCCTCACCTCGAGTCTGAACCTCCCCTGGTGCAGCTTGAGACTGTGTCCCCTTGTTCTGGTGCTGGTTGCCTGGGAGAAGAGGCCAACTCCCTCCTGGCTACAACCACCCTTCAGGTAGTTGTAGAGGGCAATAAGGTCACCCCTGAGCCTCCTCTTCTCCAGGCTAAACAATCCCAGCTCCCTCAGCCTCTCCTCATAGGGCTTGTGTTCAAGGCCTCTCACCAGCCTTGTTGCCCTTCTCTGGACACGCTCAAGTGTCTCAATGTCCTTCTTAAACTGAGGAGCCCAGAACTGGACACAGTACTCAAGGTGCGGCCTAACCAGAGCAGAGTACAGGGGCACTATGACCTCCCTGCTCCTGCTGGCCACACTATTCCTAATGCAGGCCAGAATGCTATTGGCCCTCCTGGCCACCTGAGCACACTGCTGGCTCATATTCAGGTGGCTGTCGATCAGCACACCCAGGTCCCTCTCCGTCTGGGAGCTCTCCAGCCACTCCGACCCCAGCCTATAGCTCTGCATGGGATTGCCATAGCCAAAGTGCAGCACTCGGCACTTGGACTTGTTGAAAGCCATCCCATTGGACTCTGCCCATCTTTCCAGTCGGATACAGTCAGATTGTGAAACCTCTGCATGATGTGACTCGAAAGAGAAACCATTTCCACTGGGGACCTGAACAACAATCAGCCTTTGACCAGATAAAGCAAGAGGTAATTCAAGCAATGGGTCTGGGACCTGTCCGAGATGGTCCAGACATTAAGAACATTTTGTACACGGCTGCAAGTGACAATGGTCCAACCTGGTGCTTGTGGCAAAAAGCTCCAGGTGAGACACGTGGACGACCTCTTGGTTTCTGGTGTCGAGGTTACAGAGGTTCAGAGGCTAACTATACTCCAACAGAAAAAGAAATTTTAGCTGCCTATGAAGGAGTAAAAGCATCTTCTGAAGTAATTGGAACTGAATCACAACTTCTCTTAGCTCCCAGATTACCAGTTTTGAATTGGATGTTCAAAGGCAAAGGCTCCACACCACATCATGCCACAGACTCAACATGGTCTAAGTGGATGGCTCTGATAACACAGAGAGCTCGAATGGGAAATCTTGAAAGACCTGGTCTAGTGGAGGTGATCTCAAGTTGGCCTGAAGGTATCAACTGTGCTAAACCTCCAGAGGAGAAAGTAACTCGTGCTGAGGAAGCTCCTCCTTACAATGACCTTTCTGATGATGAAAAGAAATATGCTTTGTTCACAGACGGTTCCTGTCATCTTGTTGGAAACAAGCGAAGGTGGAAGTCTGCAGTGTGGAGTCCAACACGCCGAGTTGCAGAGGCGAAAGATGGAGAAGGAGAATCCAGTCCGTTCGCAGAGGTAAAAGCTGTCCAGCTAGCTCTCGACGTAGCTGAACGTGAGAGATGGCCAAAGCTTTATCTCTACACCGACTCATGGATGGTAGCCAATGCTCTATGGGGTTGGCTAAAGAACTGGAAGAAGAGTGGTTGGCAGAGAAAAGGAAAACCCATTTGGGCAGCCAACCAGTGGCAGGACATTGCTGATCGAATCGAGAGAATTCCAGTGAAAGTGAGACACATCGATGCTCACATTCCTAAGAGCAAAGCTACTGAGGAACAGCAACACAACCATCAGGCAGATCTAGCTGCAAGAGTTTCTCAAGTAGACATGGACTAATCTTGATCTCGACTGGAAACACCGAGGTGAGATATTCTTAGCTCGGTGGGCTCACGATTCGTCAGGACATCAAGGCAGAGATGCAACATACCAATGGGCTCGTGACAGATCCATATACATTTCCATGGATGCTATCACACAAGTCATCCATGACTGTGACATTTGTGCTGCTATTAAGCAGGCAAAACGACTTAAGCCCTTGTGGTATGGTGACAGGTGGTCCAAGTACAAGTATGGTGAAGCTTGGCAGATTGACTACATCACTCTACTACGTTCTCGTTCTGGTAAGCAATACGTGCTTACTATGGTAGAGGCAAACACTGGGTGGTTGCAAACTTTTCCAGTTCCACATGCAACTGCACGCAACACCATTCTCGGTCTGGAGAGACAGATCCTGTGGAGACATGGAACTCCAGAGAGGATTGAGTCAGACAACGGAACTCATTTCAAGAACAACCTTGTAAAGAGCTGGGCAAAAGAGCACGGTATTGAGTGGATATTCCACATTCCCTACTATGCACCAGCTTCAGGGAAGATTGAACGCTACAACGGTTTGTTGAAGACCACTCTTAAAGCCATGGGTGGTGGATCTTTGAAAAACTGGGAAAAACATTTAGCACAAGCAACCTGGCTGGTAAATAGTAGAGGTTCAGTGAATCGAGCTGGACCTGCACATTCAGATTTGCTACGAAAAGTAGAAGGTGATAGAGTTCCTGTTGTTAGAGAAAAGAACCTGTTAGGTAAAACTGTTTGGGTATTTTCACCCTCAGGGAGAGGCTAAGCCTGTCCGAGGGGTGGTTTCAGCTGAAGGTCCGGGTCACACTTATTGGGTAATGCAAGAGAATGGTGAAATTCAGTGTATTCCACAAAGAAATCTAACTTTAGCTGAAAGAGGTTAATTTCGAACAGTTGTACAGCTACATCGCGTCCAAAGGAAGAATCAACGAGGAAATCTACGGTGCACGAACCCTGAGATCCCTGAGAGCCCTGAGTCAACTAAGAGACCCTGAGAATCCCTGTTTCCCTTTTCTTCGCTTTGTCGGCGAAGAAATGAACTGTTTTCCATTTTTCTCACTTTCTGATTTTCTTGGACTTTTGAATCATCTACATCTGAGCATAGCCGGAATGGACTATGAACTTTACTTACGAACTGTAAATATCGTTTTGGATTGGATGGACAGTGTGAACAGCCAATGAAATTGTTTAGAAGGGGTGGACTGTGGCCGGTTGACGTTGCCCCCTTAAGAAAGGGAATATGGTGGACGGAAGTTGGTAAACGGAAAGAATAATCTAAACTAATTTCATTGGTGAAGTGGGAGGAAGCACCTTCTGAACTGGGAGTGAACTGGGAGTGAACTGGGCACTCTGGTACTTCTATCTTCAGTCCTGCTTCCGCCTCACCACGGTGCAGCAGCTCTCTCTCTCTGCTGGGCTTTCTGCCAAGACCTCGGCCTTGAAGTCCAGATACAGGCCGGTATTAACTCCCTTCCAATTAACACGAACTGCTTCTAACTTTTTTTTTTTCTTTTCCTCTCTTTTCTCTCTCTTTCTATCCCATTCTGGGGAAAGGGGGGGAGAGAGGGGAGAGCGGAGGCGGGGAACCCCTCGGCAAGGGGGGCTACTCTCATTTCTGTGTTACTTTATTGTATATCTTTGTATATATTGTAGATATTGTAAATTTGTAAATATTCCCCTGCATACCCTACATTGCTTTGTAAATATAGCCCCACTGCCGTGCTAATTCAGCTTGTGGGGTTTTTTTTTTCCTTTCCCTTCAATTTTTCTTTCCCTTTACTTTACAAGGGGGAAGGGAGGAGGCTTCTTGGCCTTACCCTTCCACCCCACCACACTGTATGAGTTGGAGCTGTAAGTTTTCCAATGCAGTTGCTACTTCCCCACAATGGTAATGGAAGGTAGACAGGCTTTGTTTCTACAGGAGATAGTCTGTTTATAGAGAAGGAGAAACTCCAGAAATAAATTACATGTGCCTCATTAGCTGGGCTTCTCTGTGATGAGAAATCACTACACAGAATGCTTGTGGTTTCCATGGTGTGGTGGGTTGAGAGAAGGCCTAGCTCTCCCTCCCCGACAAAGAAGAAAAAAAACCTAAAACCACGACTAACTCAGTTGGAAAAAGCAAAAGGAATATATGGTGGGTTGGAAGGGTAAGGCCAAGAAGCCTCCTCCCTTCCCCCTTGTAAGGTAAAGGGAAAAGAAAAATTGAAGGGAAAGGAAAAAAAAACTCACAAGCTGAATTAGCAAAGCAGTGGAGCTTTATATTTACAAAGCAATGAAGGATATGCAGGGGAATATTTACAAATTTACAATATCTACAATATATACAAAGATATAAAACAGAGTAACACAGAAATGAGAATAACCCCCTTGCCGAGGGGTTCCCCACCTCCGCTCTCCCCTCTCTCCCCCCCCCTTTCCCCAGAGGCGTTCGGAAAAAGAGAGAAAGAAGAAAGAAAGAAGTTAAAAGCTGCTTCGTCTTAATTGGAAAGGAGTCAATACAGGCCTTCTATCTTATCGGTTTCAAGGCCGAAGTCTTGGCAGAAAGCCCAGCAGAGAGAGAGCTGCTACCCAAAGAAGAGGCGGGAGCAAGACTGACAGAGAAGTGCTGGAAATGCCCAGTTCACTCCCAGATCAGAAGGTGCTCCCTCCCACTTCACCAATGAAATTAGTTTAGATTATTCTTTCCGTTTACCAACTTCCGTCCACCATATTCCCTTTCTTAAGGGGACAGTGTCAACCGGTGACAGTCCACCCCTTCTAAACAATTTCAGTGGCCGTTCATACTGTCCATCCAATCCAAAACGATGTTTACAGTTCGTGAGTAAAGTTCATAGTCCATCCCGGCTATGCTCAGATGTAGATGATTCAAAAGTCCAAGAAAATCAGAAAATGGGAAAAATGGAAAACAGTTCATTTCTTCACCGACGAAGCAAAGAAAAGGGAAACAGGGATTCTCAGGGTCTCTTAGTTGACTCAGGGCTCTCAGGGATCTCAGGGTTCGTGCACCGTAGATTTCTCGTTGATTCTTCCTCTGGATGCGATGTAGCTGTACAGCAGTTTGAAATTAACCTCTTTCAGCTAAAGTTAAATTTCTTTGTGGAATACACTGAATTTCACCATTCTCCTGCATTACCCAATAAGTGTAACCCGGACCGTCAGCTGAAACCACCCCTCGGACAGGCTTAGCCTCTCCTGAGGGTGAAAATACCCAAACAGTTTTACCTAACAGGTTCTTTTCTCTAACAACAGGAACTCTATCACCTTCTACTTTCCGTAGCAAATCTGAATGTGCAGGTCCAGCTCGATTCACTGAACCTCTACTATTTACCAGCCAGGTTGCTTGTGCTAAATGTTTTTCCCAGTTTTTCAAAGATCCACCACCCATGGCTTTAAGAGTGGTCTTCAACAAACCGTTGTAGCGTTCAATCTTCCCTGAAGCTGGTGCATAGTAGGGAATGTGGAATATCCACTCAAAACCGTGCTCTTTTGCCCAGTTCTTTACACGGTTGTTCTTGAAATGAGTTCCGTTGTCTGACTCAATCCTCTCTGGAGTTCCGTGTCTCCACAGGATCTGTCTCTCCAGACCGAGAATGGTGTTGCGTGCAGTTGCATGTGGAACTGGATAAGTTTCCAACCATCCAGTGTTTGCCTCTACCATAGTAAGCACATATTGCTTACCAGAACGAGAACGTGGTAGAGTGATGCAGTCAAGATTTCCCATTCGAGCTCTCTGTGTTATCAGAGCCATCCACTTGGACCATGTTGAGTCTGTGGCATGTTGTGGTGTGGAGCCTTTGCCTTTGAACATCCAATTCAAAACTGGTAATCTGGGAGCTAAGAGAAGTTGTGATTCAGTTCCAATCACTTCAGAAGATGCTTTTACTCCTTCATAGGCAGCTAAAATTTCTTTCTCTGTTGGAGTATAATTAGCCTCTGAACCTCTGTAACCTCGACTCCAGAAACCAAGAGGTCGTCCACGTGTCTCACCTGGAGCTTTCTGCCACAAGCACCAGGTTGGACCATTGTCACTTGCAGCCGTGTACAAAATGTTCTTAATGTCTGGACCATCTCGGACAGGTCCCAGACCCATTGCTTGAACTACCTCTTGCTTTATCTGGTCAAAGGCTGCTTGTTGTTCAGGTCCCCAGTGGAAATGGTTTCTCTTTCGAGTTACATCATACAGAGGTTTCACAATCTGACTGTATCCAGGAATGTGCAGTCTCCAAAATCCCACCATCCCCAAGAAACGTAGGGTCTCTTGCTTGTTTGTGGGACTTGCCATGGTAGAGACTCTATTTACCACATCCACTGGAATGTGTCGGCGTCCATCCTGCCACCGCACTCCCAGAAACTGAATCTCTGTGGTAGGTCCTTTCACCTTGTCTCGCTTGATGGCAAAACCTGCATTCAGAAGAATGTAAATGATTTTGTTACCTTTCTTGAAGACTTCCACAGCAGTTTTGCCCCAGACGATGATATCATCGATGAACTGGATGTGTTCTGGAGCACCGCCTTTCTCCAGAGCATCGTGGATCACCGCATGACAGATGCTTGAGCTGTGGATCCAGCCCATTGGCAGTCTGTTGAAAGTGTACTGGATTCCTCTCCAGGTGAAAGCAAACTGAGGCCTGCATTCCTCTGCTAATGGGAATAGAAAAAAATGCATTAGCAATGTCTATGGTAGCATACCATTTGGCCTCTTTGGATTCCAGCTCATACTGTAGCTCCATCATGTCTGGCACTGCTGCACTCATAGGTGGTGTTACTTCATTTAGGGCTCGGTAGTCTACTGTCAGACGCCAGTCTCCATTCTGCTTCCGCACAGGCCACACTGGACTGTTGAAAGGTGAATGAGTTTTGCTGACGACTTTCTGACTCTCCAACTGACGAATCAGAGTCTAAATGGGCAACAAAGAGTCACGGTTGGTTCTGTATTGTCTGTGATGCACAGTCTGAGAAGCAACCGGCAATTTAATGTCCTGTATCTTATGTTGTCCCACAACTGCAGATTCATCAGAAAGTTCAGGTCTGGCCGACAACTTTAATTTTTGTCCATCAATTTCTATAGAAGCTACTCCAAAAGCCCATTTGTAACCTCTAGGGTCTTTGAAACGCCCTTCTCTCAGAAAATCAATTCCCAAAATACAAGGTGCGTCGGGTCCGGTCACAACTGTATGCTTCCTCCATTGTTTACCAGTTAAACTTATATTAACCTCTACCTTACTTAACTCTTGAGATCCACCAGTGACTCCAAGAATAGTTATAGACACTGATCCCTGATAATTTGATGGTATTATGGTGCACTGAGCTCCTGTGTCAACCAAGGCCCTGTACTTCTGAAATTGTGAAGTGCCAGGCCACTGGATGTACACATCCCAATAGATTCTATTATCTCTGTTATCCCTCTTCTCCCCCTGGCAGGAGGCAGGGCACCCCTAGTTATGGGGAACATGCGCACATGTGCATTGCACATAGTTTGCAGGGTTATAACTTTGCATGTTATAACTGGAGCCACTGTTGGAGCTACTAGGGTTGTTCTGGGGAACTGTGGAAGTAACAGCTACCCTTCTGGTATTGCTACCTCGGGTTCTGCCACTTTGCAATTCCCTCAGTCTCCTGAAAAGATTAGAAGTTGGTTGGCCATCCCAGCGGTTCATGTTCTCACCAAACTGATCACGCAGAGTTATCCAAATAGTTCTACGTGATTGCCTTGGTGGTCTGTTTTGGAATGACCTGTTTTGGAATGCCCTGTTTTGGAATGACCTCCTTGGAGGACATGTATTCCTCACAGATGAAACTTGTATCCACCTGGAGGAAGAATTGAAATTATCCTTCGGTGCCAATTGGTATATATAATCTTTCAGATCCTTCATGCAATTCTCAATTTTTCCAGACAGAGTTTCAATGGCTGAAACCAAAGAACCACGTGTCATGCTACCCTCCAATTGTCTCATTTGATCACTGAATTGGCCAACAGTAGGAGAAGCTCCACCATAATTTCTTGACACAATTCTGCTTGCCAGAATGTTTGCATAATTAGAAGGAGCAAGTTTGATGATCTTTTTAGCAAGACCAATACCCACAGGAATGTCATCAGGATTCAGAGTTTCATGTTCACCATAGAGTAGCTCTCTAACAGCAAATTCTCTCAAGCGCTTAATTCCCTCATCTATGGTAGTCCAGGGTTTAGGATTCCAGGGAAGATCATCTCGGGAAGGGTATCTCAGGGCAACCGCCATTAAAAGGCGTATCCACAGATTAACCTTACCGAGAGCTCTGCCTAGATGTCTATCTATTCCATTGTCCCTTGAGAGAGTTCCTAACTGAGCTGCTGACTTGTCTCCAACTGTTAGAGCTGAAGCACCTGTATCATAACACCTACTAAGCCAAGCTAGAACTGGCTCCTTATCTGCCCTGGTGAAATCTTTACGGACATTTTGCAATTCCTCCCGTGGTGAAGAACATTCTGAAATATCATCTTCCTCCTCGTGTCACTGAATTCTTTGTCCAAATAATCCTACTGTCATTCTCCTAAGGATCTCTTTAAGCTGAGAACCACCTTTGCCAGCTGCTTTCCTAACTTCATCTGTATCCTGCTTTGATCTCACTAGGTTAGCTAGATCTTTAAAACAAACCTTCTCTTCCTCCTCAGCAGGATCTTTTAGAGCAGAGGGCCCCTCACCAGGATCAGTCTCCACCTCTTCTTCTCCATCTTTGGCCTTTCCACCTCTAGTCTTTAAAGGAGCCACTTTAACTGGAGCTGTGTTTGAATTTACAGCCACCTTAATGGAAGCTGACAGGTCCTGAGATAAATCAGCTGCTGGGGCAGTGACTTCCGGTCCCACCGAGGGAGTGGGCGGAAGTGACGTTGCTCCATTATTGGCCGACGGAGAAGAAGAAGGAGTGGGAGAAGGGGTAGGCGCCATGTTGATACCAGCCGACGCCCTTGGCTGCTTGCTAGAATCAGCAGCAAAGTCATTTAGAGCTGCTTTACCAATTAACTTTTTAGCCTTCTTTTTGACTGACACAGGGTCTCCACAGTCCTCGTCACTAGATGACTCTGGGACTGATCTAGAGCCACGGCGTTTTCTTTTTGATCTAGTTTTAATAACAAAACAAGCTCTGGATATCTTTCTCTCTCGCCGCAGAGAGAACAGTAAATATGCAATTACCATCACCAGCAACAGATTTATACACATCACATAAATCACCTTTGGATCCCAGGCATCACTTCAAGTTACTCTCTCCTCAGGCGGAATCTTAAAACCCTTTATCTCAATTGGGAGAGTGGTGGAGGTAACATTCCTGTATCTCACTGGCCATAATAAATTAATATATTTTCCATACCATAATTTAACTCTATACATAACCCACATATAAATTGTCCGCACCAAATATTTACCCAGGTAATCCAAAATCAAACCCAAACAATATCTGTAAATCAGAGCCCCAAAAATTGAAAAGAATAATCGCTCCACAAACCACAATACCTTCATGTTTGCTAATTCAGCTGGAAAACACTAAATCAATCAAGTAATAAATTAAACTAATTATCTGCCGCACGTTGGGTACGCCAATAAAAAAAATGTGGTGGGTTGGAAGGGTAAGGCCAAGAAGCCTCCTCCCTTCCCCCTTGTAAGGTAAAGGGAAAAGAAAAATTGAAGGGAAAGGAAAAAAAAACTCACAAGCTGAATTAGCAAAGCAGTGGAGCTTTATATTTACAAAGCAATGAAGGATATGCAGGGGAATATTTACAAATTTACAATATCTACAATATATACAAAGATATACAACAGAGTAACACAGAAATGAGAATAACCCCCCTTGCCGAGGGGTTCCCCACCTCCGCTCTCCCCTCTCTCCCCCCCCCCTTTCCCCAGAGTAGTTCGGAAAAAGAGAGAAAGAAGAAAGAAAGAAGTTAAAAGCTGCTTCATGTTAATTGGAAAGGAGTCAATACAGGCCTTCTATCTTATCGGTTTCAAGGCCGAAGTCTTGGCAGAAAGCCCAGCAGAGAGAGAGCTGCTACCCAAAGAAGAGGCGGAAGCAAGACTGACAGTGAAGTGCTGGAAATGCCCAGTTCACTCCCAGTTCAGAAGGTGCTTCCTCCCACTTCACCAATGAAATTAGTTTAGATTATTCTTTCCGTTTACCAACTTCCGTCCACCATATTCCCTTTCTTAAGGGGACATTGTCAACCAGTGACAGAATGCTATATTTACAAGCAAAAATGAAATGCAGGTTATTTATATACACAATATACAGTGTTTACAATATATATACAGCAAAGAAAAATACAGGAAAAAAACTCCCTCCTCCGGACAGAGAAGGGTTCCCCCTCTGTACCCCTCTCTCTCCCCCTACCTCCCAAGAATAAATTAATGGTGACATGACACCATGCAGCTGTGATCTCTCTAGCAGGAGCATAGTTCTTCCTCTGCAAAGCTATTTTTTTTTTTTTCAAATGAGCTGCCACTAGCCTTTTAGCCAACAAAGGTCAATTTTCCCTTTAACCTGCCTCTGTAACTGTACTCATCTGTTCCCAGAGCCAAACCTCAACTTCACCTCTTCCCTTTCTTGCTGTGTGGCATTGGGTTTCTGTCTTAAGGCCAAGCAAATGCTCAGGCAGGCCTTACACCGTGATGTGATGCCATATCACGTCTCCAGTGCTGTGACACCTAACTCTCCTTTCCTTTCGCAGGTCTGAACTCTTCAGTTCCTGATTTTGCCCCCTCTCCAACGCCGCGTACACCCAGCAGCATGGTGGAGCCAGCAGGCTACTACAATGAAACTTTGGCCAATGAGACAAATGGTGCCAACGGGGCCTTTGTGGGCTCCGGGGCCGCCAGCCAGGCTCAGAGCTACCGGCATAAGCAAACCAGCCAAGCACTGGAGAAGCAGCCACCTCTGGAGATGATGGGCGGTGAGAAGTCCAGCGTCCCATACAGGCCCCCCTGGCGAGGTTCACAGAATGTCCACCAGCACTTCGACATCAACGAACACTTGCCATGGATGATTGTCCTCTTCCTGCTGCTCGTCTTGGTAGTTATTGTTGTCTGCAGTGTCAGGAGGAGCTCACGGACTCTGAAGAAGGGACCCAGGCAAGATCCTAGTGCCATTGTGGAAAAAGCTATTATGAAAAAGTCCACCATCCCCACACAGAATAGGGAGAAATGGATCTATTACTGCAATGGACATGGTGAGCAGTAGCCACAAGGGCTGTGGTGGGTAGTGTTCTCTCCAACCATTCTGCATGGTGCTTTGTGGGGCTGCTTCCACGTCCAGTGACCAGTTGCTTTTCTGACTTGCTGGGTCTTGTAGAAAGAACAAAGCCCATATACTGTTTCCTCAGATACTTCTTCATCCATAGCTTCTCCTGCTTCCTGTGCCCATGGTGTTTCCCTTCTGCTGAAGGAAGGGTTTGTGTCACCTGCTTGCTCCAGCTTCTCTTTTTCATCTTCCCACCTATCCTTAGTAGAAGAATCTTGAATGAAGGCTCTTTTGTGTGTGTTGGGTTGTTGTTGTTGGTTGGTTGGTTTGGTTTTGGGGTGTTTTCCCCCCCTTGCAACTTTTCTTCTGTTTCACAGTCTCTATTTTCTGTGTGACTCAGGCATGCATCTGGTTGTCTTTCGTTCTGTCTTTCCCTCCCCCATCTGTTTCTGGACAGCTGAGTCATACCTCCCCTGTTGGCACTGCCTCAGTTTCAGGTTCTTACCCCTAAATCCTGGCTGCTGGCTTGTGCCCTCATTTCTTCACCCATATTGGAAACAGGAATGTTTTCCTTAAAGGCTGTTTCATGGAGGCATATGGCTTCATGAGTGTCACAAGGTCTTCCTGGAGGCTCTACTTTGTAATGTGTTTGGTTCTTTTGATGGATGACTTGCTGTCAGCTTTTTTGATGGCACCTTAAAGATGACCCATTGTGGTAATTAAAATTTGTAAAAATCAATAATAAATTAATGGTGACATGACACCAAGCAGCCGTGATCTCTCTAGCAGGAGCATGGTTCTTCCTCTGCAAAGCTATGGTGGCAATTTGCCCCCCCCCCCCCCCCCCCCCCTTATCCTGTGCACTGCACTGCAGCCAGCACTGATGAGCCCTTACATGGGGTTGAGATTGCTCAACCTTAAACATCCGTTTGCAGTTAACCTTTAGAAAAGCACATTTAATAAGGGAGGGAGCAAACAATGAATGGATTGGAAAAAAAGATTGGAAGGTTTAAGAGATCAGTTCTTGATGAAAGTCATCCTTGAGTGCTTAAGTACAAAGCAAAGGCGGCTTTGAGTAGGGTGTCTTCTGTCATGCACTGTCTTCTTCCTGCTGCTGAATAGACCTATGCTTTGTTTGCTTTCATTAATGCATTTATAGAACCAGTAAGGTCTTGTTGGAATTAGTTTTGTGCCTTCTTCTGTGTTTGTGCTACTTATCAATTTCCTTTTAACTGTTTTGAAGTCTTGGGATGCAGTTTCTTGAGCTTTGTTTGTGGTAATTCTTCCCAATAACCCTTGCATTCCATCATCCCTAAAACCTGTTGTACCCCAAGTGTGATCCCTGAGCCTCTGGTCTGTGGTCTGCATCATGGTTGCAGTACCTTATTAGACATTTTTATTTGTGGGCACTACCAGAAATACTAGATGGCTTTGGCATGGGTTGTTGGCCAAAAGTGGTAGTTTGTTACTAAGTTATTAAGATTTTTCACCCTAAATCTTAATTACCAGTTGGCTTATTTTCTGACTCTTTCCTGGGTTTTGGAGCATCTCAGAGCAAGGTCTAAGTTTTTACAGGTCAGGGAGTGCTTGAGTGCAGGGACCAGACAAAGTTGTTTTAGGTAAGTGTAGCTCTAGTTTCTAACCTGGTGTTTCAGACCGTGTGCTGGCAGGCTGCAGCTGGCAGCCCTTCTCCTGGAGGCCATGAGATGCCTTTGGGGGCAGTGCTATGTGTTAGATCACCAAGCATGATCTGGGTTACAGAAACTGTACTGTAATAGAAGGTCATACATGGTGAGCAATGAGGCTATGTTAGCCCATTTAGGTATAACTCCACCTCCCAGATCTTATCATCCTTTGGGGGGCAGCATTATTCATAGGTAATCCTGTGCTTCCTGAAATGAGTCATTCTGATATTCTTGGTGATCCTTTAACAGCTGAATTCAGTTTGTGCATCAAATCCACAAAATACTTGCTGAGTTTTCCCCCTTGTCTTGGGAACTAAGCTAGTTGTAACAGCAAAACTACACTTAGGTTGTAAACTGGTACAGTATCTGACCAAGTCTCTTGGGTCTGGAAGCAAACTGCCCAGTTACTCTGGGCTCCTGGCTGGGCAGTTTTGCACAACCCTCCCAGGCATTCTTGCAGTAGTCACGCTGGTTCTGTGTTGGCGTGGGTGCTTCATGACTTCCTCCTGCCACCGTGTGTCCTTAGTTGAACTTTGTGCAATGAAGGCAGACAAACGAACACAAACCAATTTATGTTGCTTTTGTCTTGCTTTCAGGGCAGCTCTGATGTTGCCTAAATCACATTGCGTTATCTGAAAGGGCCTTGCTCATTAGCTTTTACTTGCTGGTGGTTCTCTGTCCTGTCTGGAAACTACTCTCCTCCTCAGTGGTGTATAAATTCCTCTTTGGTTTTTCTGTTGAAGTGTCTGGTTCTTAGTGCTCTTTGCTTGAATGAGAGAAGATCTAGTGTCATAGAGGAGTTGACCTTTTGTTTAATAACTAGCTGTGCAGCTAAGATGCACTGCAGAGCTGCAGTGTCATGGCTTAGCTTTCTGCTCCAGCAGTGTTTATGCCCAAATCATGCTTCATCCTGAAACAGCATTTCAGACAAAAGTAAATGATTCTGTGAATATAGCCAGGAACAAACTTCAGGCTGTTGCAGAGGGGAAATCTTTCCCCTTCTGTTCTTCTGGTGCAGATCCCTCCGTGATAGGCAATTGGAGCAAAACATCCATAAATATGAAGACTACAGGTGCTTCCCAGGTTATCGGATGCTAGCCTGGCTTGTGGTTGGACTAGAGGTGTGGTGGGCAAGTGGGGGCTGAAGCCCCAGGATCAGGTGCTGGCAGTGCACCCATGTTCGTATGACCTTCCCACCTATATGTTGGGTGGCCAAGCCAACAAGGGGTTAGGGCATGTTTATTGCTGGGGCAAAGCCTGTGTACTTAGCCGTTGCGCACAGTCTGCCCCTGCTTCTTCCGAATTTACCTTCTCTCCCTCCTAATCCTTTCAGGAAACAGCTTTAACCTTTGAAAGGGAAGACTGAGTCTGACGTAGGTACTGCAGCCTCTGCTCAGAAGAGCTGTGCTTGGGTGGCTGCCCGAGCACCTCTCAAGCATCCAGTGGTGTCTGACTGGCATCCAAGGCTTTGCCGGTTTGGAGGATTTTATTTCTGATTGATTCAAGCCCATCAGTTCTGGGTGAAGCATAGTCAGGGTGGCAATAGTAGTGCTTTGTGCTTGAGCACTGTGTGTCGCTGTGGTTGGGCTCCTTTCCAAAAGAGGAGAATTTTAGCATGGAAGCAGTGGCTCAACCTCTTGCCCATTCTTAAGGGTGCTTGATAAACTGATGTAGAGGGTTGAGAGAAGGCCTATCTCTCCCTCCCCCACAAAGAGGAAAAAAAAAAAAAACACAGCTAACTCAGTTGGAAAAGCAAAAATGAAATGCAGGTTATATATATACAAAATAGATAGTATTTACAATATATATACAGAAATATACAGCAAAGAAAAATACAAGAACAAAACTCCCTCCTCTGGACAGAGGAGGGTTCCCCCTCTGTACCCCCTTCTCTCCCTCTACCTCCCTTTTTTCCCAAAAAGGGCTAGAGAGAGAAAAAAGGTAATTAATAAGGATGAAATTTTGTTAGGCCTCAAAAGCGCACGCAGGATTAGTGCTTATCTGGTATCCAAGGTCAAACTCCGGCTGCTCAGAAGCAGACAGGCTGGAAAAGCAGGACAGAGAGAAACTGAGAAAAATTCCAACTGAACTAAAACTTAAAGTTGCATTCTACCAATCGACCAATGAAATTCGTTTAGAATATCTGATTGTTTTTCATTGTTATTCCAAAACATTCAGCCAGAGTGTCCCAGCACTGTCCCTTTCTTAAAGGCACAGCCTCAAACGGTCACAGTCCACCCCTTCTAAACAATTTAATTGGCTGTTTATACTGTCCATCCAATCTAAAACAATATTTACAGTTCGTAAGTAAAGTTCATAGTCCATTCCGGCTATCCTCACATGTAGATGACTCAAAAGTCTGAGAAAATCAGGAAACAAGAAAATGGAAAACAGTCTGTCTCTTCGCAGACGAAGCGAAGAAAAGGGAAACAGCGATTCTTAGGGTCTCTAAGTTGACTCAGGGCTCTCAGGGTTCGTGCACCGTAGATTCCTTGTAGACTCTTCCTCTGGACGCGATGTAGCTGTACAACAGTTTGAAATTAAACTCTTTCAGCTAAAGTTGAATTTCTTTGTGGAATACACTGAATTTCACCATTCTCTTGTATTACCCAATAAGTGTGACCCGGACCTTCAGCTGAAACCACCCCTTGGACAGGTTTAGCCTCCCCTGAGGGTGAAAATACCCAAACAGTTTTACCTAACAGATTCTTTTCTCTAACAACAGGAACTCTATCACCTTCTACTTTCTGTAGCAGATCTGAATGTGCAGGTCCAGCTCGGTTCACTGAACCTCTACTATTTACCAGCCAGGTTGCTTGTGCTAAATGTTTTTCCCAGTTTTTGAAAGACCCCCCATGGCTTTAAGAGTGGTGTGACCGTTTGAGGCTGTGCCTTTAAGAAAGGGACAGTGCTGGGACACTCTGGCTGAATATTTTGGAAACAAAGACAGGTCTAAACTAATTTCATTGGTAGATTGGTAGAACACAGCTTTAAATTTCAGTGCAGCTGGAATTTTTTCTCAATTCGTTCGTTCCTTTCCCTCTCCCTTCCAGCTTGCCTGCTTCTGGGCACCTAGCCAGAGCGACCTTGGATAAGATAAGCACTAATCCTGCAATTAATTCGCATGAGGTCTACTCAAATCATTTTCCCTTAATAACTGCCTTTTTCTCTCTAACCCTTTTTGGGAAAAAGGGAGTTGGAGGGGGAGTGGGTGTACGGGGGGGGGAACCCTCCTCTGTCCGGAGGAGGGAATTTCGTTCCTTTTTTTTTTTTTTTTCTTCTTTGCTGTATATTTCTGTATATATATTGTAAATACTGTATATATTGTGTATATAAATAACCTGCATTTTTCACATTGCTTGTAAATATAGCATCCTTTCCGCCTTTCTGAATGAGTTAGCCGTGGTTTTTTTTCCTCTTTGTGGGGGAGGGAAAGCTAGGCCTTCTCTCTCAACCCACTACAAGTGGTCTTCAACAAACCGTTGTAGCGTTCAATCTTCCCTGCAGCTGGTGCATAGTAGGGAATATGGAATATCTACTCAATACCACGCTCTTTTGCCCAGTTCTTTACAAGGTTGTTTTTGAAATGAGTTCTGTTGTCTGACTCAATCCTCTCTGGAGTTCTGTGTCTCCACAGCATCTGTCTCTCCAAACCGAGAATGGTGTTCCGTGCAGCTGCATGTGGAACTGGATAAGTTTCCAGGCATCCAGTGTTCGCCTCTACCATAGTAAGCACGTATTGCTTACCAGAACGAGAACGTGGTAGAGTGATGTAGTCAATCTGCCAGGCTTCACCATACTTGTACTTGGACCATCTGTCACCATACCATAAGGGCTTAATTCGCTTTGCCTGTTTAATAGCAGCACAAATGTCGCAGTCATGGATGACTTGTGTGATAGCATCCATGGAAACGTGTATGGATCTGTCACGAGCCCACTGGTATGTTGCATCTCTGCCTTGATGTCCTGACGAATCATGAGCCCACCGAGCTAAGAATATCTCACCTCGGTGTTTCCAGTCGAGATCAAGATCAGAGTCCATGTCTACTTGAGAAACTCTTGCAGCTAGATCTGCCTGATGGTTGTGTTGCTGTTCCTTAGTAGCTTTGCTCTTAGGAATGTGAGCATCAATGTGTCTCACCTTCACTGGAATTCTCTCGACTCGATCAGCAATGTCCTGCCATAGGTCGGCTGCCCAAATGGGTTTTCCTTTCCTCTGCCAACCATCCTTTTTCCAGTTCTTTAGCCAACCCCACAGAACATTGGCTACCATCCATGAGTCGGTGTAGAGATAAAGCTTTGGCCATCTCTCACGTTCAGCTACATCGAGAGCTAGCTGGACAGCTTTTACCTCGGCGAACTGACTGGATTCTCCTTCTCCATCCTTCGCCTCTGCAACTCGGCGTGTTGGACTCCACACTGCAGACTTCCACCTTCACTTGTTTCCAACAAGACGACAGGAACCCTCTGTGAACAAATCATATTTCTTTTCATCATCAGAAAGTTCATTGTAACAACTGTATGCTTCCTCCATTGTTTACCAGTTAAACTTATATTAACCTCCACCTTACTTGACTCTTGAGATCCACCAGTGACTCCCAGAATAGTTATAGACTCTGATCCCTGATAATTTGATGGCATTATGGTGCACTGAGCTCCTGTGTCAACCAAGGCCCTGTACTTCTGAAATTGTGAAGTGACAGGCCACTGGATGTACACTGCATCCAGCTGCATCTCGATCCTCTGATGATCTCAATAACTCAGCTATATTTTTAAGACAAATTTTCTCTTCCTCCCCAGCAGAAGTACCTTGCTGTCCTCCCCCATCAGCTCCTGGATCAGCTTTGGCCTTTCCACTCCTTGTTGTTAAAACTGCTACTTGCTTAATTGGAGCTGTGTTTGAATTTACAGCCGCCTTAACAGAAGCTGACAGGTTTTGAGACTGACCAGCTGCTGCGGAGGATGCTTCCGGTCCTGCCGTAGGAGGAGGAGGGAATGACTTTGCCTCGTTAATGGAGGCTGCTGAAGACGTGGGAGCCGCCATGTTAGGAGCTGCCACAGCCCCTGGATGCTTGCCAGAATCAGCAACAGCACTGTTCAAAGCAGCCTTTCCGATAGACTTTTTAGCTTTATCTTTAAGTGATACAGATTCTCCACCCTCCTCATCACTAGAAGTCTCTGGAACAGAGCCAGAGCTGTTCTTCCTTTTTGATCTATGCTTTATAATGAAACAGGCCTTAGATACCTTTCTCTCCCGGTACAGTGCTACTAACAAGCCCACATTAATTATCACCGATAGCAGGATTACACAGATCGAAAAAATCAGCTTTGGATCCCAGCCATCACTTAAAATTACTCTTTCACCTACTGGAATCTTAAACTCCCTTATCTCAATTGGTAGAGTGCTAGATGTCACATTTCTGTATCTTGTAAGCCAAAAGAACCCCAGACAGCGGTGATACAGAAGCTGAATATTATATTTAAACCATAAATATAATTTTTGCATTAAATATTTACCTATTTGATCGAGAAGTAAACCTAAACAATATTTGTAGATCAGGACAGAACATACTGAAAAGAGCAATTGCTTAAAAATCCAAAACACCTTCATGTTTGCTAGTCCGACTCGAGCAGGCAATAAATCAAGCTAATTATCCCCAAGCCCCGAGTTGGGTGGCCAAAAAAAAATGTAGTGGGTTGAGAGAAGGCCTAGCTCTCCCTCCCCCACAAAGAGGAAAAAAAAACCCCACAGCTAACTCAGTCAGAAAAGCAAAAGGAATGCTATATTTACAAGCAAAAATGAAATGCAGGTTATATATATACACAATATACAGTGTTTACAATATATATACAGCAAAGAAAAATACAGGAACAAAACTCCCTCCTCCGGACAGAGGAGGGTTCCCCCTCTGTACCCCCCTCTCTCCCCCTACCTCCCTTTTTTCCCAAAAAGGGCTAGAGAGAGAGAAAAGGTAATTAATAAGGATGAAATTTTGTTAGGCCTCAAAAGCGCACGCAGGATTAGTGCTTATCTGGTATCCAAGGTCAAACTCCGGCTGCTCAGAAGCAGACAGGCTGGAAAAGCAAGACAGAGAGAAACTGAGAAAAATTCCAACTGAACTAAAACTTAAAGTTGCATTCTACCAATCTACCAATGAAATTTGTTTAGAATATCTGATTGTTTTTGTTATTCCAAAACATTCAGCCAGAGTGTCCCAGCACTGTCCCTTTCTTAAAGGCACAGCCTCAAAACGGTCGCAACTGAACTGATTTAATAGTTGAGATAGGTGTGCAGTTCCGAGTACCTCAGTCCTGAGGTTGTCATGGGGCATTTCACTTGTCCTCATCTCCCCATGAGCTGGTATCTATGCCCTGCGCTTTCACTGGTCATAATACATGCCTTAAATAACAGCCCAAGCCTAAAAATAGCGGTAGCTTGGGAGGCTGGTCTTAAAACTAGACCTGTGTCCTCAACATGGACATGTTCCAGCCAAGACGGCAAATGCCAGTGATTCTCACTGGATTAAATGGTTCGGAGGTCTAGGAACAGCTTGCAATCACTAACAAGCTGAGTTAGCAGCCCGCCTACCTTCACATGTGTCCTTGTGCTTGTCCCCACAACAGGGACTCTCCCATGAGCCTCAGAGTCTCATCTAGTTTAAAAGATGGTTTCTGGTAGTAAATGGTCAGTGGATGTC
The DNA here is from genome assembly GCF_026170545.1 of Melanerpes formicivorus. Classification (NCBI taxonomy): domain Eukaryota; kingdom Metazoa; phylum Chordata; class Aves; order Piciformes; family Picidae; genus Melanerpes; species Melanerpes formicivorus. The sequence continues at coordinate 213,791 of NW_027142485.1, read as the reverse complement.
CTTCCATCACCTGTTTGGACTCCTGCTACTGTCTTAGTGAAGACCCAGTGATCACTGGTCAACATGAGTGGTGAAGTTCACCAACTCTGATTAAAACTACTACCAGTTCACTGACCTGGTTGATCCCATGGGCCTGTATTTGCAAGACTCATGGGATGGCACAAGGGAAAAAAAGGAACCAAATGCAGGGAGGCAAGGAGGAACTTCTCAAGCAGCTGCCACCAAAACCACTTAACACAAAACTCTGACCTCAGCCACCTACTTCCCTATTTGCCTTGCAAAGACTGAGAAAAGTGGAGATGCAGCAAGCTGGACGTTAATAAGCAATTTATGTTGCAGCCAGTATGAACCAGTCTAGGCAGCATGACTGGTGTTTGTCATTCCAAGGGCTGCAAGGGGGGTGGGATGGGGGATTTACAGATCAGCCCACGCATTTCTGGATAATCTGCGGGCTGCCTTTACGTTCTATATAAATAAAAATAATTAAAAGCGGATGTAACTAATTGGAATCCAATCCATGGCAGAAACACAATCCATTTTATTGCTAAGCCTCTGAGTCACTCCATCCTCTGGATGGTTATTTTTCTGCTTTTCCCTAATACAATCTCAGCGCTGCATTTCACACTGTCAATAGATCTAGCAGTGGGTTGAAGCTGCTGGGGCTTGACTGCAGGTAGAAGAGTGTATACTGAAAATCAGTCAGGATCAGAGTGGGGAGTTGAGGGTTGATGCTGGAAAGAGTGTCAGGATTTGGGGGTCTTGGATGCTCAGTTGTCAGGTTGCCCAGTTGTCAGCACACTGGGAGGCAGGATCTTTTAGGTTGGTGATTTGTAGAGAGTAGGCTTGTAGCTGGTTGCTGTAGGACTAGAGTTAGGCTTGAGTTTGGTCTGCTCCCAAGGAAGCCATTTAGAGTATTTAAGGAGGACAACATCCTTGTGTCTTGGAGAGCCTGACACTGACTGTAGCTCTGAAGTGTCCCTGTGTGAACATAACCAGCCAGTCTATTGGCAATATGCATTGGGACATCTGGGTCATTGCAGGCTTGTCCTTACGTGGAATCAGCTACTTGTTTATGGATAGTGTTAGAAGATGCTTATCAGGTCAAATTATTTGATTCTTTTTCTTTTAGAGAGTCAGCACATTGACTAAAATCCCACACATAACTAACGTGTTCTATAGGTCCATCCCCTAATGAAGGGAAGCAAGTGTATGGAAACAACCAAGCAGGGAATATCCTTCCTCAAGCCTGGTGTCACTTCCTGTCCAACTGTTAGCCTAAATAAGGAAACACAGCTGCAGGGATGGTACTATTCAGCACTGGTGAGGCCACATCTGGTGTACTGTGTCCAACGCTGGGCTTCCCAGTACAAGAGAAATATGGATGTACTGGATAGAGTCCAATGAAGGGCCACTAAGGCAATGGAGGGGTTGGAGCATGTCTCCTGTTAAGGAAAGTCTGAGAGCTAGTACTGTCCAGCCTGGTGAAGAGAAGGCTCAGGGGATCATCCCAATGTGCATAAACACCTGAAGGGAGGGTGCAAGGAGGACAGAGCCGGGCTTTTTTCGGCGGTGCCCAGTGACAGCACCAGAAACAGTGGGCGCACTGAAACACAGGAGGTGCCATCTGAACATCAGGAAACACTTCCTAAATCTGAGGGTGACCAAGCATTGGCAGATGTTGCCCAGGGGAGTTGTGGAGTCTCCATCTGTGGAGGTAGATATTCAAAAGCCACCTGGACATGGTCCTGGGCAGCCGGCTCTAGGTGGCCCGGTTTGAGGAGGGAGGACAGATCAGATGACCTGCAGAGGTCTCTTCCAACCTCAACTGCCCTGGCATTCTGAGAGCTTGCTCCTCAGCCTTACTCCATTAGGACTGAAGTATGGCTCTTGATCACTTGAAATGTGTGTTGCTACATGAGCTGTATATCCATAACATGTACAGGGCTGTGCGGAGCTGCCTTTGGAAGCTGGTATGTTTGCTCCCAAATCTGCTTACAAAGAAAAAAAGAAAAGGGAAAAAAAAAAACAAACCCAAACTATCACATGTTCAAAAATCAGTGATGGGAATCCCAGGTTTCATTCTGTAAATCTACTGGGTCTTGGTTTTCATCATGATCTGTTCTTGGGATAAGGCTTGTCTTCCTTGACCTCCTGGGAAGAGCATGTTGTTCCCAGGTTTGATGGCCCCGGGGGAAAGCAAAGCTCAAAGCAGGGCTCAGCAGTGCTAGCACAGCAGCAGGGCCAGCTGTGGAGGAAAGTCCTCTCCCTGTGCATGTAACATGGTCTGTCTTGGCCCCTCCTGGGAACAGCAGTCCTGCCATTGCTACCATCACCTCATCTCAGGGAGGAAAGCTCTGCTCCAGACTCATTCCCAGGCTCCTGAGGGTTGTTATTACCTTTCACAATTAGATGTGAAGAAAGGGATCTGTGCCTGCCTGTTAAGGTGTAGGGCTGAGTGTTGGAGGCAGGGCAGCTCTGTGGAGAGAGAAGGGCTGTCCTTGTAAAAGAGCACACCAAGCCCAGGGTGCTTTATTTTTGGCCAAAAACCCAGCACGGGTTTCTGTGCTGACGGGGCTGTGATTTCTCACATTGGTAAGGCCCTCACACAACTCCTCAAATAACAAGGCAGGCTTATTTTCCTCACTTGCCAAGGTGTGTGTGTGTGGGGGGGAGGAGCATAGGAGGCAAATTTAATCCTCAGGTTGGCATCTGTGGGTGTCTGGGTATTTATATGACTCTGGCCGTGGCAGTGTGCTTTGCTCAGGGTTACCAGCTGTCTGAGAGGTTTATAATGAAGATTAACTCTGCAAAAGCTGTTTAAAATTTAATAATTACATAAAATACTTATGCTGGCTGTTCCCTTTAAACCAAAAGAAGAGCAAGTCCACTCTGCAGGTCCCCAGTGCCAGCACAGGGAGACATGCAAGGGAATGCATCCTATGGTGGTGAGCGTTGAGCTCTCCTGGGTCCTGGAAGGGCTGGACCAAAGGCGCTGTTATAGATGTGACTTCCTTGTAGCATGTGGTGGGAAGGGGGTCATGTCGTGTGCTCACCCTCAAATTCCTGGGTCTGAAACATGTTTGTAACCATATATGGCTGATCACAGACCTTCCTCAACTCCCTGTTTTGGTTGAGTAAATTTCCAGAGAGCTTGTGGGAATTGTTTGTCAGGAGTCCCTTTCCTGTCCTGTTGCTTAAAAAAAAAGAAACCCAAACATTAAGTGGTTTGTTGCCCAAACAGTGCTTGCTGGGGATGTGAATCACTGGCTTCTAGGACGGTCTGATACCAGCACTGTCCTCCATGGGGAAGCTAGCAAATCACTAGCAAGCCTTCATAATTGTGTCCTTTCCCCCTGTCCAGACAAAGCCATAGTAGAGGGGCAGAATTGCTTCCCTTGACCTGCTTGGTCATGCTGCTTTTGATGCAGCCCAGGATATGGTGGGCCTGCTGGGCTGTGAGCACACATTGTCGACTCATGTCCAATTTTGCATCCACCACTTCTGCCAAGTTCTTCTCTGCAGGGCTACTCCAATCCCTTCATCCCCCAGCATGTGCTGATACTGGTGATTTCCCTGACCCAAGTGCAAGACTGTGCACATCTTCCAAACTTCCTCATTTAGGATCTGAATTATTTGGGTGGGAGGAATTGAGATTCCAATAATCTCCCCTTTTTGGTGGAGGTTGGTGAAATTTTCACAATTTGGAAAGGTATGTGTTGAGATTTGGAATTCTTAAGTCCCGTTTTGGCAGAGCCACAGTGTCTTGTCAGCTGGAGTTTGGATGTGCCATGTCCTGGCTGGCTTGTACATGCAGGCTCTTGATGTGTGCTCAGAGGTGAAAAATAGGCAGCTATTTCACATGAGTCAGGAGGATATTTGAAGGAGGTAGGTGGGCTGAGCTCAGGAAGAGAGCTGGATTTGCAGTGATTGGGAGCTGTTATCTGAATGTAGGAGAGGGATGGAATTCATCACTGCAGTTCTCTTGTCTGACTTGCATGTACTCTTGGGCTATGCTCTCCACCCATGACACTTCATTCTTAAGGTCTCTCTAAGTGTCAAAATCAAGCCAGCCTGTTGCAGTCAGGATTTGTCACCACATGTGATGTACAAATTAATACTGCCCTTCTCTGGGATACCTGCATCAGTGGTAAGCTCCAGGTGCTCCCGCCTGGACTGTTACTGGAATGGTGGAGGTGAAGTCCCAAAAGTGCCATGGTGGGATGATGAAGGGCTGGAGCATGAAGTGTCCTGAAATCCAGCCATTCTGAAAATGCATGAAGCTAGCACGGGCACTTGGGCAGGTGAGCTGCTCACTAGGTGAGGCAATGTGTACCACAGGTCCTGGAGGATCTTTGTTTCCCAATTATTTCCCAGCTGTATATAACAGCTTATAAGACTGTGTTAATCCTTTTCTCTGTGCCATGTCCCTTCACTCTTAGTGGGATGGGAGGACACGTGGCTTGGCAGGGCCCTGTAGACTTGAGCATGCAATTTTCCCTTAATGGCAGCAGCCTCTCAATGAGCAGTCTTCTGAAAAATACCAAATGACATTTGGCTTGAGCTCCAAAAATGAGAATAACGATGGCTTTGTTGTGAGAGGATAGGGAGAGGAAGGAACCAAAGATGCTATGTGGCTAGGCTGTGGTTAGACTTTACTGTATCTGTTGCCAGGTGCTTGGGTGTGACCTTCTGGCAGGGTAGCTCTTCTCCTCTTGTTGATTTTGCTTGAAGATGTGAAAAAGTAATGGCAGAAAGAGAAGTGGTCTCTTGTAGTATTGTACATAAGCATGCCGGTGCTGCTGGTCATGGCCCTGTGCTGCGCTGGCTTCTTGCCCTGCTTGGGGCCAAGCAGTTGCTGGAGAGCTGGGTTCATGTCCAACCTGTAAATAGCATTATGGGAGATAAGTGAGCCTTGTCCAGAACAAGCTCAAGGGAGTCATTAAAGCTCAGCCAAGTCCCCTGTGCTTGTGTGATGACCACCTTGGTGGTATTCATGAGTAGAAGGAGCAACTACTCTATCTACACCAGATTGTATACCCCTGTGAGGTGGGAGATTTCCAAAGGAGCAGGAAATGGGTGGGAAAAATCTTGAACCTGATTCAAAATAAGCAAATGAAAGTCACTGAAATGGTGTTTATGAGGAAGACTGAGGCAGAGGTGAGCAATGTGTTTGGAGGCAAGAGGCCTGTCTACAGATCTTCCCTGCTTCTCCAGGAATGTCCTCCTTTCAGCTCAGTGTCTTGTTGATGAGCTGGGCACATATACAGCAGTGCTGTTTGCAGATGCCAGTCTGCAGGCATCTGTCTCTAGACTTGTCTTCATTTGTCTTAGTTTGCTCTTGCTGTAGACATGCCTGATTGTGCCCATGTTTGCACAATATGGAAACAAAACCCTAGAGAGATATGGAAGAACACTTGCCTATGCACAACATGTTGGCCTTGTCTTGGCATTGCTCTGGGGTTACCACTACTCTAAAATACTAGGTGGTGGTATGGAGTAGCTGGTCAAAATATCTAGAGAATTGCAATGTTTGGATAATGGCAATTCAAATGCCACCTTCCCAGGTACCCAGGACACACATGGATGCCCTAGGTCCTTCAGGTACAGTTGTTGCTTGCTCTGGAATGTCCATGGCACATACAGCTCTGCTGGATGCAGCCATGGGGGTTTCATAGCAAGGGCTCCTCTTTAATTCCAGTGTCTGAGGCAAGCAGAGCTGAGTGAAAAATGGTGATTGTCCCTGCTGGTGATGAGGGAGAAGTGGGTGGCAGCTCCTCCCAGGCTATTCCTGTGGCCTGTGCTAAAAAATAGAGGGACTCAGTCTGCTCTTCAGTATTTGCGAGCTCAGAGCAGCTTTAGCATTGTGCTGACATGGCTGTGACCAGCTTCAGTGGTAAGCATGAGATGGGTGGCTTGGAGTTCCTCAACCTAGTGCAGAACACAAGCTTGTAGTGTTCATGGGGTTGTTGTTACCCAAGTGCAGGACCCTACAGTTGGCTGTGCTAGACCATGCAGTTGGCCTCAGCCAATTGATCTAGCCTATCCAGGTTCCTCTACAGAGCCTTCCTACCCTCAAGCAGATGAACACTCCCATCCAGCTTGGGTATTGAGCATTTTCCATATGCTCAGTGTGTGGCTGCTCAGCACAAAGATGGATTTGGGGTGGGGGGTCTGGGAGCTTGCTTTGGGAGAGCCCCTGTGGGCATCACTCTCAGCCCTATGGCTCCGCACACCCTATAACAGCAGGTCACCGAGGTGAAGTAGCTGGGGAGCCCCGGGGCTGATGGGACGCTGCTTTAAAAATCCCTGGAGGAGCCGGGGTAAGTGGGGGTCTGCTGGCACAGAGACCCAGGGAGGCTGCGGTGGAGTGGGGGTGGAATATAGGAGAGGTAGAAGAAGGGGGAGGATAGAATATGGAAAGAGATGGAATATGGGGGAGGTGGAACATGAGACGACAGAATATGGGGGGAAGGAATATGGGAGGAATGGAATACGGGGTGATGGAATATGCAAGGGTGGAATATGAGGGAGATGGACTATGTGGGGGTGGACTGCAAGGGATGTTGAGGCGGGCGCCAGGCTGCGCGGGGCTAAGCCGGGGGGCGCCCTTGCGCGCCGGCTTGCGCAGCCGGGTGACGCCACAAAGGCAGCCCCGCCCCGCCGCCCCGCCCTACGTACGCACCGCCCCGCCGCGGCAGTGCGCAGCCGGCGGCGCCGCAGGCAGGTGGGAGCGCGGCGGGCGGCAGGGCTCCCGCCCGGCCCCGGCCCCGGCCCCGGCCCGCCGCCATGGGAGCCTGCCCCCCTCGCCGCCGACCGCCGGCGGCCCCCCGCCCCGCTGTGTGAGGCAGCGCGGCTGGACGGGCAGTGCTTCGCCCACAGCCCCCCGCTGCGCTGCGCGGCGGCCCCGGCTTCGGCTCCGGCCGCCACCATGGGGGCTGCCGCGGCGTGCCGGATCGCCGCCGCCGGCTTCTTCATGGTGAGTGTTCGGTGTGTGTGTGTGTCGCTCCGTCCCTGCGCCTTCCGCGGGGGCAGCGGCGCCGCCCGTGCAAGATCCGCGTGTCCGCGGTGGAAGGCGGGATGTGCTGCAGTGCGGGGCTGCTCGCCCGCCCCGCCTGCCCGGCTACGGGGTGTTGTGTGCTGCCTGCCGCGGTGGGGGCAGGTAGGCAGTGATGTGTTTTTGGGAAGGTGTGTGTGTATCTGGGTGTTCTGATGTCCTTCCTTTCTTCCGCGCTGTGAGGTGTGTGGTATTCCCCTCTGCCTTCCCCGAGGGGTGCTGCTTGCCCCAGCCCTTGCACTCCGCAGCTGGTTGTAGTGTCCCCTTCTCCATCCTCTCCATCCCATTTTTACTGCAGGCGGGCAAAGGGCGGCATCCTCTCTGGAGACTTCATCCAGGGCTATGCCGCACCTCGAGCTCTGAGCGGATCTTTGCTTCACCCCTCTGCCCCGCTTGGCACTGGGCTAAGATCCATCCATCCCCACCCCCAGCTGGCATCTCTTGCCACCCTTTGGATGGTCAGCAGAACTCACTGCTGCTAGTCGCAGGCAGCAGCCCTGAGTTAACACAGAAATTCTTCCTAGGGTGTTCACCTCCAGCTCTACCTACCCAGGTAGGGTCCTTCCTAATCAGCACATCAGGGCTACATCCTGTCTTTTTGGGGAGAGACAGTAATTCGGTGTGTCAGGCACGCGCTGCAGTAGCTGCGGCTGGGTTGTGTAACCAAGGAGTGCACTTGTTCTTGAACTCAAGGTGGATCTTAGCAAGCTGGTGTTGGCTCTACAGGAATCGGAATAAACCAAAAATAATTTAGAGCTGGGAGAGCATTAGCCGGGAAACAGCTTCATCACTTTGAAGGCAAAGGTTGACTTTGTGCAGTGGTGAAGCAGATGGAGTTGGTGTATGGTGCTGGCTGGTGCTCCTGAGCACTGATTTCCTGCTGGGAGAGGTAAAATCTGCTGTGTGAAAATGAGATGCTATTGGGGAGCTTGAGATACTGAGCTTTAGCTGGGTTTCTGGAGGTCAGTTTGGAATGGTGAGTATGGAGGGAAAAGAATGATATAAAGGTGTAGGGAAATACAGCAGAAATATTGCAAAAGGAAACCAGGCTCTGAGCAAGCACACACAAATATTGCTTGTGTGTCACCGTTGTGTGGGGTGATGGCATGAGCAAATGAGCTATAAGACAGAATTCCCATTTGCTCATGAGCTGGCAGGATGCTCCCTTGGCCACCAGCCAGGGCTTCTTCATCAGACATCTTCATCTTCAGAACCTTGGGCAATTCCCTTTGGCCCCACAAGGAGTCAATGTTTTTCCAGCCCAATAGGAGTGTGTTCAAATCAGTAGTTGGTGGATCTCTTATGGGTGCAGCAAACCTGTATCTGCCTAGCTGTTTGTTTTTCACATGATTGCATAAGGCTGGTTGCAGTTTCCCCTCCTTGGTGTGGGCTTTGGGCACCTGCTGACTGCTGCATGGTAGTTTCCACCATCTCCCTTGATGCCCTTGCTGCAAAACGATGGGATGTTGCTTTGCTTCAACTTGGGCCTGAGGGATTTAATTTGCTTGAAGCAAAACTGTGGCTGCTGGTGATGGCTTGGAAGATCAGGTTGGCACTGCCTATAGGAATAGCTGCTGGGTTTTCCTTCACAGGGACCAAATGTGGTCCCAGTTGGTGCTGCTGCCTTGGCATGTTTGGCTGCCTGTATTTCCCTCTTGAGATGTGGTAAAGGGACTGCTGAGCAGGGTAAGCCCCGGACTGTCGGCTTCACAAACCCTGAGCTGGTCACACTGCAAGAAGCAGAAACTTGCTTTGCTCTTGGGCACTCCTCACAGTCAACTTGTTTCAGAGTGTGTAACTTGATCCTTTTTACAGGGAGTGGGAGAGGAGATGGACTCCTCCTGTCTGCAAAGTTACTGTACAACTTCAGACCAGTTTATTTGTCTTTCTGGGTTTTAGATTTTGTTTTTTCTCCTTTAATGTCACAAGTGACTTCCCGGTGCTGGTTGGCAGAGGGTGCAGCTGATCTTTGGGAAGGGTGGTGGGCTGTGGAGCCTGTCCCTGACCTGTGCCAAGGCATTGCCATGGAGCCAGCTGCCATTTCCACCAAATTTTACTGGTTTTTCTGGGAAACGGTTTCCAGGGTATCAGTTTAGTACTGTTGGTCCATGCTCACTTACAGCTCTCTACTTCTGCTCTTCTCTGCTGGGATTGAGTGCCCTTCATTTAACTGGCTTTTGTATCTTTTTCAGTTTTGGGTTTATTTTTAATTGTTGTTCAGGTTTATTGCCGCCTCTCTGTGGGACTGGTGGCAGGACAGCACCCTGCACAGCACTATGCACAACAGTTATGACTGTCTCAGGGTGTCACCCCATTTCAGGATTCAAATGCCTGTTGATGAGCCAAGTTTCTTCTGATGTTTTGTTTCACTGGATCACCAAGTGGGTTTGGGTCCTGAATGGGCCAGTGTATTCCCAGCCACATCCCCCCATGCGTGTGCTCAGAAAACTTGCAGCCCCCTAAATCTATTTGCTGTCCAAATTGCCCATCAGGTCTCTCTTGCAGCCTGCAGTTAAGAGGGTGATGGAACCATGGCATAGGTGTGATCATTGAGATGGAGTTGTCAAGCTGGGTGGTGGTAAAGTGGGTCATGCTCGTGTCAGCTCTGGGGTGCTGCTGGTTCAAGGATTTGTTTGCAGTCAAGTGTGAAGGTCCCCTTGACTGAGCTGTTTCCCTGATGTGAGGAGTTGACAATGAGAGTGTTCCCCAGCCTGATCTGCTTTCTTCGTACCTTAAAACCTCCACTTGCTGGAATAGGTGGGGCTGGCTGGGAAGCATCTTCACCCATGTGGTGCAGGGCATTGATGCTGAGCTGGAGATGCTTGTTGGGATTGTGGCCACACTGTCTTACCTGACCCTTTTTGCTTTAGGTTTCAGAGTTGCTCCTATGCTGAGGTGAGCATAGAGAACAGCACCAAAACTGCTTAAACCCAAATCTACTCCTCAGTGTTGTCTTGCACTGATTCCTATTTTTCTGCATTCTTACCCTATATGCTTTCTCTGGTATTGCAGTAATGAAGTGTTATCCAGTGGCTAAGCAGAGCTTAGTTCTTTGCTTTTTTCACCAAAGCTGGATATATCAGCCAGAAAGATCTAGTTTTGTGCGCAGCAGCAATCCTGAGGATGAGAGACCAAACCAGCAGACACTTTTTCTCTGTTGAGTGTCCTGGCTCCTGCTCCTGGCTGTCTGTTTCAGAGATCTGAGTGGTCCCAGACACAAAATGTGAGTAGTTGGGTTTTCTTTAGGGAGCAGAAGTATCAGTCTGAAAAAATAGCAGGTGTTCAACACTGCTTAGTCTTCTTCTGCTCAGAGTTGCTGTTGTCTCTATTGGAAGTGTGTGTGCAGCTGAAGATCTAGAGATATCCAAAGGCACCAGTGTTGCTTTGAGATAGGGTTTAAAAAAAGAAATTTAACCTAACAAAACCCAAACACCTGGTGCTGTTATGGTAGTGCAAGTCCCACTGGCTTTAGTTACCCAGCTGAGTGATGGAAAGACGCTGGAGATGAGAAGGGAGACCAGGAGGGGACCTGTGGCACATGTTTTATTTGGGTTGTGTGTGGATTTCCTGAGGTTTGGCTTCACGCAGACAGAGAATTCAGAATCAGAGGTAGCAAGACACAGCTCATCCTCTGTAAGGCAGGAAAGCTGCTGTGTGTATTCCTCTCCCAATGCCCTGTCCCACTCAATGCGTGGCACAGGGAGGAGGATGGGTAACATGCAACGCCCTGTGCAACCTCAGGAAGCCAGATCCTGCTGTGTCTAGTTTGATAATTCAGAGTTGTGCCATGAAGATTGAGGGGTGGTGGCAGGTTTCCTTGGAGCCAGCTAAGCACTTTGTTATATCATGTCTTAGGGGAGGGGAAAAATGAAATTCATCCTATAAGTCTTTGCTGCCTGCCAGAGCAACCCTGCTTGTTAATTTGACATGCTGTAAGTAGTCTGGCCGGTGCAGGATCCTCGTCAGCTCCTGTGGGCTTGCCTGCTTCTGCCTGCTCTGGAATTGCTGCTTCAGGACAAAAATAAATAAAAACTGAAGTGTTTTGTACAAATATTGAGCTGTAAATTATTTAGTAGGTGAAACAGAAATGTGCTCTGTGTTTCCAGAAAGCAAGAGACCGCACCAAAAATGATGTGGTGTGGCTTGTGGCTCTGCTGCGATGTGCCTTCTGCAGAGTCATGTTGTTGGGAGGCTTTTTTTTTTTAAATCTTCTTTTTTCCCCTTCTGATATATTCTTGCTGGCTTATAGCCCAGAGTAGGTAGCAGAAGCAAGAGATGAGGGGTTGTGTAACATAGCCAAGCGATTTATGTGCCTGGCTGTGCAGTTGAGAAGCATTGGGATCTTTCATCTTTTTACCTTCAGCATAGGAAAGCACCTTTGGAAGTTCAAGGTGATGTTGGCTTGTTCCTCTCACACCCTCCCAACTCAACCTGCTGCTGCTGTTTGAAAATAATTTTTCAGTTGCTTTGCCTCTTGAATGAGATTGTTTCAGCCTCTCTTTTGATATGCCTTTTGTCCCCAGTGCCTTATCTCCGCTGGCATAAATGACATGAAATCCATGGGCAGAGGTCCTCTGGAGCAAACGGAGGTCCTGCTTGGTAGATGGAGCTTCTTTTGGAGATTAGTAGTAGTTCAAATGTAGTTGGAGGGTCAGAGCAGAACATCCCTTGTAGTCTCACCAAACCCTATGCTTGCATAAGATCATAAAAATGATGAGAGGGTAGAGGGGCTGAGAAATAGTCTGTAACAGCTGCTAGCCTGGATTTCATCCTGGTTGGCATAATTTTGAAAGGTAACTATTTGAACAAATGCAGATTACCAAATACAGAGAAGGAGAGTTTTACAGGTCAGAGCTGCCACCTGCACGTCGTGGGTTGTTTTTTTATTTTATTTTTATTGGGCCTTTTCAGGAAGTTCCTGGCTCGTGCTGTAGCATCTCAGCCTTGAAATGCAAACCTGGTCTGAATTTCTCTGAGGTGGCCAGGTAGCAAGTACTGCTGAAACACAATTAGCAGTATATACTGCTGTGGCAGTGTTGCAGTGTAAATGATGCTTAGTCTCACTGCAAAGTGTGGTATCAAGTTTAAGGAGTTATAATTGTAGCCAGTGGTGTGTTGGGGAAGTGTGTTGGGGAAGTGTGTTGCTCTCTGCAGTGGTTCTCTTCCACCCTGACCTCACACTCCTGGGTGTAGAAACATCTCTGTGGTCTCACAGCTCTGGGCCATTGTGGTGGGTTGAAATTACCCCCAAAATAAAATTGCCAGACCAGCTCAGTTGGAAGCAAATGAAGCTATATTTACAAGCAAAATTACAATCTAGAACTATGAAATGCAGTGAATATGTACAAAATATACAATATTTACCTGTATTTATAATTTATAAACAACACAAGAACCCCCCTGGACAAAACTACAGCCATCTCTTGTGATGTTGCAAGGGATCTCTGGCAGAGAGGGCCATGGTTGCATGCCACTGTTAATAAATACCTCCTGTCTGTCTTTCAGCTGCTCGTGCTCCTTGGCACCACTGATAGCCAGTTGAAGCTGACCTCTGAGCAGAGTGCCATCAGCCTCCCTCCTAGCAAGTACCGCCACCTCGACCGTGCCACCAACAAAGAGCTGATCTGCGACAAATGTCCTGCAGGAACCTACGTGTCTAAACATTGTACGAAGAGTACCTTAAGAGAGTGCAGCCCTTGTCCAGATGGGACCTTTACTAAGCATGAGAATGGCATAGAGCGGTGCCACCCTTGTAGAAAACCTTGTGAACTGCCAATGATTGAGAAAACTCATTGTACTGCCTTGAATGACCGCGAGTGTGCTTGCCTGTCTGGTACATTTCAGACAAACGATACCTGTGTCCCTTACACGGTGTGCCCAGTCGGCTGGGGCGTCCGCAAGAAAGGAACCGAGACAGAAGATGTTAGGTGCAAGCTGTGCCCTCGTGGTACCTTTTCTGATGTGCCTTCTAGTGTGAAGAAGTGCAAAACATACACTGACTGCTTTGCGAAAAACATGGTGGTGATCAAGCCAGGGACGAAGGAGAGTGACAATGTATGTGGTTCTCCAGCGTCTCTTCTGAATACATCTTTGACTTCATTGAGCACTGAAGTGGGTGAAGAGCCCGATGAAGGTCCACCAACTACTCATCTTCCCAAAGGTAATGTCTACCACTGAAATGCAGGCACAGTTTGGTTGTGGGCTCATATTTCTGCCTCAGTCAGGGTTGGCTTTAGGGTGTTAAAGGACAGCCTACTCTAAAGTGTGGATGGTGCTTTTGCTTCTTGTCCAGATGGCAGCTTCAGAGAACATCAGGTTGTGCCCTCACTTGTGTTAAACCAAGTTTAGTGATGCTTTCACCAAAGCCGTAGCAATGATTGTACTCCCGGCTGTCCTACTGTTTGGACTGGAAGGAAATCATGCTCCCCGATCACTTCTTCCATCTGTGTATTGTGCTGGTACAAATCTTTGTGTGTTTGTGGCCAATCTGACAAGAGTGCAGCAGGAAAACCTCAGCAGGAGAAGAGTTTAGCTCCACCAGATGTCTGTCCCAATGAATTTACTGCTTTCCTGCTGCCTTTTTTCCCTTACTATGCCAGCATATTGGCTTGAAAAGGAACTGCTACCCTAAAGGTGCTCCAGGACCTAGACTGTGCCATAAATTTTATCTTTAACCTCTAAGTTTTCTATTATTTATCACTGGTGGGAAAAATCAGGTTGAATTCACCATTTTCTTCTGTAACCGGAAATGATACATCTTCAGAGTCTTTACTGGAGATGCTTAATCCATGGTTGGTTCCAGTGGTACTGTGGGACTCCATTTGAGGTGGTACTCAGCACTTCCTGGGAAGCAGCCTTTTTACAATAAATATCTCACATGGGTCATTTGGTCAAAAAGATGCAACTTCTGGTCGCCTGTACACTTGAGCTGGTGAATGCAACAGAAGGGAAGTATTGACAGTGGTAAGCTCCCAGTGCCTCTCCCTTGCTGGGTCTCAAAGATGGCTATGGCATTGGTGTATCACTGAGAGAAGACACGAGGGTGTTCCCTGAAATTGAAATCAACAGTAGGCAATTAAGTAAAAGGGAAAGCATTTTCCCTGTTTGTGTCCTGGTCAGAGTATTTTGGGTAACAGGCAAGTCACAGAATGTTAAGGTTTGGGAGTGAGCTCTGGAGATCATCTGTTCAAACACCCATGCTAAACCACGTTCACCTAGAGCAGTGATTGCACGCAGGCAGATTTTGAGTCTCCTGAGGAGGAGATTTCACAACTTCTCTGGGCAGCCTGTTCCAGTGCTGTCACCCTCAAAGGAAAAAAGCTGTTCCTCATGTTCAGATGGAACCTCCCGTGTTCTAGTTTGTTCGTGTTGCCCTTTGTTCTGTCACTGGGCACCACTGAAAAGAATCTAGCCTCATCCTCTTGACATCCTCCCTTTAGATATTGATAAGATCTCCTCTCAGTCTTCTCCAGGTTAAAGGTATGATTACACCCACTCTCTGGCTCAACTGGGATGAGATATGATCTTCAAAAGTCAAGTTTTCAAGCCAAGCTTTAGTTTTTGCTGCAAAAGCCCTTCCTCTTCTCACCAGGCTTTGGTCATGCATTTGGCTGAGGTCCGAGAGCTGTTGGTTGATAAGAAAACTCAAAAGAGAAAGTAGATCTTAAGAAGTTTGATTGCTTCTCTTTCTTCAGAAACCTCTTTTTCAGTTGATGCATCCTTAGCTGCTTGCAGTGTATCCTTAAAAACCCATTGGAGAGATAAGAAAAACCTCTAAATTGTCATGTGTTTCTAGTTCAAATACCACATTCCACAACTGGAGAAAAACTAACCATAAACCTAAGAAAGAAAAAACCCAACTCCCTCAAAGCTGTAGGTTTTCTGAGAAGTACTGAATGTGGGACAAACAGAGATTGACCACATGCCTTCAATAACTATTTTTTTTTTTTCAAATGAGCTGCCACTAGCCTTTTAGCCAACAAAGGTCAATTTTCCCTTTAACCTGCCTCTGTAACTGTACTCATCTGTTCCCAGAGCCAAACCTCAACTTCACCTCTTCCCTTTCTTGCTGTGTGGCATTGGGTTTCTGTCTTAAGGCCAAGCAAATGCTCAGGCAGGCCTTACACCGTGATGTGATGCCATATCACGTCTCCAGTGCTGTGACACCTAACTCTCCTTTCCTTTCGCAGGTCTGAACTCTTCAGTTCCTGATTTTGCCCCCTCTCCAACGCCGCGTACACCCAGCAGCATGGTGGAGCCAGCAGGCTACTACAATGAAACTTTGGCCAATGAGACAAATGGTGCCAACGGGGCCTTTGTGGGCTCCGGGGCCGCCAGCCAGGCTCAGAGCTACCGGCATAAGCAAACCAGCCAAGCACTGGAGAAGCAGCCACCTCTGGAGATGATGGGCGGTGAGAAGTCCAGCGTCCCATACAGGCCCCCCTGGCGAGGTTCACAGAATGTCCACCAGCACTTCGACATCAACGAACACTTGCCATGGATGATTGTCCTCTTCCTGCTGCTCGTCTTGGTAGTTATTGTTGTCTGCAGTGTCAGGAGGAGCTCACGGACTCTGAAGAAGGGACCCAGGCAAGATCCTAATGCCATTGTGGAAAAAGCTATTATGAAAAAGTCCACCATCCCCACACAGAATAGGGAGAAATGGATCTATTACTGCAATGGACATGGTGAGCAGTAGCCACAAGGGCTGTGGTGGGTAGTGTTCTCTCCAACCATTCTGCATGGTGCTTTGTGGGGCTGCTTCCACGTCCAGTGACCAGTTGCTTTTCTGACTTGCTGGGTCTTGTAGAAAGAACAAAGCCCATATACTGTTTCCTCAGATACTTCTTCATCCATAGCTTCTCCTGCTTCCTGTGCCCATGGTGTTTCCCTTCTGCTGAAGGAAGGGTTTGTGTCACCTGCTTGCTCCAGCTTCTCTTTTTCATCTTCCCACCTATCCTTAGTAGAAGAATCTTGAATGAAGGCTCTTTTGTGTGTGTTGGGTTGTTGTTGTTGGTTGGTTGGTTTGGTTTTGGGGTGTTTTCCCCCCCTTGCAACTTTTCTTCTGTTTCACAGTCTCTATTTTCTGTGTGACTCAGGCATGCATCTGGTTGTCTTTCGTTCTGTCTTTCCCTCCCCCATCTGTTTCTGGACAGCTGAGTCATACCTCCCCTGTTGGCACTGCCTCAGTTTCAGGTTCTTACCCCTAAATCCTGGCTGCTGGCTTGTGCCCTCATTTCTTCACCCATATTGGAAACAGGAATGTTTTCCTTAAAGGCTGTTTCATGGAGGCATATGGCTTCATGAGTGTCACAAGGTCTTCCTGGAGGCTCTACTTTGTAATGTGTTTGGTTCTTTTGATGGATGACTTGCTGTCAGCTTTTTTGATGGCACCTTAAAGATGACCCATTGTGGTAATTAAAATTTGTAAAAATCAATAATAAATTAATGGTGACATGACACCAAGCAGCCGTGATCTCTCTAGCAGGAGCATGGTTCTTCCTCTGCAAAGCTATGGTGGCAATTTGCCCCCCCCCCCCCCCCCCCCCCTTATCCTGTGCACTGCACTGCAGCCAGCACTGATGAGCCCTTACATGGGGTTGAGATTGCTCAACCTTAAACATCCGTTTGCAGTTAACCTTTAGAAAAGCACATTTAATAAGGGAGGGAGCAAACAATGAATGGATTGGAAAAAAAGATTGGAAGGTTTAAGAGATCAGTTCTTGATGAAAGTCATCCTTGAGTGCTTAAGTACAAAGCAAAGGCGGCTTTGAGTAGGGTGTCTTCTGTCATGCACTGTCTTCTTCCTGCTGCTGAATAGACCTATGCTTTGTTTGCTTTCATTAATGCATTTATAGAACCAGTAAGGTCTTGTTGGAATTAGTTTTGTGCCTTCTTCTGTGTTTGTGCTACTTATCAATTTCCTTTTAACTGTTTTGAAGTCTTGGGATGCAGTTTCTTGAGCTTTGTTTGTGGTAATTCTTCCCAATAACCCTTGCATTCCATCATCCCTAAAACCTGTTGTACCCCAAGTGTGATCCCTGAGCCTCTGGTCTGTGGTCTGCATCATGGTTGCAGTACCTTATTAGACATTTTTATTTGTGGGCACTACCAGAAATACTAGATGGCTTTGGCATGGGTTGTTGGCCAAAAGTGGTAGTTTGTTACTAAGTTATTAAGATTTTTCACCCTAAATCTTAATTACCAGTTGGCTTATTTTCTGACTCTTTCCTGGGTTTTGGAGCATCTCAGAGCAAGGTCTAAGTTTTTACAGGTCAGGGAGTGCTTGAGTGCAGGGACCAGACAAAGTTGTTTTAGGTAAGTGTAGCTCTAGTTTCTAACCTGGTGTTTCAGACCGTGTGCTGGCAGGCTGCAGCTGGCAGCCCTTCTCCTGGAGGCCATGAGATGCCTTTGGGGGCAGTGCTATGTGTTAGATCACCAAGCATGATCTGGGTTACAGAAACTGTACTGTAATAGAAGGTCATACATGGTGAGCAATGAGGCTATGTTAGCCCATTTAGGTATAACTCCACCTCCCAGATCTTATCATCCTTTGGGGGGCAGCATTATTCATAGGTAATCCTGTGCTTCCTGAAATGAGTCATTCTGATATTCTTGGTGATCCTTTAACAGCTGAATTCAGTTTGTGCATCAAATCCACAAAATACTTGCTGAGTTTTCCCCCTTGTCTTGGGAACTAAGCTAGTTGTAACAGCAAAACTACACTTAGGTTGTAAACTGGTACAGTATCTGACCAAGTCTCTTGGGTCTGGAAGCAAACTGCCCAGTTACTCTGGGCTCCTGGCTGGGCAGTTTTGCACAACCCTCCCAGGCATTCTTGCAGTAGTCACGCTGGTTCTGTGTTGGCGTGGGTGCTTCATGACTTCCTCCTGCCACCGTGTGTCCTTAGTTGAACTTTGTGCAATGAAGGCAAACAAACGAACACAAACCAATTTATGTTGCTTTTGTCTTGCTTTCAGGGCAGCTCTGATGTTGCCTAAATCACATTGCGTTATCTGAAAGGGCCTTGCTCATTAGCTTTTACTTGCTGGTGGTTCTCTGTCCTGTCTGGAAACTACTCTCCTCCTCAGTGGTGTATAAATTCCTCTTTGGTTTTTCTGTTGAAGTGTCTGGTTCTTAGTGCTCTTTGCTTGAATGAGAGAAGATCTAGTGTCATAGAGGAGTTGACCTTTTGTTTAATAACTAGCTGTGCAGCTAAGATGCACTGCAGAGCTGCAGTGTCATGGCTTAGCTTTCTGCTCCAGCAGTGTTTATGCCCAAATCATGCTTCATCCTGAAACAGCATTTCAGACAAAAGTAAATGATTCTGTGAATATAGCCAGGAACAAACTTCAGGCTGTTGCAGAGGGGAAATCTTTCCCCTTCTGTTCTTCTGGTGCAGATCCCTCCGTGATAGGCAATTGGAGCAAAACATCCATAAATATGAAGACTACAGGTGCTTCCCAGGTTATCGGATGCTAGCCTGGCTTGTGGTTGGACTAGAGGTGTGGTGGGCAAGTGGGGGCTGAAGCCCCAGGATCAGGTGCTGGCAGTGCACCCATGTTCGTATGACCTTCCCACCTATATGTTGGGTGGCCAAGCCAACAAGGGGTTAGGGCATGTTTATTGCTGGGGCAAAGCCTGTGTACTTAGCCGTTGCGCACAGTCTGCCCCTGCTTCTTCCGAATTTACCTTCTCTCCCTCCTAATCCTTTCAGGAAACAGCTTTAACCTTTGAAAGGGAAGACTGAGTCTGACGTAGGTACTGCAGCCTCTGCTCAGAAGAGCTGTGCTTGGGTGGCTGCCCGAGCACCTCTCAAGCATCCAGTGGTGTCTGACTGGCATCCAAGGCTTTGCCGGTTTGGAGGATTTTATTTCTGATTGATTCAAGCCCATCAGTTCTGGGTGAAGCATAGTCAGGGTGGCAATAGTAGTGCTTTGTGCTTGAGCACTGTGTGTCGCTGTGGTTGGGCTCCTTTCCAAAAGAGGAGAATTTTAGCATGGAAGCAGTGGCTCAACCTCTTGCCCATTCTTAAGGGTGCTTGATAAACTGATGTAGAGGGTTGAGAGAAGGCCTATCTCTCCCTCCCCCACAAAGAGGAAAAAAAAAAAAAACACAGCTAACTCAGTTGGAAAAGCAAAAATGAAATGCAGGTTATATATATACAAAATAGATAGTATTTACAATATATATACAGAAATATACAGCAAAGAAAAATACAAGAACAAAACTCCCTCCTCTGGACAGAGGAGGGTTCCCCCTCTGTACCCCCTTCTCTCCCTCTACCTCCCTTTTTTCCCAAAAAGGGCTAGAGAGAGAAAAAAGGTAATTAATAAGGATGAAATTTTGTTAGGCCTCAAAAGCGCACGCAGGATTAGTGCTTATCTGGTATCCAAGGTCAAACTCCGGCTGCTCAGAAGCAGACAGGCTGGAAAAGCAGGACAGAGAGAAACTGAGAAAAATTCCAACTGAACTAAAACTTAAAGTTGCATTCTACCAATCGACCAATGAAATTCGTTTAGAATATCTGATTGTTTTTCATTGTTATTCCAAAACATTCAGCCAGAGTGTCCCAGCACTGTCCCTTTCTTAAAGGCACAGCCTCAAACGGTCACAGTCCACCCCTTCTAAACAATTTAATTGGCTGTTTATACTGTCCATCCAATCTAAAACAATATTTACAGTTCGTAAGTAAAGTTCATAGTCCATTCCGGCTATCCTCACATGTAGATGACTCAAAAGTCTGAGAAAATCAGGAAACAAGAAAATGGAAAACAGTCTGTCTCTTCGCAGACGAAGCGAAGAAAAGGGAAACAGCGATTCTTAGGGTCTCTAAGTTGACTCAGGGCTCTCAGGGTTCGTGCACCGTAGATTCCTTGTAGACTCTTCCTCTGGACGCGATGTAGCTGTACAACAGTTTGAAATTAAACTCTTTCAGCTAAAGTTGAATTTCTTTGTGGAATACACTGAATTTCACCATTCTCTTGTATTACCCAATAAGTGTGACCCGGACCTTCAGCTGAAACCACCCCTTGGACAGGTTTAGCCTCCCCTGAGGGTGAAAATACCCAAACAGTTTTACCTAACAGATTCTTTTCTCTAACAACAGGAACTCTATCACCTTCTACTTTCTGTAGCAGATCTGAATGTGCAGGTCCAGCTCGGTTCACTGAACCTCTACTATTTACCAGCCAGGTTGCTTGTGCTAAATGTTTTTCCCAGTTTTTGAAAGACCCCCCATGGCTTTAAGAGTGGTGTGACCGTTTGAGGCTGTGCCTTTAAGAAAGGGACAGTGCTGGGACACTCTGGCTGAATATTTTGGAAACAAAGACAGGTCTAAACTAATTTCATTGGTAGATTGGTAGAACACAGCTTTAAATTTCAGTGCAGCTGGAATTTTTTCTCAATTCGTTCGTTCCTTTCCCTCTCCCTTCCAGCTTGCCTGCTTCTGGGCACCTAGCCAGAGCGACCTTGGATAAGATAAGCACTAATCCTGCAATTAATTCGCATGAGGTCTACTCAAATCATTTTCCCTTAATAACTGCCTTTTTCTCTCTAACCCTTTTTGGGAAAAAGGGAGTTGGAGGGGGAGTGGGTGTACGGGGGGGGAACCCTCCTCTGTCCGGAGGAGGGAATTTCGTTCCTTTTTTTTTTTTTTTTCTTCTTTGCTGTATATTTCTGTATATATATTGTAAATACTGTATATATTGTGTATATAAATAACCTGCATTTTTCACATTGCTTGTAAATATAGCATCCTTTCCGCCTTTCTGAATGAGTTAGCCGTGGTTTTTTTTCCTCTTTGTGGGGGAGGGAAAGCTAGGCCTTCTCTCTCAACCCACTACAAGTGGTCTTCAACAAACCGTTGTAGCGTTCAATCTTCCCTGCAGCTGGTGCATAGTAGGGAATATGGAATATCTACTCAATACCACGCTCTTTTGCCCAGTTCTTTACAAGGTTGTTTTTGAAATGAGTTCTGTTGTCTGACTCAATCCTCTCTGGAGTTCTGTGTCTCCACAGCATCTGTCTCTCCAAACCGAGAATGGTGTTCCGTGCAGCTGCATGTGGAACTGGATAAGTTTCCAGGCATCCAGTGTTCGCCTCTACCATAGTAAGCACGTATTGCTTACCAGAACGAGAACGTGGTAGAGTGATGTAGTCAATCTGCCAGGCTTCACCATACTTGTACTTGGACCATCTGTCACCATACCATAAGGGCTTAATTCGCTTTGCCTGTTTAATAGCAGCACAAATGTCGCAGTCATGGATGACTTGTGTGATAGCATCCATGGAAACGTGTATGGATCTGTCACGAGCCCACTGGTATGTTGCATCTCTGCCTTGATGTCCTGACGAATCATGAGCCCACCGAGCTAAGAATATCTCACCTCGGTGTTTCCAGTCGAGATCAAGATCAGAGTCCATGTCTACTTGAGAAACTCTTGCAGCTAGATCTGCCTGATGGTTGTGTTGCTGTTCCTTAGTAGCTTTGCTCTTAGGAATGTGAGCATCAATGTGTCTCACCTTCACTGGAATTCTCTCGACTCGATCAGCAATGTCCTGCCATAGGTCGGCTGCCCAAATGGGTTTTCCTTTCCTCTGCCAACCATCCTTTTTCCAGTTCTTTAGCCAACCCCACAGAACATTGGCTACCATCCATGAGTCGGTGTAGAGATAAAGCTTTGGCCATCTCTCACGTTCAGCTACATCGAGAGCTAGCTGGACAGCTTTTACCTCGGCGAACTGACTGGATTCTCCTTCTCCATCCTTCGCCTCTGCAACTCGGCGTGTTGGACTCCACACTGCAGACTTCCACCTTCACTTGTTTCCAACAAGACGACAGGAACCCTCTGTGAACAAATCATATTTCTTTTCATCATCAGAAAGTTCATTGTAACAACTGTATGCTTCCTCCATTGTTTACCAGTTAAACTTATATTAACCTCCACCTTACTTGACTCTTGAGATCCACCAGTGACTCCCAGAATAGTTATAGACTCTGATCCCTGATAATTTGATGGCATTATGGTGCACTGAGCTCCTGTGTCAACCAAGGCCCTGTACTTCTGAAATTGTGAAGTGACAGGCCACTGGATGTACACTGCATCCAGCTGCATCTCGATCCTCTGATGATCTCAATAACTCAGCTATATTTTTAAGACAAATTTTCTCTTCCTCCCCAGCAGAAGTACCTTGCTGTCCTCCCCCATCAGCTCCTGGATCAGCTTTGGCCTTTCCACTCCTTGTTGTTAAAACTGCTACTTGCTTAATTGGAGCTGTGTTTGAATTTACAGCCGCCTTAACAGAAGCTGACAGGTTTTGAGACTGACCAGCTGCTGCGGAGGATGCTTCCGGTCCTGCCGTAGGAGGAGGAGGGAATGACTTTGCCTCGTTAATGGAGGCTGCTGAAGACGTGGGAGCCGCCATGTTAGGAGCTGCCACAGCCCCTGGATGCTTGCCAGAATCAGCAACAGCACTGTTCAAAGCAGCCTTTCCGATAGACTTTTTAGCTTTATCTTTAAGTGATACAGATTCTCCACCCTCCTCATCACTAGAAGTCTCTGGAACAGAGCCAGAGCTGTTCTTCCTTTTTGATCTATGCTTTATAATGAAACAGGCCTTAGATACCTTTCTCTCCCGGTACAGTGCTACTAACAAGCCCACATTAATTATCACCGATAGCAGGATTACACAGATCGAAAAAATCAGCTTTGGATCCCAGCCATCACTTAAAATTACTCTTTCACCTACTGGAATCTTAAACTCCCTTATCTCAATTGGTAGAGTGCTAGATGTCACATTTCTGTATCTTGTAAGCCAAAAGAACCCCAGACAGCGGTGATACAGAAGCTGAATATTATATTTAAACCATAAATATAATTTTTGCATTAAATATTTACCTATTTGATCGAGAAGTAAACCTAAACAATATTTGTAGATCAGGACAGAACATACTGAAAAGAGCAATTGCTTAAAAATCCAAAACACCTTCATGTTTGCTAGTCCGACTCGAGCAGGCAATAAATCAAGCTAATTATCCCCAAGCCCCGAGTTGGGTGGCCAAAAAAAAATGTAGTGGGTTGAGAGAAGGCCTAGCTCTCCCTCCCCCACAAAGAGGAAAAAAAAACCCCACAGCTAACTCAGTCAGAAAAGCAAAAGGAATGCTATATTTACAAGCAAAAATGAAATGCAGGTTATATATATACACAATATACAGTGTTTACAATATATATACAGCAAAGAAAAATACAGGAACAAAACTCCCTCCTCCGGACAGAGGAGGGTTCCCCCTCTGTACCCCCCTCTCTCCCCCTACCTCCCTTTTTTCCCAAAAAGGGCTAGAGAGAGAGAAAAGGTAATTAATAAGGATGAAATTTTGTTAGGCCTCAAAAGCGCACGCAGGATTAGTGCTTATCTGGTATCCAAGGTCAAACTCCGGCTGCTCAGAAGCAGACAGGCTGGAAAAGCAAGACAGAGAGAAACTGAGAAAAATTCCAACTGAACTAAAACTTAAAGTTGCATTCTACCAATCTACCAATGAAATTTGTTTAGAATATCTGATTGTTTTTGTTATTCCAAAACATTCAGCCAGAGTGTCCCAGCACTGTCCCTTTCTTAAAGGCACAGCCTCAAAACGGTCGCAACTGAACTGATTTAATAGTTGAGATAGGTGTGCAGTTCCGAGTACCTCAGTCCTGAGGTTGTCATGGGGCATTTCACTTGTCCTCATCTCCCCATGAGCTGGTATCTATGCCCTGCGCTTTCACTGGTCATAATACATGCCTTAAATAACAGCCCAAGCCTAAAAATAGCGGTAGCTTGGGAGGCTGGTCTTAAAACTAGACCTGTGTCCTCAACATGGACATGTTCCAGCCAAGACGGCAAATGCCAGTGATTCTCACTGGATTAAATGGTTCGGAGGTCTAGGAACAGCTTGCAATCACTAACAAGCTGAGTTAGCAGCCCGCCTACCTTCACATGTGTCCTTGTGCTTGTCCCCACAACAGGGACTCTCCCATGAGCCTCAGAGTCTCATCTAGTTTAAAAGATGGTTTCTGGTAGTAAATGGTCAGTGGATGTCCTTCCATCACCTGTTTGGACTCCTGCTACTGTCTTAGTGAAGACCCAGTGATCACTGGTCAACATGAGTGGTGAAGTTCACCAACTCTGATTAAAACTACTACCAGTTCACTGACCTGGTTGATCCCATGGGCCTGTATTTGCAAGACTCATGGGATGGCACAAGGGAAAAAAAGGAACCAAATGCAGGGAGGCAAGGAGGAACTTCTCAAGCAGCTGCCACCAAAACCACTTAACACAAAACTCTGACCTCAGCCACCTACTTCCCTATTTGCCTTGCAAAGACTGAGAAAAGTGGAGATGCAGCAAGCTGGACGTTAATAAGCAATTTATGTTGCAGCCAGTATGAACCAGTCTAGGCAGCATGACTGGTGTTTGTCATTCCAAGGGCTGCAAGGGGGGTGGGATGGGGGATTTACAGATCAGCCCACGCATTTCTGGATAATCTGCGGGCTGCCTTTACGTTCTATATAAATAAAAATAATTAAAAGCGGATGTAACTAATTGGAATCCAATCCATGGCAGAAACACAATCCATTTTATTGCTAAGCCTCTGAGTCACTCCATCCTCTGGATGGTTATTTTTCTGCTTTTCCCTAATACAATCTCAGCGCTGCATTTCACACTGTCAATAGATCTAGCAGTGGGTTGAAGCTGCTGGGGCTTGACTGCAGGTAGAAGAGTGTATACTGAAAATCAGTCAGGATCAGAGTGGGGAGTTGAGGGTTGATGCTGGAAAGAGTGTCAGGATTTGGGGGTCTTGGATGCTCAGTTGTCAGGTTGCCCAGTTGTCAGCACACTGGGAGGCAGGATCTTTTAGGTTGGTGATTTGTAGAGAGTAGGCTTGTAGCTGGTTGCTGTAGGACTAGAGTTAGGCTTGAGTTTGGTCTGCTCCCAAGGAAGCCATTTAGAGTATTTAAGGAGGACAACATCCTTGTGTCTTGGAGAGCCTGACACTGACTGTAGCTCTGAAGTGTCCCTGTGTGAACATAACCAGCCAGTCTATTGGCAATATGCATTGGGACATCTGGGTCATTGCAGGCTTGTCCTTACGTGGAATCAGCTACTTGTTTATGGATAGTGTTAGAAGATGCTTATCAGGTCAAATTATTTGATTCTTTTTCTTTTAGAGAGTCAGCACATTGACTAAAATCCCACACATAACTAACGTGTTCTATAGGTCCATCCCCTAATGAAGGGAAGCAAGTGTATGGAAACAACCAAGCAGGGAATATCCTTCCTCAAGCCTGGTGTCACTTCCTGTCCAACTGTTAGCCTAAATAAGGAAACACAGCTGCAGGGATGGTACTATTCAGCACTGGTGAGGCCACATCTGGTGTACTGTGTCCAACGCTGGGCTTCCCAGTACAAGAGAAATATGGATGTACTGGATAGAGTCCAATGAAGGGCCACTAAGGCAATGGAGGGGTTGGAGCATGTCTCCTGTTAAGGAAAGTCTGAGAGCTAGTACTGTCCAGCCTGGTGAAGAGAAGGCTCAGGGGATCATCCCAATGTGCATAAACACCTGAAGGGAGGGTGCAAGGAGGACAGAGCCGGGCTTTTTTCGGCGGTGCCCAGTGACAGCACCAGAAACAGTGGGCGCACTGAAACACAGGAGGTGCCATCTGAACATCAGGAAACACTTCCTAAATCTGAGGGTGACCAAGCATTGGCAGATGTTGCCCAGGGGAGTTGTGGAGTCTCCATCTGTGGAGGTAGATATTCAAAAGCCACCTGGACATGGTCCTGGGCAGCCGGCTCTAGGTGGCCCGGTTTGAGGAGGGAGGACAGATCAGATGACCTGCAGAGGTCTCTTCCAACCTCAACTGCCCTGGCATTCTGAGAGCTTGCTCCTCAGCCTTACTCCATTAGGACTGAAGTATGGCTCTTGATCACTTGAAATGTGTGTTGCTACATGAGCTGTATATCCATAACATGTACAGGGCTGTGCGGAGCTGCCTTTGGAAGCTGGTATGTTTGCTCCCAAATCTGCTTACAAAGAAAAAAAGAAAAGGGAAAAAAAAAAACAAACCCAAACTATCACATGTTCAAAAATCAGTGATGGGAATCCCAGGTTTCATTCTGTAAATCTACTGGGTCTTGGTTTTCATCATGATCTGTTCTTGGGATAAGGCTTGTCTTCCTTGACCTCCTGGGAAGAGCATGTTGTTCCCAGGTTTGATGGCCCCGGGGGAAAGCAAAGCTCAAAGCAGGGCTCAGCAGTGCTAGCACAGCAGCAGGGCCAGCTGTGGAGGAAAGTCCTCTCCCTGTGCATGTAACATGGTCTGTCTTGGCCCCTCCTGGGAACAGCAGTCCTGCCATTGCTACCATCACCTCATCTCAGGGAGGAAAGCTCTGCTCCAGACTCATTCCCAGGCTCCTGAGGGTTGTTATTACCTTTCACAATTAGATGTGAAGAAAGGGATCTGTGCCTGCCTGTTAAGGTGTAGGGCTGAGTGTTGGAGGCAGGGCAGCTCTGTGGAGAGAGAAGGGCTGTCCTTGTAAAAGAGCACACCAAGCCCAGGGTGCTTTATTTTTGGCCAAAAACCCAGCACGGGTTTCTGTGCTGACGGGGCTGTGATTTCTCACATTGGTAAGGCCCTCACACAACTCCTCAAATAACAAGGCAGGCTTATTTTCCTCACTTGCCAAGGTGTGTGTGTGTGGGGGGGAGGAGCATAGGAGGCAAATTTAATCCTCAGGTTGGCATCTGTGGGTGTCTGGGTATTTATATGACTCTGGCCGTGGCAGTGTGCTTTGCTCAGGGTTACCAGCTGTCTGAGAGGTTTATAATGAAGATTAACTCTGCAAAAGCTGTTTAAAATTTAATAATTACATAAAATACTTATGCTGGCTGTTCCCTTTAAACCAAAAGAAGAGCAAGTCCACTCTGCAGGTCCCCAGTGCCAGCACAGGGAGACATGCAAGGGAATGCATCCTATGGTGGTGAGCGTTGAGCTCTCCTGGGTCCTGGAAGGGCTGGACCAAAGGCGCTGTTATAGATGTGACTTCCTTGTAGCATGTGGTGGGAAGGGGGTCATGTCGTGTGCTCACCCTCAAATTCCTGGGTCTGAAACATGTTTGTAACCATATATGGCTGATCACAGACCTTCCTCAACTCCCTGTTTTGGTTGAGTAAATTTCCAGAGAGCTTGTGGGAATTGTTTGTCAGGAGTCCCTTTCCTGTCCTGTTGCTTAAAAAAAAAGAAACCCAAACATTAAGTGGTTTGTTGCCCAAACAGTGCTTGCTGGGGATGTGAATCACTGGCTTCTAGGACGGTCTGATACCAGCACTGTCCTCCATGGGGAAGCTAGCAAATCACTAGCAAGCCTTCATAATTGTGTCCTTTCCCCCTGTCCAGACAAAGCCATAGTAGAGGGGCAGAATTGCTTCCCTTGACCTGCTTGGTCATGCTGCTTTTGATGCAGCCCAGGATATGGTGGGCCTGCTGGGCTGTGAGCACACATTGTCGACTCATGTCCAATTTTGCATCCACCACTTCTGCCAAGTTCTTCTCTGCAGGGCTACTCCAATCCCTTCATCCCCCAGCATGTGCTGATACTGGTGATTTCCCTGACCCAAGTGCAAGACTGTGCACATCTTCCAAACTTCCTCATTTAGGATCTGAATTATTTGGGTGGGAGGAATTGAGATTCCAATAATCTCCCCTTTTTGGTGGAGGTTGGTGAAATTTTCACAATTTGGAAAGGTATGTGTTGAGATTTGGAATTCTTAAGTCCCGTTTTGGCAGAGCCACAGTGTCTTGTCAGCTGGAGTTTGGATGTGCCATGTCCTGGCTGGCTTGTACATGCAGGCTCTTGATGTGTGCTCAGAGGTGAAAAATAGGCAGCTATTTCACATGAGTCAGGAGGATATTTGAAGGAGGTAGGTGGGCTGAGCTCAGGAAGAGAGCTGGATTTGCAGTGATTGGGAGCTGTTATCTGAATGTAGGAGAGGGATGGAATTCATCACTGCAGTTCTCTTGTCTGACTTGCATGTACTCTTGGGCTATGCTCTCCACCCATGACACTTCATTCTTAAGGTCTCTCTAAGTGTCAAAATCAAGCCAGCCTGTTGCAGTCAGGATTTGTCACCACATGTGATGTACAAATTAATACTGCCCTTCTCTGGGATACCTGCATCAGTGGTAAGCTCCAGGTGCTCCCGCCTGGACTGTTACTGGAATGGTGGAGGTGAAGTCCCAAAAGTGCCATGGTGGGATGATGAAGGGCTGGAGCATGAAGTGTCCTGAAATCCAGCCATTCTGAAAATGCATGAAGCTAGCACGGGCACTTGGGCAGGTGAGCTGCTCACTAGGTGAGGCAATGTGTACCACAGGTCCTGGAGGATCTTTGTTTCCCAATTATTTCCCAGCTGTATATAACAGCTTATAAGACTGTGTTAATCCTTTTCTCTGTGCCATGTCCCTTCACTCTTAGTGGGATGGGAGGACACGTGGCTTGGCAGGGCCCTGTAGACTTGAGCATGCAATTTTCCCTTAATGGCAGCAGCCTCTCAATGAGCAGTCTTCTGAAAAATACCAAATGACATTTGGCTTGAGCTCCAAAAATGAGAATAACGATGGCTTTGTTGTGAGAGGATAGGGAGAGGAAGGAACCAAAGATGCTATGTGGCTAGGCTGTGGTTAGACTTTACTGTATCTGTTGCCAGGTGCTTGGGTGTGACCTTCTGGCAGGGTAGCTCTTCTCCTCTTGTTGATTTTGCTTGAAGATGTGAAAAAGTAATGGCAGAAAGAGAAGTGGTCTCTTGTAGTATTGTACATAAGCATGCCGGTGCTGCTGGTCATGGCCCTGTGCTGCGCTGGCTTCTTGCCCTGCTTGGGGCCAAGCAGTTGCTGGAGAGCTGGGTTCATGTCCAACCTGTAAATAGCATTATGGGAGATAAGTGAGCCTTGTCCAGAACAAGCTCAAGGGAGTCATTAAAGCTCAGCCAAGTCCCCTGTGCTTGTGTGATGACCACCTTGGTGGTATTCATGAGTAGAAGGAGCAACTACTCTATCTACACCAGATTGTATACCCCTGTGAGGTGGGAGATTTCCAAAGGAGCAGGAAATGGGTGGGAAAAATCTTGAACCTGATTCAAAATAAGCAAATGAAAGTCACTGAAATGGTGTTTATGAGGAAGACTGAGGCAGAGGTGAGCAATGTGTTTGGAGGCAAGAGGCCTGTCTACAGATCTTCCCTGCTTCTCCAGGAATGTCCTCCTTTCAGCTCAGTGTCTTGTTGATGAGCTGGGCACATATACAGCAGTGCTGTTTGCAGATGCCAGTCTGCAGGCATCTGTCTCTAGACTTGTCTTCATTTGTCTTAGTTTGCTCTTGCTGTAGACATGCCTGATTGTGCCCATGTTTGCACAATATGGAAACAAAACCCTAGAGAGATATGGAAGAACACTTGCCTATGCACAACATGTTGGCCTTGTCTTGGCATTGCTCTGGGGTTACCACTACTCTAAAATACTAGGTGGTGGTATGGAGTAGCTGGTCAAAATATCTAGAGAATTGCAATGTTTGGATAATGGCAATTCAAATGCCACCTTCCCAGGTACCCAGGACACACATGGATGCCCTAGGTCCTTCAGGTACAGTTGTTGCTTGCTCTGGAATGTCCATGGCACATACAGCTCTGCTGGATGCAGCCATGGGGGTTTCATAGCAAGGGCTCCTCTTTAATTCCAGTGTCTGAGGCAAGCAGAGCTGAGTGAAAAATGGTGATTGTCCCTGCTGGTGATGAGGGAGAAGTGGGTGGCAGCTCCTCCCAGGCTATTCCTGTGGCCTATGCTAAAAAATAGAGGGACTCAGTCTGCTCTTCAGTATTTGCGAGCTCAGAGCAGCTTTAGCATTGTGCTGACATGGCTGTGACCAGCTTCAGTGGTAAGCATGAGATGGGTGGCTTAAAGCAACATCTCTGCTGAGCTTGGCCATTTTGCTTGGGATTGCTGGGGTCTAGAGGTTTTTGAATGTCATCCTCAGCCTCAATATGCAGATGAGTGAACCCGGTGGGAGAAGGTCCATGTGGTTCAATGGATGGGTAGGAGCCAAGACCTAAGGTACAGCTCAGGTTTTTTGCTCCATGCACACTGGTGAGCACCTTCCCATCCTAACAGGATCCTCTGGCACTACTAGTGCTCTGCGTAGTAACCTGTAGAGCTTCTGGAAATATGGGAATAACAGGACTGTAAGCTTATTATAAGCATTAACATTTTATTTTTATTTTAAACAAGTGAATTAAGTTACTCAAAATTGCTGGAGCAGTAATACTTGGCAGCATGCAGCCACAACTTGTCATGTAATGGCTTTAATCTTATTTTTCAAGAACAGAAGGAGCAATGGTTTTCTAACTGATTGGAGCCAAATCTGTCCTCATGTCTGGGTCTCTTCCATATCTCTTTGGGGTTTTGTTTGCACAATATTGTAGTAAATGTAGTGAGCATATGGGGCTTAAATTCATTTGATAGTTGCAAGAAAATGAGTTTAAGGTTCTTATAGTATTAAGATAGATATTTCCAAATTAGTTTTTAATGGAACATTTGTTCTCCAGAGATCATTACACGCCATTAAGTCCTCAGCTGTGTGCATTCTTGTGCCCTGGGATATTATTGCCAAGGGATATAAAAATGTTTATGGGGCCACTTTATTGAACAGTGAGATTAAATATACTAAACTTGAGAATGTCAGTGGGAGCATGAGCTTTGTGTTGTAAATCCTGTGTGAGAACATCAGGATTTAGATGTCGTAACACCACATAAAACTGGTGCAAATCAAGTTGCAACCAGCTGCAAATGTTTCTCACCAGTACAGCAGTTGTAAATTCTGGGGTTTGTCAATGTTAAATACATAGAGGAGAGCAGGTGGTATATGGGTTTGTCCTTCCCTGGAAGGACTACATGTGCTATATGGGGGGTCATAAACCAGTAAATTATGTTTTAATGCTTTTAGATGACTGATGTGCATAAGAGTGGGTATAGGCAAAGATCCCACCCAGCTCACCAAAGGGCAGCACTGTCATTTTGTGTGTGTACATATACACCTACAAAACAGGCAGCAATAACTGTCCATGTATTTATG
Organism: Melanerpes formicivorus; assembly: GCF_026170545.1. Taxonomy (NCBI): domain Eukaryota; kingdom Metazoa; phylum Chordata; class Aves; order Piciformes; family Picidae; genus Melanerpes; species Melanerpes formicivorus. The sequence goes on along the minus strand of NW_027142485.1, from coordinate 182,570 downwards.
TATGCACATATATGCACTGTGATGTATATATGCAGTGCATAAATTGTTATCTATGTGTCTGTGTATAGAGACATAATAGGTAGTACCAGACCTGCTCATCTCTCTTTCCATCGCTGTCATTATCTTGGTGCACAAGCCTTGCACAGCTTTCTTTTTCACCCTTGTACACAAGTATACTTTTTTTTTCCTCCTCTGATAAAATTAAGCATCATCTTGATAAACCTGGAGTTTTGCTGCTTTTATGACAAAAGTGGTTGAATTTGCTGGTTGAAAGAATCAGATTCCAAACCCAAGTTGGCTCTGAGTACCGTGAGGTCCTGGCTGTGTTAACCTAGCTTAGAAGTGAAAACTTGTCTATATATAGCAGATCTTGGTAAGCCAGCATGGATTTAGGAAGGGCAGGTCCTGCCTCACCAACCTGATCTCCTTCTATGATCAGGTGACCCGTCTGGTGGATGTGGGGAAGGCTGTGGATGTAGTCTACCTGAACTTCAGCAAGGCTTTTGACACCGTCCCCCACAGCAAACTCCTGGCCAAGCTGTCAGCTCGTGGCTTGGACAGCAGCACTCTGTGCTGGGTTAGGAACTGGCGGGAGGGCCGAGCCCAGAGAGTGGTGGTGAATGGTGCCACATCCAGCTGGAGGCCAGTCACCAGTGGTGTCCCCCAGGGATCAGTTCTGGGCCCCATCCTGTTCAGTATCTTTATTGATGATCTGGATGAGGGGATTGAGTCAGCAGTGTGCCCAGGTGGCCAAGGCCAGTGACATCCTGGCCTGCATCAGAAATAGTGTGGCCAGCAGGAGCAGGGAAGTCATTGTGTCCCTGTACTCAGCACTGGTTAGGCCACACCTTGAGTCCTGTGTCCAGTTCTGGGCCCCTCAATTTAAGAAGGACATTGAGACACTTGAACGTGTCCAGAAAAGGGCAACAAGGCTGGTGAGAGGCCTTGAGCACAAGCCCTACAAGCAGAGGCTGAGGGAGCTGGGATTGTTTAGCCTGGAGAAGAGGAAGCTCAGGGGAGCCCTTATTGCTGTCTACAATTACCTGAAGGGAGGTTGTAGCCAGGAGGGAGTTGGTCTCTTCTCTCAGGCAACCAGCACCAGAACAAGAGGACACAGTCTCAAACTGCCAGGGGAGGTTTAGGCTCAAGGTGAGGAGGAAGTTCTACACAGAGAGAATTGTTAGCCATTGGAATGGGCTGCCCAGGGAGGTGGTGGAGTCACCATCCCTGGAGGTGTTCAAGAGGGGATTGGACGTGGCACTTGGTGCCATGGTTTAGTAGTCATGAGGTATTGAGTGACAGGTTGGACTTGGTCTCTCAAGTCTTTTCCAACCTTATTGATTCTATGAAGGATTTGGGTCAAATATACCTGTATGAGACTGTATAGGGGGTTTATATCTATATATGTGTGTGTGCTTGTATATAAAAGCATATTTGTACACATATATAAAATCTATATGATAGAAAAATGTGTATATGTATATACATTAAAATCTATCAGGCTGTATAGATATTTTATAGGTTTGTGCACATCTGTTAAATAGAGAGATACATTAAAAAGTATAAAAATAGATATATAGAGAGAGATACAGAAATCTGTGTGTTCATGTACACACACATCTATAGAAGATAGAATAGAATAGAATTAACCATATTGGAAGAGACCTTTGAGATCATTGAGTCCAACCTATCATCCAACACTATCTAATCAATTAAACCATGGCACCAAGCACCCCATCCAGTTTCTTCCTAAACACCTCCAGTGATGGCGACTCCACCACCTTCCCGGGCAGCCCATTCCAATGGCCGATCACTCTTTCTATGAAGCACTTCTTCCTAACATCCAGCCTAAACCTCCCTTAGCAAAGCTTGAGACTGTGTCCTCTTGTTCTGGTGCTGGTTGCCTGGGAGAAGAGACCAACCCCCACCATTTAGTACTAAAAGGCTGCAATAAGGTCTCACCAGAGCCTTCTCCAGGCTGAACAATCCAAACACTCTCAGCTGTTTTTCATAGGAGATATGTTATGGCCCTCTAACCATTTTTGTGGCCTCCTCTGGGCTTGCTCCAACCCTAACCCTAACCCAGCCCCCACCTGGCCATAATCTCTCTTCAGGTAGTTGTAGACAGCAGTAAGGCCTGCCCTACAGGATACATATATATATATATCTCAAGCTATATTGTTTATATGTGTGTATATATATATAAAGTCATATGCATCTAGATCAGGCTGTATGGTGTATATGTTTAGGGTTTTCTAACATACATGCATCTATATGGCTATATTGGGGCTTTGATGTGAAGGTGCAGTTGGGAGATCTGGTCTAAACTGTGTTAGAAATTGTTAACTTTTAGGCCAGCAGGAAAGACCCTGGCTATGATACTGCTCTGTTAGCAGCTGGTTTTGCTGACACAGCTGTTTGTGTGCAGAGGGAAGGAGAACTAGTCCCTGTAGCAATGGAGATGTACTGGCTTGCAAGGAAATCTGAGGGTGGGGTTCTCTTTCTGGGAAAAGTGAGTTTCTCTCTTCAGCTTGCCTATGCCAACCCTTTGTGTGGTGGTTTAAAGCAAGGTGATGTTCAGCTTGATAAACCAAGGTTAATGAGCTGTTGTAGAAGACATATGGCTGTATTTGAAGGTAGTAGGTATATGTGGGTTTTGCATTGCTCCCAAAACTAAAAGGAGGAAACTCACCATTTTGACCCAACATGTCTCAAGGGCTCTTCTGTGGTAAATACTCTTCAGGTCCCCTACCAGATCTTCCATTCATCTAACACTTACCTGGTGCAGGGTTTCCCATTCTGTAACTGAGTAACGCCAGCAATCCGCACTGGAAAGGGCTGTGAATGTGACTGTAGTTGCTGTAGATGCTCTGTTACAGAAATATTTATAAAGAAGCTGTGGTGACTCACCTCTTAATCCAGCTCCTGTTCAAAGCACTGGCTATAATACATGTGTATGGGTGAGCACATTGCCATCTTCCCTGTTCCTGCAGCCATGCAGTGGCTGAATACCATGGTTTTTCCTGTGCTGAAGAGCCAGGAAATGTCATGGCTAAAGGAATGTGGTTCATTTTAGAGTGCTTGTGCCTTGATAGGAGCCACCTATGAGTCCGTCAGTCTTTACTTGCATAGCAGATGTTGAGAATGTTACAGATGCTGCTTGTCTGCAATACTCCCTGCAGCTTGGATTCATGAAAGATCTTAATTACACTTCCCAGTACTAACCCAAGAAAAGCAAAAGATGGCTATTTGGGGATGAGGGACAAGGTTTAGCAAAGCTTAAGTTTGCAGCACTGGGAGGCTGCAGACCCCCATGCCTCACCTGTAGCTCTTCTGCCCCACAGGCATTGACATCCTGAAGCTCGTGGCAGCCCAGCTGGGGAGCCAGTGGAAGGACATCTACCAGTTCCTGTGCAACGCCAGCGAGCGTGAGGTGGCAGCTTTCTCCAACGGCTACGCGGCTGACCATGAGTGTGCCTATGCTGCCTTGCAGCACTGGACCATCCGTGGGCCTGAGGCCAGCCTGGCCCAGCTCATCAGTGCCCTCCGCCAGCACCGCCGCAATGATGTAGTGGAGAAGATTCGAGGTCTGATGGAGGACACCACACCGGTAATGATGGGCTGGGCATCCTGCACTGCTGTCTGTGCATTTTGTGTCTTGTCTGACCATGGCAAGTGCATAGATGTTGTTACAGTTTGAGCTGGGTGCCCCCCTGCAATGTTTACTTCCTGTGTCCAGAAGTCCAGCCCAGAGGGGTGGACACAGGAAATTATGTAGTATTTCCTACCACAATCCTTTGCACCACTATAAGATCCAGTGCGGAGTCTAGCACTCTCTCTTTTCTTCCTCCTCCGTCAGCCGGTAACTGGGGGAGATGTCTCCTGGCTTTGGGCCTGGCTAGGCCCAAGGCCATGGGGGGATGGGCAGTCTCAGATCTGGCCAGCTGAGACTAGCCTAGCAGTGGGAGGGGGAAGAAGGAGCCCTGGGGGTCTTGGGTGTACCCTCAGGTGGGGATGGGATCTCTCTGGGTCTGTTTTGGGATCTTTCTTTGTCACTGTGCTTTTGCTTTTCTGTAAAAGTTCACTGCTTTCTATTTAAACTTTCCATCACTTTTGCAATCCGTTTGTCTGAGTGTTTATTGTTGCCAGGGGTGGGGAAGGGGGCTGCCTCAACCCAGCACAGATGTGTGGCACCCAGCTGCAGCCTTGAGCTTAGCTCATAGCCAAGTAGCTGGACTCCACTTTGTCCCAGAACACCTCAGGGGTTATATTTAAGCTTTACATTGCTTTTGAGCAAAGCTTTGCTGAACTTTCTCAAAATCTTGACAAGCTGACAAGAACGGAGACCGGGACGACAGCACTCAATATGAGTGATAGAAATCATCGAAATTTATTGTTCCACACTTCATTATTTATAATCTTATCTTATGCATAGTTAATTCTATTCTAATTTAACACATACTATTGGTTTCTCTCTAAAAGGTTACATCATTGTTTTCACTACTCTGTAGAATTTTTCTACTCAATCTAATTGCTCTTTTTCCCAGCTCTTGTCTCCTCCTTATCTTGTTTGCCTCCCTTCTCAGGGGCAGCTGGGCTCCTACTTGATTGCTACAGAAAATCCTTCAAGGCCTAATTTGCACAGGTGTTCCTGGGACCCATGTCCCCTCTTGCTCAAAACAATCCCCAACAATTCCCCCGTTTTTCTTTTGTGCAAGTAAGGCCTTGGAGGCTATTCTTTGAACACTTTGCATAATACAATTATAAACAAGTTTAACAATAATCAAAATTAGTACAATAATACCTAAAAACCTTAAAGCTTCTTTTATCAATTGTATAACCCACTGTGGTGGGTGGAAGGGTAAGGCCGAGAAGCCTCCTCCCTTCCCCCTTGTAAAGTAAAAGGGAAAAAAAAATTGACGGGAAAGGAAAAAAAAACTCGCAAGCTGAATTAGCAAAGCAGTGGAGCTATATTTACAAAGCGATGTAGGGTTTGCAGGGAGATATTTACAAATTTACAATATCTACAATATATACAAAGATATACAACAGAGTAACACAGAAGTGAGAGTAATCCCTCTCGGCAGAGAGGGGTCCCCCACCTCCGCTCTCCCCTCTCTCCCCCCCTTTCCCCAGAATGGGATAGAAAGAGAAAGGAAAGAGAGGAAAAAAAAGTTAGAAGCAGTTCGTGTTAATTGGAAAGGAGTTAATATACAGGCCTGGTATCTTATCGGCCTCAAGGCCGAAGCCTTGGCAGAAAGCCCAGGACAGAAAGCTGTTGCCTGAAGAAGAGGCGGAAGCAAGACTGAAGATAAGGTGCTGGAGAAACTCAGTATAGTCCCAGCTCATAAAGTGCTTCCTCCCACTCGTCCAATGAAATTAGTTTAGACTATTCCTTCCGTTTACCAACTTCCGTCCACCATATTCCCTTTCTTAAGGGGGCAACGTCAACCGGCCACACCCACTGTGACACATTCCCAAACATTGATCTTAACCAATCATCTGAGGGACTTTTTACAATTATAACAGCACGCGTCTGATTCTTTAGCCACCTAATCTCAGCATGCATCGACACTCCATGATCAGACAAGTTAAAACAACACATTCCTTCAAAATCTTCGCATCCATGCCCTTGAGCCAACAACAAAAAATCAATTGCAGCACGATTTTGCAGTAATGCGTGCTTCAATGATTTTTGATCTAACAATAACTCTTCCAACACCTGAGTGGTAACATTTGCATTTTTTACTGACAAACACGCTAATTTTTCTACTGCACTCAAGGCTTTTCCTGCAGTGGCACCTGGCACAATTATACTTACAAAGGCTCTCATTGCATACCCCCATAATTCCACTTGGTCATTACAACTTGATGGTAATTGTGCAATTGTGCGGTTTTTCCGTAGTTGTTGTATTTGCTTTAAAAGTTTTAACCACTGAGTCTGAGATGGTGCTATTATGGATAAGGACCCTAAATAACAGGGACCCCCCCCCGGGTTAGCTGGCATTCCATCCACAGTAGTCACCATACACGATATATGGTCTCTTGGGACGAACGTCAGTCCATCCTTGTGAGCTGCGTTGTATCTCAACCGGCACTTTTCCCCAACTCTCTAACACTTGCTCAAAACCTTGCTGCCCTTTAAACATACCTCCTCCAAACACAATAAAAGTTCAAGTCCAGTTTCTCGATGCATTGCCAACCTGCTGAGAGCCCAATAATTGGAGTTCTTCAGGATCATACGGTAACCGCTGAGTCAGTCCCTTAATCAATAATGCACTACAATTTGCCATTTCACATTCATTACTACATCTATTACTGCTATAATTAACAAACATATTTACATCAAATCTGGGTATCCCTATTAAACACATCTGAAAAGGTTCACCCACAGTCTGTAAGCTCAAACAAAATTCGTTATTGTCTGTCATGTTGACCCATGTTGCCCATACAAGGCACAAAGCTTAATTTGAACTAGATAGAATGTTCTAACAGAGTTGGCATAATACATGGTCAAAGATAACAGACATTGTAAAGAAGAACTTAGCTCTTAATAGTTCCGATCTTTACATTTCACTCCTCTTATTGACAGAGAAGACTTGATTATGCCCGAACACATTGCACACAGAGATTAAGACACAAATGCAATCCTTAGCACTGTCTTTTACAATCTGCTTTAGGGGTGTGTTGCATCTTTATTTTCTCTAGGATGGTCAAAAATCATAAATTGTTTAATGGTAGCAAGATTTCTTTAATCTGTAAAGGTAGATCTGGCCAGGCTCTAGCTTCACAGACAGAAAACTTGCAGGCAAGCAGCAAGAGCAAAAGAGCTTCATTGCATTGCCCAATATAAAATTACCCATAATAATGTGTTTTTGCTCATCCTAGTAATACTAATCTCTTATTGGTACCATTAAAAAACTATTTTTTTTGCTATGGGGTATTCTCTCCTCCCCCCCCCCCCTTTTTTTTTATTTGTTTGCTTGTTGTTGTTTCCAACCTAAAATGAAAATGCATGTTGTGTTGTTATGAGTTTTGATTTTCCCTCTAAGTGTGTAAAATTATAGCAAACTGGTGAGATAACATATAAGTCCCTATGAACATTTTCTCTAATTACACAACAATCATCCAACCATAATATTTAGTCCTAATTCACATGATGCTGTGTTACATTCTTCTGATTGATGCTGTTGATCCCAGATTATCATAACAGTTATTGTGATTGATGTTCGACTTCATGGGAAATGCTGTTTCCTCATAGTCTTGATTCTTCTGCACATTAGCTAAGGAATACTTTTAAAAATTAATACCTATTTACTACAAACCTTAACTATATTACATGGAGCTCCTTTGAAATGCCTAGGCAGACAACTAAGAAGGTTCAAACCAAAAGAAAATCTTACAATTTGAACTCATTACTAAATACATACACCTTACTGCAATTACTATGTACTAAGTACCTGTAAATACCAAATGCTTACTATTCATTATTCTTATTAGAAAAACTTAGCAAAACTCTAAATAACGAATCTCTGAAAGACATTACAACCAGAAATGAGGAAATTAGCACTGTTGCTTTAAATCAGAGCAGAGTCGCACCAGAAAAGGGAAAGGGGGGGGTGTGTGGTGTAGCGCAGCTGTGGCCGCCACTGGGCCGCCGTTACTGTCGGTGCTGGCGGTATCGGTGGTGCGTCAGCCGATATCGTCTTTGTTGGAGCCGTCGGTATCCACGGAGGCCGGCAGGGCTCGCGGGAGGAGTGCGGTGGTAAGAACGCCGTAATCGCGAGCCTCCAAGTGCTCCATTTTTTCTAAGAGAGGCTGTAAAGCAAAGTCGGCGCTGTTTGAATTCCTCGCTGCTGGTGTTGTCGTCTTCCGAATCCGAGCCCTTGCTGGTGATATCAGAGGAAGATGTTGATAAACGGGATCGAACACACTGAGCTGCCTTTTTTCGGCTTTTTCCCCGCTGGGTGCAAACGGCAGTGGTGGGGGCTGGTAAACGCGGTGTGGTTGCCACAAGATGTATCTGGGGCGGCCCTGGTCGATACTTTTCAACCACATCGTTCGGTTGCAATTCAGATACAACTTGTGCTGCATCTTGTTCTGACAAAGTTGCTGTAACTGCAGCAGCCATTCGCTGTTCCAGCTTATATTTCTTAATACAGTTTATGCATTCTCTCCACAGCTTTTGCAGCTTGATAGCAGTTTTATCACCATCTATAACCAAGTCCCACAACTTGTTCCCGTACTCTCTCCAACAAGTTTCATCAAAATAACTATCTCTGCTCGGGAAATACCCTAAAGCGGATCCATGGGCCAAAAGCCCAGGAATTACTTTAGGCGCAACATCCGCCTTACATTTTTCTAAAAAACAATGAAATAAGGAGAGCGCTACCTCTTTTTCCATATTCACTGACGTCCGCGAGCCCTATGCTTCGCTGCCTTTCTTGCCGGTGTCCGCTTCTCCCTTCCTCAAGCCCGCTGATACCGGCCCGCCCTAGCTTACCGCTGGCCCACCAAGTCTAGCCCGCTGATCCTTTTCTCAGGCCCACCAATACTGGCCCGCCCAAGCTGCCGTCAGCCCGCCAAGTCTAGCCCGCCGACCCTTTCCACAGGCCTGCCAATATCGGCCCGCCAAGACTGGCCCACCCGAGCCTTCCTCCGTGGTCGGCTCGCCCGTAATTCCCGGGTGTGGTCTCCACTGTCGTCCCCGTCGACACGGCTCAGAGTACCCGCAAGATTTGGGTCCCTGGTTCAGGCGCCACTTGAAGAGAACGGAGGCAGGGACGACAGCACTCAGTATGAGTGATAGAAATCATCCAACTTTATTGTTCCACACTTCATTATTTATAATCTTATCTTATGCATAGTTAATTCTATTCTAATTTAACACATACTATTGGTTTCTCTCTAAAAGGTTACATAATTGTTTTCACTACTCTGTGGAAGTTTTCTGCTCAGTCTAATTGCTCTTTTTCCCAGCTCTTGTCTCCTTATCTTGTTTGCCTCCCTTCTCAGGGGCAGCTGGACTTCAGCATACCAAGCAATCAGCACTTTCCCACAGCTCCTACTTCATTGCTACAGAAAATCCTTCAAGGCCTAATTTGCACAGGTGTTCCCCAACAAGCTCTTGAGCCTCATGTGTTGGTACTTGAGCCCTTGTGTTGAGGAGATGGAGGGGGAAAAGCATCCCTCTTTCAACTTGCTCAAAAATGCTGTTGGTAATTCCCCAGGATTTTGCAAGAAGAGCTGAGCATCCTTGAGCTCTAAGTGGTGGTGCTGTAGAGCAGCTGGTCACTTCCTCTAAGGCAGTGACTGGTGGCATAGGACAGTCCATGTGTGTTATCTTCCAGAGTAGTTGCCCTTCTGTGGCAGTTCTGGCCTTAAAACAAGCTTCCTCATTTTGGGACAACAAATTGCTGCAGAATATCCTGTAGCAAGTTCTTGGAGTGTAAGTTGTTGGAAGCTGCCTCAGTAACCTTTGTGGTTTGTTTTGACAACTCCTGTTTTACCTCTTGGTGTGTTTTGGGGTTTTCTGCTCTGGTAATTCAGTGGTCTTCTAGAAATGTTTTTAAAGGTGATTCATGAGGCTTCTTCTGAACATGGAAGCCAATGGGACAACACATGGATGGAGGTGAGGGTGGTTGAGGAAGGGCTTTTTCCTCTGAGCCAGTTGGAGAAACATCTGTTGGCCTCAGAATTCATTCAGACCCAAAGGGTGTGCATCTGCAAACCTTTGAGCTTTTTGTGCTGTAGAGAGAGTGAGGACTTGCATAAGCAGTGCAAATGCATGTGTCCTCCCTGCAGCTAAGTGTGAAGTCCTTGGGGTGACCGAACCCAACAGCAAGCGTCCAACACACAGTGGTCTATCTTAGATGAGCCTGGTAGGAATGCATGGGTACCTGTGCTGTCTGTGATGTCTTTGGCCCTTGCCTGGCATCTCTGGGTGCAGATGGGCACTCACTTCTCTCTCCCCATGACCCTGTATCATAAGAAGCACCAATAACCCCAACTGATAGGTAGAAATTGTGTTACTGGGTAACAATTACACCTCCTTTGCGCCTATGTTGGGGGAATCCCTGCTATCATTGGAGGCTGGGGGATGATATTGAGAGCAACCAGATAGAGGAGGACTTAGGTGGATGAAAAGCTGGACGTGAGACACCAGTTAGCACCAGAAGGCCAACTATATTCTGGGCTCTATCAAAAGTAGTGTGGCCAGTAGATCAAGGGAGGTGATTCTGCCCTTTTACTCCACTCTGGTGAGACCCCACTTGGAGTACTGTGTCCAGCTCTGGAGTCTTCAGCACAGGAAAGACATGGACCTGTTGGAGTGTGTCTAGAGGATGACCACAAAAATTAGAGGGATGGAACACTTCTGCTATGAAGAAATGCTGGGAGAGTTGGAGTTACAGCTGGAGAAGAGAAGGCTCCTGGGAAATCTTACTGTGGCCTTTCAGTACTCAAAAGGGAGCTTATTGAAAAGATGGGGAGAGTCTTTTTTACCAGAGGCTGTAGTGACAGAACAGGGCATGATAATTTCAAACTAAAAGAAGATTTAGACTAGATAGAAGGAAGAATTTTTTACAATGCGGGTGGTGAAATACTGGCCCAGAGAAATGGTAGATGCCTTATTCCTGAAAACATTCAAGGTGAGGTTGAAGATGTCCCTAATAAATGCAGGGGAAGTGGATTAGATGACCTTTAAAGGTGCTTTCCACTGTAAACAACTCTATGATTCTGTAACTCTCAGACAGCAAATCGGTACCCTAAACACAACCAGCCTTCCTTCAAAATCCTACCCCACTCGCAGAGGTGAAGCTGCTTTCTCCCATAGTGCCCCATTCCCCTTGGCAACCTCTCAGATTTTAAAACCCAAATATTTACAACCCTTGATAGGAACAGGGGAATTAATTGGAGTCTCAAAAGCATTACAATACGTGGCAGGAACATTTTTCCTTGGAGAAGGGAATGGCTTGTCAGCTCTTTTAGCTTCAGGAGATTATGCTGGTTTTGCATCGTGCTGAATGAATTTAGGTTAAAACGGGATTAGCCTCCTGAATCACTTTGCTAGGGTTTTTGCAGCTGATCCAGAAAATACGGTGAACAGAGCAGCTGTGGGAAGGTTTTTTGGGGTGTATTTAACTCTCAGGGATCTTATTAAAGGTTGGCATTGGCCACAAATACTTCTCCAGTTTGAGGTTTGCAAAATCTCTCCCCTTGCAGGCAGGTTTGCTGGGCAGTGGCATGTGAGCTGAGGCACACCCCAAATTAGTGCTGCTGACAGGAGCAAATATAGGGGATAAATGGGGGGAAGAAGAGATACATTTTTCTCTCTGCTCTCCCAGTGAATTATAGTTCAATGTTTTGGGATTAAACTTAGAAAATTTCAGTGTGGTGCAGGCATTGGGTAATTGAATTTTTTTTGGGTTCATAATAGCATTTTGCAAATACCAAGGGGTGTCTGCTCCCTCATGCTGGTCTACTAGGGCTATTGCTGGCATGGAAGGCCTTGTTGGCTACCTTAAGTGTCTTACCATGAGCAATGCTTTAAGTTTTTACTTTTTTTTATTTCAGCTGAGGTCAGCACAACCATACGTATTTGAGGGAATGGATGGAGGGGAGGCAAACGGGGTGTTCAGCAGCACAGCCTCAGGAAAGCTTAAAAGAAATAATAAATTTCTAAGGCAGATGTTGAAGATGGAGAGGGGCATGCTGTAGACCTGAGCTCAGCAAGATTTAGGTCTTTGGCTAATTGCATGATGTGGATAATCCCATGAATCAGCAGATATGTCAGGGCTGGGTCTTTAGGGAGGTGGGACTTTAGGGAGGTGCCAGAGGAAATGAGGATATGAAAGTGGCCCCGTGTCCAGGCATGTGGCTGTGGCAACACTTCTTGGCTCCTTTTCTTCCTCTTTCACAGGTCAGAACCCTGGGGGGAGGGGGTCAAGAGCCTAAAGCAGAGTTCCCCAAATACAGCCACCAGCAGCTCCTGCCCATAATTTATAAAGTAGTGTCAATAATATATGAACATTAATATAAACTTTACAGTAGAAGTGGTTATATTTGAGGTTTCCCTCCTGTGGTAGCCACATCTCCTTGGGTGTGTGTATTTGCACTATGATGGGCTTGGGAGCTTAAGATGAAAGTAGAATATGGTGGGGTTGTAACAAGGTGAAGTTGGTACCAATTTAGCCTGTTATTGAGTTTGGAAACTCTTCATCATGGTTCCCTCAAGATGCCATGGTTTGAGTTGAAACAGTGGATGGGTAAATTGATAAATAGGAGCCACCACAAGCTCTCACGGAGATGTTAATTCCTGCTTAGAGAAACATTTGACCAGGGCTGGTGAGGAAGAGCTGCTTTCTCTGTGGTTGGCTGTGTTTTGGTCTTGGCATCTGAACCCTCCCCAGACAAGACGTTGCCTGTCCTTGGGTTGCTTGAGGCTTTGAGTAGCTCTTCTCTAGGGTTGTCTCATGTTGGGGGATGCCACCACAGAGGTGGTGGTGAGTGCTCTTCTGAAACCTGGCCAGTTTCAGAAGAGCACTAGGCTGTTCTGAAGAGGCTAAGGACACAGAGAGGATGTTTGGACTTTCCTATTCCAAGGTGCTGAGCACCCTTGGGCCCTTTCCATCCTGTCAAAATTCTTGACTCCTGCTCTGCAGCATCTGCACGCCATCACTGCATCTCTGCCCCCTTGATGAGACCTTGTGGCCCAGCTAATAGTGTTTCACCTTCCAAAACCTCATCTGCCCTGAAGGTGGACCCGCAAACACCACATGCACCATGAAACTGCTCATCCAAGCAGGTCCTCCTTATGCCTGTGGGAGCCATAATGAGTGTCTTCTGTCAACCCTGCCCTGCTTTCATGTGCTGGGATTTCTCCTTCTGCATCCTTTATGGAGGTGTAACAGATGTGGGAATAGGGCTGGTGTCAGCTGGGTGTCATCTTTCAGCAGGGAATCTAGGAAACAGTGGCCATGGTGCTAAATTTATCCCTGACCCTGAGAGAGTGTGCAGCATCTACAGAGGTTGTTCCAATCCCAGCTCCTTATCAAATTGTCCTTTTATTTAAACAAAACAAACCCCCCCCAACACAACAAAAAACAGTGCCCTCCCCCCCCAAAAAAAAAACCCACCCCAAACAACAAAACCAACCAAACACAAACAATAAAAAAGAAGAAACCCCCAAAAACCAAAGCAACGACAAAAAAAAACTCAAATCAACTAAACCCCAAAACAACAGTAGTTTGGGTGGTGTTTATGTGGGGGCAATAAAACCCCAACTCAAGCACAGCTGTTGAAAGCTGGACTGATGCAGCAGCAAAGCTGGCAGCAGTTTTTATTCCTGTCTGGTTGCTGCAGGAAGAATTGTAGGGAAGCATCTCCTAAGGGAGGGTTTTTTTTTAATGCCTATGACTACTCCCTTCCAAACATTAGCACAGCAGCTGCAGCTCCTGTTTGTCCAAGCTGAGCAGTACAGTAAAACGAAGGCAGAAAGTGGGACCAGCCAGTTCAAACACAGCTGTTGGGAGCAGCTGTGAAAAGAAAACAGAGCTAAGCCTATGTCTTCTGGACCCATCCACTTCTGTCCCCTTTTCCTTTTAGGAAAGACCTTCGGACACCCTGAGCTGCTTAAAGCATTCTCCCAGTTGCACTGAGATTCAAGAGGATGTCAGTGCTTGAGCTGCATCCCAAAGGGCTACCTGGGGGCTGTGGAGATTTTTAATTTTTTTTTCTTTTTGGTGGGAGGGGCATTGCAAATTTCTTGTTGCAGTGCTCAGAAAAACCCCAAGAGAAAATGAAGTTGGCAGAGTGCCCTGGTACGGCTGACTGGCTGCAGGAGGCTGCTGATATGCCAAAGCTGCTGCAGCGCCATCGGTTTCCAGGCTGGACCTCTAACAGTCTGCATGTGTCTGTCCTTGCAGGTGCCAACGCAGCCGCAGTGGCAAGCACAGGAGCCCTGCAACGATGACGGAAAGGTGAGGAACGCGGCGGCTCTGGGAAGGCAAAAGGGCTGCATAGAGGTTTGCTGGTTTGGGTTTTTTCTTTTCCAGCTAGAGCTCAGTTTCACTCCAGTACGGCTGTTCTTAAAAATAGGAATGGCCAAAGTGGCTTCAAGCAGATGAGTCATGAGCTATGAATAGTGTATTTTTACACCTATTTCACAGACTTCACCTTGCAGCAACCTTTTGCTTTCCTAGCCTTTCAAAATCATCATCCCCACTTACTTTCTTCCTGTGGTTTAAATATTAACACACATCCAAGCGTCCTGTTTGCTTTGCCTCAAGCTCTCAACTGTTCAGCTATTTGGAAAGCTTTGGGCTTCCGGGACGCCTACAGTCAAATCACCTCGGCTGATATTTTCTTTTCCTAGGGTGTTTTAGTAGCTGTTTAATTAGTTAAACTCCCAATGACTTGCTTCTGAGAAGAGTGTTTCCCCTCTGATGGGAAGGCAGCGCTGGGGCAGGCAGCTGTTCCCTGCCTTCCCTGTAATTGCTCCTTGGCTTGCAAGCCCCTTTTTGGAAATCAGGAGGTGGGTTTGTGTCTGGATATCAAATAGATGAGTTGCACAGGAAAACACTAACCCCTGAAGCCTGTTTGTTGTTTTGTTTAAAGGGGAAATCGGAGCATGTTGAAATTTGGGAAGCAGCCAGCTGCTGCTCTGACCCTTCCCTTGCCTTTCCCCAGTAGGCAATAGACTGATTCTTGTCAATGAGCTCTATTAGAAAGGGAGTTTCAGAGGAGAAGGCAGATTCTTTTAATTAAAAATTAAAGCTGACTTTTACTTTTAACATGCCTGGTTGTGTAACCTGCTCAGCTAGAACAAATCCTTTCCTGTTTATTTTCAACAGGGGGAGGTGAAACACACCTTTTATTCTACCAGGAACAGGCTTCAATGTTCACTTAATGTGAACTAATGGGCATCTCAGCAGACATGTGATTTGTGGGTGGCAAATTCCTCGATACAGATGAGGAATGCCCAGGCATATCCATGCTGGTGCAGAGGTAGCTCAGCATCTCCCTTTCCCACAGCCTCTAATCCAAGTCTTGCATTTTAATCCCTGGGTAGTAGACAAAAGCATGATAGCAGGAATAGCCTGGTCTGCCCTCTGTAGAAGAAAAAAAAAAAAAAAAAGGTTGTGAGATGCTGTTGGGAAAGGGGGTTGCAGTGGACAGGGCTTGCATTCTGCTGTGTGGCAGGGATGCAGGGTTTGGGAGGATCTTTAAGGATCATCTAATACTTAACTTCTTCACAAGTTCAGCATCCTTAAGGCAACCTGCCTGGGGGGGACTGTTGACCTGCAGAGGTGCTGCGAACCGGGGATGTGGGGGTGCTGCTTCAAGCCACTTATCCATGCAGTTAATGACAACCAGAAATGCTGTTTGAAATTAGCAGCCTGAAGGGAGGCTGAGAGATGGGGGAGGGATGTCTGCTGCTCTGCAGGTAGGAAAGAAATACAAGAAGGAAGATGCAGAGCACAGTCAGATTAAGAAGTGGGTTCATGCCAGCACCCAAATGGTGCTGCTTCCTGGCACAGTGTGTCCCAACAGTGCTTACTGTTCGCTGTGTCCTGGGGACCACAGAGCCAAATGCTTGACCATGCATTGTATCAGGCTAGCAAAAAGCAAAGGATGACATTGTGGTCAATGCTAGCCCCTGCTTGCTCTTTCTGGCTCTGTACTTGGAGTCTGGTGGCATGGATTTCTCTACCATGTTTTAACAGGGACCATGGGTGAGACAGGGCAAACAAGTCATTAACTCAAAATGTTACCAGTGTAGCTGGTCACAGGAGCTTGCTGCAGTGAAGATCCCCAAGGGACCTTGTAGCTCTTGGCCTGCAGCCTTGGCACTGGTTGGAGGCATGGAGCTGGGCTATGCCTTGCTTTGAGCAAATGGTAGTTTGGAACAGGGGTTTATGGGGACTTATCTGCTTGGACATCATCATCTGTTGCTTCCAAGAGTTTAAGCCTTGGGCTTTAATAAACTGAGAATGAGGAGGAAAACCAAGTTAAAGTCACAGAATAGTAGGGATTGGAAGGGGTCTCTGGAGATCTAGTCCAACACCCATGCTAAAACAGGTTCACCTAGAGCAGTTTGCACAGGGTTTTGAGTATCTCCAGAGAAGGAGACTCCGTAGCCTCTCTGGGCAGTCTGTTCCAGTGCTCCAGCATCCTCAAAGGAAAGAAGTTTATGTTTAGCTAGAACTTCCTGTGTTCTAGTTTGTGCCCATTGCCCTGTGTCCTGTTGCTAAGCGTCATCGAAAAGAGTCTGGCCCTGTCCCCTCGACACCTGCCCTGCCGTGGTTGCATGTACCATCATGGGGCTGCAGTTCCTGCTACCAAGAGTGCAGGTTACATTAACCCTCCTGCCTGTTGAGTGCCAGATTGGTAAATGCTCACACCACCCTGGGTCAACTCTGACGTTCCTTCTGGATCAGGAGGTCCCCTGGGAGGAGACTGGTCAAATGCAGGAATTGCTCACCAAGGATATGCTGGGGTGTGTTGGAAGCTGGGATGATGCTTTTTTGAGTGTGAGCCCGTTTCATGGCATCACCCCAAGTTAATTTTCCCTCTCTTCCAAAGCCGGAAGCTGACAGGTTGGCACTGTCGGCGAGCCCCAGCCCGGTCAGCCCCATGCCCAGCCCCAGCCCCAAGCCCCCTGAGGCAGCTGTGCTCACGGTGGAGCCCTCTCCTTCAGAGAAGAAGTGCTTCTTTGTGGATGAAGCGGAGCCACTCCTGCGGTGCGACTCAACCTCCAGCGGCTCCTCTGCGCTCAGCCGGACAGGCTCTTTTATTACCAAAGGTACCAAAATCAGCCCTGGGGAGGAGGGGGAGGCCCAAAGGGCCTAATGGCCTGTTCCCTGTGATCAGTACATGCGGCAGAGCTGCCCAGCATGTCATTGTTGAAGTAAATAACTGGGAGAAGTGTCTCTCCAGGATATCACAGTATCACCGTATAACTAAGGTTGGAAGAGACCTCAAGGATCATCGAGTCCAACCTATCAACACAGACCCCCATGACTAGACCATGGCACCAAATGTTTTTCACATCCTCATTCCAGACCATAATATCCTGTTAGTGAAGGTGATAAAGACTTGAGATGGGAAAACGCCTTTTAAAGCTTCTAATTCCTTGAAGTGCTGCCAGAGAAATTGTAGCATCCCTGGGTGTTCTGCAGGAGATTGTCCTGACATTGGCTGTTGCTTTGTTCTGTGCATGGGAAACCAGAAAAATGTCACTTCCAGATTGAATTATTATGGATTTATTTGTTCACCCTTGGTCCTGCTTGTTGCCTCATGTGACTTGAAATGTAAATCACTGTTAGTCTTCCCCTACACTTACTGTGAAGTTGTTTACTGGGTTTAACTTGCTGCATTTAATAATCTTTAACTTCTGCTGAAGGTGAAACACTGAGCTCAGTCTACTGAACTTGGATGCAGAATGAAGCTGACCCAACGAAAACAACTCAAAAGAGCAGAAATCAGCTTTTTAGGCTCCCATCCTAACTTTACTTTTCCTTGCTGGCCACTCAGCATTTATAGATGCTGTGTTTGCTCTAGTGGGATCCTGGATTAGGTACCTCAGCAACTCGGGCTTCTCCATCTTCTCCTCTCTCCATCACTCACCATCTTCCACCCTTTCCCTTAGTTCTTCTGGTGGTATGTCCTGATGAGAATGGAGACAGGGACGACAGCACTCAATATGAGTGATAGAAATCATCCAACTTTATTGTTCCACACTTCATTATTTATAGTCTTATCTTATGCATAGTTAATTCTATTCTAATTTAACACATACTATTGGTTTCTCTCTAAAAGGTTACATCATTGTTTTCACAACTCTGTAAAATTTTTTCTACTCGGTCTAATTGCTCTTTTTCCCAGTTCTCGCCTCCTCCTTATCTTGCTTGCCTCCCTTCTCAGGGGCAGCTGGACTTCAGCATACCAAGAAATCAACACTTTCCCACAGCTCCTACTCCACCACTATATTATCAACAGAGAATTCTTCAAGGCCTGAATTGCACAGGTGTTCCTGGGACCCATGTCCCCTCTTGCTCAAAACAATCCCCAACAAATTCCCCCGGTTTTCTTTTGTGCAAGTAAGGCCTTGGAGGTTATCCTTTGAACACTTTGCATAATACAATTATAAACAAGTTTAACAATAATCAAAATTAGTACAATAATACCTAAAAACCTTAAAGCTTCTTTTATCAATTGTATAACCCACTGTGACACATTCCCAAACATTGATCTTAACCAATCATCTGAGGGAATTTTTACAATTGTAACAGCGCGCGTATGATTCTTTAGCCACCTAATCTCAGCATGCATCGACACTCCATGATCAGACAAGTTAAAACAACACATTCCTTCAAAATCTTTGCATCCATGCCCTTGAGCCAACAACAAAAAATCAATTGCAGCACGATTTTGCAGTAATGCGTGCTTCAATGATTTTTGATCTAACAATAACCCTTCTAACACCTGAGTGGTAACATTTGCGTTTTTTACTGACCAACACGCTAATTTTTCTACTGCACTCAAGGCTTTTCCTGCAGTGGCACCTGGCACAATTATACTTACAAAGGCTCTCATTGCATACCCCCATAATTCCACTTGGTCATTACAACTTGATGGTAATTGTGCAATTGTGCGGTTTTTCCGTAGTTGTTGTATTTGCTTTAAAAGTTTTAACCACTGAGTCTGAGAAGGTGCTATTATGGATAAAGACCCCAAATAACAGGGACCCCCCCACTGGGTTAGCTGGAATTCCCTGCCAGGCACGATCTCCACAAATCAAAAATATACCTGGTGGCAATGCTTTTGCTATATGATTATTCCATAAAAGGGCTATATTTTTGTTCTTAATTGTTGAAGTCCCTGCACTGAGATCTCGAGCTCCATATGCACCCCACAGTTTTGGCACGATGAGACCTTTTATTGTTGCTTTGTCATTCCATCCACAATAGTCACCATACACGTTATATGGTCTTTTGGGACGAACGTCAGTCCATCCCTGAGAGCTGCTTTGTATCCCAACTGGCACTTTCCCCCAACCTTCTAACACTTGCTCAAAACCTTGCTGTCCTTTAAACATACCTCCAACCACAATACACGTTCGAGTCCAGTTTCTCGATGCATTGCCAACCTGCTGAGAGCCCAATAATCGCAGCTCTTCAGGATCATATGGTAACCGCTGAGTCAGTCCCTTAATCATTAATGCACTACAATTTGCCATTTCACTCTCATTACTACAACTATTACTACTGTAATTAACAAACATATTTGCATCAAATCTGGGTATCCCTATCAGACACATCTGAAAAGGTTCACCCACAGTGTGAAGGCTCAAACAAAATTCATTATTGCCTGTCATGTTGGGCCATGTTGCCTATACAAGGCACAAAGCTTAAGTTGAACTAGATAGAATGCTCTAACAGAGCTGGCATAATACATGGTCAAAGATAACAGACATTGTAAAGAAGAACTTAGCTCTTAATAGTTCCGATCTTTACATTTCACTCTTCTTATTGACAGAGAAGACTTGATTATGCCCGAACACATTGCACACAGAGATTAAGACACAAATGCAATCCTTAGCACTGTCTTTTACAATCTGCTTTAGGGGTGTGTTGCATCTTTATTTTCTCTAGGATGGTCAAAAATCATAAATTGTTTAATGGTAGCAAGATTTCTTTAATCTGTAAAGGTAGATCTGGCCAGGCTCTAGCTTCACAGACAGAAAACTTGCAGGCAATCAGCAAGAGCAAAAGAGCTTCATTGCTTTGCCCAATATAAAATTACCCATAATAATGTGTTTTTGCTCATCCTAGTAATACTGATCTCTTATCGGTACCATTAAAAAACTTTTTTTTTTTTTTTGCTATGGGGTATTCTCTCTTCCCCCCCCCCCCCCCCTTTTTTTTTATTTGTTTGTTTGTTTGTTGTTGTTTCCAACCTAAAATGAAAATGCATGTTGTGTTGTTATGAGTTTTGATTTTCCCTCTAAGTGTGTAAAATTATAGCAAACTGGTGAGATAACATATAAGTCCCTATGAACATTTTCTCTAATTACACAACAATCAACCAGCCATAATATTCAGTCCTAATTCACATGATGCTGTGTTACATTCTTCTGATTGATGCTGTTGATCCCAGATTATCATAACAGTTATTGTGATTGATGTTCGACTTCATGGGAAATGCTGTTTCCTCATAGTCTTGATTCTTCTGCACATTAGCTAAGGAATACTTTTAAAAATTAATACCTATTTACTACAAACCTTAACTATATTACATGGAGCTCCTTTGAAATGCCTAGGCAGACAACTAAGAAGGTTCAAACCAAAAGAAAATCTTACAATTTGAACTCATTACTAAGTACATACACCTTACTGCAATTACTATGTACTAAGTACCTGTAAATACCAAATGTTTACCATTCATTATGATTACCAGGAAAACTTAGCAAAACTCTAAATAACAAATCTCTGAAAGACATTACAATCAGAAATTAAGAAATTAGCACTGTTGCTTTTAATCAGAACAGAGCCATGGTCGACAATAGCCGTACCAGAAACCGCTGGGGGGGGGCGGGATGTGGTGTTGTGCAGCTGGAGCCGCTGGGGGGGGGGCCGCTGGTGCGTGCCACCGGGGTCACCGCTACGGTCGGTGCTGCCTGTGTCATCGGAGCTGTCGGTGCCGCCTCGGCCGGAGCCGTCGGTGCCCGCGGGGGCCATCAGGGATCGCGGGAGGGGTGTGGTCGTAAGAATGTCGTAACCGCGAGCCTCCAAGCGCTGCATTGTTTCTAAGGGGGGGGCTGTAAAGCAAAGTCGGCGCTGTTTGAATCTTCCGAATCCGAGCCCTCGCTGGCGATGTCAGAGGAAGATGTTGATGAACGGGATTGAACACACTGAGGCACAGGTTTCGCTGTCCTTTTTCGGCTTTTTCTCTGCTTGAGGCAAAACAGCAGTGGTGGTGGCTGGCAAACGCGGTGTGGTCGCCGCAAGATGTATCGGGGGTGGCCCCAGTCGATCGGTCGATACTTCTCAAACACATCCTTCAGTCGTAATTCAGATACAACTGGCACTGCATCTCGTCCTGACAAATTCGCTATAACTGCAGCAGCCATTCGCTGTACTAACTTATATTTTTTGATACAGTTTATGCATTCTCGCCACGGCTTTTGCAGTTTTATAGCAGTTTTATCACCATCTATTACCAAGTCCCACAACTTGTTACCGTACTCTCTCCAACAAGTTTCATCAAAATAACTATCTCCGCTAGGGAAATGCCCTAAAGCGGATCCATGGGCCAAAAGCCCAGGAATTACTTTAGGCGCAACATCCGCCTTACATTTTTCTAAAAAACAATGAAATAAGGAGAGCGCTACCTCTTTTTCCATATTCACTGACGTCCGCGAGCCCTATGCTTCGCTGCCTTTCTTGCCGGTGTCCGCTTCTCCCTTCCTCAAGCCAAAAGCCCAGGCATTACTTTGGGCGATATCTCCGCCTTACGCTTTTCTAAAAAGCATTGAAATAAGGAGAGCGCTACCTCTTTTTCCATATTCACTGACGTCCGCGAACTTCACTGCTGCGTTCCGTTACCTGCTGGTGTCCGTTGCTCCTTTCCTCAGGCCCGCTGATATCGGCCCGCCCTAGCTCACCGCTGGCCCGCCAAGTCTAGCCCGCCGATCCTTTTCTCAGGCCCGCCGATACCGGCCTGCCCAAGCTGCCGTCAGCCCGTCAACTCCAGCCCGCCGACATTTTCCACTGACATGCCAATTTCGGCCCGCCAAGACTGGCCCGCCCGAGCCTTCCTCTGCGGTTGGCTCGCCTGTAATTCCCGGATGCGGTCTCCACTGTCGTCCCCGTCGAAACGGCTCAGAGTACCCGCAGAATTGGGTCCCTGTTCGGGCGCCACTTGACGAGAACGGAGACAGGGACAACATCACTCAATATGAGTGATAGTAATCATCCAACTTTATTGTTCCACACTTCATTATTTATAGTCTTATCTTATGCATAGTTAATTCTATTCTAATTTAACACATACTATTGGTTTCTCTCTAAAAGGTTACATCATTGTTTTCACAACTCTGTAAAATTTTTTCTACTCGGTCTAATTGCTCTTTTTCCCAGTTCTCGCCTCCTCCTTATCTTGCTTGCCTCCCTTCTCAGGGGCAGCTGGACTTCAGCATACCAGGAAATCAACACTTTCCCACAGCTCCTACTCCACCACTATATTATCAACAGAGAATTCTTCAAGGCCTGAATTGCACAGGTGTTCCTGGGACCCATGTCCCCTCTTGCTCAAAACAATCCCCAACAAATTCCCCCGGTTTTCTTTTGTGCAAGTAAGGCCTTGGAGGTTATCCTTTGAACACTTTGCATAATACAATTATAAACAAGTTTAACAATAATCAAAATTAGTACAATAATACCTAAAAACCTTAAAGCTTCTTTTATCAATTGTATAACCCACTGTGACACATTCCCAAACATTGATCTTAACCAATCATCTGAGGGAATTTTTACAATTGTAACAGCGCGCGTATGATTCTTTAGCCACCTAATCTCAGCATGCATCGACACTCCATGATCAGACAAGTTAAAACAACACATTCCTTCAAAATCTTTGCATCCATGCCCTTGAGCCAACAACAAAAAATCAATTGCAGCACGATTTTGCAGTAATGCGTGCTTCAATGATTTTTGATCTAACAATAACCCTTCTAACACCTGAGTGGTAACATTTGCGTTTTTTACTGACCAACACGCTAATTTTTCTACTGCACTCAAGGCTTTTCCTGCAGTGGCACCTGGCACAATTATACTTACAAAGGCTCTCATTGCATACCCCCATAATTCCACTTGGTCATTACAACTTGATGGTAATTGTGCAATTGTGCGGTTTTTCCGTAGTTGTTGTATTTGCTTTAAAAGTTTTAACCACTGAGTCTGAGAAGGTGCTATTATGGATAAAGACCCCAAATAACAGGGACCCCCCCACTGGGTTAGCTGGAATTCCCTGCCAGGCACGATCTCCACAAATCAAAAATATACCTGGTGGCAATGCTTTTGCTATATGATTATTCCATAAAAGGGCTATATTTTTGTTCTTAATTGTTGAAGTCCCTGCACTGAGATCTCGAGCTCCATATGCACCCCACAGTTTTGGCACGATGAGACCTTTTATTGTTGCTTTGTCATTCCATCCACAATAGTCACCATACACGTTATATGGTCTTTTGGGACGAACGTCAGTCCATCCCTGAGAGCTGCTTTGTATCCCAACTGGCACTTTCCCCCAACCTTCTAACACTTGCTCAAAACCTTGCTGTCCTTTAAACATACCTCCAACCACAATACACGTTCGAGTCCAGTTTCTCGATGCATTGCCAACCTGCTGAGAGCCCAATAATCGCAGCTCTTCAGGATCATATGGTAACCGCTGAGTCAGTCCCTTAATCATTAATGCACTACAATTTGCCATTTCACTCTCATTACTACAACTATTACTACTGTAATTAACAAACATATTTGCATCAAATCTGGGTATCCCTATCAGACACATCTGAAAAGGTTCACCCACAGTGTGAAGGCTCAAACAAAATTCATTATTGCCTGTCATGTTGGGCCATGTTGCCTATACAAGGCACAAAGCTTAAGTTGAACTAGATAGAATGCTCTAACAGAGCTGGCATAATACATGGTCAAAGATAACAGACATTGTAAAGAAGAACTTAGCTCTTAATAGTTCCGATCTTTACATTTCACTCTTCTTATTGACAGAGAAGACTTGATTATGCCCGAACACATTGCACACAGAGATTAAGACACAAATGCAATCCTTAGCACTGTCTTTTACAATCTGCTTTAGGGGTGTGTTGCATCTTTATTTTCTCTAGGATGGTCAAAAATCATAAATTGTTTAATGGTAGCAAGATTTCTTTAATCTGTAAAGGTAGATCTGGCCAGGCTCTAGCTTCACAGACAGAAAACTTGCAGGCAATCAGCAAGAGCAAAAGAGCTTCATTGCTTTGCCCAATATAAAATTACCCATAATAATGTGTTTTTGCTCATCCTAGTAATACTGATCTCTTATCGGTACCATTAAAAAACTTTTTTTTTTTTTTTGCTATGGGGTATTCTCTCTTCCCCCCCCCCCCCCCCTTTTTTTTTATTTGTTTGTTTGTTTGTTGTTGTTTCCAACCTAAAATGAAAATGCATGTTGTGTTGTTATGAGTTTTGATTTTCCCTCTAAGTGTGTAAAATTATAGCAAACTGGTGAGATAACATATAAGTCCCTATGAACATTTTCTCTAATTACACAACAATCAACCAGCCATAATATTCAGTCCTAATTCACATGATGCTGTGTTACATTCTTCTGATTGATGCTGTTGATCCCAGATTATCATAACAGTTATTGTGATTGATGTTCGACTTCATGGGAAATGCTGTTTCCTCATAGTCTTGATTCTTCTGCACATTAGCTAAGGAATACTTTTAAAAATTAATACCTATTTACTACAAACCTTAACTATATTACATGGAGCTCCTTTGAAATGCCTAGGCAGACAACTAAGAAGGTTCAAACCAAAAGAAAATCTTACAATTTGAACTCATTACTAAGTACATACACCTTACTGCAATTACTATGTACTAAGTACCTGTAAATACCAAATGTTTACCATTCATTATGATTACCAGGAAAACTTAGCAAAACTCTAAATAACAAATCTCTGAAAGACATTACAATCAGAAATTAAGAAATTAGCACTGTTGCTTTTAATCAGAACAGAGCCATGGTCGACAATAGCCGTACCAGAAACCGCTGGGGGGGGCGGGATGTGGTGTTGTGCAGCTGGAGCCGCTGGGGGGGGGGCCGCTGGTGCGTGCCACCGGGGTCACCGCTACGGTCGGTGCTGCCTGTGTCATCGGAGCTGTCGGTGCCGCCTCGGCCGGAGCCGTCGGTGCCCGCGGGGGCCATCAGGGATCGCGGGAGGGGTGTGGTCGTAAGAATGTCGTAACCGCGAG
The DNA here is from genome assembly GCF_026170545.1 of Melanerpes formicivorus. Lineage (NCBI taxonomy): Eukaryota > Metazoa > Chordata > Aves > Piciformes > Picidae > Melanerpes > Melanerpes formicivorus. Next base: position 157,527 of record NW_027142485.1, on the reverse strand, counting down.
CCTCCAAGCGCTGCATTGTTTCTAAGGGGGGGCTGTAAAGCAAAGTCGGCGCTGTTTGAATCTTCCGAATCCGAGCCCTCGCTGGCGATGTCAGAGGAAGATGTTGATGAACGGGATTGAACACACTGAGGCACAGGTTTCGCTGTCCTTTTTCGGCTTTTTCTCTGCTTGAGGCAAAACAGCAGTGGTGGTGGCTGGCAAACGCGGTGTGGTCGCCGCAAGATGTATCGGGGGTGGCCCCAGTCGATCGGTCGATACTTCTCAAACACATCCTTCAGTCGTAATTCAGATACAACTGGCACTGCATCTCGTCCTGACAAATTCGCTATAACTGCAGCAGCCATTCGCTGTACTAACTTATATTTTTTGATACAGTTTATGCATTCTCGCCACGGCTTTTGCAGTTTTATAGCAGTTTTATCACCATCTATTACCAAGTCCCACAACTTGTTACCGTACTCTCTCCAACAAGTTTCATCAAAATAACTATCTCCGCTAGGGAAATGCCCTAAAGCGGATCCATGGGCCAAAAGCCCAGGAATTACTTTAGGCGCAACATCCGCCTTACATTTTTCTAAAAAACAATGAAATAAGGAGAGCGCTACCTCTTTTTCCATATTCACTGACGTCCGCGAGCCCTATGCTTCGCTGCCTTTCTTGCCGGTGTCCGCTTCTCCCTTCCTCAAGCCAAAAGCCCAGGCATTACTTTGGGCGATATCTCCGCCTTACGCTTTTCTAAAAAGCATTGAAATAAGGAGAGCGCTACCTCTTTTTCCATATTCACTGACGTCCGCGAACTTCACTGCTGCGTTCCGTTACCTGCTGGTGTCCGTTGCTCCTTTCCTCAGGCCCGCTGATATCGGCCCGCCCTAGCTCACCGCTGGCCCGCCAAGTCTAGCCCGCCGATCCTTTTCTCAGGCCCGCCGATACCGGCCTGCCCAAGCTGCCGTCAGCCCGTCAACTCCAGCCCGCCGACATTTTCCACTGACATGCCAATTTCGGCCCGCCAAGACTGGCCCGCCCGAGCCTTCCTCTGCGGTTGGCTCGCCTGTAATTCCCGGATGCGGTCTCCACTGTCGTCCCCGTCGAAACGGCTCAGAGTACCCGCAGAATTGGGTCCCTGTTCGGGCGCCACTTGACGAGAACGGAGACAGGGACAACATCACTCAATATGAGTGATAGTAATCATCCAACTTTATTGTTCCACACTTCATTATTTATAGTCTTATCTTATGCATAGTTAATTCTATTCTAATTTAACACATACTATTGGTTTCTCTCTAAAAGGTTACATCATTGTTTTCACAACTCTGTAAAATTTTTTCTACTCGGTCTAATTGCTCTTTTTCCCAGTTCTCGCCTCCTCCTTATCTTGCTTGCCTCCCTTCTCAGGGGCAGCTGGACTTCAGCATACCAGGAAATCAACACTTTCCCACAGCTCCTACTCCACCACTATATTATCAACAGAGAATTCTTCAAGGCCTGAATTGCACAGGTGTTCCTGGGACCCATGTCCCCTCTTGCTCAAAACAATCCCCAACAATGTCCCTCTCCAGAGGTGGCACTAGGGGATGGACTGAGGTCTCCAAGGAGACCAAGATGTGAGTGGCATAGGTATTTTGAGAGGTTTTTTGACTTCTCTCTCCTTTACTCTTACAGAAAAGAAGGACACCGTCCTGCGCCAGGTGCGCTTGGACCCTTGCGACCTGCAGCCCATCTTCGACGATATGCTGCACATCCTCAATCCTGAGGAGCTCCATGTGATAGAGGAGATCCCGCAGGCTGAAGATAAGCTGGACAGGCTATTTGAGATTGCCGGAGTCAAGAGCCAGGAAGCCAGCCAGATCCTCCTGGACTCTGTCTATAGCCACCTTCCTGACTTACTGTAGGCACTGGGTCACCATACACTTTCCAAATATCTGCTAGAGCTAGCTTGGCACTCGATAAGATGACCGACAATATGCAAGCAGGTTTTGTTGTAGAATATATGGCCAGTATTTCCATTGAGGTGTACTTTGTATCTGGAGGGGGGACAGTTTGCCAGAATTGCACCCCTCCTCCTTAACTCTATCACTCAGTCCAAGTCTTTGCAACCTCTGTCCCCTTCCTGAGCATTTCTTCTCCTTGTACTCATTCCAATCAGATCAATCAATGCACTTTAAAGGGGGGGGGGGGGGGGGGGGGGAAGAGGGCAGTTAATGAACTAAAAGACCGCAAATCTGTTATGATTTAACACATCGAGTCGGGGATTGCTCTGTCACCCATTTCTTATGTCAAAGCTGTTGCTTGGAGTGACCGTCACCCACCACCTCCCTTCGCCTCGGAGCGGTAAATGGCAAAACCACACAAAAAAACCCCAATCTACCCCAGTTGTTGCTGGTTACTGTCTCTTAATGCAGCTAAGCTTCCCACCTGAGCTGACTTATCTTTTTTAATGTACTATTGTATGGCTCATATCCATTGCTGAGATTTTACTAGCCCGGTTATTTATTGTACAGTTTTCACCCGGACAATGCATCATTGCGCTCCTATAAACTAAAGCAGAAGCGCTTTCGATGCAGAGAAGAGGGTTGGTCTCACCAACCTTTCAGGTGATGAAAAGGTCCTTTGCCTTCAGTTGAATGTAAGGAGCTCTCTTGCCTTGCTATTTGCAGGAATGGCGGGGCCTGGGAGACGAAGGCAGCCGCCGGTTGTCCTACTCTCCTCGTGTTGTAAGACTTAAACCAAGCTATGCTTTTACACTCGTGTCTCTTGTTTTTTTATACAGACGTGGCCGATAGGTTCTCTGAAGACCTCACCTGGTCTTAATAGTCTCGTCAAATCACACTTCACTTTTTATTCAAAGAAAAGAGGTTGGGGGGTGTGTGGGGGGGAAACTGCATCGTAAGAAGTCTGTCTGATTATATTTGCAACTATTACGCTCCCATAACAAACAGTCTGTACTACGCTCAGTTTAAAGAAATCATGATATGAGGGTGGCATGTACCGCCCTGTGGGGACGGGTGGGAGTGGGAGAAGAGGGGAATGAATTGAAAAATTGCCTTCCAGTGTACTAATTTATTAATAAATACTAGGTGTTTGTTACTTGACATGGTTCTGTGTTAACCTTCTTAACACCTGCCTCTGCTCGGTGGCACATAAGTTGGGACAAGGCCTGCTCAGGTGTGGTGGGTGGAAGGGTAAGGCCGAGAAGCCTCCTCCCTTCCCCCTTGTAAAGTAAAAGGGAAAAAAAAATTGAAGGGAAAGGAAAAAAAAACTCGCAAGCTGAATTAGCAAAGCAGTGGAGCTATATTTACAAAGCGATGTAGGGTTTGCAGGGGATTATTTACAAATTTACAATATCTACAATATATACAAAGATATACAACAGAGTAACACAGAAATGAGAGTGCCCCCCTCGGCAGAGAGGGGTCCCCCACCTCCGCTCTCCCCTCTCTTCCCCCCCTTTCCCCAGAATGGGATAGAAAGAGAAAGAGAAGAGAGGAAAAAAAAAGTTAGAAGCAGTTCGTGTTAATTGGAAGGGAGTTAGTATACAGGCCTGTTATCTGGTTTTCAAGGCCGAGGCCTTGGCAGAAAGCCCAGCACAGAAAGCTGCTGCACGGAGAAGAGGCGGAAGCAAGACTGACTGAGAAGTGCTGGAAATGTCCAGTATAGTCCCAGCTCAGAAGTGCTTCCTCCCACTCATCCAATGAAATTAGTTTAGACTATTCCTTCCGTTTACCAACTTCCGTCCACCATATTCCCTTTCTTAAGGGGGCAACGTCAACCGGCCACATCAGGGTGCCTTGGAAGAAGAGGGAGGTTCTGTCATTTGGGGATTGTGAGCTTTATCTTTGAAAACAAAATGTGATTGCTTTCTCTTGAAAGCACTGCCTTGAGTCCCCACTGCTGGAGCTCTCTGCAGACTGGAAGGATGTTTCCCTGTGAGGCAGGTCCATACACTGAGCCGAGATGTGGGATATGTGTTAATCCCCATAGTGGTGAGCAGATCAGATGGCCGATGAGGGTTCCAGGGTTGTTTCTGCAGGCTTTCAAAAGCTTTGCAGGCATTTGAGGGGGAGCTGAAGTATTAATTTTCCAGGATGCAGCTGCTTTGCTGAGTCACTCGCGAGCAAAGGCCTTGCAGTCACGGTGGTTTTCTTGCCCTGTTACATTACGGTTATCCTTAAAATCTCTGCTTCCAAGTAACTCATCCCTTGTTATTCTCTCTACAAATGGAAACTTTAGTGGGATGAATGTATCTGGTTTATGGTACTGTCAGTTTGTCTACTTAGCTCCAAGGTGCTTTCCCCCAACTAGGGTGCTGTGTTTTCCTTCTGTCTGGCATTGAAAATTTCTGTTACAGGGACTGTACATAAGTACAGGATTAAAACTTTTCACCACATGGACAGATGACATACAGTGCAAAATAGCAAGAGCTTTTATTTGGAGCACTGGGGTAGGCTTTTCCCTCACTGGAAATGAAGCATTCAGCTTGCAGTGGTAGCAATGTCTTCTAAGTATCCTGAAGAAATACTGAGCATGACTCGTGTGCCTGGCATACACCAGGTTGCTAAAAGTGGGATTTTGAGGTGGAGCTCAGTTACCACCCTGTTGGCAAGTGGCTGCTTGTTAATCTCTGTGTCGGGAGCAGTGTTGGTTGCTGTTGTGGTAGGTTGAGAGAAGGCCTAGCTCTCCCTCCCCCACAAAGAAAAGAAACCACAGCTAGCCCAGTCGGAGAAGCAAAAGGATATGCTATATTTACAAGCAAAATGAAATGCAGGTTATATATATACACAATATACAGTATTTACAATATATATACAGAAATACACAGCAAAGAAAAATAATCAGAACAAAACTCCCTCCTCCAGACAGAGGAGGGTTCCCCCTCTGTACCCCCTCTCTCCCCCTATCTCCCTTTTTTCCCAAAAAGGGCTAGAGAGAGAGAAAAGGTAGTTATTAAGGAGGAAAATTCTTATTAGGCTTCAAAGCACATGCAGGGATTAGTTTTGCTTATCTGGCATTCAAGGTCAAACTCTGGCTGCTCAGAAGCAGACAGGCTGGAAAGGGAGAACAGAGAGGAACTGAGAAAAAATTCCAACTGAACTAAAACTTAAAATTGCATTCTACCAATCTACCAATGAAATTTGTTTAGAATATCATGTTTTCATTTTGATACCAAAACATTCAGCCAGAGTGTTCCAGCACTGTCCCTTTCTTAAAGGCACAGCCTCAAACGGTCACAGCTGTGGATATGTCTGGGCAAGAATTGACAAGGGGAGGGAAAGTGTGCCATCATGGGCTCAAGACAAGCAGAGGCTGTCAGCTTTAGATTAGCAGACTGCTGGAGTGAGTCCAGCTGGGAAACTGAGGATTTGTTGTTTCCTGATGGTCCAGGTTTTCCTAGGTAAGCTTATGAGTTGTAAGCACCAAAGGCATTGAACCACTGATTCTGGGGAGAGGATTTAGCAGCCAGCTGAAGAAACACTAGGAAGGAGGCATGTTATGGTGATGCCTTGTCCAGGAGACGCTGAGGAGGCAAGGGCAAGTGGGTGTCCAGGCTTTTGGAATGTGTTTATCTTGCCTTGGTGGCAGGTTGTGGGACAGGCCAAGATTTGTGCAGTCCTTGGCATCACCAGCACTGTGCACTCTACCAGCATCACACCCTCCTTTGCTCAGATCTGAATGTTGGTCTTGTCGCTGGCTCCATCATTTACTATTTCTGAGCTGTGCCCTCTAAGCAGCCCCTTACTGAATGCATATGTATGTGTTCAATATAGTTATGTTGTATATATTTAAGATATACAAATATATATATACAGCACACTACGTATTTTCCTAGATTATATAATCATTATATATAAACATATAAACATTATATATATAAACATATAAACATTATATATAAACATGGGTTTGATGGGTGGACCACTAGATGGATAAGGAACTGGCTTGATGGCTGCACCCAAAGAGTGGCTGTCAATGGCTCCATGTCCCAATGGAGGCCAGTGACAAGCGGAGTCCCTCAGGGATCAGTCCTGGGACCTGTCTTGTTCAACATCTTTGTGGGTGACATGGACAGTGGCATTGAGTGCACCCTCAGCAAGTTTGCTGATTACACCAAGCTGTGTGGCGCAGCAGACACGCTGGAGGGAAGGGAGGCCATCCAAAGGGACCTTGACAGGCTGGAGAGGTGGGCACAAGCCAACCTCATGAAGTTCAATAAGAGCAAGTGCAGGGTCCTGCATCTGGGTCGAGGCAATCCCAGGCACAAATACAGGCTGGGCAGTGACTGGCTGGAAAGTAGCCCTGAGGAGAGAGACTTGGGGTTGCTGGTGGACAAAAAGCTCAACATGAGCTCTCAATGTGCACTTGCAGCCCGCAAAGCCAATCAGATCCTGGGCTGCATCAGGAGAAGTGTGGCTAGCAGGTCGAGGGAGGTGATCCTCCCCCTCTACTCAGCCCTGGTGAGACCCCACCTGGAGTACTGTGTCCAGTTCTGGAGTCCCTATTACAAGAGGGATGTGGAGGTGCTGGAGCGTGTCCAGAGAAGGGCCACAAGGATGATCAGAGGGCTGGAGCACCTCTCCTATGAGGACAGACTGAAGGAGTTGGGGCTGTTCAGTCTGCAGAAGAGAAGGCTCCGAGGTGACCTAATTGTGGCCTTCCAGTATCTGAAGGGGGCCTACAGGAAGGCTGGGGAAGGACTTCTCAGGATCTCAGGTAGTGATAGGACTAGGGGGAATGGAATGAAGCTGGAGGTGGGGAGATTCAGGCTAGATGTGAGGAGGAGGTTTTTCACCATGAGAGTGGTGAAACCCTGGAATGGGTTGTCCAGGGAGGTGGTCGGGGGCCCCGTCCCTGGGGGTGTTTAAGACCAGGCTGGATGAGGCTCTGTCCAGCCTGATCTAGTGTGGGGTGTCCCTGCCCATGGCAGGGGGGTTGGAACTAGATGATCCTTGTGGTCCCTTCCAACCCTGAATGATACTATGATACTATGATTTAAAATTATTTCATTGCTCTATATTTATATATGTGTATTATATGTAAAGATTTTATCTGTCTGGGGGTGTGCAGGGGAAATGTATGCGAGCAGCTGAGCCCACACCTAACAGGCAGGCTATTTCCTGGCAGTGTGGGAGGTGTGAGGAGCCACAAGCCCCCACCCTTCCTTTGAGCCAACTCTTGTGCTTTAAGAAAATTTAGCAGGCAGGTAGGATGAATGGGTTCATGACCTGAAGGCATAACTCCATGAGAGAGAGATTGTCTTTGTCCTCATAGATCTGAGGTTAGACTTGATTATCCCCAGAAGTCCCTTCCAACCCTAACATCCTGTGATGCTGTGAGGTATCATGGGCAGTGCACAAACCTTGCACGCCGCAATACCAGTAGTGGTGTGCAGCTCAAATAGGTGACTTTTTTGGCTAAATGGATTTAGCAAGGTAAAGCAGTGGCTATAGAGACCTTTGGTTATATGTAACATGTATTAAAATGTAATTTCCATTTTATGGATCAAGACTGTGCTTGAGAGTGCATCATAACCGAGAGGTGGGGTTTGATCTGTGCAGCTTTGATTTGCTCCCCTGCCTGGCCTCACTCAGTCACAGTTTTTGCTCCATGTGTGCTGTCCTCCACTTAGGGATATAATGGACAGGGTGAGTTATTTGTGTGCTGGGTGGCAGTCCTGGATGGCAGAGCTTGTGAAACCAGAGGGGACAGAAAGGAAGATGAGAGTGCAGCCATGCCCTGTTCTTTTGCCTGCTGTGAGCATCTTTCTCATGCAGGTCATGGGAAACATCATTTGCTCCAGTCCTGCTTGGTGTGGTCTTGGATATGAGTTGTGAGAATTGTCTCCTCCCAAGATCACAGAGTTTACTAGGACAAAACCTTCCAGAGATGCCTCCAGCATGGCCTGGCATCTTCAGGACTGGATGGCTCTGCTGTTCCAGGGTCTTTTAATTCCTCCAATGCAAATGAATTTGGGGATTATTTTTTTTATCCTCTCTGTTTTTCCATAAATTGCAGGTGCTCCCTGCAGAAGAACAAGACATCTGGTGCACTTTCCTCCTACCCCAGCCTAATTGGAGTTTATCCTAATGGGGAATTAATTGCAACCCTCCAGGCATGACTGCTCACATCCCTGGTTGGAAAAGCACCCAGCGTCTTCTGGGAGGTTATTCAGCCCTCCAGCTCCATTTACGTCAGCTAATTGCAACACAGCCTCTGTGTAGGAGGAATCTTCTGTGCAGCCTTTGTGTGAATAACCTGCAGGGAGATCGATGGCGATGCCGCCCAAGGATGCCCCACAGTTCTTCATGGGATGTGGGGGAAGCTGGGGGGCATTCTGTGTCCAGTCCTGGGGCCACGGGGACGAGCTGTGCAGCGTGTGGGATGGAGGCAGGTCAGCACAGGGATTGCTCTCCAAAATGCTCCTCTGGCATTGCCTGTCCCTGAGCTTTTGTCATGAAGGCTTTGCAGCTGGGTTTTCTTCTCTTGGACTTTGTTCCTGTGAGCACTGCAATGGGCAAGTTTCCTGGTAGGAAATGGGAAAATAGAGGAGAAATAAGAGGAGCCATCATTTATGTACTCATCGAGTACGTATCTAGCGGTTTATCAAACCAGTCTTTAGGACACAGCTGCTTCTTTACCATGTGAGCATTTGAGGTTTACAATTTCCTTCCTACTGTCATAATTTAACTTTCCCTTCCAGTTTCTCTCCTTTTCTCAAGAATTTTCTTAATATAATCTAGAAAAAGGTGAAAAAATAGAAGCATCTGAGTAACATTGGATGAGCTGATGGTGAGCCAGCAGCTCAGGCTTTGTGGGGTTTCTTAAACTTGCACCAATCTTTTTGCAGGTTTAGGTGCTGTTATAATCAGGCCAGGTTCTAGCCTCTGTTCCTTTAGGTGCCTAAATTGCTCTCAGAGTATCTGGCTTCCAAGTCACTTGAGATTTTCCTTTCTCTGCTTCCCAGAATTGCTTTGGCTCTGTGACTGGCCTGCTATAGTGATCTAATTCAAAATCAGAAGGCAGTCTTTCCTCTGGCATTTTTTTGGGAGGAAAATGCTTGTAGGTTTATAAAATGTTGCAACTCTGTGTGCTTTATTTATTTTTAAAAATTTCTTTTAAATCTTTCTCTCTTTAATCATTTTCCCTGATGTGAAAGAAGAAAATCTCTCATTTCAGGCATGACTGAAGCCTTGCTAACCACCCCAGTAAATGCATGGTTGCTGACTTATAGGCACAAACACACAGATGTCGAGGGTTGGAAGGGTAAGGCCAAGAAGCCTCTTCCCTCCCCCCGTAAAGTAAAGGGAAAGAAAATTGAAGGGAAAGGGAAAAAAAAACTCACAGCTGAATTAGCAAAGCAGTGGAGCTGTATATTTATAAAGCAATGTAGGATATGCAGGGGAATATATATATAAATTTACAATATGTACAATATATACAAAGATATACAATAGAGTACCACAGAAATGAGAGTTCCCCCCTCGGCAGAGGGGGTTCCCCACCTCCACTCTCCCCTCTCTCCCCCCTTTCCCCAGAGTAGGTTAGAAAAGACAGAGAAAGAGAAAGAACGAAGTTAAAAGCAGTTTTGTGTTAATTGGAAAGCAGTTAATACAGGCCTTATATCTTACCGGTTTCAAGGCCGAAGCCTTGGCAGAAAGCCCAGCACAGAAAGCTGCTGCCCGAAGGAAAAGTGGAAGCAAGACTGCAGAAAAATGCCGGAAAGCCCAGTATACCTTCCTGCACTCCCAGTTCAGAAGGTGCTTCCTCCCACTTCACCAATGAAATTAGTTTAGATAATTCTTTTCATTTACCAACTTCCATCCACCATATTCCCTTTCTTAAGGGGACAGCCCCAACCGGTGACAGTCCACCCCTTCTAAACAATTTCATTGGCTGTTCATACTGTCCATCCAATCCAAAGCGATATTTACAGTTTGTGAGTAAAGTTTCATAGTTTCATAGTTTCATAGTTTCATAGTTTCATAGTTTCATTCAGGGTTGGAAGGGACCACAAGGATCATCTAGTTCCAACCCCCCTGCCATGGGCAGGGACACCCCACACTAGATCAGGCTGGACAGAGCCTCATCCAGCCTGCTCTTAAACACCCCCAGGGACGGGGCCTCGACCACCTCCCTGGACAACACATTCCAGGGTTTCACCACTCTCATGGTGAAGAACCTCCTCCTCACGTCCAGCCTGAATCTCCCCACCTCCAGCTTCATTCCATTCCCCCTAGTCCTATCACTACCTGATATCCTGAGAAGTCCTTCCCCAGCCTTCCTGTAGGCCCCCTTCAGATACTGGAAGGCGACAATTAGGTCTCCTCGGAGCCTTCTCTTCTGCAGACTGTACAGCCCCAACTCCCTCAGTCTGTCCTCATAGGAGAGGTGCTCCAGCCCTCTGATCATCCTCGTGGCCCTTCTCTGGACACGTTCCAGCACCTCCACATCCCTCTTGTAATAGGGGCTCCAGAACTGGACACAGTACTCCAGGTGGGGTCTCACCAGGGCTGAGTAGAGGGGGAGGATCACCTCCCTCGACCTGCTAGCCACACTTCTCCTGATGCAGCCCAGGATCTGATTGGCTTTGCGGGCTGCAAGTGCACACTGAGAGCTCATGTTGAGCTTCTTGTCCACCAGCACCCCCAAGTCTCTCTCCTCAGGGCTACCCTCCAGCCAGTCACTGCCCAGCCTGTATTTGTGCCTGGGATTGCCTCGACCCAGATGCAGGACCCTGCACTTGCTCTTATTGAACTTCATGAGGTTGGCCTGTGCCCACCTCTCCAGCCTGTCAAGGTCCCTCTGGATGGCCTCCCTTCCCTCCAGCGTGTCTGCTGCACCACACAGCTTGGTGTCATCAGCAAACTTGCTGAGGGTGCACTCAATGCCACTGTCCATGTCCCCCACAAAGATGTTGAATAAGACAGGTCCCAGGACTGATCCCTGAGGGACTCCACTTGTCACTGGCCTCCACTGGGACATGGAGCCATTGACAGCCACTCTTTGGGTGCGGCCATCAAGCCAGTTCCTTATCCATCTAGTGGTCCACCCATCAAACCCATGTGTCACCAGTTTGGAGACCAGGATGTGGTGTGGGACAGTGTCGAAGGCTTTGCTCAGGTCCAGGTAAACGACATCAGTTGCTCGCCCCTCATCTATTAATTTTGTCACCTGCTCATAGAAGGCCACCAGGTTGGTCAGGCAGGATTTGCCCTTGGCAAAGCCATGCTGACTGTTCCAAATCACCTCTTCACTATTCTTTTGAGCGAGTAGTGACTCCAGGAGGATCTGTTCCATGATCTTTCCAGGCACAGAGGTGAGACTGACTGGCCTGTAGTTCCCTGGTTCCTCCTTCTTGCCCTTTTTGAAGATGGGGGCAATGTTTCCCCTTTTCCAGTCTGTGGGGACTTCACCAGACTGCCAGGACTTTTGAAATATAATAGAGAGGGGTTTAGCAACCTCATCTGCCAGTTCTCTCAGTACCCGTGGGTGTAACCCGTCGGGTCCCATGGACTTGAACACTTTCAGGTTCTTCAGATGATCACGAACCTGATCTGCACTTACAATGGGCAGTTCTTCCTCCCCGTCCCTGGCTTTGACTTCCATAACATCAGGAGTGTGGCTAGAAGCCCTTGCAGTGAAGACTGAGGTAAAGAAGTTATTAAGTACCTCAGCCTTTTCCTCATCACATGCGACCATGTCACCATTTTGCCTTTCTGAGGGGGCCCACACCTTCCCTAGTCTTCTTCTTCCCATTAATATACCTGTAAAAGTTCTTAGTATTCCCTTTAATCTCCCTGGAGATTCCATTCCGGCTATGCTCAGATGTAGATGATTCAAAAGTCCAAGAAAAATCAGAAAATGAGAAAAATGGAAAACGGTTCATTTCTTCGCCGGCGAAGCGAAGAAAAGGGAAACAGGGAATCTCAGGGTCTCTTAGTTGACTCAGGGCTCTCAGGGATCTCAGGGTTCGTGCACCATAGATTCCTTGTTCATTCTTCCTCTGGACGCGATGTAGCTGTACAGCAGTTCGAAATTAACCTCTTTCAGCTAAAGTTAAATTTCTTTGTGGAATACACTGAATTTCACCATTCTCTTGCATTACCCAATAAGTGTGACCTGGACCTTCAGCTGAAACCACCCCTCAGACAGGTCTAGCCTCTCCTGAGGGTGAAAATACCCAAACAGTTTTACCTAACAGATTCTTTTCTCTAACAACAGGAAATCTATCACCTTCTACTTTCCGTAGCAAATCTGTATGTGCAGGTCCAGCTCGGTTCACTTAACCTCTACTATTTACCAGCCAGGTTGCTTGTGCTAAATGTTTTTCCCAGTTTTTCAAAGATCCACCCCCCATGGCTTTAAGAGTGGTCTTCAACAAACCGTTGTAGCATTCAATCTTCCCTGAAGCTGGTGCATAGTAGGGAATATGGAATATCCACTCAATACCGTGCTCTTTTGCCCAGCTCTTTACAAGGTTGTTCTTGAAATGAGTTCCGTTGTCTGACTCAATCCTCTCTGGAGTTCCGTGTCTCCACAGGATCTGTCTCTCCAGACCGAGAATGGTGTTGCGTGCAGTTGCATGTGGAACTGGATAAGTTTCCAACCATCCAGTGTTTGCCTCTACCATAGTAAGCACGTACTGCTTACCAGAACGAGAACGTGGTAGAGTGATGTAGTCAATCTGCCAATCTTCACCATACTTGTACTTGGACCATCTGTCACCATACCACAAGGGCTTAAGTCGTTTTGCCTGCTTAATAGCAGCACAAATGTCACAGTCATGGATGACTTGTGTGATAGCATCCATGGAAATGTCTATGGATCTGTCACGAGCCCATTGGTATGTTGCATCTCTGCCTTGATGTCCTGACGAATCATGAGCCCACCGAGCTAAGAATATCTCACCTCGGTGTTTCCAGTCGAGATCAAGATTAGAGTCCATGTCTACTTGAGAAACTCTTGCAGCTAGATCTGCCTGATGGTTGTGTTGCTGTTCCTCAGTAGCTTTGCTCTTAGGAATGTGAGCATCGATGTGTCTCACCTTCACTGGAATTCTCTCGATTCAATCAGTAGTGTCCTGCCATAGGTCGGCTGCCCAGATGGGTTTTCCTTTTCTCTGCCGACCACTCTTCTTCCAGTTCTTTAGCCAACCCCACAGAGCATTGGCTACCATCCATGAGTCGGTGTAGAGATAAAGCTTTGGCCATCTCTCACGTTCAGCCACATCGAGAGCTAGCTGGACAGCTTTTACCTCTGCAAACTGACTGGATTCTCCTTCTCCATCTTTCGCCTCTGCAACTCGGCGTGTTGGACTCCACACTGCAGACTTCCACCTTCGCTTGTTTCCAACAAGACGACAGGAACCGTCTGTGAACAAAGCATATTTCTTTTCATCATCAGAGAGGTCATTGTAAGGAGGAGCTTCCTCAGCACGAGTTACTTTCTCCTCTGGAGGTTTAGCACAGTTGATGCCTTCAGGCCAACTTGAGATCACCTCCACTAGACCAGGTCTTTCAAGATTTCCCATTGGAGCTCTCTGTGTTATCAGAGCCATCCACTTAGACCAGGTTGAGTCTGTGGCATGATGTGGTGTGGAGCCTTTGCCTTTGAACATCCAATTCAAAACTGGTAATCTGGGAGCTAAGAGAAGTTGTGATTCAGTTCCAATCACTTCAGAAGATGCTTTTACTCCTTCATAGGCAGCTAAAATTTCTTTCTCTGTTGGAGTATAATTAGCCTCTGAACCTCTGTAACCTCGACTCCAGAAACCAAGAGGTCGTCCACGTGTCTCACCTGGAGCTTTCTGCCACAAGCACCAGGTTGGACCATTCTCACTTGCAGCCGTGTACAAAATGTTCTTAATGTCTGGACCATCTCGGACAGGTCCCAGACCCATCGCTTGAATTACTTCTTACTTTATCTGGTCAAAGGCTGCTTGTTGTTCAGGTCCCCAGGGGAAATGGTTTCTCTTTCAAGTCACATCATACAGAGGTTTCACAATCTGACTGTATCCAGGGATGTGCAGTCTCCAAAATCCCACTATCCCCAAGAAATGTAAGGTCTCTTGCTTGTTTGTGGGATTTGCCATGGTGGAGACTCTATTTACCACATCCACTGGAATGTGTCGGCGTCCATCCTGCCACCGCACTCCTAGAAAGTGAATCTCTGTGGTAGGTCCTTTCACCTTGTCTCGCTTGATGGGAAAACCTGCATTCAGAAGAATGTCAATGATTTTGTTACCTTTCTTGAAGACTTCCTCAGCAGTTTTACCCCAGATGATGATATCATCGATGAACTGGATGTGTTCTGTAGCAGTGTTTTTCTCCAGAGCATCGTGGATTACTGCATGACAGATGCTTGAGCTGTGGATCCAGCCCATTGACAACCTGTTTAAAGTGTACTGGATTCCTCTCCAGGTGAAAGCAAATTGAGGCCTGCATTCCTCTGCTCTGGGAATAGAGAAAAATGCATTAGCAATGTCTATGGTAGCATACCATTTGGCCTCTTTGGATTTCAGCTCATACTGTAGTTCCATCATGTCTGGTACTGCTGCACTCATAGGTGGGTTACTTCATTCAGGGGTCGGTAGTCCACTGTCACACGCCAGTCTCCATTCTGCTTCCGCACAGGCCACACTGGACTGTTGAAAGGTGAATTTCATAGACCAATTTCATAAAGCGGTCAGCTGCCTCCCTGGTGCCCAAGTAAAATATGTTGTAGGTAGAATTCCCAACCTCGTGAGTCCTTCAGACTACTACCCACTGCTGGTCTTTCAGGTGGGCAGTGACGATGTAACAATGAGAGGCTCACAATCTATTAAAAAAGACTTCAGAACCTTAGGGCAAATGCTAAAGGGATCAGGGGCTCAAGTCGTGTTCTCTGCCATCCCTCTAACGTCGGCAATGGATGAGGACACACTGAGGAAGGGCCGACAGATCAATTCATGGCTCAGGGGCTGGTGCCATCGACAGGGCTTTGGGTTCCACAATCATGGATTGGTTTTCAAGGCACCTGAGCTGAAAACTACTTATGGGACACACTTGTCCCAGAGGGGGATAAGAATCCTGGGGCAGGAATTGGCAGGGCTCATTGATAGGACTTTAAACTAGATTTGAAGGGGGAAGGGGTTAATAGTCTCCTGCTGGCTGGTGACAAACAGAGGGGCAGCTCACCAGCAGTAGAGAGAAGGAGAGCTGGTAAGGGCTCTCAACTTGCTGCCCTGAGGCAAGCCAAGAATGATCCACCAGGACATTCTGTGGAAACCGAGGGGATTTGGCACAAGAGGAGGACAGGGCCAGCCCAGCTGAAGTGCTTCTATGCGAATGCGCGCAGCTTGGGCAACAAACAGGATGAGTTAAGGGCCACTGTGCTGCTGGGGTGCCACGACATAGTGGCTGTTACTGAAACTTGGTGGGATGAATCCCATGACTGGAATGTAGGGATAGGTGGGTATAAACTCTTTAGGAAGGATAGGCAGGGAAGGAGAGGAGGAGGTGTTGCCCTCTATGTCAATAGCCAGTTGGAATCAGTGGAGCTCCAACTGGGGAGGGATGATGAGCTAGTTGAGAGCATATGGGTTAAAATTAAAGGCAGGACAGGGGAAGGAGATATTACTGTGGGGGTCTCCTACAGGCCACCTGACCAGCAGATCCAAGCAGATGAGGCCCTCCATAGGCAAATAGAAGCAGCTTCCAGGTCACAAGCCCTGGTCCTCATGGGTGATTTCAACCACCCTGACATCTGCTGGAGGGACAACACAGCAAGGCACCAGCAATCCAGGATGTTCCTGGACTGCATAGAAGACAACTTCCTCCTCCAAATGGTAGAGGAACCAACAAGAAATGGTGCTATGCTGGACCTTGTTCTCACCAACAGGGAAGGGCTGGTAAGCAATGTGAGGCTCAGAGACGGCCTTGGCTGCAGTGACCATGAAGCAGTTGAATTTAATATCCTCAGGGCAATCAGGAGGAAGTATTCCAAACTCACGACCCTAGACTTTAGGCGTGCAGATTTTGATCGCTTCAGGGATCTGCTAGCCAAAGTGTCGTGGGACAAAGCCCCGGAGGGAAGAGGGACCCAGGACAGCTGGTCAGTATTCAAGGACCACCTCCTCTGTGTCCAGGAGCTCTGTGTACCAACAAAGAGAAAAGCAGGTAAGAATGCTAGGAGGCCTGCTGGATAGGCAAGGAGCTACTGGACACACTATTACTTAAAAGGAAACTCTACAGGAAGTGGAGAGAAGGACAGGTAGAACAGGGGGTATATAAGGAAGCTGCCCGAGCAGCAAGAGTCCTGGTTAGGAAAGCCAAAGCAGAGTTTGAATTGAATCTAGCCAGGGAGATTAAAGGGAACACTAAGAACTTCTACAGGTATATTAATGGGAAGAAGAAGACTAGGGAAGGTGTGGGCCCCCTCAGAAAGGAAAATGGTGACATGGTCACAAGTGATGAGGAAAAGGCTGAGGTACTTAATAACTTCTTTACCTCAGTCTTCACTGCAAGGGCCTCTAGCCACACTCCTGATGTTATGGAAGTCAAAGCCAGGGACGGGGAGGAAGAACTGCCCATTGTAAGTGCAGATCAGGTTCGTGATCATCTGAAGAACCTGAAAGTGTTCAAGTCCATGGGACCCGACGGGATACACCCACGGGTACTGAGAGAACTGGCAGATGAGGTTGCTAAACCCCTCTCTATTATATTTCAAAAGTCATGGCAATCTGGTGAAGTCCCCACAGACTGGAAAAGGGGAAACACTGCCCCCATCTTCAAAAAGGGTGAGAAGGAGGAACCCGAAACTACAGGCCAGTCAGTCTCACCTCTGTGCCTGGAAAGATCATGGAGCAAATCCTCCTGGAGTCACTACTCGCTCAGAAGAAAAGTGAAGAGGTGATTGGGAACAGTCAGCATGGCTTTGCCAAGGGCAAATCCTGCCTGACCAACCTGGTGGCCTTGTATGAGCAGGTGACAAAATTAATAGATGAGGGGCGAGCAACTGATGTTGTTTACCTGGACCTGAGCAAAGCCTTCAACACTGTCCCACACCACATCCTGGTCTCCAAACTGGTGACACATGGGTTTGATGGGTGGACCACTAGGTGGATAAGGAACTGGCTTGATGGCCGCACCCAAAGAGTGGCTCTCAATGGCTCCATGTCCCAGTGGAGGCCAGTGACAAGCGGAGTCCCTCAGGGATCAGTCCTGGGACCTGTCTTGTTCAACATCTTTGTGGGTGACATGGACAGTGGCATTGAGTGCACCCTCAGCAAGTTTGCTGATGACACCAAGCTGTGTGGTGCAGCAGACACGCTGGAGGGAAGGGAGGCCATCCAGAGGGACCTTGACAGGCTGGAGAGGTGGGCACAAGCCAACCTCATGAAGTTCAATAAGAGCAAGTGCAGGGTCCTGCATCTGGGTCGAGGCAATCCCAGGCACAAATACAGGCTGGGCAGTGACTGGCTGGAAAGTAGCCCTGAGGAGAGAGACTTGGGGGTGCTGGTGGACAAAAAGCTCAACATGAGCTCTCAATGTGCACTTGCAGCCCGCAAAGCCAATCAGATCCTGGGCTGCATCAGGAGAAGTGTGGCTAGCAGGTCGAGGGAGGTGATCCTCCCCCTCTACTCAGCCCTGGTGAGACCCCACCTGGAGTACTGTGTCCAGTTCTGGAGCCCCTATTACAAGAGGGATGTGGAGGTGCTGGAGCATGTCCAGAGAAGGGCCACAAGGATGATCAGAGGGCTGGAGCACCTCTCCTATGAGGACAGACTGAAGGAGTTGGGGCTGTTCAGTCTGCAGAAGAGAAGGCTCCAAGGTGACCTAATTGTGGCCTTCCAGTATCTGAAGAGGGCCTACAGGTAGGCTGGGGAAGGACTTCTCAGGATCTCAGGTAGTGACAGGACTAGGGTGAATGGAATGAAGCTGGAGGTGGGGAGATTCAGGCTAGATGTGAGGAGGAGGTTTTTCACCATGAGAGTGGTGAAACCCTGGAATGTGTTGTCCAGGGAGGTGGTTGAGGACCCATCCCTGGAGGTGTTTAAGAGCAGGCTGGATGAGGCTCTGTCCAGCCTGATCTAGTGTGGGGTGTCCCTGCCCATGGCAGGGGGATTGGAACTAGATGATCCTTGTGGTCCCTTCCAACCCTGAATGAAACTATGAAACTATGAAACTATGAGTGAGTTTTGCTGACGACTTTCTGACTCTCCAACTGACAAATCAGATTCTGAATGGGCAACAAAGAGTCACGGTTGGTTCTGTATTATCTGTGATGCACAGTATGAGAAGCATCCGGCAATTTAATGTCCTGTATCTTGTGCTGTCCCACAACTGCAGATTCAACAGAAAACTCAGATCTGACAGACAGCTTCAGTGGCTCACTTGGTAGGGTGTGGAACTTTGAGTGCAATGGGCAGCAGTGTTCTCTCTGGGCATCAGTGTCCTTTTCTTTTATCTATGGTTAATAGTGAAACAGGCCTTAGATACTTTTGCCTCCCGGCGCAAAGAATATAACAAATACACATTAAGTATCACCGATAGCCAGTTTACACACATCGAAAAAATCAGCTTTGGATCCCAGCCATCACTTAAAATTACTCTTTGACCTACTGGAATCTTAAACTCCCTTATCTCAATTGGCAATGTGCTCAAAGTTATGTTGCCATATCTACTAAGCTGAAAAAAACCCAGACAGCAGTCATACATAGTTTCATAGTTTCATAGTTTCATTCAGGGTTGGAAGGGACCACATGGATCATGTAGTTCCAACCCCCCTGCCATGGGCAGGGGCACCCCACACTAGATCAGGCTGGACAGAGCCTCATCCAGCCTGCTCTTAAACACCTCCAGGGATGGGTCCTCGACCACCTCCCTGGACAACACATTCCAGGGTTTCACCACTCTCATGGTGAAGAACCTCCTCCTCACATCTAGCCTGAATCTCCCCACTTCAGGCTAGATGTGAGGAGGAGGTTCTTCACCAGAACCTGAAACTTATACCTGAACCATAAATATAATTTCTGCATTAAATATTTACCTATGTGATCGATAAGGAGGCCCAGACAATACTTGTAAATCAGAACCCCAAAAACTGAGAAGAACAGACGCTCTAAAATCCAAAACACCTTCATGCTTGCTAGTCTGACTCGAGCAAGGAATAAATCAAGCTATTTCTGCCCCACATTGTGCGCCAATTAAAAAATGTAGTGGGTTGAGAGAGAAGGCCTAGCTTTCTCTCCCCCATAAAGAGGAAAAAAACCCACAGGTAACTCAGCCGGAGAAGCGGAAGGAATGCTATATTTTACAGGCAATGTGGAAAGGCAGGTTAGATATACAATATATATACAGTATTTGCAATGTATGTACAGAAATATACAGCAAGGAAAAAAAAGAATACAGGAACGAAATTCCCTCCTCTGGACAGAGGAGGGTTTCCCCCTGTACCCCCTTCTCTCCCCCTACCTCCCTTTTTTCCCAAAGAGGGTTAGAGAGAGAAAAAGGTAGTTATTAAGAAAGAAGAATTTTAGTAGGCCTATTAGTAGGATTAGTGCTTATCTTTATCCAAGGTCAGAACTGCAGCTGCTCAGAAGCAGACAGGCTGGAAAAGCAGGACAGAGAGAAACTGAGAAAAATTCCAACTGAACTCAAAACATAAAGTTGCATTCTACCAATCTACCAATGAAATTCGTTTAGAATATCTGATTATTTTTGTTATTATTCCAAAACATTCAGCCAGAGTGTCCCAGCACTGTCCCTTTCTTAAAGGCACAGCCTCAAACGGTCACACACAGAGTGACTTGGAGGTCATTCATCCCCATTTCTGCAGCAGGCAGGCTCTCCACTGGGCCCCAGCTTGCAGAGCTCAGTCTTTGTGTGCTCCTGCTGGGTGTTTCAGATGAGCTCAATGCCCAGCACATCCCTCTGCGTCTCATCCCACACCTGTGCATGTTTCCACTACTTCTGCCTCAGCAGATCCCAGCAGTGTTGGAGCTGGTTAATCAGTTCAGCTGAAGAGTTTCATATTTAACTCATTTTCATAGCCAGGTGGAGACAGGTGAGGTGACCTAACAAGGTCTTGCCCTATTTCAGCCTGGAAATTCATGTCCTGTTCTTTCAGCAGGAAGAAAAATCTTGGCCACAAACACATTGCATCTTGTTATGCACTAGAGGCATCTACTTCTCAAGCAGGCTAGTGTCACCTTCACTGACCCCTGCAACAACAGGCTAAAAACTGGCACAAACCTGCCAGTACAGCATCATATTGATGCACATTAACTGCCCAGGCTCTTGGCAGTTTTAAAGGGTGGTCCACATGGTGCTTGTAACTTAAAAGCAGCTAGGCTTGTGCCTGGGATCGGGCTTGCTCCATCTCATCCCAGCAACGATTTTGGGGTTGTGCCTGCCTGCATGTGTGATTAAGCATCCCCATCACAACTGGCTTAATGAATCTGCGCAAATGAGCACAAAAACATCGAGCTGTACTGATTTTATGTCACTGCCAGATTTGGCACTCAGCTTGGGTAGTGGTAGCCAGGGAGATAAAATACAGCTCATCTTGTTGATGTCAGGGAGGTTTAAAATTCAAGTCAAATTAATTGTATCTGTATGTTTTGATTGGTGAAGGTAATTTTGTGCAGCATTTGTTAAAGATGCCACTTAAGGAGGAATTTCCTAACTGCAGAAGTTAATAACTTTAAAACTGCTACTCAGGCTCCCGCAAATGGGGCTTTGTGCTGCAAATCACTTGGAGGCTCATAGTTTCATAGTTTCATAGTTTCATTCAGGATTGGAAGGGACCACAAGGATCATCTAGTTCCAACCCCCCTGCCATGGGCAGGGACACCCCACACTAGATCAGGCTGGACAGAGCCTCATCCAGCCTGCTCTTAAACACCCCCAGGGACGGGGCCTCGACCACCTCCCTGGACAACACATTCCAGGGTTTCACCACTCTCATGGTGAAGAACCTCCTCCTCACGTCCAGCCTGAATCTCCCCACCTCCAGCTTCATTCCATTCCCCCTAGTCCTATCACTACCTGATATCCTGAGAAGTCCTTCCCCAGCCTTCCTGTAGGCCCCTTTCAGATACTGGAAGGCGACAATTAGGTCACCTCGGAGCCTTCTCTTCTGCAGACTGAACAGCCCCAACTCCTTCAGTCTGTCCTCATAGGAGAGGTGCTCCAGCCCTCTGATCATCCTTGTGGCCCTTCACTGGACACGTTCCAGCAGCTCCACATCCCTCTTGTAATAGGGGCTCCAGAACTGGACACAGTACTCCAGGTGGGGTCTCACCAGGGCTGAGTAGAGGGGGAGGATCACCTCCCTCGACCTGCTAGCCACACTTCTCCCGATGCAGCCCAGGATCTGATTGGCTTTGCGGGCTGCAAGTGCACATTGAGAGCTCATGTTGAGCTTTTTGTCCACCAGCACCCCCAAGTCTCTCTCCTCAGGGCTACTTTCCAGCCAGTCACTGCCCAGCCTGTATTTGTGCCTGGGATTGCCTCGACCCAGATGCAGGACCCTGCACTTGCTCTTATTGAACTTCATGAGGTTGGCTTGTGCCCACCTCTCCAGCCTGTCAAGGTCCCTCTGGATGGCCTCCCTTCCCTCCAGCATGTCTGCTGCACCACACAGCTTGGTGTCATCAGCAAACTTGCTGAGGGTGCACTCAATGCCACTGTCCATGTCACCCACAAAGATGTTGAATAAGACAGGTCCCAGGACTGATCCCTGAGGGACTCCGCTTGTCACTGGCCTCCACTGGGACATGGAGCCATTGACAGCCACTCTTTGGGTGCGGCCATCAAGCCAGTTCCTTATCCATCTAGTGGTCCACCCATCAAACCCATGTGTCACCAGTTTGGAGACCAGGATGTGGTGTGGGACAGTGTCGAAGGCTTTGCTCAGGTCCAGGTAAACGACATCAGTTGCTCGCCCCTCATCTATTAATTTTGTCACCTGCTCATAGAAGGCCACCAGGTTGGTCAGGCAGGATTTGCCCTTGGCAAAGCCATGCTGACTGTTCCCAATCACCTCTTCACTATTCTTTTGAGCGAGTAGTGACTCCAGGAGGATCTGCTCCATGATCTTTCCAGGCACAGAGGTGAGACTGACTGGCCTGTAGTTCTCTGGTTCCTCCTTCTTGCCCTTTTTGAAGATGGGGGCAATGTTTCCCCTTTTCCAGTCTGTGGGGACTTCACCAGATTGCCATGACTTTTGAAATATAATAGAGAGGGGTTTAGCAACCTCATCTGCCAGTTCTCTCAGTACCCGTGGGTGTATCCCGTCGGGTCCCATGGACTTGAACACTTTCAGGTTCTTCAGATGATCACGAACCTGATCTGCACTTACAATGGGCAGTTCTTCCTCCCTGTCCCTGGCTTTGACTTCCATAACATCAGGAGTGTGGCTAGAGGCCCTTGCAGTGAAGACTGAGGTAAAGAAGTTATTAAGTACCTCAGCCTTTTCCTCATCACATGTGACCATGTCACCATTTTCCTTTCTGAGGGGGCCCACACCTTCCCTAGTCTTCTTCTTCCCATTAATATACCTGTAAAAGTTCTTAGTATTCCCTTTAATCTCCCTGGCTAGATTCAACTCAAACTCTGCTTTGGCTTTCCTAACCAGGACTCTTGCTGCTCGGGCAGCTTCCTTATATTCCCCCTGTTCTACCTGTCCTTCCCTCCACTTCCTGTAGAGTTTCCTTTTAAGTAATAGTGTGTCCAGTAGCTCCTTGCCCATCCAGGCAGGCCTCCTAGCATTCTTACCTGCTTTTCTCTTTGTTGGTACACAGAGCTCCTGGACACAGAGGAGGTGGTCCTTGAATACTGACCATAATAATAATAATTCAATCCTATTTAGAAACAAATTTCTTAGAGTTATTGCAATGAATATTTAAATACTACCAGTTGAAACGTTTTCAATTTTGAGATAATTTCAAAGCCAGGAGCGTTTAGAGCATTGGGCTACTCTGCAACGCTTTAGTATCTGAATTGATCTGAAATGAGGCTGAATCTTAAGCAGCTTAAACAGCTATAAAGGGTTAGAGTAGTTTAAAGGGTTAGGGTTGTTTAAGCAGAATATCATGTTTTCAGGGCTTTGGTTAAAAGGAATGAGAATTCACAGGCTGTCAAGCTGAGCAGCTCCAGATGAAGGACCTGACAAGCATTGCTAGAAAAACTCTCTGTAGCACTCGACATGTTCTCTGCTTTCAAACCATGTCTGCTTTTTTTTTTTTTTTCTACAAGAAAAAAAAAATCAAGGAGGTTGAACATCCACATAAAATGCAGAATAAAGGCAAAATGGGGGATGCTGTGAAGGTGGGTTTGCTCTGACAATAGGCTTGTTGCTGCTCCCGGTATTTGACACTTGTTTTTCGTTAGTACAAACCATTTCAAAACACAGCAATGCTCTGAAAAGTGGCAATGAAAAAAACATGTGAGCATTGCAGTGCTTGTGTTTTGACCCTTCAATGTCAGATACATCTAACTTAAAAACTGAAAGATGGAGTTTAAAAAAAATGGTTGTTTTTTTTTTTGAGCCCAAGCCACAAGCATTTGGCCAGGATGATTATTTCAAGTGGCAATGAAGACAAGAGTAGAAGGAGGTATTTTTTAGTAAGATATATTTATGCTAGTCCTATTCACAGAAAAAAAAAAATGCTCTGTGCACCATTATAATTTATTTTTCACAGCTAAAAGCCACACATACTCCAGTGCAGTTGCTCCATCTGTGCATTAATGCTGGACTATACAAAAAATAATTCCAGATTTATTCAAATCTAGAAGCAGCTGTGGCAGAGGAAAGATTCCCTAGCCTGATGGATGAACATGGGTGATCTGTTTCCAGGAGTTTCTCCAGCTGAGCTGGCATAAGGACAGCATCTGTGCTGGCACAAGCCACCCACGCCTGTGCTACAATAGCCAAGTGAGAAACAGTGCAACAAAGATGAGTCTGAATAAGCTCTGCTGCCCAGAGCTGTCTCTGCAGCAGCTTCTTTGCATCAATTGAAGGGGTTATAAGAACGGGACAGGACTGCTGTACCAAGACACCTGCATGTCCCTGTCACCTACTGTCCTGCCCCTGACACCATCAGCAGAGGTCTGGGAGAGGCATAATAGCAGGCAATGGCATTTATTCTGCAAAAGTCATGACCTCTGCATGCTGGAAGATCTTCATCGGGTTTCTTTCCTGTGACCACCCAGGCTGCTCTGGAGAGAGCAGGACCTGCCTTTGCCACCCAAAGTTTCCTTGCCAGACTCTGTACCAAATACTCACTGATTTGCCTACTTTGAGCCTGGCAACCTCAGCTGATGTCCTTATCTATTTATTTATTTGTTTGTTGATCAGTTTTATTTTTCATTGGATGAAGCAGTGAACAGCCTGTCCTCTCCCAGTTTCATAAGCCTCATCATGCTTCCCATCCAGCCATTCCTTTTCAAATGCAGGGAGACTTGACCTATTCATTGCATGAACACTTTGATCTTCCCTGCACTCCTTCTCAGAACTCCTCCCCTTCTGTCCATGGTAGACTATGATGCTAGATAGGGCAGGACCATATCCTTGTCAGTATTATACCCCAACAGCATTATTGCTGCAGAAGAAAGTGCGAGCCCTCACCAAATGTTCCCCATGATGCTATTGTCAGGGAATTCTTCAGGGATGGGATGTTTAGCATCACCATGGTAGAATCCAGGCAATCACTGAACCAGAAAAATAACTCAGGTGCTGTGTAATGAAATCTGACAGAAATGTAGCAGGAAATGATTTAACTAGCTTATTCCAGTGATGGTGCCAGGATGGATGCAGAGGGGCTGGTTCTCTCCAGCTGACAGCAGCATCCTCCCATAGCTCAGCAGCCTAGAGGCATAGCTAGAGGCATAGCTCAGGCAGCCAAGAGGGCCAATGGCATCCTGGCCTGCATCAAGAACAGTGTGGCCAGCAGGAGCAGGGAGGTCATTCTGCCCCTGTATACTGCACTGGTTAGGCCGCACCTCGAGTACTGTGTCCAGTTCTGGGCCCCTCAGTTTAGGAAGGATGTTGACTTGCTGGAATGAGTCCAGAGAAGAGCAACAAAGTTGGTGAGGGGTTTGGAACACAAGCCCTATGAGGAGAGGCTGTGGGAGCTGGGGTTGCTCAGCCTGGAGAAGAGGAGACTCAGGGGTGACCTTATCACTCTCTACAACTACCTGAAGGGAGGTTGTAGACAGGCGGATGATGGTCTCTTCTCCCAGGCACCCAGTACCAGAACAAGAGGACACAGTCTCAGGCTGCACCAGGGGAGGTTCAGGTTGGATGTTAGGAAGAAGTTCTATACAGAAAGAGTGATTGCGCTATGGAATGGGTTGCCCGGGGAGGTGGTGGAGTCGCCGTCATTGAAGGTGTTCAGAAGGAGACTTGATGGGGTGCTTGGTGCCATGGGTTAGCTGTTTGGGTGGGTTGGATTGGTTGATGGGTTGGACATGATGATCTTGAAGGTCTCTTCCAACCTGGTTTGGTTTATTCTAATAAAGGTTTATTCTAATAAAGCAGCAAGCCTGAGGCAAGCCTGTTGCCTCCCATCTCACCATAAATATGCCAAAGAATTGAATTAATCTATGTAGAGTGAGTATACTAATAGCTTAGCTGGTATGTATGCATATAGACACTGAAATATTCTGTACACTGCGGCCCACAACAGTCATATTTCTCCTTCAGTTGCCTGCCTCAGCCCCATTTCCTATCTCCTCAACCCCAAACTGCTCCTCTCTCATTCCATCTTGTTTCCATATTCTCTTTAACTCCTCTCTTCCAGCTGGGAGCCAGCAATACCTTCTCTTTTCATGAGTATGATATTCCCATCAGTTCTTAGTTTTCCATTTCCTCTGGAGATGTGTGCAAAAGACCTGTTTTTCAGAACAGACACTCGGCACTCCGCAGGAATTGTGTCTCTTTGACAAGCATCAGTGTATGTGTTATCCTCAAAAGCATCCAGCCCTTGCTCTAATATTGGCTGGTCTGGACCCATCTCTCCATCACTCTGAGCTCTAGATTAGAATTAGAGCACTGCGTTGCTCTGATTTGGCAGAACTTTCCACCCCTCTGAGGCTGGCAAGGGGCAGATTCCACTCTCCTAAAGCTCTTTGCAAGGAAACTGCTTGTATATCATATTGAAAAGGAGCACAACACCTGCATTGATGGCATAAAGGACTTCCTTGCACTGCCCAGGATTTCTGGCCTGTCAGACAGATCCCAGGACAAGCCACTGAAAAGCTTCCCACCTGATGTAAAGCACCAACTGATTTCATCATCCCAAAACCTTTCAAAGAAGCTTTGAGTCTGGAGTTTATAGTCCCTGTCTTGCATCTAGCACAACACCCTGACCTTATCTGAAGTGGTGAGGCTTGGGGGCTGGAGGTATCATTGCAGAAATGGGACTGAAAACACACGATTTGGGGGGAAATCACGGGTCTTTCTGCTTTTATTTTGGATGGAGATATTTCCAGCGTCATTTTGAAGGGGTTTTGCCCTCTGGAGGCTAACATTAGGAAATCTTACATTTGTGGAAATGCAGCTCCCATTAGAATCAGCCTGCAAAGAGCTGGTGGGCTACAAAGTGCTCCTACTGAAAAGGTGACCATGGGCAAGGACAACTCTTGTATGGTACTGAAAGCCTCAGTGAGATCCAGAAGTGTTGCACTCAGCCTTGGCTTTCCCCCTCCTGCTACAACATCACTGAAAAAAGGTCCAGATGACATAGACTAATCATGCCTCAGCAATTCCAGATAAGATCTGATGATCTTGTTCATGTTACAGTTATTTGATTCTGTCTTTTTCCTTCCTTTTTCCTCTTTTGCAATCTTTGCCATAGATTGTGCATTATAAAGGACTACATGGAGACTAAAATGCACATGACATTTCTAAAGTTGCCTTTGAAACTCTCATTGCTTCACTTCATAAGACACAGTTCTGTTCATTTGCCTATATAAGAACCAGAGAAGAACAGCAGATTTTTTTCCCCCATGATGAAAAAATACTGGGAGGAAAATGGTGGCACTGAAAATCTGAGCTCAGGTTTGCTTGGCACTGGACTTGGTCTAGCAGTAGCTATATATCTGTCTGATGTTATTTCCCTGTCTTTCTGCCTCAGTCCCAGTTTCCTGGAGACCCTGAAAGCCTCTGAGGTCCTCCTGTTCTTCTGACTTTTTCTTGCCAGCCTCTAATCATAGTATCATAGTATCATTCAGGGTTGGAAGGGACCACAAGGATCATCTAGTTCCAACCCCCCTGCCATGGGCAGGGACACCCCACACTAGATCAGGCTGGACAGAGCCTCATCCAGCCTGTTCTTAAACACCCCCAGGGACGGGGCCTCGACCACCTCCCTGGACAACACATTCCAGGGTTTCACCACTCTCATGGTGAAGAACCTCCTCCTCACATCTAGCCTGAATCTCCCCACCTCCAGCTTCATTCCATTCCCCCTAGTCCTATCACTACCTGATATCCTGAGAAGTCCTTCCCCAGCCTTCCTGTAGGCCCCTTTCAGATACTGGAAGGCGACAATTAGGTCACCTCGGAGCCTTCTCTTCTGCAGACTGAACAGCCCCAACTCCTTCAGTCTGTCCTCATAGGAGAGGTGCTCCAGCCCTCTGATCATCCTTGTGGCCCTTCTCTGGACACATTCCAGCAGCTCCACATCCCTCTTGTAATAGGGGCTCCAGAACTGGACACAGTACTCCAGGTGGGGTCTCATCAGGGCTGAGTAGAGGGGGAGGATCACCTCCCTCGACCTGCTAGCCACACTTCTCCTGATACAGCCCAGGATCTGATTGGCTTTGCGGGCTGCAAGTGCACACTGAGAGCTCATGTTGAGCTTCTTGTCCACCAGCACCCCCAAGTCTCTCTCCTCAGGGCTACTTTCCAGCCAGTCACTGCCCAGCCTGTATTTGTGCCTGGGATTGCCTCGACCCAGATGCAGGACCCTGCACTTGCTCTTATTGAACTTCATGAGGTTGGCTTGTGCCCACCTCTCCAGCCTGTCAAGGTCCCTCTGGATGGCCTCCCTTCCCTCCAGCGTGTCTGCTGCACCACACAGCTTGGTGTCATCAGCAAACTTGCTGAGGGTGCACTCAATGCCACTGTCCATGTCACCCACAAAGATGTTGAACAAGACAGGTCCCAGGACTGATCCCTGAGGGACTCCGCTTGTCACTGGCCTCCACTGGGACATGGAGCCATGGACAGCCACTCTTTGGGTGCGGCCATCAAGCCAGTTCCTTATCCACCTAGTGGTCCACCCATCAAACCCATGTGTCACCAGTTTGGAGACCAGGATGTGGTGTGGGACAGTGTTGAAGGCTTTGCTCAGGTCCAGGTAAACAACATCAGTTGCTCGCCCCTCATCTATTAATTTTGTCACCTGCTCATACAAGGCCACCAGGTTGGTCAGGCAGGATTTGCCCTTGGCAAAGCCATGCTGACTGTTCCCAATCACCTCTTCACTTTTCTTCTGAGCGAGTAGTGACTCCAGGAGGATCTGCTCCATGATCTTTCCAGGCACAGAGGTGAGACTGGCCTGTAGTTCCCTGGTTCCTCCTTCTTACCCTTTTTGAAAATGGGGGCAATGTTTCCCCTTTTCCAGTCTGTGGGGACTTCCCCAGATTGCCATGACTTTTGAAATATAATAGAGAGGGGTTTAGCAACCTCCTCTGCCAGTTCTCTCAGTACCTGTGGGTGTATCCCATCGGGTCCCATGGACTTGAACACTTTCAGGTTCTTCAGGTGATCACGAACCTGATCTTCACTTACAATGGGCAGTTCTTCCTTCCTGTCCCTGGCTTTGACTTCCATAACATCAGGAGTGTGGCTAGAGGCCCGTGCAGTGAAGGCTGAGGTAAAGAAGTTATTAAGTACCTCAGCCTTTTCCTCATCACATGTGACCATGTCACCATTTTCCTTTCTGAGGGGGCCCACACCTTCCCTAGTCTTCTTCTTCCCATTAATATACCTGTACAAGTTCTTAGTGTTCCCTTTAATCTCCCTGGCTAGATTCAATTCAAACTCTGCTTTGGCTTTCCTAATCAGGACTCTTGCTGCTCAGGCACCTTCCTTATATTCCCCCTGTTCTACCTGTCCTTCCCTCCACTTCCTGTAGAGTTTCCTTTTAAGTAATAGTGTGTCCAGTAACTCCTTGCCCATCCAGGCAGGCCTCCTAGCATTCTTACCTGCTTTTCTCTTTGTTGGTATACAGAGCTCCTGGACACAGAGGAGGTGGTCCCTGAATACTGACCAGCTGTCCTGGGTCCCTCTTCCCTCCAGGGCTTTGTCCCTCGACACTTTGGCTAGCAGATCCCTGAAGCGATCAAAATCTGCACGCCTAAAGTCTAGGGTCGTGAGCTTGGAATACTTCCTCCTGATTGCCCTGAGGATATTAAATTCAACTGCTTGATGGTCACTGCAGCCAAGGCCGTCTCTGAGCCTCACATTGCTTACCAGCCCTTCCCTGTTGGTGAGAACAAGGTCCAGCATAGCACCATTTCTTGTTGGTTCCTCTACCATTTGGAGGAGGAAGTTGTCTTCTATGCAGTCCAGGAACATCCTGGATTGCTGGTGCCTTGCTGTGTTGTCCCTCCAGCAGATGTCAGGGTGGTTGAAATCACCCATGAGGACCAGGGCTTGTGACCTGGAAGCCGCTTCTATTTGCCTATGGAGGGCCTCATCTGCTTGGATCTGCTGGTCAGGTGGCCTGTAGGAGACCCCCACAGTAATATCTCCTTCCCCTGTCCTGCCTTTAATTTTAACCCATACGCTCTCAACTAGCTCATCATCCCTCCCCAGTTGGAGCTCCACTGATTCCAACTGGCTATTGACATAGAGGGCAACACCTCCTCCTCTCCTTCCCTGCCTATCCTTCCTAAAGAGTTTATACCCATCTATCCCTACATTCCAGTCATGGGATTCATCCCACCAAGTTTCAGTAACAGCCACTATGTCGTGGCACCCCAGCAGCACAGTGGCCCTTAACTCATCCTGTTTGTTGCCCAAGCTGCGCGCATTCGCATGCATCCTCTGTCAAGCTAACACACATCTCAGCCTTATGAGTCTCATGAAGAACACAAAAAGTGCTGTGCATGGAGGCACAATGCCAAGAACATGCCCAATGCAGGCCATTTTCCAGGCGTGAGTGATGTGATTCAGTGAGATCTTGTCAGAGATGCAGAACATCCACTCCCAACCAATGCTCCACGCAGCATACCATGTACTTTGTATTTGCTCTCTTCCATCCAGGCCAGGTCCTTGCATGAAGCCAGACGTGTGAAAGTTCACACCTAGCTCCTATGGGTGGTATAAACACCCATGGGTTCTAACATAGGTTAGGAGCCTGTAGATAGGAATCATGCTCCTAAGAATCCTTGTGGGCCCAAATCTTGTTTTCAGACCACAAAGCACATAACTGATATGAGGGGTATGAAGGATTATTAGATTTCCATGGCCTCAGAAGCATTTGCACACTGTTTCTTACATCTACTGTCCATTCATCTGTAAGGAAGTGTTGCCCATATGACATCTATATACCTTAAGAGCTGCCAAAGGGAAAGGCACAAGACTTTTCCATGGGGAAAGAAATTGTGGGAAAACAAAGACCAGACAAGAGAGGGATGATAAGGAAAACCCAGAGAAGTGATGGTTTACTCCATGTCACTTGTCCACTCCTATAGACTAACTTTGAGTTGGCCTTTAGCCTCTCTTGCAAGACTGATTTGTCTTCCTGTTCCTGAAACTGTCAAGGTCCTGCTCTGCTGATGGTACAGATTCCACAGGTCGTTCTGTCATCCACAAGCTGCTTTGGGCCAAGAGCTCATCACGTGTCCAGGGCTGCCACTAGCCACTGTGGTTCCTCAGTGCCAACACCATCCAGCCTGTACAAGGCTCACCTCAACAAGCTTTGATATTTCTTGTGGTTCCTCAGCACCTGAATCCACAGCCGTGAGTTCAACAACCTGCATCTTCATACAGGACTTGAGGATATGTCCATTTACCTCCAAGACTCTTCCTGTACTTATACAGGTCTGAACTTGAGAAAAAAGCCTTCTACATGGCTAACAAAAATAAACAAACAAGCAAACAAACAAACACAACAAAAAATAACCAAATATACTTGCAGCTTCCTCTATCTTGATTTTTAAAAACCAAGACTTCTTCCTACTGTGTGCTGTTGGGGAACCAGCTGCATCCATGAGACCTGAGGGGAACTTACAGCCATTGTAGCCAGGTAGCAGTGGCAGTTACCTCCTCCATGGGACCTCTTTTGGTGTGTAAGCAGCTCTGTGGTGCAAGAAAGTGTGCTACTTAGTTTGACTAGCTCTGAGTGATATCCAGTACAAGAACTGTGGACAGCACATGGGAGCAGGAACTTGGTTGTGGAAGCAGGTTTCTCCATCCTGATTTCCATGATAAGGTGTTTGGGGACAATTTTGACAGAATGGCTCCCTGAGCATAGCACTAGTTGTGAGTAAGGCATGAGAAAAGAGATTTCCTCCTTTTTTTTTCAGGGATATTTTATTGTGCCAATGAACCAAGTTACAGTTTGGCAAAAGAGGAGGACCCATCACCATTCAGCAGAAAGAGAAAGCTAGGACAAAAGATATTTGTCACAACTCCCCCAAGAAGTTCTGAGTACCACTGGAGTAGGGAGCAGGGCAACATGAGTTAAGCCTAGCTATTGCACTATCTGTGCATTCCAGCACCTCCCAATATGAGTAGCACCCTCCCCAGCTCCTGCAGGCAGAGCTTTACTTACTGATTCACTACTGTGCTCTGCAGGAGAGGTCAATATGTTTTGGTAGAGGAGTGGAGGTAAATGCATTTCAGTGGTGGAGTACATGTGATGTGAAGTTATCAAATAAAAGCAGAAGCCAGAAGGGCATTTTCCTAGCATGTGACAAATGGGTACAGTCACAAAGATGTGATCATTCCCTCACACTTGGGGTCAGCTTTGTCAGTGCTTTACAGGGAACCCAGGAAGGCACCAGCATTGTTTTGAATTCTGTTTGCAGGGTTGGAATTTGTACAGCTGAACAAGTTTTAATGTGATGTTTTCCAAGGCAACAGCTGTGGAAGCTCAAAGTGCCACTATTACAAAACTCCAGTCCAAGCAGAAGCACACTTTAAATAAGCAATAAAGACTCAAGAACCAGTCAGTACCAAATTGCAATTCCACTGAAAGATCATAAAGCCATGACGAGGCACAAACTGATTCTTTATGCATGTTGAAGCAGTTGGAAAGGCACCTTGTACTTTTTCTTTATCTTATTAAATGACCTGCTGCTATGAGGACACACAGGGTCATTTTTTTTGATGTTGCTAGCACTCTGCACAATTTCTTGTCTATGTTTCATAGTGTGCCAATAAACAGTTACTTGGTTGTTTACTGGAAAAGCAAGGATTTAAAACCTTCTTTAGAAGATGATTTAATCTTCTTACACATTATTTTGCACTTGGATAAGCAGATCAGCAGCCAATGCTTGAACCAACAACAGGGTCTGTCATTGGCTTACCTTCTGCCTCAGCCAGCACTGGTATGCAGGAACAAGGAAACCAAGGAGTGCACAGACATTGCTGAGTCTCTGCAGCTTTAGCATGTTTCCTCATGCCTGATGTGCACAGGCTGTATTAGCAAAATGTGAAAATTTGACTCAGTTTGGCCTATACTGAACATGAGTTGGAGCCCTAGCAAGTAAACAAACACATAAGTCATTCTCCAGCCAAGCTGCCAAGAGGCTCTTCAATACCCGGTCAGAATTCAATGGGTGCCACACTGCCAGACAGCATCTGCAGGCTACCACTAATGAGGAGAAATCATCACAGCTGATCTCTGCTTTGGTTCATCTCAGTGGGCATGGAGAGTTAATCCTGCAGTCTAATTCTCAGCTGGCCCAGCCACAGGAGAAAGAAAGGGAAGGTCATTCTAGAAAAAGCAGCACAAATTTGCCTTGCTCAGGCTGCAGTCTCTCCTGAGGCAGAATTGCACCATTTCACCATGACCCTGATGGATTACACCAGAAACACAGATGTGCCATGTGATTGATATCCAACACATTTCAGGAAGCAGCTGGTTCTTCCTCTTAATCACAAAAACTAACTTTTGCCATGCTCTTTCTGGGCACCTACTGGACAAGCACAGATGTATTTTTGAAGACAAGCATTGCTTGTTAGTAACTCACAACCCAACCTTTCCCAGACAGACAGTTCTTTGCTTGTGTGAGGATAGGAGGAATCAGGTCTCTGTAAAAAAAAATAAATCCAAACTCAGGAGGACAAAACAATCTTTCCCCCCCATTTCTAAGCTGGCTCTGAACCACCGCTATTTTCTGGCCCACCACTATTTTCTGGCCCAGTACTTACATGTCTGCTGTAAAATCTGGGTGACCGCGACTGCCTTCACCTCACCTGGGGCATCACAGCTAACCCAGCTGTCATCACCCCTTCACTGGGAGTTGCAAGAGTCAAGACAGTTGGGCAAATGTGGATTTTTTTGTGAATGTTTTACCCATACCTGCTGTCCTGTATAGCATCTGCTCATCACAGATGTGCTGTTTGTCTGTCTCATGAATGGGATGTGTTGTACTTAACACTGTTTGCAGTAAGAACAAGGACCAGAGGAAAACAGTGTGAGGAGAGTAGAAAGGCTGATGGAGAAGAAAAGGAAAAAAAAAATAAAGAAACTGCAAGACAGATGAAATGAGAGAACTTCTGTAGACAGCTACAGCAGAGCTCAGCAAGATGATGGCATATCTCCCTGTGGATTCATTAACCACTAATAGGATTTATGAGAAGAATTTATCACACTCTAAGGAGGATTTAGAAAAATGAAAACATAACCTGGAAATAATCTTACACCCTATAAACATCTATCCTTTCTAATGAACACATGATGCTTGTTTAGAGTGGAGGAAGTCAAGGCAGCCAATTGGAAATTGAGCAAGGTCCAACTGGAGTTGAAACCTTTGAGTCGTGTAAGGACCTGGAGTCCTTGGCTTACACAGGTATTTAGGACTGTCCTCTGCATCTGGTCTGGCATCCAGTCACCACTCAGTGGCTGTTAATGTCTCATATGTTGCACCTAAGCCCCATATTTTTGTCTCCAGTCCCATGAGGACCTCAGTAATGCTTGGGGCCTTCAGTGAATAAAACCAATGGAGCTTCCATTGGCATTTTGGAAAGGATACTGCAAATTATGGTCCAGGCTCAACAGCAAAAAACATCACATCCACTTGCAGGGGATGCTACAGCCTGAATGGACCAAAAGCCTCCACTGTAACAGGGACAGTCTGAAATGGCTGCTTAGGACCAAGATGATGCTCACCCCTGCTTGGGGAGAAAAACGCCCAACAATAACCTACTCAAAAGCAGCTATGACACCAAAGCCAGAACCGGGAAAGCTAAGGCCATTTTTTTTTTTGTTGTGATTTTTGTCTCCCCCACGAAGCTGAGCTTCTCAAAGTCATCTTCTGGGCTTTACCAGTTCTAAGTACAAAACAGTAAGTAATGTCTGAGGCATTTTCAACGCCCTGAGAAAACCATCGATAATCTTCAGCTTTCAACACACGGTGGCAGACTCTCCCCAGGATGGGGAGCAGCCAGTGCAGTGTATCTAGAAAGGGAAAGGCTGCTCCTTCTCATCACATCTCAGTGGAAGGAGGAAAGGCACTAGACTCTGTAGTATTTGCAAAGGTGTAGGGGGAGTTCCATGTGGTGAATGAAGTCTCATTGCTGTGGAAAGCTTCCTCCAAGCCTGAGCTCTCTGGCAAAACAATTTATTGCCTTGGGAGGGAGGAAGGTGGCTAATTGGTGCCTGCAGTCTAGTTGTGGTGATGCTGCTCCCCTGCCTGAAAATTAGGTACTGGCAGTACCCTCGGTGCATGCCTCTCTAGCACTGTGACTATTAGGAGTTAGATCCAGACTGGGAATGGCACAGCTGAGGACTATTTTCATCATTAGACCTCTGCCATATGGATTTGACTGGTGGCCACTGGGCTGTGCTTAAGCCTGGTTACCTCACTAGACCTATTTCTGACCCTGGCCGGCAGGCTGCTGTTGCAGCTTGACCTCAGACCTGCCTCAACACCTCAGCCTGCCTGATGACCTTGAGTCTAATTGAACCTGGACACCATTTCCAGATCTACAACAAACTTGCACCCTTCATTTTGGTAGTGGATAAATAAGAGTTGTGAGATGGCTTTGAAAGACTTTGGCTGGGACATAGCCCTGGTCCAGCTGCCCAGGACTGATCTAGGGATTCACATCTCTATGGGTATGGGGTGCTGCTGGGGGCATCTACTTGCTCCCCACCACTCACTAATGGAGGAATACAACAACCACAGCTCCCTGCAGAGCAGAAGCTTTTCCATGGCTCATGTGGTTCCTTGTCCTGAAGTTTATTTACAGGGCAATTTACATTATATTACAAAGAGTGACTAAGCATGGTAGGACAGTAGAAAGAGCGTTCTAATTCAGTAAGGCTCCCATCTATGGTAGCTGCTGGGACAAGGTGACTGGCATTCTACCTTTGACACTGGTGTTGGAGCCTGAACACACCACACTAGTGGCTTGATGCTCTGCCTTCCCCTCACCCAGCTGAGAGCATCCCCAGTTCATTAAGCTGATTAGCATATAGCTCTATATGAAGTCATTAAGAAGTGCCAGATACAACAGCTAAACTAGATGAAAGTTTCACTGGTTGGAACAATCCAAGGAAATCCCAGTGCTCAGCCTCCAGTTTGCCTCAACAGAGGGGAATTCAATTCAGGGCTGATTTGATTTGTGTAGCTCAGAGAAAAGCCGTCTGACTGGGTGTTGGACATATTTTTGGTTCTGAGTCAGCCATAAATACCAAGGATTGTTTTAAGCAGACTGGAACAAACATGCTGGGCCAAGCCCATCTCCAGCTGCCAGCTGGGGAGCCAGGGTGGGCAGCAGAGGAGTCAGACTTACCCCTCACTGATGGGGAGCTGATGTATTACAGCTTGTCGTGGATATGCCCTCAGAAATGCACGGCAGATCCATCAACGAAAATATAAGTTTATTTATATATATACAAACTCTGTAACGGGGTATTTACAATCGCCCTTCACAGGTATCAATATTCGGTTAGTGGAACTATCTTTACAGAATGTTATGTATGGGCATTTAAACCAAAATGATTCACAGAACTTAGAATCTAAACTGAGTCAGAGAGTGGCGGGGGAGGGGTTGGTCAGTGACCGGCAACTCTCCACCCGGAGCAATATAAACGCTATCCTAACTGAAGCTCTACAAAAGGGCTTGGCTTACTCACAAGCTGAGAACTTCGTGGAGTCTTTCCTCAATAATGTTTGTAGTCCGGACAACGTGGCACGGATGTGCCGTAATAAGGAGACAGGAAATGGCGCCGGCCGCGTGGCCACACCGCGTGGCTCTGCTGTTCTCTCCCAG
This sequence comes from Melanerpes formicivorus, assembly GCF_026170545.1. Taxonomy (NCBI): domain Eukaryota; kingdom Metazoa; phylum Chordata; class Aves; order Piciformes; family Picidae; genus Melanerpes; species Melanerpes formicivorus. The sequence goes on along the minus strand of NW_027142485.1, from coordinate 121,089 downwards.
GATACAAAAGGTTCCTCGCTCGGAGGGGGGCAGTAGCAGGTCAGCAACACTGGTTCACACGGGCTACCAGGTTTTCTCCTACGATGGATCACACAGCGGTTGATCCCACGGAGTGCTGTCCACGGCACCGCACGCAGCTGGGTGACGGTGGCAAAAGAACCACGAGGCCTCCCGAAGCGCTGGCTGGCATGCACACATGCACACACAGGCTCCAACACCGAGGTGGGGGGCTCATTTGCCAAACGACCCCTATTTACCATTTGCCCCAGTGAATACTGGCCCAATAAGCGTCTGTTGTCAACGCAAACATCGACCAATGAACTACCACCTACCAAATATGGCCTGAGTATATGCTATACCCGGGGAAACAAACATATAGCCTGCCTCTAGTACTGCAGGGGTGAGACCACGCCCAGGTAGGCTGTTTACCTGGACTCAGTGGCGCCAGGATCCCCCCTGCTGCCCCCAGAAAGAAGGGGAAACAAAGGAGGGTTAACACACAGAGAAAATACATCCTACACAAATGTTATTGGCACAATCCTGACCATAAGCATCCTTCACTACACAGCTTGCAGGGGTTGCCTTCTCTAGAAGGGTTCCTCACTAGAAAGGAACCCTGTAGCTTGTGGCTGTACTGGATCTGTCTTCCCTCCCATAAAGCTTGGTCATGCCCTCCAGATACCACACATCCCTGCACTGTGAGTCCTCAGAGACCTGGACAGTTCATTTCACTGGGAACACACCTTCTCACTTGAAGGGCTTTTTATCTCACAATTGCCTCCCTGGGGACACTGAGATAAGGATGGTAACCAGTTGTGATCAAGCTTTGCAGAAGAAATTAGGTATCCTGTGTTACACATTATCTTCCTGTTATAATTTTCTTTTCTTCCTTTGAAAAACACTGTTTGTAAAATCAACCTATTCATCCTTTGCCAACATACCAGAGGAGCAGTGCCCAGTTTGGCTTCCTTCTCCCAGGTTTCTGGCTGGGGGGACTCAAGATGGGTGGTTTCCTTAGTGATCCCTCTCATCTGAGCCCACCTCTGGTGAGTACCTATTAAATCCCAATAACTCCTGGCTACCCTAAAGCCTGTGAGGGCTTGCCTCCCTCTGAGTGTTCAGGGAATTCTAGCTCTTGCATTCAAAGAGCTGCTGTACTAATAAAATTAATGAGAACCTTGCTCCCTAAACATAAGCCACAGCTGTATTGCTCCATAAACACAGGCCAGGTCACACGACTCCAGTGGGGACCTTGTCTTCTCCCCAAGGTCCCTCTGTGCCCAAAGGTGCTCATGGAGTTGCAGCATCAGGCTAGCTCCAGTTCCTGCTCACATATGGAGCAGAAAAGCTGTGCCTGCATCACCCCAAGAGCTATGTTCATGGAGCAGAATGCAGCCTGTAGGCACAGTCAGAGCTGCTGCTTGGTTTCTGTGGCCTTTCAATACCTAAAGGGGGCCTATAACAAAGGTGGGGACAATCTTCCTAACAGGCCCTGTTGCAACAGGGTAAGAAGCAGTGATTTTAAACTAAAAGAGGAGAGATTTAGACTAGATGTATGGATCAAATATTTTATGAGGGTGGCAAAACACTGGCCTGAGTTGCCCAGAGAAATGGGAGATGCCCCGTCCCTGGAAACATTCCAGGTCAGATTGGAGAGGGCTCTTCAGCAACCTGATCTATTTATAGATGTCTCTGCTCACTGCAGAGAGGTTGGACTAGACGAATTTTAAAGGTCCCTTCCAAACAAAACCAGACTGTGATTCTGTGATCACTGCAAAAAGCACAAGGCAAGTATACTACAAAAATCCCTGGGTAGCAGGGAGCAAGCACTGCACCAAGACTAGCCCAAACAAAGTGTTTGTTAGTTCCCTTAGTACTTCACAGGTGCATGATGAGTTAGAGGGTCCTTCTTGAAGGAAAGTTCATTTGCCATACAAAGCAGTCCCCTAAGTTAACCACATGGAGCATTTTCTCATTTGGTCAGGGAGCAAAATGGAATTACACAGCTCCAAAGGGGAGCAATGAACTGATTTAAAAAGATTTGCCCTTCACATCTGAAGAAAGTAATTGGAATTCTTCCTGAAGTCATGTGGAAAGTTTTTATGCAAACGTCTTGCTCATCTGCATAAAACAAGGGAGGATAAAACTGGGGAGGATAATTTTTTTTTGCTGAAAAATGAAAACTCCCATGGATGAGTTCACTTGAGTTTTTTCCTCCCCTCTGTGTGAGAACAGAGCTGATCTCTTCCCCTCATGCTCTTAGCTATATTCCCCTCCTTGTCTCCTGCCCTGTGGCATCTGAAGTGTTCAACCCTTTCCTCCATCTGCTGCTTTGTTTCATCCTGCTCTGTTGGCCACAGACCAGCCCAGTGAGCATCTGCACAGTTTCCTGCCAACTCGGTGAGCATCCGTGGGGAGTCAGGGAATGGGAGGAGACAGGCAGCAAAGCAGCCATGCTGGCTTACAGCAGGGGCAGGCTGCTGGGGCAGCTCTACTGGACTATAACCTAACAGCTTTTTGCCAGATAAAAGTTACTCCTACAATTGGGCAGAGGCTCCAGGAAACGTCAAGTTGTAATTGTGCTGTTTGGAGGAGCTATGTCCTTCAAAGTCATTAGGTGTTGCTGACAGTTTTGTACTCCATGTCTTAGTTCTCCTAGTCAGAAAGGATGACAAATACTGACTGGAGTTGCCTGGGCAAAATTTTTGAGCCTGTACAAAACTCTCAGGATTTCTGTAGTAATTCTAATGTAAAAGTGGACAGACAGGCTATGGCTAGCCAACTACAGCAAAAGCTAAACGTATCTTTTTTCAACACTTGGCAAAGAGTGCATTTACTTCTAAGTAAATACTGCATTTTTGGAACCATTTCCTTCTACAATGAGCAGGCTGGATGAAAGGCTTCCCTGGCTCTACCAATCACAGCAAAAGGCAAGGTTTATTTTCTTACTCAGCTGAGCAATGCCAATGGACAACCATACCTCAGGTTTTCCTTCCTGATTCCATCATGTCTGCTTATCAGAAAGTATCAACTGTTTACTCAATATAAGACAAACAGAGTTTGCTCATCTGAGGCCTCTGAAAGGCATCCTACAAGCATCCTTTGTAGTCTGAATTGGATAACTTGCAACTGTCAGCCCCATGAGTATGCAACCTAGGCTGGTAAGATTTACCAGTGTTTTGAGGTAAATCAGTGTGTGTTTTAAGCATAACCAATGTGAAAGATGGGCTATGGCCACTAATGGTAAAACTTTGAAACCAAAGGAGAAAGCAAAAACTGCTCTTCCTAGAAAGCAGTGGGGACTGGTGCCTGCCCCATGTCACCTTGATTTTTGGCCATAGGAGTGGACATTGTGGCATTGTGTACAGAGATTGGTATTGTCTCATGGCCTAATAATAATAATAATAATAATAATAATAATAATAAAACAACCAGGTTGGAAGAGACCTTCAAGATCATCGTGTCCAACCCATCAACCAATCCAACCCACCTAAACAACTAAACCATGGCACCAAGCACCCCATCAAGTCTCCTCCTGAACACCTCCAATGATGGTGACTCCACCACCTCCCCGGGCATCACATTCCAATGGGCAATCACTCTCTCTGTATAGAACTTCTTCCTAACATTGTGGTGAAGAGGTTATTAAATTTATTAATATGAAATATGAATTATGAAAATATTATTTTTATTAATTATAAAACTATTAATAACCGATGAATCACCAACTTATATACATGTTCTAGTGCACGTTCATGAAATACATTCCACAAGTGGCTTAGTGTTATGATTAGAACTTAATTGAACTAGGTACAGGCTATTTCTATATTTATATAACGAAGGGTGCAGTTCTGCCGCTTGGCCACTAGATGACGACTCGGCGGGACGCGTGCGGCTTCTGGCTATACACAGCAATACTATAATCTTTCTATGCATCAGCGCTTACTCTGCTAGACACGGATACTTTGAACTGAGTACTAGTAGATGGAAAACACGTGGAAGATATTTGATTCCCTCCAGACAACAGGGATCGGTCCTGGTCGGGGTCAGCCCGTGGGGTCAGCCCTCAGAGTCGGCTCACACGGCAGGGCGGGATGATGGTGGCCGGTAGGTGGGCTCGGACAACGCGGCAGCAGGCAAAGCTACGGGGTGGGCCCAACCACGGCGATTCTCGGGGTTGATGCAAACAGCTTCGGGGAGAGAATGCAGCTGCGTTAGGTGGCAGATTCTCGTTTACTGAGCTTAAAGGAATAGCGGGACTCTCGGATTGGTCCCGGGTTTGGTGCAGTATAGGCACGAATAATGCTTTAGTCTTCCCTGAGGTTCACAGGGCTCCGAGTGGCACACGTGGTGGCTCCTCTCCCGCTACAGCGGGGCTAGGCATACGTGGACTCGGTATCGATCAAGTCCCTTCTCCCCAGAAACTGGGAAGATCTTACCTTTGGGGGTTGGTCCAGTCCTCCAGTGGCACGGTGGGCTCTCCCGGTCGGTATGACTGGCTGTGGCGACGTTGGGCTCCTCAGGCGCAGCGAAGGTCCTCCCTCTGTGCTTCTCACGATGCAGAGGCTTTCAGTATGTGTGCATGTATAACAGAAGGTAACAACAATAAGCTCAATGGGAAAGGCTGCAGCTCGAGAGTTGCTCTCTTGAGCAAGCACAGAGACAAAGTAAAAGAGGGGGCAACCTGTTTACCAACTGGGGTGATACTTATAGATTCCTCGAGGCTGGGCTTGACCAATGGGCACTCTCATAAACAACTGGCTTCAGCCTATAGAAAGTGTGAAGCTAGAATTATGCCCATACTTGGTGTTTGCACGAGCTCTGCATGCACTGGCTGCATGCTGGCCTGGCTAATGCCTTGGCTTTTGTCTTCCTCCTGAAGGAGGGGGAACTTGTCCACATGCTGGGACAAGATTCAGTATCTGGGCATAATGTGCCTTCACCACAACATCCAACCTAAACCTCCCCTGGCGCAGCCTGAGACTGTGTCCTCTTGTTCTGGTGCTGGCTGCCTGGGAGAAGAGACCAACCCCCACCTGGCTACAACCTCCCTTCAGGTAGTTGTAGAGAGTGATAAGGTCACCCCTGAGTCTCCTCTTCTCCAGGCTGAGCAACCCCAGCTCCCTCAGCCTCTCCTCATAGGGCTTGTGTTCTAAACTCCTCACCAACTTTGTTGCCCTTCTCTGGACTCGTTCCAGCAAGTCAGCATCCTTCCTAAACTGAGGGGCCCAGAACTGGACACAGTACTTGAGGTGTGGCCTAACCAGTGCAGTGTACAGGGGCAGAATGACCTCCCTGCTCCTGCTGGCCACACTGTTCCTGATGCAGGCCAGGATGCCATTGGCCCTCTTGGCTGCCTGGGCACACTGCAGGCTCATGTTCAGTCTACCATCGACCAGTACCCCCAGGTCCTTCTCTACCTGGCCGCTCTCCAGCCACTCTGACCCCAGCCTGTAGCACTGCATGGGGTTGTTGTGGCCAATGTGCAGCACCCGGCACTTGGATGTGTTAAATCTCATGCCATTGGATTCTGCCCATCTGTCCAGCCTGTCGAGGTCTCTCTACAGAGCCTCTCTACCCTCCAGCAGATCAACTCCTGCCCCCAACTTAGTGTCATCAGCAGATTTACTGATGATGGACTCAATGCCCTCATCCAGATAATCAATAAAGATGTTAAAGAGCACATGGCCCAGCACTGATCCTTGGGGCACACCACTAGTGACTGGCCACCAGCTGGATGTGGCACCATTCACCACCACTCTCTGGGCTCGGCCCTCCAGCCAGTTCCTAACCCATCGCAGTGTGCTCCCGTCCAAGCCATGGGCTGACAGCTTGGCCAGCAGTTTGCTATGGGGGATGGTGTCAAAGGCCTTGCTGAGGTCCAGGTAGACTACATCCACAGGCTGGACAAGAATAAATGAGACCAGAGGATCACCCATTCACCCCAGGCACAAGTCCTGTGTGACTGGTGCAGCCAAAGTGTTGTGTTCAATGAAATCTGTGCTTGAGGCTCTTGACCACGCAGCTCCCAAGGCCATATCTACATACTAGCAGCCTCGGTCATATGTATCAGCAGCAGAGTCGGGACCATGAAGATGGTGGATTTGGATGAGCCAGGAATGTTGTAAGCCAGCTATTGTGCAAGAGACCTGGGCAAAGGAGACAAAAGAGGATATGTGCCACATCCATCCAGTAACGTCCCTCATTTTGCATCTCTTTCACTTGCTGCTAGCAGCACTGCTCTCCACTGGGAGACCCCTCTGAGGTGTGTCAGGTGACAGCACAAGTCCACATTCCTTGCTGGGGTTAAGACAGGGCCAGTTCTTTCAAGTGCAGACTAGTCCTAAGAAATTTATCTTGCCAGCTTCCCTTTCGTAACAGGAAGGATAACAGGCAAACAATAATTGCAGGAAATGTACAAGTGGCCCAGACAAAGGTAGAAGGTTTGCACTGAATCAAATTTGTGTGCAGATGAGAAGAGAAAAGCCAGTGCTGAAAACTTGTGGATCTTCTTCATGGACATTTTATTTTTTTAAACTGGAAATTGCTGTCTTGTCACAAATGAATACTTGTGGAAGTGTATCTGACTCACAAAACTAGGGATGAAACAATGATTGGGTTATGTGTATTAGAAGCCTGTGAATTGCCTGTGAACCCCATCAATGACACCTCCAGAGTAGCTGCCCAGCAGACCTATCCCATGCTGAGGGTCTTGCAGTTTATCAGACTCCTGTTAGGCAGCCAAGGTAACTTAGACACCTGAGATCCCCATCTTGGATACCTGGAATACTTAATAATCAAAAAGAACTACCTCTGTTCTGAGCCACTGCTTCAAGTCCCCATGACATTTATCAGATGATTAAAATTAAATACTTTGTTTATTTCAGAATATCTTCTCTTGGATATCCTATAAGAAATTCCTGTTTAAGATCCTAGAGCAGGATATATGTTTTACACTATGTAACTAATTTCTGCTGGAGGGAAAGTCTTTCCACCACCTTTAATTTCAGCTGTCTTTAGCCTCCATTCCCCAGCCCCTTGGACAGATTGGATGCTCCAAAAATCAGACTGAGAGAGCCTGCAATACATCAACTTTTCTCTAAGGATCAGCGTGTTCCATGGAACTTAAAGAGGAATAGTCCTGGAGGAGGGACTTCACCTGTCAGTCCACAGGTCTGATCCTTCTTTCCATCCACCTTTTCAAACAGAGGCTTTACTGCTGGTGCAAAGGGAATTTTGTTGGTGTAAAACCAGTGTGAGAGGAAATTGAGGCTGAGTATTTTCTGTGCTTTCTGTTCAACTGGGACCAGTGACAAGGTCAAATCCATGCTGAACATCAGCTGAGCTTGCTGAATGCACACTCTATCCTGAGGCTGGAGCTTATTTTCATGTACACAGTCAACTATTTATATTTCTTCTCCATTTTTGTGGTAACCATTAAGAAAGAATCACCTTTGTGCTGCACTAATCAAAAGGCCAGGTGTGCTGGTTAGCAAACAAACCTTTTAAATCCATAACTGGCATTTTCAGGATGCATTAAGCTGATAATTCTGTTTTGCCCTGTCCCATGTTCCCCTTTCTCTCTTGGAGGAGTTTTGGAATGTACAGCAAGAGTTTCCAGTTATGTTCTACAGATGACATATCTGTACTGGGCCAAATTCCCACAGGCTTTCTGGTCATTTATAGGGGTGAAATGTGTTGGGAGAAAACAAGTCTGGAAGAAATCATAAAAGGTACACACAGCTGAAGATCTTTGGCTTAGCCAGGGAGAGCCTATAATCCTCAGAAATGCTTCCCTACATGGATGATGGTGATCTTTGGACCTGGTTCAGACTGAGCTCCTGAGTAAGGAACTCTCAGAAACATCCAAAGATGAACATGGATCTACCTAAATAAGTACTGTGCAGTCAGAGGTATCTGTAGGTTTAGGCAATGACTGATTGGGACTTTCAGTGTATTTTAGAGAAGTATTGACAATGGACACAGAACTTGGCACCTGAAGCAACTATTAAGTACTCACATCCCCATGGGCACTGAGTTTTGGCTAGGGAGTAGTTAACTTTGAAAACTTCCAGATAAAGCTTGTTAGACACAGCACCTTTCACCCATTCCTGTTTTATTTCAAAAATACCAACATGATGCAATCTCAATATGTGACCATTTGAGGATGTGCCTTTAAGAAAGAGACAGTGCTGGGACACTATGGCTGAATGTTTTGGAATGTTAACGAAAACAACCAGATATTCTAAACTAATTTCATTGGTGGATTCGTAAAAATGCAGTTTTAAGCTTAGGTGCAGCTGGGACTTTCCTCAGTTCACTCCTTTCCTTTCTCCTTTCCAGCTCGTCCGCTTCTGGGCTCCCTGCCAGATTGACCTTGGACAGATAAGGCCTACTAACATATTCTGCTTTAATTAATAATTGCTCTTTTTCTCTCTTTCTAACCCTCTTTGGGGAAAAAGGGGAGAGAAGGGGGTACAGGGGGGGAACCCTCCTCCAGAGGGGGGGGAATTTCATTCCTGTATTATTGTTTTTCTTTTTACTTTGCTGTATATTTCTGTGTATATATTGTAAATACTGTAAATTGTG